>NW_020837965.1:831697-1423748 GCF_003676395.1 Aethalodelphis obliquidens | reverse complement strand
ACTGATTCACTTTGTTATAAAGCAGAAACTAACACACCATTGTAAAGTAATTATACCCCAATAAAGATGTTAAAAAAAAAAAAAAAAGGGCACAGCCAGCCTGTTTTCCTGCATCACCATCACTTAACTTAAAAAGCCAGAGGACAGAAGCAGGCTTCCTCCTCTAGCAAAGCTCGGACAAGGATTTAGAGCTAAATCCCGGGTTTTATTGCCCAGATTCAGACTGTGAACACCAGGGTCCTGATACCTCTCCAGATTCGAGAAAACAAAATCCTGCCCCCAAGAAACTTTAAAACCATATACGTGACCTCTCCCAGTTAGTAGGGAAACCTCTCCCCTTTGCACCCTTTCTCTTATTTTCTCTCTCACCCAGGATGCTTTTGGATGATGACGATGGCAGCTAACGTTTATTGAGTCATAGGTGGGGTACCAGGAAGCAGACTCTGAGACCAGCCTGCAGGATGTGCTGTTTGGATCCACACCTGCAGAAAGGGAGGGAAAAGAAGCAGGACTGGGCAGAGGGAGAAAGAGAGCTGAGATGGAAGCCCAACAAGAGCCTCCGTCAACCCTTGAGAGCTCTAGAACTGGGGTGGCCTTTCAGAGTGGTCCTGAGAGGAGGCAGGGGGTCCAGGCCTTTATAGCTCCCCATAGACCAATCACTGGATGTAAACTGTTCTCCTGAAGAGGCCATGGCCTTGAGTAACGTGATCACCTTCAACTGCGGCAATCGTTGTAAAGGCCTGGAGCTGAGCATCCCCAGTAGCTGGAGAAATAAGTCCTCTATTCCCAAGGTGTGATTGGGGCGGCATGTCACAGACTAGGTACTGTCCTACACCCTTTACCTTATCTCATTTAATCCTCACAACAATCTTACGAGGCAGACACTAGAATTATCTCCTTTTGCCTGTGTTAACTGATGCACAGAGAGGTTAAATAACTTGCCTGACGTCACACAGCCAGGGAGTGGTGGAGCCAGGATTTAAACCCAAGCAGTCTGACTCTGAAGATCATCTGCCCATCACTCCTCCCATGCTAGTAAAAGGAAAGCCAAAGAAAACTGGACGGGGATTTTTCTCAAGCATGTGGAAAAGTGTCTAGCAAATAAAAAGCATATAGGATGTTTTGAATGAATGAATTGGTTCACAAAGGGAAAAATCCAGTGCTAGGGATTTCAAAAGCAACTGAGAGTCTGGCTCCACTTCTCTGCTCTCTGCCCTCTTCCATGTGGTGGCTTTGTCCTCAGGATGGCTTCCATCAAGGTCACAAGATGGACCTACACCTGTATCCGTGTCTACCCCAAGAGAGGAGAGAATTTCACTTCCATATGCATCAGAAGACTCAAGCATCACACTTCATACTTCCATCTGAGCCAATCACGGAGGAAAACGGATTGATATTCTCCTGATTGGCTTCAAACAGTCAGGACTCCCCCTTGACATCTCATCCAAACCCAGGAGGAGAGCCTGGGTGCTGTTTGGAAGTGGGGAGAAGAGGAATGGATATTGAGTAGGTAATCAATGAACACTCACTACACTTTTCATCCCTTGGGTCTCCAAGCCCTTGAACCTTTTCCTTCCCTCCCCACGGTCTGGCTTCACTTTCTCCTTATCCCCTTCCTAAAATGTCCATGATCCACCTCCATTCTGCTGCTGAGGGTTTAGGAAAATGGGTCCCCCTCAGATTCTGTGGGAGAAGGTGAACAAGAAGAAAGTGGTCCTACTAAGAGTGGGGTCTGGGCTTGGGATGGAGTATGTATAAGAGAATCAGATTCTTTGTGCAATTAGATTAACCTCTTTGCAGAGCCTCAGATGGCCCTCTCTATGGCCACACTGTCTAAAAGATGCCTCCACTTCCACTCCAGTCACTCTCTTTCCTCTTTTCCTGCTTTATTTTCTTCATAGCCTTATCTCTATCTGGACTTGTATTGTTTTTATGTTTATTTGTTTGATGTCTGTTTTCTCCACTGGAATAGATGCTCCACAAGAGGAACTATTTTATCTCACTCATCATTGAGTTTTTGATGCTTAAAACAGTGCCTGCCACATAACAGGTGCTCAATAAACATTTGTTAGAGGGGTGGATGGATAACTATTTGTGTTGCTACAGTAACAGGCTCAGAGTCCTCCTCCACCTTGAGTGGCATTACCAAAGACCTCCTTCTGCTATCCTCAACTTCAAAGCGACAGACCCCAGGAAGGCAGTTGGAGAAAGAAAAGAGGGGAAATGCTATACTACCTCAAAGAAATCAGACCATCCTCATGCCCTAGAGAACATCTGATCCATAGATACTGGTCATCTGTAGGCAGTCTACAGTTTTAGAGGAAAAAATATCAATGAAACCATTTTGCCCATACACATTTCACAAACGTGAAACATAAGATTTTTTCAGCAATCTTTTCAATCCTTAATAATTATTAAATTGATAGAAATCGCACATACACCACAAGGCCAGCAATGGCTGGCTTACCTCAGCTAATGTTTAATTAAGGAGCGCTGATTGTCTCAGCCACATGTGTTCACATTGTCCACAGACTCTCCACAGAATGAGGAGACTAATTCTATCAATTCTCACATGGTGATCTGGGGGCACCAATTAAGAAAAGAATAAAAGATCACAGAATTTGAAGCCAATCTCCCTGGGTTCAAATCCCAGCTCCACCTCTTGAAACTTGAAAGAACAAGTTTCAAACACAAGCTTCAGTTTGTTATCTATAAAAAAGATTCGCCTTGCGTGGTTCTTCTAAGGAGTGAAAAGATAAGGAATGCACCACATTTAGATTAGTGCTTTGGCACGTGCTAACTTATGCTAATGGAACATATGTTGCATAAGTGGTGGTGGTGGTGAATGGAGTATATCTTTTTCTATAAAATATTTATTTATTTGGTTGCACTGGGCCTTAGTTGCAGCAGGCAGGGGCCTTAGTTGCAGCAGGCAGGTTCCTTAGTTGCGCATCGCCGGCTCCTTAGTTGAGGCATGCAAACTCTTAGTTGCGGCATGCATGTGGGATCTAGTTCCCTGACCAGGGATCGAACCTGGGTCCCCTGCACTGGGAGCATGGAGTCTTAACCACTACACCATCAGGAAGTCCCTGAATGGTGTATATCTTTAAAATGGGGAGAAAAAAATTGATTTGAATAGATTGTTGACAGTTAATGGGACTCTCTGATGGTAACCTGAGTTCCACTATGCATTTGTGTTCGAGATTCCATAAACTTTGACCCAGCATTGTGTTGTAACTGTACCATTTCCCTTCATGAAATTTGAGAGGTGATGTTTTGACATTGTTTCATTTCATTTCATTTCCTCCTGATGGGTGGGCTTAAATGGTTTCTCAATTTAGGCAGAGCAAAAGAGAGAAGTATTTTAAATCGCTGTGACAGCCCAAGTTGGTCATACCTTCTGGCCTCTGAGAATGAGCCCAAAATTCTCTTCTACTCTCATAAAATATTTGGGCTTTTTCCAATTCCTATAACTGCCAAATATAATCTTTTCCTTGGTTTCCTCAAAGCTCCCCCCTTCCCCTTTCAACTTGCCCCCTGGCATTTAGATACATTAAAAATGAATTTTGAAATAATATCTTAATCACATTTCACGTTCTTGTGGTGTATTTCTGTTCACTATATGCCCTCATGTCCATTCTTCCTTACCGGCATCATTCCTTAATGGATGACACAGCAGAGGCTCAGACAGCTGAGCCAACACGCCTTGGGGGTCAGCCTCCAAGCAAACGCCACTGTCTCCTGGTACAACTAGAAGACAGTCTTTAAGTGACAGACACTTTAATATATATATATGTATATGTATATAGGCAAACGTGCATAACAGAATTTACCGTTTTAACCATTTTTAAGTGTACAGTTCAATGGCATTAAGTATATGCACATCACTGGGCAAACGCCAGCCACCACCCATCTCCAGAGCTCTTTTCTTCTTCCCAAACTGCAACTCCATCCTCATTAAACAGTAACTCCCCGTCCTCCCCTCCCCCAGCCCCTGGCTACCACCATTCTACTCTCTGTCTCTATGAAATGACTGGCCTAGAAACCTCATGTGGAAGGAAGCATACAGTATTTGTCCTTTGGTATGACAAGTACTTTTGCAGCAAGATTTCTGGAGGAAGGTACCAAGATTCTTTCCTCCATTGCATTTATTTTGACTAATGTCTCACTTTAGCCAGAAAGGGAGTCTCTTATTTACCTTAAAGTAACCTGCTGTCATGGACATGAACACCTTTTAGGCCCTACCCTGCAAAACAGAGGTTTTCTAATGTTTTGTTTTCATTGAATGCTGTTCATTCCTCCAGACAATGACTTGAATTGTGGTCATCAGAAAAAAAAAAAAAAAAAAGAAAAGAAAAAGAAAGAAAGAAAATGAAAAGAAAAAAAGCTCCTGGAGAAGGACATAAAACATTTTCATGTGCCACCTCTGAGGTTCCCAAAGGCCTCTCCTCCACTGGCTGCCGTGTGTATGTATTGTTTCTGGTTTTTGTTTTATAGAACTCCGTGATCCACTTCAATTCACGCTTTGCCCAGAAAGCTAAGACAGCTGTAAATCCACCTTCCAGCCTTTCCAGAGGCGTCTTTGCTAGTTCAGTGACCACTTCCCTCCCTCTCAGGCTGGCCAGCCTCTCTGAGCCCACTGACCCCCAGGCAGCCTGCCTGGCTCCTGAGAGAAGAAACCACTCTCTGGAAATGCCCAGTGCCTTCTCTGTGGGTTTCTATTACTTGGAGAAGCTCCCCACCCCCCAACCGCACCCCGCCCAGGCACCGCAGCCCCCTCTTCGGACTTCCCTCTCAGAGAACTGGCTCCGCTGCCCGCTGGTAAACCGACTGGCCGTCGCCAAGACAACGGCCTGGCCCAGAGCCTGGATGACGCCAGGCCTGACCCCCCTCCCAACCTCACCCAAGTCTGTTTGTTTGGGTTCCAGCTGCTTTTGTTGGGCTTCGTTTTGCTTGTCAGTGTGAGGCAGCTCCGTTGTTGATTGGCTGCAGGCGGCTGGGCTTGGAATCCCTGGGGTGCCGGGAAGTCAGCTCCCTGCCCAGGCAGGAATTTCCTGGTACCCTGGGTATTCCCCTATCACAGTAACACGATCTAGAAGAGCCCTTCATGTAAGGCTGAGCCCAAAAGAAGCCTGGGTATCAGATAATCTGCTAATACTCTGACCCCGCAGGCAACTTCCATCAAGGGCACTATTACTAGCCCCCGTTGGCTTTGGGATGCTACTCTCATGACGACAGGCCAACCCGTTGTTTGATGAAACGAAGGAAGCATTACAACATGTTGGCAGAAGAGTCCAGCTGTGCAGAAGCATCAAAAATAAATAAACCCAGGATGAAGAAGAAACAATTATGTGGATTTTGAGGAACAGGGTAAGTGAATGTGGTGCCAGAGTGAACCTATGAATCTTCACCTCTTCATTGGGGATGGTTTATTTGGATAATGGAGAAGCGGGACTCTGGAACATTGTTTGTGACTAATTTGAAAACATACCTTCCAGCCTTTTGTCATTTCATCAGGTTTTTATCTCTCAAATGACTCATTTAAATAACTTTACCCCAGATCCTCTGATTTGGGACATAAAAGGGGCTCCTCTTGCATTGCCCTTTGAAGCCATATCAGGGCTGCCTCAGCTCCTCATCTGTAAAATGGGGGTAAATAAATAATGCCATCCAGTCAGGTTGCACAGTATTTAGCTCAGTCCTGGCACTTACTGACCTACTATCATCATCATCATTAACTCCTACCTATGCCTTTTTTCTGAGGATCCTGACACTTGTTATAAGAATTACATCATTGGGAATTCCCTGACAGTCCAGTGGTTAGGATTTGGCGCTCTCACTGCCAGGGCCCCAGGTTGGATCCCTGGTCGGGGACCGCAAGCCGTGCAGCACGCCAAAATAAAAAAAGAATTGCATCATTGATTCATTTAACAAATACTATTTACTAAGCCTCAGTGGGCCAGGTCCTGTGCTAGCCACCAGGGATAAAATGATAGACAAAAACAAACACAGTTCCGGTCCTTTGGTAGCTTCTGGACTAGTGAGGGAGACAGTTATTAATCAAATAATCACACAAAATGTTAAATGGCATCTGGTCATGTGAGTGAAGCCATCTCAGACCCTCCAGACCAGCCCCTCCCCCAGCTGAATACCACGGAGGACATCAGTCTGCGCCATATTGAGCAGAAGAATTTCCCAGCCAATTCCTGTCTTAATTCCTGACCCAGGAAATAATGAGATATAATAGATTGGTTGCTGTTTTAAGCTCCCCCCCCCCAAAAAAATTACATCTGTACTAAGTGCCTAAAGTGTTAGGAGAACATGAAATAGAGAAGACAAACTACATTTTAGCCTTTTTTCCTAGTTAGGATACTAGAGTTAAGGTAGGTTTAGATATAAGAATTTAGAATGGGGCTTCCCCAGTGGCGCAGTGGTTGAGAGTCCGCCTGACGATGCAGGGGACACGGGTTCGTGCCCCGATCCAGGAAGATCCCACATGCCGCGGAGTGGCTGGGCGCGTGAACCATGGCTGCTGAGCCTGCGCGTCCGGAGCCTGTGCTCCGCCACGGGAGAGGCCACAACAGTGAGAGGCCCGCGTACCGCAAAAAAAAAAAAAAGAATTTAGAATGGAATGACTTGACCTCCTACATCCTAAAGCTAAAAGCAAAGCCTAGGGTTGCAAATTCTCAATCCACAATCCTGCAGAAAGATTCTGGTGGTTTCTTATATCAAACTTTGTTTCACAGAAGCACGCCCTGTTCTGGCTCCGGGCGCTTTCTCCAGCCACGCTGTCTCCTGTCGCTGCTTTTCAAGGGATTTGTGGGATATCATGCCCATTCCTTCACCAGATGTGTGCTGAGCACCCAGGCTCCGGGGGATACAGCCTGAATCAGACACAGCCTCCCCATCCTTGTGGGGCTGACAGTCATTTGAACTTCCTGACATCTCAGAGGGTAGGGCAAGCTTCATAACTCCCATTTGACAGATGAGGAACTGAGACAGGGAGGATGGATAAAACTTTGCTAGGTTATTGATAATTCAGGACTAAATTTTAGGACTCAAGGGAACAAAGAACCTCCCACTGAAAGTTAGACTGGGCCCAAATTCCTCACGCCCTATAGCCACACCCTGCCTCATCGCCCTCTGCTTCCTAACCTCGAGTTCCCTCCCACTTGGGAAGTCTCCTCATGGCCCCCCCTGAACCAGGGGCCCACCTCCACACCTCTGTGACCTCACATGCCTTTCCCTGCCATTTCATCTCTGCAATGACTGTTGCTCCAAAGCCGACCTTCAGTCTCCCTCCTCCCTAAGACTCTCCAGCCCTCCCTGACATCTTGCCCCCTGGTGGCCCTGATAGTGTAACATACATTTGGGAGTATACATCCAAGCAGGCACCTCACTGGATATCCTGTCACAGACTGTGGAGAGGGTCAGACAGACCTGGGGTTCAAATCCCAGATCTGCCAGCTACTCACCTGGAATGTGAGAAAATGATGTCACCTTCTCAACTCTGGTGCTCTCCTGGGTACAACGTGGATAGTAGCTATTCTGAAACTTGAGAGGTATGTTTAAGACACTTAGCACATTGTAAACACTCCACATATTATATGTCTAAGTCATTTAACATATTCAATCTGGTCACCTACTTGAACAGCACAGTGGCCCTCAAAGCATCTAGTACAGTCTTGGGCGTATGTAGAGAGACAGCATACAAGAATTTTAAAACACACAAAATTCTTGGGGAACAAGATCTTCCACTAAAAGCAGGTGGGTACACAGATTCAGATAGCATTAAGAATGCGCTCTCTGCCACCTCGTGGAGAACAGGGCGGATACAAGAGGACTGGGCTAGGGACCCATGCTATTTTTAGAAACCCACGAAAATGTTTTAATTTCGTCTAAAAATCAGAAGAAAAAAATTAACTTTTATTTCCAAAAGGACAATATATTATATATTCATCTTCCTCTGACTATTCATCTTTATAACAATGCAGTCATAAAATGAAAATTTTAATTAATTTTTATAGAGAAAGGGGACTTCAAAGTGCCCAGGGCCCACGAAAGTCATAATGCAGCCCTGATGAAGAAAAAAAACAAGAGTGGGAAAAGCCAACAGTGGCAAAAGAAGAAAATCGCTGCAGAGATGGGCTCCCCCAGTCTTAACATCCTTCAGTTCCGGGAGTTTCTTTGCCTCAGCATGGCTGGGAGTGTATTCTTTTTTTTGGCCCTGCGACATGCATCGAACCCAGGCCTCCTGAAGTGGAAGCACAGAGTCTTAACCACTGGATCGCCAGGGAAGTCCCTACAGAGTGTATTCTTTTTTTTTTTTTTTTTTTTTTTGCGGTACGCGGGCCTCTCACTGTTGTGGCCTCTCCCGTCGCGGAGCACAGACTCCGGACGCGCAGGCTCAGCGGCCATGGCTCACGGGCCCAGCCGCTCCGCGGCATGTGGGATCTTCCCGGACCCGAGCACGAACCCGTGTCCCCTGCATCAGTAGGCGGACACTCAACCACTGCGCCACCAGGGAAGCCCCAGAGTGTATTCTTAAGAGTACATTTTCCTTAAAGACACAGACGTAGAGAATGGACTTGAGGACACGGGGAGGGGGAAGGGTAAACTGGGACAAAGTGAGAGAGTGGCATGGACATATATACACTACCAAATGTAAAATAGATAGCTAGTGGGAAGCAGCCACATAGCACAGGGAGATCAGCTCGGTGCTTTGTGACCACCTAGAGGGGTGGGATAGGGAAGGTGGGAGGGAGACGCAAGAGGGAGGAGATATGGGGATATATGTATACGTATAGCTGATTCACTTTGTTATATGGCAGAAACTAACACAACACTGTAAAGCAATTATACTCCAATAAAGATGTTTTAAAAAAAAGGAGTACATTTTCCTAATGCTATTGGAATCTGTGTGCCCATCTGCTTTTAGGAGAAGATCTTGTTCCCCAAGAATTTTGCATGAGTTTTAAAATTCATGCGTGCAGTCTTTATCTAATACTTGGTCAATGATTGCCATGCCCCTCAGTGGCCGGCAGAGGGCGCAGCGACTCAAACTTAGGCGTGGGAATCGGTAGTGTGTTAAACAGAAAGAGGCTGTAGACTGAAAGCCTTGCTGCTCAGAGGTCCTGGGACCAACATGGGTTTGACCCAGGAGCTTGTTAGAGATGCAGAGTCTTGGACCTGACCCTGAGGTGGACCCTAGACACCCAGAATCAGAATTTGCATGTTGAGAAGATCCCCAGGTAATCTATATACACCTTTAAGTTTGAGAAGCACTGGTTTAAAGTTTCTAGTCTTAGAAAGGGAAGCCTGCTTCCTCAAGGGAGAGAAGGATGGGAGAGCAGCTGGCTAAGGCATTCCTCGCAGCCCTCAAGTCTCCTGTTCCTTCAGCCAACCAGCCAGCATCAATTAGGATGGGATTGAAGCCACAGGAGGGGATGTAAAGGCATTTTACAGGTCACAGATGAACTGTCTTATTCTTCTTCCCTTTCAATAACTGTTTATTGAGTGTCTACTATGTGCTGGGCATCAGGGGTACAAGAGTGAGCAAAAAACAGACCCTCTTCGTGCCCTCATGGAGCTTTCAGCCCAGTGAAGACACCAAACTTTGGCATTGCTATGAGGGCACAGAGGGCCATGAGAGAATAACGGGAGCAAGGGGGCTGGTTCATACCAAATGGCCGGGGAAAGCCTCTGTGAGGAAGTGAGCTTTACGCTTGAGATCTGAAGGGTGCTAGGAATTAGCCAGCAAGAGTGGGCATCCCTGGCCGGGGAAACAGAACGCACAAAGTTCACCCAACAGGCAGGAACATGGCGCGCTCAAGGAACTGAAAGAAGACTGGCCTGGAGTAATGCAGCATGGGACTGAGAGGAAGGCAGAAAGCGGCCTTGTGGGGCCAGGGACCAAAGGACACAGGCTCCATCTCAGATCTTATAGAGGTGGCCTCCCAGGCCACACAGGGACTGGCACCTGGCTCTGTTTCCGAGGGTCCCTGCTCCAAATGGCCCATGTGGACATCTCATCCGTGTCCGTTGGGTTCCCATTCTCCCCCACGCCCACACTCCTCTCTGCTAAACTTTCCTCAGCCTACCCCCCATCAGCTTCTTCTCTATCACTTGTCCTCTTCTGCCTTCCACTCCCCAGCATCTTCCCCCTTCACCATGTACACCTGCTCGAGTTCTCCCCGCAACTTTCCCAGGCAACCAGACCTCAACCTCAAGACAGCTTCTTCCCCTGAAGAAAAGACAATCCATAAATCAGAAAAAATCACCATTTATTGAGGGCTCATCCTGTGCTGTGCCAGGCACCACGTGACACTCTTTTTTTCATTCAATCCTCACAACAATCTCATTCCATAGCTACTACCATTCCAGTTTTACATTTGAGGAAATTGAAATGCAGAGAGGGTAAGTCATTTCCTCAAGATTGCACAGCTAGAAACTGGTTGAGCCAATACTCCCTTCCCACTTGTCCTATGTAACAGTGTACTGACTGCACAGCTATGTTTCAAAAGCCTTAAAAAGGAGTACCCCCTGGGCCCAGCTCGAACGAACAAATCTCAGATGTGCACAAAAATTTAACCACAAAGATATTTGCATCCTTGTCTATAATAGCAAAAAATTTAGAAACAACCCAAAGGTCCAAGAATACAGGATTGGTTAAATTGTTGGATGTTTAGAGTTCTATGTGACTAGCTATTAAAGTGATCACGTAGAAAAAATTTTCTGTGTTCATGATCTATGGTATAGAAAAACAAGATTATAAAACAGTATTCTGGCCTGGTGTTATGTTCATGAAAACTACAATGTATAAATTAAAAAGTATAAAACTAAAGTGTACATTGGAAAGGGAGAATCAAAACTTTTGGCAGGGCTTCCCTGGTGGCCCAGTGGTTGAGAGTCCGCCTGCCAATCCAGGGGACACGGGTTCGTGCCCCGGTCCGGGAAGATCCCACATGCCGCGGACCGGCTGGGCCCGTGAGCCATGGCCACTGAGCCTGCGCATCCAGGGCCTGTGCTCCGCAACGCGAGAGGCCACAACAGTGAGAGGCCCGCGTTTGGCAGTGGTTACCTCCGTAATGGGATTACAGGTGATTTTTATTTTCTTTATTTTGATTATCTGAATTTTCAAAGGTTTCACCAGGAGCATCTATTTCTTTTGGAAAGGAGGGGTGGAAGAAAAAAATCAGGAGGTGTCTGAGTTCTGAGCCTTTCCATTTATTATCGTTACCTATTAAAAAAAACAAACATACTGTTCTGCTGGGAACATTTAAAAAACATTTTTATTACAAAAGCAATCTGTGTGCTCGCCAAAAACGAAAAATCAGAGAGTACAAACAAGCAAAGAGAAGAAAACAAAAAACACATTCCTTTCTCCCCAGAGACAACCAACATTAGCACCTTCGTGACTCTTCACACGCCACGTTTCAGCTCCGCTCCAGGTACTAGTCGCTGGGTGCTCCCCGCCCCCCGTTGCCACGACTGGAAACATGAGTTTGGAATGAGGCTCACAGATTCCTCTGTGATCCCCAAAGAGCTCCTAAGACCGTCTGGGATCCCAGAACGACAACTTACTTAGTGTAGACCCCAGCCTGTCAGGGCGCACAACTCCTTGTGGGTCACAGGGGACGAGAGCCGTCAAGGGTGAGAGCCGTAAGAGTGATTCCCAACATATTTGGGGTTGCGACACTCTATCATCGTTGGATTTTGCAACGCTCCTTCGCCCTTCTAAAAGAACCCAAAGGACTGCACGATTTGTATGTGCCGTTTAGTACTTTTCCATCCATGCAGCTGAAGGGAATTAAGGTTACATTGGCTGTAAGACTATGACAACCCTCCTTCCCCACATCCCTTGGATAATTAGGGGCAATCACTCTGGGATGTCCTGGGTCAGGGCTGGGAATGGCAGCTTTGAGGAGCTGTGCAGGCAAGTTCTGCCATGAGGGCGGCTGTGCCAGGCCTGGGAGGCCAGTCCCAGGGAAGGATGTCTCTGGGCCATTCCCTCTCTCTCTCTCTCTCTCTCTCTCTCTCTCTCTCTCTCTCTCTCACACACACACACACACACACACTCAACAACAACAGGTTTCCAAGGCCCACCCTGCCCACGCCCTCTTTTACTAAAGTCCCACCTCGTGGGAAGGATGGGTCCCCCGCTGCTGGCACCTGACCCGACTAGGTCCACACCCTCAGCGCAGTCCTCAGGCAGGAAATGTCCCTAGAGCTGATACACAAGCCAAACCATTCCTGGTTTCTTCAGATGTTGTGATATCCAGTCATGGCCCAGACCCAGGGCCTACCCTCCCAACCCCAAGCTGCAGGAGTTGAGCTGGTCTCATTGCTACTCAGAACGTTCAATCTTTCTTGAAACCTCAAAGATTTCGGGGAGTCTCTTCTCCTTTAGATGTGGCTCCTCTCATAGATAATAATAACTATATTATATAATATATATTATTATTATTATATATATTATAACTATATTATTATAGTTTCTGTTTATTAAACTCCTGATATGCCAGGCTTTTTATAATCATGTAATGTACCTGCAGTCTTTGGAAGTAGACACAATTATCTTCACTTCACAGATGAGAAAACTGAGGCTCCAAGAAGTAGAGTGATCTGCCCAAGGTCACACAACTAGTAACAGAGACAGGAATCCACCCAGACCTGCATGACCACATAGCTCATGCACTGCCCAGGAAGGTCGGTGCAGAAGGGAGCAAAGAGATTTTATAACCTTCCCCCATTCCATTTATAAAACAGCTACGTTGGAAAACAGATCAACAAACTGCTATATTTCACTTACTATGTGCCAGGCACTGTTCTTGCACTTTGCATATATCAGCTCAATTTATCCTCCTCATATCACTAGGAGGTGAGTAGTTCTTTTTACAGATGAGAAAACTGAGGCACAGAGAACAGAGTAAACTTGCCTAAGGCCACACAGCAAGTGGTGGGGTCTGGACAGAAACCCAGCTCTAGACGGTGTGCTGCCTCTCCGATCCCAGGAGCAGAGGCCTCCCCTCTCCTAGTTCTTTGTCCTCCGACTTTCCTATGTCACCACCCTCCTCATCTTCAGGGAGAGTCCACACTTCCTCATCCCTCTCTGGGTGGTGGTGGTGTTCTCTTGTGAAACTGCTTTGTGAAACTATTTCTTGTGCAAGGCTGTCTTTGATTAGATCATTATCTAGATTTCCAAAGAACTGAGAGGAAGGTTTATCAAAGCAAAGGCTTGGAGTTGCTTTTGGAGAAATTAATCAATTAATTAATCAATTAATCAGCAAGGGCTTGAGAGCAGGTTTTGTCCCCAGCCCTGTGCTGGGCATCTATGAACACAAAAGACACCCAGGACCTGGCCTCAACTCTCAAGGAAACAACAGTAAAGACAGCATGTAGGACTTCCCTGGTGGTGCGGTGGTTAAGAATCTGCCTGCCAATGCAGGGGACACGGGTTCGAGCCCTGGTCCGGGAAGATACCACATGCCGCGGAGCAACTAAGCCCGTGCACCACAACTACTGAGCCTGCGCACTAGAGCCCGTGAGCCACAACTACTGAGCCCACGTGCCACAACTACTGAAGCCCATGTGCCTAGAGCCCGTGCTCTGCAACAAGAGAAGCCACCGCAATGAGAAGCCCGTGCTCCACAATGAAGAGCAGCCCACGCTCGCCGCAATTAGAGAAAGCCCGCGCACAGCAACAAAGACCCGACACAGCCAAAAATAAATAAATTTTAAAAAAAAAAAGACAGCATGTAAGCTGTGCTCTGTGTGCTGGGTCTGTGCACAGCTGTATTTCATAAGATATACAGGAGAGGAGTCAGAAAAGTTGTTATGAAGGAGATGGAATTTGAAATAGGGTTTGAGAGAAGGGGCAAGGAAACCTTGTTCACTCTGATGGAGATAACAAAACTTGGCAGAAGGAAAAAAAGCAGTCCGGGCGAGAGAAACAACAGAAGTGTTTTCTGCATCCAAATCACTCAGATCCTCAGAAATAAACTGAAGAGAGAAAAAACTGGGATTATTTTTTCTGCCAAGTTTTGCTATTTCCATCAGTGAACAAAGAAAATCTCTTCCCCTAGCCGTGATGCTGCTTCTGGAATTGAAGAAGGGTGCTCTGCCTCATATGTCCACCAGGCGGCAGAGCTGCTACTTCTGTCGCTAGAGCTCCAAGTACAATCGATCCAGCGAGAAAGGTGAAGGATCCCAGACTCCTCCTCAAATCAGCAGGTTGGAACGGCCCTCGGCCGGCGGTGGGCACCAGTCTTCTCAGTCTTAGCTGCCTACAGTCAGGGAGGAAATAGAATATAGAATGTAAGAGGAAGTTGGGTAAACAGAAAGGGAAGAGAGAGAGAGACATTAAAGAAGCATTCCCTCACAGGATCTAACCTCTTTGTACCATGAAAAGACCTTCCAATGAGCAGAAAAGGGGTCTCCATGGGTTCAGGCTACCCATGCCTTCTGCTGTTGTCTTGACTGAGAAAAGTTAATGGGAGGCTTGGGTAACTATGAAAAATAATCAACTGCTAGTTTAAGACTGGTTTCAAGACAGCCAATTCAGGCTCTCTGGACAAGGGTAGCCATTCCAGCCACTGGAATGAGGAACTCTTGTGGTTTGGGGAGTACGACCCTCCTGGCCATCACCCCAGGCCCTGGTGTCATGCTGTGGGCTGTATGGGGCAGTAGGCATGCCACTGGCACCCTTTAGAGGAGCCCTGAAGTCGATATTTAGCTTTACTGTACATTCCACCATCTGAGCCAGGCAACCTGAAGCCAAAAGGGCTGAGGGGGCTAAAGGGGAGGTGGAAGGGACACCAGTTTGAAGCCAGACATGTTGGCTTTTATCTGTCTCTGACTAGCTGTGCAACTTGCCGGAGTGAACCTGAGCCTTCCTTCCCCCATTTGTAAAATTGAAAGGCTGAATTAGAGCAATCGTACCTGATGTGCGTTCTAGCTCTGAAATTCTGAAAAACACACACTCCTTTGGCCAGAGGAACTGGGGAATGGGTGCGGGTTGAGGGTGGAGGGCGGTAGCCGCGACCAAGCAGCCTCAAGAGTCGACCCCACCCCTGCAGTCGGCTCCCCGGCAGTAGCCACTGCGGCACTGCCCGCCCCACCCCCGCCCTCATGGCCGGGCGGCGCACACCCACGGCTCCCTCCGAGACTTCTGGAATCTCGCTGGATTCCTCCCAGGAATGTTTATTGCCCTTTACATCTGCAAATCGCTTTACATCAGCAACCCTACTGCGGGATTATTAACCATCGCCGCAATATTCCTGGTTCCGCCTGTAAGAGGAATTGCGGGGGTCTGGATTTATGAAGGTGAAATCCGAAAGTAATTTGCCTGGGATTCACTCAATAATCAGTTAGCAACAGTTAATTAAGCGCCTAATACGAGCAAGGCGCAAAGAGACGCACAAATCCAGTTACTATGGAGGTCAGAATTGTAGGGGTCCTCAAAGAACTTCACTGATATTCCAATTATGTAATGCGCCGCTCCCCCCCGCCAACGCCTGTAACTAAAAGGTGATGGACGATCTCCCCTCACAAGCCTGACGACACAGAGCCCCACCCCCGAAGTTCATTTTACGAGGCTAGGTAAAGGGAAGTGACCTTCCCAAGGTCACTTATCCCCCAAGGGGCAACGCTGATCCCAGAACCTCGGCCTTCAAAGCTTTTCACTGCGCCATGGACGAGAATTTTAAGTTCAAGCCTATAAAATGTAAAATAGTGAGGCGAAGGATGGCTGTTTCCATGATTTCGGGCACAGAGTGAGAAAATCGTGATCCCAGCTCTCCCACCCCAAACAAACGAAACAGCCCAAATCTTGGCTACAGCCTCAACGAGACAAATGTTTGGGACCCCAGAGTTCATCCATCAGTCATCCACGCCTTCCCTCGGGGTCCCTATCGCCCCTGCCCCTCGCCTCCGCTCGGGTGTCGGGGATGGGTCTGGGGTCGCGTGGAACCGAGCGGCCCGCAGCAGCCCCACGGGGGCGTGGCCGGGGACAGAGGGCGGGGGAAGGCGGGAGTCCGGCTCCCAGCCTAGTCCAGACGGGCGGCGCCGTGGCTGAGCCAAATATGGGCAGAGAGGAAGCAGCGGGCAGACGTCACGGCGCCGGGTGGGGGCCGAGCTGCGGGGCCGATGACGGGAGGCGCTGACGGCACCTGCGTCTCACCATGGAAACCAAACAGTAAATAGAGGAATTGCGAGCTCCTGGCGCGGCCCGACCCAGCGACCTGGCCTGAAGCAAAGGGCCGGAAGCTGGGAAGGGCCGGGAGAGACCTGGGCTTGGCAGAGGAAGGCAGGGGCGCGGCGAGGGTGCTCCGAGGGCGGAGAAGGGACGCCGAGAGAGCACCCCCTCTGACAGGTCCTTGGGAAGCCGGCTCTCCCTCAGCCCAGGATCCAGCAGGGGCAGGTCAGGAACAGAAAGAAGCCCTCCTGGATGGAAAGAAGCCTTCCTGTCCTTTTTGAAGGGCTTCCACGGCCTGCAAGGTTGTTGGGGATATTGGTGTTTCTTTGTTTTTCCTTACTAGTGTCTAAGAATTCACACATTGGGACCGCACTACCCGGACTCAAATTCCAGCTCCGCCACTCTAGTTGGCTGATCTTGAGCAGATCACAATCTTCTGTGCCCCCGGACTATATTATTTATAAAATAAGGGTAATAGCAGGACTTACCTGGATTCATGAGTTAATATAAATGTGTGTGTGTGTGTGTGTGTGTGTGTTTGGAACAGTGTCTAGCGCAATGTGAACCTCAATTAGTGCTAGCTGTTAATTTTTTTTTTTTTGCGGTACGCGGGCCTCTCACTGTTGTGGCCTCTCCCGTTGCGGAGCACAGGCTCCGGACGCACAGGCCCAGCAGCCATGGCTCACGGGCCCAGCCGCTCCGCGGCACGTGGGATCCTCCCAGATCGGGGCACGAACCCGCGTCCCCTGCATTGGCAGGCGGACTCTCAACCACTGCACCACCAGGGAAGCCCAGCTGTTAATTTTTATTCCTAAGCAACACAACAGTGGGTTAGTAGTTTAGTCAACTACTAAATTATACTACTGATGATGTAATGGGTTTTTTCTTTATTCGTTTTTTAGTTTTAAAATAAATAATTTTAAAATAATTTTCCAGACTTCCCTGGTGGCGCAGTGGTTAAGAATCTGCCTGCCAATGCAGGGGACACGGGTTTGAGTCCTGCTCCAGGAAGATTCCCACATGCCATGGAGCAACTAAGCCTGTGCACCACAACTACTGAGCCTGCACTCTAGAGCCTGTGAGCCACAGCTACTGAGCCCATGTGTGACAACTACTGAAGCCCGCGTGCCTAGAGCCCGTGCTCCACAAGAGAACCCACCGCACTGAGAAGCCCGTGCACTGCAACGAAGAGTAGTTCCCACCCTCCGCAACTAGAGAAAGCCTACCCAACGCAGCCAAAAATAAATAAATGTATTTAAAAAAGAAAACAGTAATCCCAGCAACTGTTTAGAACTTAAAACAACAAAAGATTTTTTCAGGAAAGAGTATTTTGTCACTGATGATGTCTAGAATTGCCAGTTCATAGTGTTAATTAAAAAGCAGACCAAGTTGAACTGGTTTTATTATTACTTTTAAATTCTCAGCAGGTAATGTGGATGACACACATTGTGTGTGTTTTGTGGTTGACAGACCCTAGTGTGATCCCCAGTAATTCCTGCCTGCTGGGATGTCACCCCTAGATTATGTCGTGGTATGTACATATATATATATATAGATAGATAGATATAGCTCCATCTTGCTAGCACACACTAGTAGGTTTTCCTGCTGGGCTTGAGGAAGTGAGCAGCCATGTTGAGGAAGCTCTCAGGACAAGGAGCTATGAGCAGCCTCTAGGACCTGAGGGTGGCCTCCGGCCAACAACCCGGATGAGCTCAGAAGCAGATTGTTTCCCATTCAAGCATCCAGCTGAGAGTGAGCTTGTCTGACACCTTGATTGCAACCTTGTGAGACCTTGAACAGAGGACTGAACTAGGCTGTGCCTGGACTCCTGACCCACAGAGACTGTGAGATAATGAATACGTGTTGTTTTAAGCTGCTTGATTTGTTGTGATTTGTTATACAGAAGCAGAACACTAATCCACCCTCTTTGCCTGTACCTAGCACTTGCTTGGTGTCCCACTGTAGCACTGCATATGCTGCTCAGACCTTCTACCCTAAATGATGTGGTGTGGGCCTCTTCAATGCATTGCCACAGTCGTCATCTGATGTCATCAATGTTTGGAAGCTGTAGGGGTGGTTTGAGATTTTTGAAACCCACTCCTGATTTGGAAGCGGAAACAGTCTCAGAGGGGTTAGAGTGTCACCCTAGGTCATAAGAAGTACATATTTAGGGGCAGATTTAACATTCTAGCAAAGCAGTTAAGCACTTTGGACTTTAGAGTCACAAAGAGCTGATTTCAAATCTCAGATCTGCTACTTAGCAGTTGTGTGACCTCGGTTAACTCAACTTTTCCTAGATCATCTTCCTATTGGTAAAATGAGGATCCTAATTGTATCTGCCTCATAGGTTTGTGGTGAGGACTAAATGAGAGTATCCGTTCAACAAAACAATTACTGTGTGCCCATTATGTGCTAGTTGCTAGAGGCAAAATGATTAGCAAAGCAAATCTGGTCTCCGACTTAGTGTTGCCTGTAAAGTACATGGCACAGCCTGGAACGTAGCAAGCACTTGTGAAATGCTGACCATTATCAATACTATATCCTAGGTTCTATCCCAACCACATGCCTCCAGACAAGCTCTATAATTGACATTATAGAACATCTACCATGTAATTCCAACCACCTACATCCCCTCCCCACCCCATTTTTCCACAGGTATCTTGAGCTCAATGTGTCCAACACAGGACTTACCTTCTTATCCCCCAAACCTGCTCTTCTTCCTAGAGTCACAAAGTCACTGGGGGACCCACAAGCCTCCTTGTGGGTCAAGCCTGGTACAGCTGGAAGTGAGCTTGGATTCCTCCCTCTCCCTCACCTCCCACATCCACTCAGTCACCAAGTCCCAACAGTCCTACCTGCTAATTACCTCTTGTTCCCTCCCTGTTCCCACCACCACTGTCTGGGTTCAACCTACACACAACTGAACTAAGTAAATACCAGGCTCTTCGTGGCCTGGCCACAGTTACCTCTTGTTGGCCTGTCTCCAGCCCCCTCCACTTTGATGTGGCAATATTGATGTAAATGAAATCAACTGTACTTATACGATGCTCTATAGTTTACATCTCCCACCCACTCTTCCCCCAGCCCTGCATTTTATAGTCCGGCAAAACTAACTGTGTTGTCTTCTGGGTCTGTGCCTTTACAGCGTATATCCCTCTGCCTCCTGGAATCCTCCCTCTGCCGCTTGCTCATCTAGCAAATTCCATCCATCTTTGAAGCCCAGCTCAGCGGTCACCTTCCCAGAGACTCCCTCAGGTAGAGTTCATCACTCCCTCCTTCTCATAACCCCTGCACATCTCTTGTCAATTTTCATTGCTACAGTGTGTGTAATACGTTTATGTGTCTTTCTCCCTTTCCAGGCCAGGAACTCCAGCCTGTGCCTTCTTTGCATCTGAATCCAGCACCTGATACAGAAACTTTTTTTGGTTAACATTTATTTGTTTATTGTTTATTGTGGCTGTGACGAGTCTTAGTTGCAGCACGCGGGACCTTTGTTGGGGCATGCATGTGAGATCTAGTTCCCGGATCAGGGATCGAGCCCAGGCCCCCTGAACTGGGAGCATGGAGTCTTACCACTGGACCACCAGGGAATTCCCTGGAAAGTTGTTTTTTTTTTTTTTTTTTTTGGCTGTGCTGGGTCCTCATTGCTGCGCGTGGGCTTTCTCTAGTTGCGGCGAACGGGAGGGCTACTCTACATTGTGGTGTGCAGGCTTCTCATTGTGGTGGCTTCTCTTGTTGCGGAGCACAGGCTCTAGGCGCATGGGCTTCAGTAATTGCAGTATGCAGGCTGAGTAGTTGTGGCACGCGGGATCTAGAGCGTAGGCTCAGTAGTTGTGGTGCACGGGCTTAGTTGCTCCACGGCATGTGGAATCTTCCCGGACCAGGGCTCGAACCCGTGTCCCCTGCTTTGGCAGGCAGATTCTCAACCACTGGTCCATCAGGGAAGCCCCCTGGAAACTTTTTATTGAATGAGATGAAGTCCATGCTTGCTCCAGAGGATATATATTTTCTCCCTTGACCCCCATCTCCCTAAATTATAAAGCAATAAATAATAGCTCACCCTTCTATAATACTCCTGTGTGCCCAGGCACTGTAATGAGCTCCATAGAGACTAACTTATTGAATGCTCACAACAACCCCAGAGGTGGATACAATTATTATCTCCCTTTCACAGATGAGGAAACTAAGGTGCAGAGAGGAGAGGTAAACTGCCCAAGGTCAGGGAGCCAGAATTCAAAGCTGAGTCCATGCTCTGAACCACTCTGCTCTATTGGATCCAATTCCTCGAATCCAGATTAATTTATCATTTTTCTTTGATAAATTTAGCTGCAATGACAGTCTCATGATTGACTAAAAAGCCTGAAAATGAATCACTGTTTCTGTAGCTCTGACCACAAATTGCTCCCCGAAGTGAACATGGGAGCAACTGGGGCCTGCGCCATTTACCCTTATGTTGGAGGTGCTGCATTTTGCTCCACTCGCTTCAGCAGCGTCCCCTTCCTACATGTAGCTGCTTCTAATGTAGCTGATGCTCAAATCCCTCCGGGTTCTTATTCTCATCAACTGAATGAACCAAACCTCAGCACCATGTCAGTTTGAGCTGAAAGTTAAAACAGTTTATTAGTTAAGAAGATCCGATGCATCAGGACAGGCAGCCTCCTTGGGACAACAGCCAGAGCCCTTTCTGATCTTCGTTCTCTTGGGCAGTTGAACAGTGCTCGAGAAGAGCAAAGGAAAGGCAGCTTAGATCAGCCCGTGGATCGGTGTGTGGAGCCATTGAAATGAATTGCGTTACAGCTAAGCCAGTTTATGCTTCTGTTGCATTCACCTGAGTGCAAAGTGGACCTCTATTACGCCAGCACCCTTCAGGGACTTTGAACTCATTCATCTGGAGGCAGTACACTTTATTCCCATCTGCTTTTGCCCAGGTCTGGGCATATTCTTGTAAATGATGATTGTGATAATGATATTGATATTGGTAATGATCGTGATAGCCGCTAACCCTATTCTTCTCTTCTCATGCAGAATAAATTGTAAGTTTTATAATTTAGCACACCAAGTGCAAGGATCCAAAACTCAAATGCATTTGTGGGATAGTCTGAAATTTTTATTTTATATCAATGAGAGTGAAAAACATTGTTTTGTTTGTTTCCTGGAAGATGATGATACTTAAATTTACATATGCATCCAGTCTTCATTTGGTATTGAAATAAATTTCTCAATTTGTAATTAGTCTAGAAGTGTCACTGACCTGCAGCATACTTGTATTTTGGGGTACTCCTCAAAATTCCTTCCCAAGCCAGCTAGTTCGTCGCCTTAATATTGTAGAACTCTTGACAAGAATTTTTTTAAAAAAACAAGAAGCCTTGCTCTTTCACTCAGGAAGAAATCTATGAAGAACATGGCTCATCTTCACTGTTAAGTTCTAGTTATCTCCCTTTAGATGTTTTTGTCAATTTAATCCACCTTCATTCATTCATCCATCTCCATTCATTTAACAAGCATTTGAGTCCCTAGTAGTCCTTGGGGCTAGAGAGGTGATCAAGACAGAAAAGGTCCCTGCTCACATGGAACTTACAGGCAGTGGTGAAGGGTAGAAATTTGTTAAAAAGGGAAAGGAAACATAAATAAGGTGTTGCAGAGAGTGATAGAATGACCTGGGAAGGCTTCTTGGAGGGGATGTTCTTTGAGCTGAGTCCTGACCAACAGGAAGGAGCCAGCCTGGGAAAAGAAGCCCAGGCAGAGGGACAGCAAGTGCAAAGGTCCTGCAGCAGGGACATACATGCTATGTGTCAGGCATGGAAGGAATGTCAGTGAGCAGAGTGGTGTCCACGGAAGAACAGGAGATGGTGGTGGAGAGGAGTCAAGAGTGAGCTCTTTAATATTTATAGCAAAACAGCACAGCTTAAAATGCTCTGAGATTCAGCATTCAAGTGATGCTCATATCTCATTTATTTTGTGAGGAATATGATTATTCTGTGTTTGGAGGAAGTCTTACACACAGCTGAAAGACTGAATTTTTGTTTTCGATTTTTTTTTTTACTTGAAAAACATAAAAACTTCAGCTGATTTCCTTAGAGTAATCTGAAAACTTTTACTTTGCCTCTGTCTCTACTTTGTCCATTAATTAAAGATAGCATAATTGATTTACTTTCTTTCATGCATGGAAAGTTGCTGTTGATACAAAATTACTGTTATTAGAACAAATTGTTAAATGCTACCCTTTAATTTTGAGAATTACACAAGATGCAGGGATGTGCAAAGATGATGCAGAGTCTACAATCCACTATTATATAAAGATAATTCTCTTTTCTTCTACCCTTTTTCCATCTAAAATTAATTTGGAGCTGGAAACACAAAGGCAGTGCATTCACTTTGAAGTTGAATTGGCAGAAGTAATCCAGGGAGGCAGCGGAGGAATTCCAGGAGCCAAAGATGGAACTGGGGTATATGTTTGAAGCCAGACATAAAAGATATGAAATCCCCATTGCTTAATATCATAACAGGGCCTGGAATAGGAGAATTGAGAGAGTATGTGTGGAATATATTTCTGCTTGTGGAAATAGTGCAGAATTTATTCATTTATCCACCCAGCAAATATTTGTTAACCCTGTACTATGTGCCAGGCACTAAGCCAGGTCTGGGGATCCATTAATGAACAAATTAGACATTCTCTCCATAAAGAAATGACCCCCTTGCATCCTTATTTCCATCTCTTGCTATTATATGAGTATCTTTTGTATCAGTGAACGATGGTGCCCTGAGATAGTCATTTTGTTGAGACCAGTGTAAGGCCATATCATGTGGGTAGTGATAGTCTTTCCCAAAAGGAAGTTGACATTCCCAATGTCCATCATGCATGGGAGTTGTTGAATCCTGAGCCAGGAAAAGAGGATTTGGAAGGAGTCCCTTTAGCTAGAAAGAGAGGGAATTCCTTTCTTCTCTTGATCCCATGAGAATGGTGGGCAGAGAGCTTGGTGGGATGTCAACCCAATGGCGGACCCTATAGGTCCTCTGAGAAGCCTGTTAAAGAGATTCTCTGTGTGCGAGGCCCTCTCCTGGGCCTTTAATGCAGGCTTGTTGATGGCGCAGCCTGGTCTCAGCTGGGCTATGGTGAACTAGAAGAAGGGTCTGCGTGCAGGCAGAGGTCAGGGCTGTCAAGTGAAAAGCAAGCCTGTCTCTCTAATCAGCACGGGGCTGACCGAAGCCATTAGTCAGGTCTCCAGGAGTTCAGTGTCCAGGGCTAGAGGTTTAGCTTCCCTTCCCCATCTGAGAAATCTGCTTCCACGTGTTGTTATTACTGTACATGTAGGGGATCCAGCTGGTTTCCTTCAGATATCTTCTTGTTACTTCAGATCTAGGTGTTAGTTACTGTAATTCTGTATCCAGTTTAGGTCCTATCTAAAGACTACAGAAAATTTACCCTCTGGACAGCAAACAGGGAGTCTAAGGCCATTTTCATGATTGCCGACAGGCAAAAATAATATGCAAGTGATGTGTGAGAGGTCAGTGCTCTTAAGAGCCAAGTTGCTTTCAAATGTCAGTTATTATGTGAGGAGCTGGGAGATCATAGGTGTGAACACCACCCTCAGTGGAACTGTCATTTTAAATTAAAACTTTCAACTTGGCTGAGTATGACATCCCATAACCACCCAGTGATTTTTACTATCACCAAAGCATTAGAAGGCTGGCCCTGAAGCTCTTCTTCCACCTGGCACGGGTGCAAACCTGGGCTCTGGCTTCCGAGCTTGGTGCCCACGTGATAGCAGAGAGCAGTGGAGGAAGGACGCCACCTCCTCTCTCTGTGGTTGGTACCTGTGCATGGAAGCACCCCATCACCAGAGGTGTCCCAGACAAAGGTCATGTTCTTCATTAAGGTGATAAAGTTTCTAAGTTAAAGTGTATTCAGTCATGTTGACTTCTCCTTCTCGAGCTATCATGTAACTTTTTATTTACCGAATGATCGACCATTGTTTGTACTGTTTGAGATCTCTCGAATTCTCAGAGCCAGCTTTTTCTTCCCCCAGTGAATGTCAGACATATGTTAAAGAAACTTCAGAAATTACAATGCATGTATTACAAATGGATAGGGATGAGAACCCCCCTCCTTTCTTTCTGAGAATAAAAAGAATACAACTAAATGTATGTCTGTTTGAGTTAAGGACTGAAGAGTTAAGGACTGAAAAGTTGTGCGTTTATTTTTTTTCCTAACCAGGTGAAAACTTTTTCATTTTCTTTTTTTGGCCACACCACGAGGCATGTGGAATCTTAGTTTCCGGACCAGGGATCAAACCCCCGTCCCCTGCATTGGAAGGGCAGAGTCTTAACCACTGGACTGCCAGGGAAGTCTGAAAACTTTTTTTTTTTTTAAACCAAGTGTTAAGAGGCAGTTCAGCCTGATGGATAGGGTAATGAATGAAGTTAAGATTCCAATCCCAATAGTGGAATATTGAGAAAGTCATCATTCTAACCGTTCAATTTGCTCTCCTTTAAGGAGGGAGTAACCTTCACATGATTTTGTGGCAAAAAGTTAAAGTGGTTCGTGCAAAACTTAATTGTTTGCTAAAAGGATTCCTAGAAGACCAAGACATTTAGTATTAGCACAACTAGACTTAAACATGCCCCTCTTTGACTTTTAAAACAGAAAAAGGAAGACGTGTTCTCACAAAAGCTGTTACAAAGCAGTTTCCCATTCCGAGAATCTCTAAGGGGAGACTCAGCACTGCAAGGTGAAGACACGCGTTTGTACAATTTTCCAACGTCAGCTCCAGAGTTTCTCTCTTTTTGATAAGGGATCAAACAGAGGGGTGTGTCCCCTCCAGGAGCTACCCTTCTTGACAAACTGGTCTCCAATGATACCTTCCGGAATCTTACAAAACTTCCAGAATGAAAAGAGCACGAGGTTGGTCGCATTCAACTTAAATGCTTTTATTGACAATGTCTTTGAACAATAAGCAAACAATGCTTAAATTTTTCATTCAGATTCACTTTCCACATGTCAAAAGACTTCAAGGTAGAAAAAAATAAAATAAAAATATAAATATCTGAGAATCCATCTTAATAAATAAATTAAAAACACAATAAAACGTTTTCATGGAAAACTGTTAATGTCAGAACATTCAGACCACCTCAACAATGCATGATCAGTAACGTTACAATGAACATTGATGTTGAAGAAAAACTACAGTACATGGATATAGCTATTTATTTCTATCTACCAGAAAATAAAGTCATATCTTTTCTTAGTTTAATATTGGTCATTGCTAATCAGAACACACAATTGCCAGGAACACAGTAGTTATTGTTAAAATCAGCTGCACTAGATACAATTTGAAAATATCCAGCACCAGGTTAATTCCAAAACAAACCCCAATAGATTAGTTAATGCTATGAGAAGACTAAAGAGAAAGAGAAAAGAGACACAGACCCAGGCCTGGCTCAACATGCTACTAACTACCAGCTCTCAGATGTGTCACTGGGAACAATACACACTCCATGCGTTTTGCTACATCTCCGGAAGAGGTAAGGACTTGAGTCCACACATGGATGCTGTCAAGTCCTTGAGGCCCACAGCCTGGTGTGTTTCACGCACAGATAAGGTCCTCCCTAGGTCTATGGGAACCCTCGAGGGAAGACGTGTTCCTCCTCTCTGTAATGCACCGACTCGGGCAGTGGCACGTGCGTGCCTGCTGCCTCCCCTCTCTGCCTGCTCACAGGGCCAGCAGCGTGGGTGAGCTGAGCGAGTCAGAGGAGGGCTCGTTGCTGCTGCTGCCCTTGCGGTGGGCAGCCGCACAGCTGGGGAAGGAGTCAGCCTCAGGGTAGGTGAAGACAAAGGAAGACGTGTAAGTAGTGCAGCTGGGTGTACAGGTGACCACCGGGGTGCACAGGGGTTCCAGCTCTGTGGCCATGGGCCCCATCCCCAGGGAGCCACCGTGCAGGGGCTCCCAGTCTGCTGCATAGAAGGAACCAGACAGGTCCATGTCTGGCACAGAGCGGGCGGTCTCAGAGCCGCTGGGCCTGGACGATGCTGGGAACAGGAAGTCATCAAAGGGCTCAGCCTTCAGCTCCATGCTGCTGATGCTCTTGACAGGCTCCACTGAGGGCTTGGGCTCAGGGTCATTAAGGAGGGGTAGGGTGAAGGCCTCCTCAGATTCGGGGG
This sequence comes from Aethalodelphis obliquidens, assembly GCF_003676395.1. Taxonomy (NCBI): domain Eukaryota; kingdom Metazoa; phylum Chordata; class Mammalia; order Artiodactyla; family Delphinidae; genus Aethalodelphis; species Aethalodelphis obliquidens. The sequence goes on along the minus strand of NW_020837965.1, from coordinate 1,397,394 downwards.
TGGCGGCTTCAGGCAGGCCCCCGCTCAGATCAAGGGAAGCCACAGACATTTCTTCTGGGAAGCCCATGTCATCAGGGATCTTGCAGGCAGGTCGGTGAGCTGCCAGGATGAACTCTAGTTTTTCCTTCTCCTTTAGCAGGTTGGCAATCTCAGTCTGCAAAGCAGACTTCTCATCTTCTAGTTGGTCTGTTTCCTGGATAGAGAGGACAAAGCAAAGCATAAGACACGATCTTACTCAAGGACGCTGCTCCCTTATGTCCAATCTCCAACTTTCCCCTTAAGTTTTAAAAAGAAATGAGCCATGGGATCTACCTACCGCTTGGAGTGTGTCAGTCAGCTCCCTCCTCCGGTTCCGGCATTTGGCTGCAGCCATCTTATTCCTTTCCCTTCGGATTCTCCTTTTCTCCTCTTCTTCTGGGGACAACTGGGTGGTTGGGGGGGGAAGAACAGCATTCAGTATCAGTGTCTGCCCTCAGCTCCATTCACCCACGCCAGTGACACTGGCTCCTGCAGCTTCCCAGCTCCTAACACCTCTTCTATGAAGCCATTTCTAACCTGCAGTTGCAAGCTGGGTGTGACTTGCATTAAAATAAGAACCTCAGCAAGAGCCAAAGAAGAGCCCAGACTGAAAACATGAGACAGGAACCTATTAGGGAAGAAACTACACATTAGGGTATTTCTTAGAGTGGGACTATCAGAGCCTAACTTGGGATGGAAAGGGCTTGGAGCCAGGGCTCCCTGTTCAGGATATCTAGTCATTTCCATCAATGGCTTCACCCTGTCCGCTGGGCTCCCCACCTCCACCAGTGCTGAAGCCACACTATGCCCACCCCAGGGAAGGTGCTGAGAACTCACCTGTTCCACCTTGCCCCTCCTGCCAATGCTCTGAGCTCTGCCTCCGGTCATGGTCTTCATGACTCCAGCCCTGGAGTAAGCCCCAGCCGAGGGGGTGGGGACTCCATAGGGGTGGGGGGCTCTGGTCTGGGATGGGGCCACGGAGGAGACCAGGGTGGGCTGCACTAGCCACTGCAGGTCCGGGCTGGTCGAGATGGCGGTCACTGTTGGGATGAAGTTGGCACTGGAGACGGCCAGATCGGTGCAGAAGTCCTAGAATGAAACAGAAGGAGAAAGCTGACGTGAGTGAGCAGATTCTGGACGCAAGTGGGGTGAGCAGAGTTCCCAGTGCCGCATGCAGCAGGGAGAGAGGGAGGAGAAACCGTTCTGCCATGGACTGCTCAGGTCTTTTTACATGCCCCTCATCCTGGATGAAAGGTTTCCCCCTTTCTTCCCAAGAATTCCGCAGCGCAGGGCCTTTTTCCTCCATCCTGCTGCTGCGTTCCCGTTATCCCTTCAGCATCACTCTCTTGAAAGGGGGTTTGTTATAAATATCTCTGACGTCTGCGCTGACGCAGGCGCCGCTCCGGAGTCTCCTGAATGAACTCGGTTTTTATCAATGAAACTGCCTTACACACCCGCCTGCTTCACCCCACCCCTCCTCCTTGCTCCAGGCTGCGAGGGGAGGGGAGATTGCCGCTTTTTGCCGCCTCCCCAGAGGCGCCGGACTCTAGTTGGCGAGTCTTTGCTTGGGACACTTTTGTCCCAGCTAATGTCAGAGATCAGTCAGGGAGGGCGGGCCGGGGGCAGCTCAGAATGAGCCTGCCGCGGGAAAGGAGAACCAATTCTTATTATGACAAGCTTCCGTGCGCTCCGAACAAGTTCGGGAATCCGGAGGTAGGGCTGCTCTGGCCGGGGCAAGCCTCCCTCCCCGCCGGCGAAAGGGCTCCTCGATTCGTCTTCCTGAGCCGTCCCTCCCCGGTTTCTCCTCCCCGGTGACCTCGAGCCCCGAGCCCTGAGCCCCGGGCCCCGCGGCAGTGCGAAGCCAGCCTCACCTGCGCATTGACGGGAGAGCCCATACTGGAGAAGGAGTCGGCCGGTGAGTGGTAGTAGGAGAGGCTGTCCCCGGCCGGGGAGGCGCTGCTGCAGCGGGAGGATGACGCCTCGTAGTCGGCGTTGAAGCCAGAGAACATCATGATCGCGGGTTGTCAAAGCCGGGCGAGGGGCTGAGGGAAGGAGGCAGGTAGGTAGGAGCTGTGCGGCAGAGCTAGGTAGGAGCGCTGTTGCTGCTCGCTCGCTGCGCCGCCGCCAGCTCAGTCTCAGCTTCTTAGCTGCTCGCTGCCGATGCGGTTGGGAGTAGTAGGCGCCGCAGCCACCGCTTTTATAACCCTTTTGTGAATGAGCCCTACACGTCACGGGGCGCAACCATTGTGGCTCTCGAGGGGTGTCGCGCGGGCCTGGCCACATCTTCGGTCTCCTTGCCGTCCCGCCGCCCTCGCAGATCCCTGCCTCCCGTCTTGTCGTGTTTCTTTCTCTTGTGAGCGTTTCGCAATCTGGGTCTTGGGGTGGCTTGGAGTCCCAGAGATGAGGGACTTCGGGGATGGCTCCCCCCACGACTGCAGGGAACGGCCGTGGAAACCTGCTGACGCAGATGTCCTAATATGGACATCCTGTGTGAAGGGGAGGGAGGGATTGACGGGAACTGCTCGCGGGCTGCAGCCAACACCGAGGGTGCAGCGCGGGGGGAGGCGGGGGCCGCGGCCAGGGGGAGGGGAGGAGGGAAAGGAGGAGAAGGCGAGGGAACATTCGCACCTGGTTCAATGCGGACCCTTGTTCCCGGGGTGGGAGGATGGGGTGGGGGCGCCCTTCTACCCCTCTACGGAAAGCGGGGCACATTCTGAGGCTCTGGCATAGGCGAAACAGGTACACAGCCCCGAGGGCTTAAGCCTCGGCCCCCGAAGGAATGCGCCTCCACCCCCATTCCCCATTCTAGCCCTAATTTAGGGCAAACTGTGGGAGCAGACCCTCAGCCCCTCGCTTCAAGCCCCCGGACTCCAGCACTACTAGGATTGTTAACTGCGTTTGGAAGCAGAAAGTCGAGGGATCCAAAATAAGAGAATACGATAACCTACTTTACCTACGATGCTGGGAATTTTCATTTTAATTTTTTTGTTTTTAAGGAAAAAGGCGCATTTTTTTTTCTTGGCCATATATGACATGTTAGTGTTACTGTCAAACCCCTGAGAAACTAGCCAATAAACATTCTGCAGAACCTCCATGCAAGGGTGTCTGGAGGGTTCGTTTGCCTGGTTCTGAGCTTGGGCCTGGGGCCTGGGGGTGTTATGTGGACAAGGTCATCAGTTCTGGGTACCGGATGGAGTGAGCTCTTGGGGGAGCGCAAGTCCGTGCTGGGGAGGTGGGGGTGGTTCGGTGCCCCAGGAAGCTGGTGATTGGGAGCCCGCAGCCAGTGATTTTCCAGCACGGACTTGGAGGGGGGAGGACCGGGGGCGCTTGGAAGGACCGTGCCCAGCAGCGCCCAGGCCGGAATCCTCGGCGTCTGGGGCCTCAGGCACTGCTCGGTGGCCTGGAAAACAGGGCTTTGGGGCAGCAAGGTGCTCTATAATGCGCTGCGCCCCCCCCAGAAGCCCCCAGCCTCCTGCTCGGATGCAAAGGACAGCCGAGGTCAAACTGCCCCGGGTCGGTCCCAGCGCGCCGGCCACCTCCGGGACGCGAAGCCACAAGTCCCCGTAGAGACACAGGTCCCTGTGTCCCTTCCCCCACTCTTCGGGCCCGGGGGTCACGGTGGTCACCTGGAGAGGGGCGAGGCGGGATTAGGGCTGCGGGTGGATCCTTCGGGACGCGCGGGGAGCGGGACCGCCGACCTGCCTCCCGCCGCCGCACCCGAGAGCCAGGCGATCCTGCTATAGATAGAAACAGGGAAGCAGCTGTTTACAGCAACACTGCGCCGCCAGGGCAGTCTCCAGGCGACGCCGAGCGGCCGGGCGCGCCGTCGGCCTGGCGAGGCCGCCCTCCCTCCTCGCTCCACGGGGGCCTCGGCCTCCCCGGCCCGGCAGCAGCCACTCCCGCCGCCTGACCTCATCTGCCCAGTCCGGGGGCTGAGTGCGGCTTGCGCGCGGCTGGGCGCTAACCTCCATTCTTAGAGATGCGAACCCGGCGAGAGCTGGGAGGGCAGGGAGGCGGGGATTCGTGGAACTGGGCCACTTGCTATTTTTGCATTCCCTGTCACAAGCAGAGGTGAAAACAGAGTTTCATCATTGTATGTCACTGGTTTATGTTGGTGGGAATTTAGGCGGTTTTTTTTTTTTCTTTTTCTCACTTGAAAAAGGGGAGAAAAAAGGAAAAACACATAATACGTAAACACAGACTCCTGGGAGCTGCTCTGAATCCTAAAGCAACTCTGCTGCCTTCCATTCACCTAGTTCTGTTGTCTGTCAGGCTACTTCACTGTACTTGATTCTTTTAAAAAAAAAAAATTAAGAAGGCAAATCCATCTCTCTTCTTCTTATTAGCTTTGGGCAAAGTAGGTCAAGCTTTGAATTCCTGGGTCTGGCCTTGCCTTCCATTCATAACTGGATCTCAGGCCACTTAAGAGAAAACCTAGAATGATTTCATTTACTTCCCCTTCAGAGTCTTGAAGCAGCTCAGGCCAACAGACAAAGGATGTGTCAAGATTTTATATCCAGGATTTATCTCATATATCATTTATCCTGCCCTTGCCAATGAAAAAGGAAAAAGGTCTTTGGATAAACCTGTCTCCTCCACATAGCTTAACTCTTTCCTTCCTGGCAACATTATGACTAGAGAGTTGGAGACTTAATAAATCCATCCTCTGAAAAGGACAGAATCACACATTCATTCATTCTTTTATTTATTTAACGAAGAATTTACTTATTGAGAGCCTCCTATGGCCTGGCACTTGCTGGGGGCTGGCACTCACTGTAATGAACAGGGTGGACCTGTCCCTACTGTCAGACAGATTCCAGCCTCCTGGACTGACAAGTCATCAGAGAATTGCAGGACAGCAGTAAGTGGTTTGACGGGGCTAATAACAGGGTGCTATTGAACACAGAAGAGGATTTGGGGACAGGTATCAGAGGAAATGACTGCAATACAGAGACAGGATCTGGATCCACAGTCCTCTGGGAAATGACATGATAAAGATCAAAAGGGGCCAGAGCATCATCTAGGAAGCAAGTGCTCAACCCAAAGCAGTAGTATCAGATGATATAATCTCAGAATTCCTCTCCTGCCCCGCTAATATCTGAACCTGCAATCATTCCAACATACTCTCATATCTCAATATACTCATGGTATCCATTTCAGGACTGCCAAATCACATTTTTAATATGGAGCTCAAGTGATGTAGCCTTAAAATAAAGGGAAATCTGGACTTCCCTGGTGGCACAGTGGTTAAGAATCCGCCTGCCAATGCAGGGGACACGGGTTCAAGCTCTGCTCCCGGAAGATCCCACATGCCACGGAGCAACAAAGCCCATGCGCCACAACTACTGAGCCCTCGTGCCACAACTACTAAAGCCCGCACGCCTAGAGCCTGTGCTCCGCAAGCAAGAGAAGCCACCGCAATGAGAAGCCCGCGCACCGCAATGAAGAGTAACCCCCGCTCGCAGCAACTAGAGAAAGCTCGCGTGCAGCAACAAAGACCCAACACAGCCCAAAATAAATAAATAAGTATATAAATAAAATTTTAAAATATAATAATAAAAAAATAAAGGGAAATCTGACCCCACCTGTGAAATTATCTTTGCCATCTGCCAAGGTCAAGGTAACTTTAAGACAAATGTGTGTGTGACTTTGTGAGCACAGTGCTGCCTTCCAACAGGGCAGGGATTCCACGTTCTGGACAAGCCTGAGCATGGAAAACCAAAACTTACATAGTTTGTGATTATCTATGTGCTGAGATCCCCCTATCTGAGGATCCAAAAGTGAACAGGAGGGTAGACTCCCACATCCGATTTTAACCCAGATTAAACACAGATTCATTCTTTCCCAGCAGTTGTTTCTTATCAGATAAAGACTTTTCATATTTTGCACTTCTCTGGCATTTGAGTTAAGAGACCTGACCCACAGCAAGCTTTTGTTCAGTAACTCTGGAGGTCAGTGCACATTGTTTAGCCTGGTGTTATTGCAACATTAAGTGAAAGGCTACTGTCTATGCTGCCTACGTAAATGCTGCCGTACACAACCCGTCCCCAGCATGCAGAAGTAGTTGTTTATTTGGAGAAGTGTGGTCTAGTGGCGAAGGGTTGTGGTCAGAGCACGGGACCAAAAGTCAGAAAGATGCGCATAGCAGATTCAACTCCTTCAGGGACTTGGGGAAGTCGCTTCTAAGACTTGTTTTAACATCTACATAATTTTGGCCTTTATCTTTTTCCTATGCAAATATTCACTTAGCACGTAGCCCAATGCCTGGCCCAGTAGGTGTTTAATAAACATGTATTGAACAGATGAATGAATGAATGAATGCCCTCAGCCAAGCAAGGCAAGTATATATTATTGTCCTTTCCGGGTACTAAGAAATCAAATAGAGAATGTTCTTTAACTCTTTGAAAAGGCGGAACAGGCTGAGTCTTTTATTCTTGGGTGTGAATATGCAAAGATTGGGAAAGAGAAAATAACAAGGTGTTTGGGCTATTTTCAGCTGGTGCAGCCTCTGTCAGTAAAGAACACTCCAGTGGTTCATGATGAAAGATCGAACTTACTCTTGTAATTGAGCCCCATGAGAAAGACAGCTGGTGCCCATACATAAATGCCACGTTGTCTGTAATGACAATGACCGTGTTGCCACCACCCTCTAATTTATTCATTCTAAATGTCTAGACCCAAGGGAGAGAAGTATTCCACACTTCCCTCAGGACTCACACACTCGCGTGAATCCAGTGAAGGGGCTTAGGGGTCAAGGTTACTCACCCCACGGCTCAGACAGTGAGCAAAGACTGTCCCTATTTTAAAACAGTGGGAGGCACAGAACTACCACCACCATCACCAGACACACACACACACACACACACACACACACACACACACACACCGCCATCACCACCACTAATTAGTAAGAGAGATTTCGCCTCTTTGGGAAAAATTGTTTTCATTCTGAATAACCCTTGGCTTTTTGACAGGAGGTAATGATTCAATGGGATCCCCATCCTTCTGCTAATATAAGCATTTAAACAAAGTGGGGTCTGTGTGGTCCCTGGGACACATTCCCTCTGGAGCTGAGGAAACTGGGGAACAGCTATGGTGCCTAAGAAGGATGTATTTCAGCCCAAGCTCATGGCATCTTTCACCACACCAGCAGCTTCGGACCCCCCCCCCCAATTCGGTCAGTAATGCCAAACCTCGCTGCAGAAACAAGTGTTCCCTATCCTCAGACAAGCAAGTCTTGTCCAGGCTGTCAGCTCCCCAGATGTCCTGAGCTGACCTTCTTTGGCTCTGGTGGATTTAGCTGCTAGAATTCCAAAGGAATCCCATCTACGTCACTAAACCTATAGGACAACAACACACCCTGACTAATAAACCTCAACTACAGAGCTCCCATCCAATGGGGAAATCTCACGGCAAGGCTGAGGATGGCTCAAATGGGCTGGCACGTGATGAGCTTCAGGATGTTAAGACATCTCAAGCATTGCTTACACCATTTTATCCACCACCTTACTCAACAAGAACAGCAAGAAAGCTCTTTAAAAGAGAGTTAATAATTGTAATGCAAAAAAATAAATCCCCTTTCCCAAACCAGGAGAATCCTGATCAGCTGACCAGTATGTAGGAATTCAGATTATGCTGCCTTCTGATCTACAGATCATAGTTTCATCCTCAGATGTGGACACTCTGTGTCTCAGTTTAGTATCTGATTTGTATTCTGTGAGAAAATTCTGGTTGCAGCTCCCAGCTGAGTTCTGATTTTCTCCACTGAGTTCTGATGTTTCTCCACTGGAGTGTCAATGAGTTACAGATCCCTTGTGAAAATCCCCAAATTGACTCAACTGAAGAATTCCACCTTTAGACTGACCCACCCGAGTTTGTGAGGTAATCAATTCAGATAAGGACAGATCATACACTGAAAATCTCCTCTCCCACTTAGTAGGGCTCTGAATTAAATCTTAACACTAAACACTAAATCATAAATCTCTCCAAACCTGTTTAGTGGTCAATATACAGAATTACACTTAGGAAAAAATCTATACTCCTTACAGAGGTCTACCACATCTGTGTGACCCAGCCCTGGCCTCACCCTCCAACCTCATCTTGAACAACTTTCCCTCCTTCACTCCTCTCCAGCCACATTGACCTTCTTTCTATTCCTCAAATATGCCAGTCTGGTTCAGGAGCTGAGCCTCTGTATTCACTGTTCCCTCTTTCCCCCTGATCTGGACACGTTGACTTATCCTCATGATCAATATCTGCTCCAGTTTCACATTCTCCAGGAAGCCTGTCCCCCATCCAATGTTGCATCCCTCCTCCTTGTACCTCAGTCACTTTCTGTCACATTACTTGGTTTTATTTTCTATCAAGGACTTATCACTAGGTTACCTTGTTTTTTTATTTATGTACTTTTTCATTGTCTGTCTTCCTCTCCTAAGCCACAAGCTCCACCAAAGCAGGGACCTTATCTGTCTTATTCAATAGGTATCTATCCTCAGGACCTAGCTTGTTGACACTGGTAGGTACTCGATAAATGTTTGTGGAATGCAGGAACATTAAACAGAAACTCATCATCTATTGTTCATGTGGCTGAGAAGGCAGCATGGATTCTCTTTTTGGATAAAGGGGCTTGATGGGTGACTTCTTACCTGTATCTTTCTCAGGTGAGGGGAACCAAAATCCTGATCAGCACCTTCTTTACCAGGCATAATAATTTAGATGCTTATAAACCCAAGGGGTATACCCATCCTTAGAACTGTATGGACCCATCATATCTGCATATTAATGCTTCCACTAGCTGCCATTCAAGAGGGTATGGGTGCTATATTTTTAAATCCACAACCATCCCACCCAGAAACAGTGATCAGCACAAAAAGAAATTTCATCTGGGATGGGTTATCCCCCTAAATCCTTTCTTTTCCACAAACTCAGCCTAATACCACAAGCAACTTTTTAGAAAATATTTGGGCATAGAGGTAAAAAACGTAACCAATTTTTTAGTTTAAAAGCACTGGGAGGGGCTTCCCTGGTGGCACAGTGGTTGGGGGTCCGCCTGCCAATGCAGGGGACATGGTTTCGAGCCCTGATCCAGGAAGATCGCACATGCCGCGGAGCAACTGAACCCGAGTGCCACAACTACTGAAGGCCGCGCACCTAGAGCCTGTGCTCTGCAACAAGAGAGGCCACCCAATGAGAATCCTGCACGCTGCAGCGAAGAGTGGCCCCCGCTTGCTGCAACTAGAGAAAAGCCCGCGCACAGCGGCAAAGACCCAACGCAGCCAAAAAAAAAAAAAAATCACTGGGAATAGGGCCATAATAAAACTTTCATGGCACCAATACTAAAATGATTATGATACCCTGCCAAGTAATTCAAAATAAAAACAATATTGGGACTTCCCTGGTGGTCCAGTGTCTAAGACTCCACGCTCCCAATGCAAGGGGCCAGGGTTCGATCCCTGGTCAGGGAACTAGATCCCACATGGCGCAACTAAGAGTTCTCATGGCTCAACTAAGAGTTTGCATGCCGCAACTAAGAGATCCCGCATGCTGCAGCTAAAGATTTCACATGCCGCAACATGAGGGATGGAAAAATTGCCGGCTCCCCAGTGCCTGGAACAGTGCCTGGCACAATAGCAAGCACCCAATACATAGAACGATGAATACAGTTTTCCTAATTCTTCTTTGAATCTTTCTCCACCCCCCACCCCTGCCCCCACCCCAGCACAGGCTTCCTTGGCTTCTTGGGCAATCCGGCCATGGCTGAGAATGTGGCTGCCACCAGGTCAGTATTCGCTGATTGTTTGGCATGCACTGGACAGGACTAGAGTATCACATAACACAGGATCACCTGAGGCCTGGATGCAGCACCTGCATCAGCCCTGTCTGGGCTGGAGCTGATCTCTGCAGTTATAAACAGAGCACCATGTGCTCCTGATCTGTGCAGAATGCTTTGCACCAAGGGATGGGATTCTTAATTTGAATCTTTGACAGAACCAGTCTCTTTCTTTCTCCAGATTAATCAAGTGGTTGGGAATAAATCAAGGGTCTCCTGCCCAGAGGTGTGTCTGCGGGTGAGGAATCTTTGCTTTCCACTAGTCTGTTTGCCAGGAATGGGAAACTTCATAGTAGGTGAGGATTTGGGACTTCATTTGCTATTAATACTTCGTCATCCAAGTCAAGTTTATTTGAACCCAGGGCTTCATCCAGCTGGTGTCTGCCTGAGCTTTGGAACCTGGAAAAGAGAGAAGCAAGGGGTTGTGAATAGGCTGGGGAAATGAAGAAAGCCTGATGCAAATAGCACTCCATTCATTGGCCCCCCCAATCCACAAGCTCACAGAACTATAGCTCCAAGCCACAAACAGTTAATATTTCCGCATCTCTTATCCATTTCTGGCCCATATGCTAAAAGCACCAGAGACACACATAAAAAGATATATGATAATAGTAATAATAACAATAATGATAATAATAGAGAAAAAGGAAGAGTTTCAAATTAAGTGATTTTATATTTTTTTAAATATTTATTATTTATTCATTTTTGGCTGTGTTGGGTCTTCATTTCTGTGTGAGGGCTTTCTCTAGTTGCGGCAAGTGGGGGCCACTCTTCATGGCCACGCCCGGGCCTCTCACTATCGCGGCCTCTCTTGTTGCAGAGCACAGGCTCCAGACGCTCAGGCTCAGTAGTTGTGGCTCACAGGCCTAGTTGCTCCGCGGCATGTGGGATCTTCCCTAGATTGTATTTTTACGTAACAGCAGCCCTGAGGTGTTAATTTCACACATCTGGTTTGAGATTAACTTACTAATATTCTTATCAGATATCTTTATCCTGCTTTTCATTTTTCCATTGGTTTCAGAATTCAGTCCAGGAAAGAAAGGGGTTTCACAGACCTCAAATTATTATTATCTTGCATAAGAAAAAACAGTTACCTGCAGATACTAGGGTATGGCCTCTACAAAGTTAATCCTTTCATCACTCAGATTGTGCAGAGGCAATTATCCTATTCCTTATTCTTCATTCAGTACCTTTATTGAACACCTACTATGTGCCAGTCAGTGGAATCCATAGTAAACAGACAAGCTTCCTACTGACATGAAGCTCACAGTCTAGTAATATAAAAAACAAATAACAAATAAACAAATGTCAGATAAAAGTAAAGTGCTGGGCAGGTAATTAAAATGGAGGGATATGTTGTGAGTGACTGTGTTGCTCCTTTGGATTAGGTGGAAGAAGGTGACATTTGTTATGAGAAGTGAATGGCAAGAAGGAACCAGCCACAGAAGGACAGGGAGCAGAGCACTCTGAGTAGAGGAAATGCTTCCCAAGGTAAAGTATTGAGAAATATCACTGAGCCCAGCAACGCTCTGTCTTTGTAAGGTGCATTTCAAGCCCTAATTACCAAAAACCATCTCTCCCTCCCCCAGATCGTAAACACCAACTTTGGGATCAGTGCTACCAAATTTGGAAATGTCCCAGCTATTCCCAGTTTAGTTTCCTCCCTAGCTGTCGCTATACTTCAAACAGGACATGGACGGTTCTATTTCATTCTCACACAATAACAACCCATATGGATCCTTCTTATAGATGGCTACACACTAAAATCAATGGTTGGTAAGCTGTCTTTCAATAACTTAGAGAGTCTTCAATGAAAGCACTGAAAAATAGTGATGTAAATTACCCTCAGTCAGGCTTTGAGGTCTTCCAGGGCCCTTTTTTACAGGAATTTAAAAACAGGCGCATTCCATTTTGCTCTTTGTTAGAGAGCTATTGACAATAAACAGAGTTCAGCTTAGAATTTGTGCTGTAAAACAGAACACTGAACAAACCAAGCTTTCTCACCCAGGGTGACATTTCCTTGTATTCTGCTAATACTTACACAGGGTTTAAGCAAATACATTTGGGAAGTTTATAGGGGACTAAACTCTCATAGTATTAGTTTCTTGAATTCTTTGTTATTTTCACTGCACTGGAGACTGTCCCACAAGCCATTATCAGAATCCACCCATCTTCAGTTCCCATAAATATTATGTCTGCACAGAACTATGTGAACTATTTCAGAGCTGGAATACGAACCAGACTGTGAAAACCTGCTAATGGGAATGACAGAAGAAGAGCGTTAAAACTTAAATGGGAGAAAATTCAGTAGCAAAGAGAAAAGTGGGCTAAAGGATTACGCGTGTGTCAGGGGAAGAGAGTAGCTCAACCCTCAGAGATTGATTATTCAGCCCAAGCTTGATTATTTAAATCCAGCAGCAAACACATGCTGACACCTTCCTGGGGGCACTAGGGTGACTATCATTACAGCAAGTCAAAGAAGCGGAGTTCAGTTCTCAGAGGTCATTCCTGTTGTAGTTGGTACTAATTGTTCCAGGCAATGAGACCAAGGGAAGCTGAGGCAGTGACTGTCAACTATCAGTGATTCCCGGGAAGGAGCAAACTATAGGCAGCTGCTGCTGTGCCTGCTGAAACTGAGAGCTAAATTCAATCTGGAAGCAAGCTTCTGATGCAGGGACTGTCTCCCGATTTTGGCAGTCTCAGCCTCTAGAACATTTGGGAAAAGGCATCATAACATGGAAAGCATGAATTAAATATGAGTTACTAGTATTATACATATGTTCTCTGCCCCCATCTCCCACTCTGCTCCTCAACTGGATCTACTCTTATCCAGATCTCCAATTTAAAACGTCATAACCTCATAGAGAATTTCTTTGAGCATCCAGGCTGAACTAGGAACCCTTCAGAAGCCCTCATTCCACCCTAGGCTTTGCATGTATAGCACTAAACACCATTTGTAATAATATATACTTATTTAGAAAGCAATTGGGGGACTTGCCTGGTGGCGCAGTAGTTAAAAATCCGCCTGCCGATGCAGGGGACGTGGGTTCGAGCCCTGGTCTGGGAAGATCCCACATGCCGCGGAGCAACTAAGCCCGTGTGCCACAACTACTGAAGCCCGCGCTCCTAGAGCCCGTGCTCCACAACAGGAGAAGCCATCGCAATGAGAAGACCATGTACCGCAAAGAAGAGTAGCCCCCGCTCACCACAACTAGAGAAAGCCTGCCCGCACCAACGAAGACCCAACGCAGCCAAAAATAATAAATAAATAAAATAAAATAAAATGAAAGCAATTGGGCTAATATCTAAAAAATAAGTTCCGGAACTTCCCTGGTGGTCCAATGGTTAAGACTCCATGCTTCCACTGCAGGGGGCACAGGTTCAATCTCTGGTCAGGGAACTAAGATCCCGCATACTGTGTGGTGCAGCCAAAAAATTAATTTAAAAAAAAAACAGTTAAATTCCACAAGGATAAGGATTTTTGTTTTCTTCACTGATGGACCCTCAAGCATCTAGCAAAGCCCTGGTAGCTGTTAACTGTTGATTGACTGTTTGGTGTCTAGCTCCCCATTCGAGGAAGACAGAAATCTTGCCTGTTTACTCATCATTGACTCTCTAACCCCTAACACAGCATCTGACAGAATAAATGCTGCTCAAAAAGTACTTCTTGAATGCATGGAAATAACAATAGCTAATACTTATCGAGTGCTTGCTCAAGAATTATGTTCAGTGCTTTAGAGATATTATGTTATTTAAGTCACCAAAATTCAATAATATAGGTATATTATGCCATTTTGGTTGACTAGGTTCAATAATTGTTTAAAAAAATGATCTTATAATTTTCTAATCTGCAATAGATAATAATTGGACTAAATTTTCTCCCCAGTGTCGTAAGTAGTATCTTGGGACCTGAATAAGTGCATTTATTTCCCTAGGTGTCTACTCTCTGGTGGCTGATGAGAGAGAAACTCAGTCTCAGTGCCTTAATTATGCTTAAATTGCTTAGAATTAAATTATAGTCTCAGCTTCTATTCACATTGGGCTTTTGAGGGAAATATATATATCATACATCATTCATAGATAGATAGATACATACATAGATACATACATAGATACATAGATAGTGTTGGGGGACTTCCCTGGTGGCGCAGTGGTTAAGAATCGCCTGCCAATTCAGGGGACACAGGTTCGGGCCCGGGTCCAGGAAGATCCCGCATGCCACGGAGCAACTAAGCCCATGAGCCACAACTACTGAGCCTGTGTTCTAGAGCCCGTGAACCACAACTACTGAAGCCGGCACGCCTAGAGCCCGTGCTCCACAACAAGAGAAGCCACCGCAATGAGAAGCGTACGCACTGCAACAAAGAGTAGCCTCTGCTCGCCGCAACTAGAGAAAAGCCCGTGAGCAGCAACGAAGACCCAACGCAGCCAAAAAAAAAAAAAGATAGTGTGTTGGTTGTATTAGATTAACATGCAACCACAGAACACGGAGAGTTCCCGCTTCTGCCAGAGGAAATTAGAAACAGGAAAAAAGTACTGGCCAAATCTTGCCCAAGATGCTGGTTAAACTGGCTCTGCCAGTGTTTCCTGCACCTGCTTGTGACACCAGTTGGAAGGCAGGCTTGTTCACTCCTCTGGGAACTTTGCCAGTCTCCACCATTCAGCTCCATCTGATCTGGCTGAATCAGGTATAAGACAGTCACTAATCTCACCTCCCCGAGTAAAACCAGAAGTATTTGGGTGGGTGAGGCATGGTCCAAGCAAGGAACAGACCAACTAGAAACAAACTGACCTGTCCCAGAGTGGAAGTAATTCCAAGGGAATTACTCAATATGTTATATTCCCACTACCAGGAACCCATCTGGTGAGATTATTTTACTCTCCTTTACCAAAGAAACTGGTGACCCAAAGGTGCACAATGCAAGAAGTAGTCAGTTAGGGACTTCCCTGGAGGCACAGTGGGTAAGACTCCACGCTCCCAATGCTGGGGGCATGGGTTCGATCCCTGGTCAGGGAACTAGATCCCACATGCATACTGCAACTAAGAGTTCCCTTGCCACAACTAAGGAGCCCACCTGCCACAACTAAGACCCGGTGCAACCAAATAAATAGATAACTAAATGATAAAAAAGAAAAAGAAGAAGTAGTCAGTTTGATCGGGAAACTCAAATGGTTCTTGAATCAGATTTTTACCTCTCCTTGGTTTCTCTGTCTGCTCTTCACCACTATCAATACCACCCTATGGAGAATGAAGAATGAATAGAACTGTCAAAGGAAGATAGGAGAAATAAAGACAAAGCAAGGAGTTTTCATAAAGCTACATATATTCAGGCCTTCAGTCTATGTCCTTTCGACTTTTTGAGTATTAAAATGCCCTCTCATTTATGAAACGATGGTGATAATACGTGGTAATTGTTATCATTTGGTAGAATTAAAAGTTGGCAACCGGGCTTCCCTGGTGGTGCAGTGGTTGAGAGTCCGCCTGCCGATGCAGGGGACACGGGTTCATGTCCCGGTCCGGGAAGATGCCACATGCCGCGGAGCGGCTGGGCCCATGAGCCATGGCCGCTGGGCCTGCGCGTCCGGTGCCTGTGCTCCGCAACGGGAGAGGCCACAACAGTGAGAGGCCCGCGTACTGCAAAAAAAAAAAAAAGTTGGCAACCTATGTCAGTTCACCAACTTTTTAAAAACTTTGCTGGCCCTTGACATCCAACAGTGCGGGAAGCCCTGGGTTACTGTACAATAGTGTCCTCCGAGGTTTCGGGTGAGGATGGGGAGAAAAATCTCCCACGCCTGTGTGAGTAGAGCTATAGGTCCGCTGGGTGGGCTCTGAGGATCCTCTATCAGCAACCAGCACAACTGTGACAGCTGGCTTTGAACAGGATGAATAGTCTTCTCTAGGCTCCCAGCATCCTCTTTCTCAGACTCACCCAAGAGCGCAGTGCTCCTGTGTGGTACCATCTGATAACTTCACTTATGTTCAACTTTAGGAGCTTACTACTCATAAAAGAATCTGTATTCCAAAACTAAGACCTGAAGAGAGAGGCAAATGCTTACTCCAAAGGCATAAATTGCTGAAAATGGATAGTTTTAGGGACTGTAAGGGAGTATGCCTTGATATAGGACGTATCTAATCACACAGGTGGGGATTCATCTGGCCTGTCTGTGAATTACACCCCTCAAGCCCACCTTGACACTGATCCATTTACAGGTCACTCATCTTATAAGACATTTTTAAACTTGAAAATGCCTTCTGCTTTACAGTTGTCAAAGCCCTTTCACAAGAACTACCTAGAGGGCTTCCCTGGTGGCGCAGTGGTTGAGAGTCCGCCTACTGATGCAGAGGACACGGGTTTGTGCCCCGGTCCAGGAAGATCCCACATGCCGTGGAGCGGCTGGGCCCGTGAGCCATGGCCGTTGAGCCTGCGCGTCCGGAGCCTGTGCTCCGCAACGGGAGAGGCCACAACAGTGAGAGGCCCGCGTACCGAAAAAAAAAAAAAAATAGAATTACCTAGAGTGAGCCTCATAACAGTCCTAAGAGGTAAGCAGGGCAGATAGAAATGTCTTAATTTTTACAACTGAGGAAAGCCAGACTTGAGGAATATGAACTGCAGAGCTGAATTCTGTCATGGCTGGAGTTCAGTCATGGCTGGGGTGTGCAAGAGGCCCAGTGTGCACTTGGGCCTTGGAAGACAATGTAGGTCATTGCTCCTATACCTCCTGGCCTGGGCCAAGGCCTCGTTGCTGTGGAAACCTGGTGGGCGGAGGCTCCACTCAGCACTAAAGCAGGAGGTGTTGGGGGAAATCGTACCCATTAATAGTAATCAAGTATTTATATACCATTTGGTATTTCCACAGTACCAACTAATAATCACTATATCATTGCAATGCTCTTAGGTCAAAGCAAGCATGTGGGGTCAATGAGTTCTCCAGACCGCATTTTATAGACGAGGAAGTAGGCTGGGGAGATTAATTGTCTTGTGGTTTGAAGAAATCAGTAGCATAGTAGGACATCACAGTCCTTAAGTTGAACTTGGTCAGCTAAATGGAGCAGCTCAGCCAAACCACTGGGCAGAAAGGGTCTGTGCATGTGTGTGTGCACGTAAGCACATATGAAACAAACTGCTGCTTTCAGCACCATCAAAACTATAATCTATTTGGTGTTTCCTGGGTTAAACACTCCGTGGGCCGCACACCATGGCCCACGACCATGTTTGGGTCATGGTCCAAAGAACAAAAAGAAAAAGAACTAAGAAAAAAAGAGCCAAGTCTGGGAGATGGAAAAAGACATGGAAGCTCTAAGGTTATAACCGATGCCCTTGGACAGAATCATAAAATCCAGTTTCTGTGTTAGAGTCAAAGCTAGGCACTTGGAGACTGTCGTCTTCCGTCTTCCTCCCCTCTTCCTCATCCACACTGGGAAAAATGTCCTCAGCCACCTCTTCCAGCTTTTCAGGTCATTTTCAATGTACAATGCAAAGAGTGCCTCATTATTCCTCTTTTCGTAGGAATATACCCAGATATATTGGCTCTCAGAGACCAAGACACTCTGTATTCCTGGAAACGTGAAGAGAGATGATAGAATTAGAAAGGGATGTTTGATCGTTTAAAAATGATCTTATATCAGATTTTCAAATATTCCCTGGGAGTGTCAGGACATGAAGGAGACTTGCCTGGCAATTTAATATATTTACTGGGTAAATAGTAAGCACTTGCAGTCCCTGTGACTTAATCAGAATGAAGTTCATTATGATAAAGGGCTGTGCCCTTTGGTCCTATTTGCATTAAGCATGCTCCCGATTTCACTTAATTTCACTCTCATCTCTGAAGGAAATTATAGGCTATGAGGCTGGCCTAGGGGTAGGGGGAGGACAGTTAGCAAGGCTATTCACCAGAGTAGATAAAGGGGAAAAGGAGGTAGTAGGTTAAGATTAGAAAAGAGAATAGATACCCTCCTTACTCCTTATCGATTCCAATCTACAAAAATAATTTTACTTTCTTGTTTTTAACTTGAGGTTTGCACCAGCATCTCTCTCTCTCTTTCTGGGTTTTGAAAACATATTATCGGGTCATCTAAACCTTTTATGAAACATCTCAGACTTGTATGCGCATGAGCTGGTAAAGATTTATTATATTTGACACCATAACTTAAGATTTTAAGGAATTCTTTTAGGCACAGCTTGACTGAAAACCCTGAGGCTAGATCACTATCTCTTGTCAGATGTTAACTTGGTTTCGCTGATGGGAGCCCAGGGTAGGTTAAAACTGTTTCTGGAGACATTTGCGCCTCAGAATGTTTAACTTCATCAGTATACTGGTAATATACATCAAGAAATCGGGGGTTTTAAGACCAGAATTCTCCCCCACCCACTCCCCCATCTCTGTCCTCGATTTACTTCTATCTCTTTTGGAAGTCAAATGGCCCCCTGTTTTGAATTAAAATGGGCAGAGAGAAAAGCATAATATTCAACTAGCCCACAAACTGCTCAGGCTGCAGGAAATCTGGGCATATAGGGGTGGGAATACGGATAAATGATGTCATTCAACAGAATTAAGACCAGACGGGAAAATGTAGCCAAATCCTGCAGGGAGTAGCACTGAATCCTGGTATTATTTATGAAAGCCGCCCCCCGTCTGGATTTGCGAGCATAAACAAATGTAAGTGTGAAGGCAACACAGACTCTGGCATGAGGCTGAAAGGGTAAATAGCCTCAGATGTGATGCTGGTTGGGGGGGGGGGCGGGGGGGTCAGAGGGTGAAACGCCAAGTATTGTGCTGTGACTGATGCTGGGCCTGAGGGCCGGGACTCCCAGAAGGGACTTGGTCATAAGGGAACTATGTCATCTGTTGGGTTGTAATCGGTAGGCGCAAGCTGCACGTTGAGCACGTTTTCTCCTGGATCCCATACTCGGCGATAGATCCAGACCTCAGACTCCAGGATCTGTTAGAGAAATAAACAAGTGGGAGACAACAACCAAAACAGCAACACAGCAGAACTGAAGCGGGAGATGAAGCTCCGCCTTTAGAAGTTCCTGGCCAATCGGAAGCCTGTTGCTGGGGCCGGTGTTTGGCCGCCTGACGTTCCCATGGAGACGGAGGAACATTACACACTAAACACTGGGCGACGTTGACGTCTATGCATTATATCCATGGAGACGACTGAGTAAACGTCATCCACCCCCCGCCCAAGTCTCCCCGCCCTCCCGCAGCGCCAGGGGCAGAGGGAGCGACGCCGGCGTCGCCGTCACGTGCTCTATGCCGGGAGCCAGGCCTGGTGGGCGGGGCCTGTTGCTGTGGCTGCAGCCGCGGCTGTTGTTGTTTGGAGCTGGAATTAGAAAGCGCTGAGGCGGCAGTGGAGCCAGAACCGATTCTGGAACAGCGTCTCCCGCCCCCGGGCCAGAGAGGGTTCCCCAGACCCTGGAAAGCCAGGACACCCCCTAGGCTGTCCCAACACGCCTCAGCCCCAGGTCCTGAGCCAAGATCTCTCTGTGCCGCCTGGGACTCCAGACTGAGGGCCAAACCCAGACCACTCCCTCCACCCTTAGTTGGCCATAATTGTCAGGGTGACCTCCGAAACCGCCGTCTCCTCCAGACGGCAGCCCACAGAACAACCACTGACCAAACTGCCTTGCCCAGGAGACAGGAACAAAACCCAGTGTAGAAAACTTCCCCACTCTTGGAGTAAGCCCCCGAATCAAGCGGAATCATAAAGAAGTTTGGATTTATCTTTTATAGTTTAAAAGCAGCAGTACTTTAGACCTTCATTCCTTAGAGCTTCGTTGAAGAACTTGAGGGAGGGGTGCCTGTTCAAGAAGAGTTCTTCTCAAAGGGACAGAAAATTTAGAAGCCCCTGAGGACTGTGATACTGAAAAATGGGAAGGCCTGAAAAACCTAGGTCAATAGGAAATGAAGCTTTGATTTCTACATTGCTTAATTTTGTCTTGACTATAGCTGACAAGATAGCTGAGTGTGAGAAATAGCCTGCCAGCCTCCTTATTCTTCACACAATTCTGGAAACAGTTACAGGAATGTTGCAGCAACAAATGGTAAGCAAAACCAGATCAACTAACAGAGTGAAGGGTTGAGATGACCATGTGAAGGCAACCACCCGGAACAGAAAGTAAACTTTGAATGATATGGCACAGCTGAAGGGTCCAAGACTTTGAATTTTCTCCAGATATCATAATCTTCAAGCTTAGCTGAATTTAAACTATGTCTTTTATTTTTGAGGGAAAGCAAAAAGGATATGAGTTGCTGGAATTAAAAATAAGCCATGGTGGTGAGCACATAGCATCTATTTCTGATGGCAGAAGCATAAAGAAGAAGGATTTCATTAAAATGAATGGTGTCTGGAGTTGTTCTGGGATTCCTCCATTCCTCCACCAACACACATCCAACCCCGTTTTCCATCTCTGACAAATCAGCACCTCAGGATTCCCTCCCTGTTACTCCATGCTAGCCCTCCCTGTGCTCCCATTCAGATACTTACTACCTTCCCACAGAGCATATCTGTTCCCTTTCAACATTCCTTTGCTCCATCCTCTGACCTACCTATTACTCACTTCCCTGACACCCTTCTCTAAACAGTTCTCCCTCAACTCCCTTAGCGGTCTGTTGCCTCTCCCCAGCTGTGTACCCAGTTGACCAGCACTCCCCAAACCCTTGTCCCACCCACCCATCTCCACCATGATGTTTTTCCTGTCTGGTCCTTACTTAAAAGACTGCATGTTATAAAGCAGAAACCAACACACCATTGTAAAGCAATTATACCCCAATAAAGATGTTAAAAATAAATAAATAAATAAAATGAGAGAAAATTAAAAAAAAAAAAGACTGCAGCCTTTTGCAGATGTAGGCTAAACACAGGAGAAAGGGCATAGTGAACTGAACAAAGCCATCACCTGCACTTTAAAAAAAAATCCCCAGATAATAGTTGAGATCCATGACACATATTCAAGCATTATGCAGATTCCGCTTGTCACCGAACTGTGGGCAAGGCGGCAATTTACTAATTCTGACATTTTCAGGGAAGTAATGATAGTTTCTACTTTTTTCTGTCAACCGATGGCCAAACTAGACCCCTTTGCGAGTATCAGTTATACTCCCCTCTACCTCCCTGCAATACTCCACCTAGAGCATAAAGCATATGGTAAAGGGAGAAACCTCAAGTTAGGTTAATGGGAAGGCCCGACTTGAGAGTAGATTAGATTGAATCAGTTTGGGAGTGGGAGTGAAGTGGTTTGTGTTTTGTTTCAGATGGGAAAGTAAAGCATTGATATGATTTACACCCAGACGTATAAATAACCTACCTTACCCTCTAGAAAGAAAGTGGAGTAGCAGTCCTTCTTATCTTCCTTACTTTAAACTCAGAGTTAAGTTAGAATAAGACAGTTTTGTTTACTGTAAGATTCTATCTCTAGATCTCTTTTCCAGTTCTTCAGGCCAATCGAGAACCAGCAAGTGGGACTTCCCTGGTAGTCCAGTGGTTAAGAATCCGCCTTCCAATGCAGGGGATGCAGATTTGGTCCCCCGTCAGGGAACTAAGATCCCACATGCCCTGGGACGTGCGCCACAACTACTGAGCCTGCACGCTATGGAGCCTGCGCACCACAACTAGAGAGAAGCCTGCTCGCCGCAACGAAGAATCCCACATGCCTCAAGGAAGATCCTGTATGCTGCAACTAAGATCCAATGCAGCCAAATAAATAAATATTTTTAAAATAAATAAATAAATAAGAGCCTAGCAAGCCACTGACAGAGAGTGTGAAGTGAGGGAAGAAAACAACTGAAGGCAAGATTGATCTAGTCCTTTGATGTGCCAAACTATATAGAATGTTCTTTGCTTTCATATATGTGATCTCATTTTATCCTCCCAACATCTCTGAACTAGGTCTTCTTGTGCCCATTTTGACAACCAAAGGAACTGAGGCTCAAGCAGTTAAGCAACTTGCCAAAGGATGTGGTACAGAACCAGGTTTCCAACTCAGGTGTCCTTTTTCAGAGTATCTGCTCTTCCTACATCCCAATGAGATGAGGTGAAATGCACAGAAAACCTCCACCTGGGTCACTTCACAAGTTTACCTTTCCACGGGGAGGCTCTAGCCCCTTTTCACAAAATTTATTTATTTATTTATTTATGTTAAATAAATATTTTATTTTATTTATTTTTGGCTGTGTTGGGTCTTCATTGCTGCACGCGGGCCTTCTCTAGTTGCAGTGAGCGGGGGCTACTCTTCGTTGCGGTGCGCGGGCTTCTCATTGTGGTGGCTTCTCTTGTTGCAGAACATGGACTCTAGGTGCGCGGGCTTCAGTAGTTGTGGCTCACGGGCTCTAGAGCATAGGCTCAGTAGTTGTGGCGCACGGGCTTAGTTGCTCCACGGCATGTGGGAACTTCCCGGACCAGGGCTTGAACTCGTGTCCCTTGCATTGACAGGCAGATTCTTAACCACTGCGCCACCAGGGAATTCCCACAAAATTTATTTCTGTAAAATATTTTGCAATATTTTTTACCTATGTTTCCTCATTGGCTCAAAATCCAAGAGGCAAAGAGAGACATGCCCCAGAGCACACACAGCAGAAAGATTTGGGCAAGTTCTGGGAGACTCTGACCTGCCCCAGGTTAGGGAGGGCACCACCTGAGTTCACCAGCACCTGGAGAGCTCTGCCCAGATTTATCTGAAGCTGTCACTTAGGCCTGGCCCCTCCTTCTTCCCCTCTCTCCTCCCCCATTCCTGACCCTTCAAAGAAGCATGTCCAGCACGAATTCCTCCAAACCTCAGATGCCTTTAGGATTTCAAAGCGTCTATAGAGCTCCCTCCTTGGCATTTGTCAGGTCAAGTGGGTGGGAAGTTCATTTCCTGGTCTAGGGCTTGGGGGAGACCCTCCTCCCTCCCATCTTGGCAAGCAGCTCCTGGACGGATCACATAAGCCAGAGGGTTTCTTGCTGGACAGGAATGCCCATGGGCCACACCTTCTTCAGCTCTTGGAGCACCTCGTGTCTGGGCCCCCGAAGGGGGTGGCAGTGCCAGGAGTGGGTTCTTCTGTCTCTCCCTCCAACAACTGGTTTATTGTGACGATGCTATTTGTGTTCTCTGTGTTCTGTTTGACTTGGCAGCTGGGAAGGGAAAAGGCAGCAGGTTCACTCTAGTTTGTACTGGGTGGTTCCTGCAGCCACACCCAGACATTAAAGCCAGAGGCTTGTAGTGGGGATGCCTTTACCTGGAGGCCTTCGGTGTGCAAAAGCAAGGTGTGGGAAGTATTTCCTTTTTATGGGCCAGCCAAGTGTGGCTGGCATTTCACCTATTCCTGTATTACTAACATCACCCAGATTCAGGTCAAAGGGCAGACTTACCAGACTTCCCTCGCCCTAGGATGCGGGACCAGGGGATGGTTGATCATGTTCCTTTGGGCTGGATTACCCGAAGTCCCTACAACCCATAGGCACTTTAACTTCTGGATATAAAACAAAAATCCAAGGTCTGACAATTGTGTTCTACTTTGGGGTACTCATGTTCCTGAAGTTGAAATCTGGACTTTCTTAGAGCATCCAAAGTAGGGATTCTTCTCTTACACGGGGGTAGCATTCAAAGAGAGTGGACTTCAAGACAAATAGACTTAGTCTAGAACTCTGGATTTGCCCTGTTACTTATCTGAGCCTCTATCTAGAACTAAAATCTTTAGCACGTGGGAAATAACAGCTAACACTTATGCTACTACATGCCAGGCACTGTTCTAAGCATTTTTATGAAAACTCATGTAAGCTTCAAAACAACCTAAAGAGGTGAGGAGGTGAGTATTAGTATCCTTTTCTACATATGAGAAACAGAAGCACAGAGAGGTTAAGGAAATTGCCAGAGGTCACCCAGCTAATAAGACAGTGCCAGGATTCCACCACAGGTAGTCTGGCTCCAGAACCGATGTGCTTAACCACTGTGTGGTAGTGCCATTCCTAGAGAACCAACACCATGGCAGTGGCTAGAGATGCCATGGGGAACAGGCACAGACATAGTTCCCAGTTCCCACCCTGTCATCTCCACACTTTACTTTCAAGGTTCCCAAGTCAACTTGAAAAGGGCCTTTCTACCAAGTCTAGAAACTGCCCTTGCCCTGGACCCTTGGATAGCCTTTTGTTGAATGCAGGCATTTCCTAAGTGAAGGTGACAGTCATGGTCATCCAGCCAGGTCCATAGAAGGACCTACAGAAGCGCGCTAGCTTCCATAGGAGGCTCACCTGCCCCAGAGAGCCTGGCATGAAGGAGCATTCTACTGGGCAGGTGGTGCGTGCCTCTCCGCAGGCTGGGGGGCGTGGCAGAGCCAGGCTAGGGTGCTGGGCGTAACCAAGCACCAACCTTGTCCAGCAGACAAGGCCACAGAGCCCTTCCCTGAAGAAAGTGGCCCTGGCCTAGACAGCGGGTGATGAAACCATTTCCTCTTCAAGAGAGCCCCAAGCACATGGCTGCAGGGCCTGGCAAGGCCACAGGCTTTGTTCACCAGGCCGCTCCCTGCAGGGTGTGATAATGTACACTGTGAGCTTGAAACAGTTAGAATTACTTCTTAAATGGAGACAAGGTGTAGCTTATTACCACTGCCCACATTTATGGAGTGCTTAGCATGCCTTATGTGGCTGGTACGGATTCATTTATTTAATCCTTGTAACAACCCTATGAAGTAGGTTCTATTGTTATCCCCACTTGACAGATGAAAGAATGTAGGCACAGAGAAATTAACTTCTCCAAGTCTGCAGAGGTGGTGAGTGAAATTCAAACCCGCGCTGGCTGACTTCTGAGACTGTACTCTTAATTACCCAAAGCAAAATGGAGGTCCTTCCTTCAGAGCCAGTGGAGACATGGGCCCAGGGTGAAGTTCTGAGACATTTCCATATTGGACTGGGGGGTTCAAAGCCCCAAAGTCCGGTTTACCTGGGGATCCTCGGGACTACTAGGTCCACACCTCAAGAAGGGTCATCTGATTCCAGCCCCCAGGCTCTCACTAACCTCTCTGGAGCTCCATGAGCCAGGGATGGCTCCAGTAATTCCCTTAGGCTAACTAGGTCCCATGCTAAAAGTCTAAAACTGGGCTGGAAACTGGCTGACCCTACAAGAGCAGAAAAGGATAGGGGAAGAGACTAGGTACAAAACTATGTCATATTTCTGGGTATTTGTCTGAATATGCCCTTGTCCATCTGTTCAGTGAGTGGGACAGCATCATACCAGGCCAAAGCCAAAGCCCAAACCCCTAAGGCACCCTTCTATTCCCGGCATTTTTATAGCGCTTCCTCTTCCTCCACCTCTTCCCAATAAAACACACACACCTTGGAAACGTTTAAAAACACCAGCCCTGGAGCCAGATTCCCTGGGTTCTAATCCTAGTTCTGCCACTCATTTGCAAAGTATTTATCTTCCAAAATACTTAATTTTTCTGTGCCTCAGTTTCCTTATCTGTAAAATGGGCATAACAATAGTACCTTCCTTATAGTGTGGTTGGGAGGACACTGAGATAATAAAAATGTGTGGCAAATGCTCACTAAATGTTAGGCATTATTACTGTTGTGATAGTTTATTATGTCTTTGCATCCTTCTTTCTCTGGATACGTATTTGTTGAAAACTGACTAAACTAACACTCACTAAGCTATTGTTTATACCCCTCCTACCCTTCCTGAAGAGATCCAGGAATGAGTACTCTTAGAATGAGGAGAAAGGCCCTTTAGACTAGGTCAGGGGTCTTTGGGAAATTCCTTAAAGCCAATTTTCTTGAGAATTTTAATGGGTCAACTTGGGAAGTCAGCCAAAGCTATTAATTTGTAACAGCTGCTGAGAAATTGTTGCCAACACCTCGGTATAGATTCTCCCTGTTGGGCACAGGGGTGAGGCTGAAAGTCATGAAGCCTAAAATAATTGTTGAGCAACAGCAATGTGGGCGATTACTGATGGAAGAATAACTTTCTTTTAAATCTAACCTTCCCCCCCTTGGCTGTGTCCCCAGGAGACTCTCACCTTCCTTTTCTTAGATTATTATCTCAGTCTGACTACAAACCATGTCTTAATAGATTTAACTTCTAACATAAGGGCAATACAAACCCACGTGCCTATTAAATATAAGCTGATGATGATATGGGCCCAGGATAGAAAGTGAGCCACTTAGTGGGTGAGTTAATACCCCAAAGGAGAGTTAAGGTGGAGGGGTACCTTATCTCAAATCTGAATAAAGGAGTGTATTTCCTGTGAAATCTGATGAGAAAAAGAAAAAAAAAAATGTGGTTTGACTCCATCACAGAGTAAGTTACAGTGGGTCTCGCCCTGCTGTAGAAGTTCAAAGCCCGGAGCAGCACATTTGCGGTTTAGTTGTGTTATCCGATTCTAGGGCTGAGGCATGCTGCTTTCAGTTCATGGCTGTAGACTTTCCAGTCCTCTTTTCGGCTCTTACGTTATGGTTTCGGGTTGGCCACACATCTCTCTCCACTCTTCAGATGGAACGGCCGCAAGGTACCCCCACCAAGAGACCATATTCATAGTAGTAGCTGCCCCTGAGGGCTCGCCAGGTGCTAGGCACTGCTTAACCTGCCTCCTTCATTCACGATGCCCACTTCACAGGTTAGGAAACTGAAGCTCAATACAAGTAAAGGAATTGATCCAGGATCACACAAGTAGAAAGGTGTCAATTCCGGATTTCACACCCAAGACCACATCACGTGACTGCCCAAACTGAGCACTTACACACCAAAGGGTGCAGCCTCACCATATCTTTCCTCCTTTGCTTATGCTGTGCCTTGCCCTTTTCTACCGCACGCCTGTGTGTACTGCGTCCGTCTCCACTCTATCCATCCCTCAAAGACCGTCTCCTCTGTTCCACTGCCCCAACCATCCCAGCCCGAAGGAGTCTTTCATCCCTCTGAGTTTTTTCATCTGGACCATCTCCTTTGGCACTTCATTATGCATTATATTATTATTCAAAGGTTTTCTTGCCTAGGCTCTGTCTCCCCAACTAAACTACAAGCTTCCAAAAGTCAAGGTCAGTGTATTCCCCCAGCACTCAGCCTAGAACTCTGGACACAGTAGATACTCACAAAGTGTCTGAACAAATGAAAGAAAGATCAAGATCAATATTCCAAATGTGGCCTCTACACAGAGGTCCTTTTCTGCAGGTGAGAATCATTTTGAGCTTAGATGCTTTCAGTCATAAATATTTTTGCAGTGCCTGGCTCACTAAATAGGTGACCAATAAATATTCAAGGAATGAAAGAAAGAATGAAACTCCAGCTGCATCACTTATGAGTGACTTGGGCAAATTATCTTAACTCCTCCAAGCCTCCTCCAACTTTTCTTGTCTGTAAAATGGGGATAATTCTTGGAGAGTTTATATGACATTAGAGACATGCAAGGAAACTCTCACAGTCGTTGGCACACCATAGCTACTATCATTATCATTATCACCATTAATTATTTTCTAAACCTTTTGAAATGTTTCCATAACTCGAACATAGAGGACTTTGGTCACTGGTCTTATGAGCGTGAGACGCAAAGTTGCTGCAGGTGATCAAAACAATCCTACGCAACCGTACGACCCACAGCTCTCCTGCATATTGTTATTTACCGGGTTTCGGGGGGTTACGTTTTGTTTTTGCTTGTGGCCAAGTCGGAACCCCCATGGTGTCTTCCTATGGAACTCAGCCTACCGTTGCTGCGGGGGCCGCTTTTCCTTTATTAAGAAAAGGAAACAGGAAATCGAATGTAAAACCCTCCGACCGTTAGTATCACGTTGAAGTTGTGAATGTAACCACACCCCCGCCAGGAAATGAAAGTACAGTTCTCACAGTGATGTTCCCTCTCCTTTCGTGGCTGACACGGTGTTTTTCAGATTTTAGTTAGATAGTGCAGATGAAAGGGCTGAACTGTGGGCAGTGGGCTGTCACTGGGCATTTGTTGACTTGGACATAGGTTGACACACAGATTCAATATTGCACAAACAGAGAAGGGATTTTCATTCGCTCATGACACTATGGCTCTATCAGATGTCACAAATTGGGGGTCCACAGGCAGATTCTGACCTATGGACATGTTTTTCTGTTCCAGCCCACATAATGTATTTTTAAATGTGATTCCTTGCCAGTGTTTAGAAATAGTTCTCACGTGTGTGCACATGCATGTCCAGTCTGGGTTTACAGCTTCCCTTGGGGGAAAAATGGTGATAGTGGTGACAGCTGCCCCCTTCAGGGGTGCACGTGTCGTTGGTTCCGTGCAGTAGCCCACCACACTGGTTTGTTTTACCTGCCTGCCCCGGGGGCATTTGAGATTCCAGGCTTGCATCCTGTGTATCTGAAAGGCAGTCGAAAAGCTGGCGCTCTGAGGAGAAGGTCTCATAGGCTCCTGACACCTTGAGTTTGGCCTTCCGTATATTCAAGCCTTCACTTCTACCTATTCCTCCCTGCCCGAGGCTCCTAATTTCCAGGTCACTAGTGCTGGCTACCCCAGATCTAGACAGTTGTTCATCATCTGCCTGAGCAGAAGACAAGTGTGTCATTTCTTTGCTCCACTCCAAGGTAGGTCTGGATGGGAGAGGTACTGACAAGGAAACTCTCAAGGCAACAAATCAGTTGAGGTGATATGGCCCCATCAGATCTTCCTCTGAACTATACATCTTCCTAGGTTCATGTGGTGGACCTCTTGTTTTGCCTCCCAACACTCATTCCTGCTTCTCCTGGCAGCTGAACTCTCATTTTCCTCCAGGGAGTCACACCTCCCTGCTCGCAATCCCTGTGCTTTAAATGGAGTTGTCTCTACCTCTCACTCCACAGATGAGTCCTAGAGCTCCTAGATGAAGCCCTGCCTGACACAGACTCCTCTGGACTTTTCAGTTCCATGAGCTGCTCCCTAGAAACTAGTCCTAAACCTTTCTATATATTTATTCTATATATTTTATTTAAACAATGCATTCACAATGTCACACATTCTGCTTCGCAGTCATCTGTCTTGACTACCATCTTTTTTTTTTTTTAACATTTTTTAACACTATATTGGGGTATAATTGCTTTACAAGGGTGTGTTAGTTTCTGCTTTATAACAAAGTGAATCAGTTATACATATGTTCCCATATCTCTTCCCTCTTGCATCTCCCTCCCTCCCACCCTCCCTATCCCACCCCTCCAGGCGGTCATAAAGCACCGAGCCGATATCCCTGTGCCACGCGGCTGCTTCCCACTAGCTATCTACCTTACGTTTGTTAGTGTGTATATGTCCATGACTCTCTCTCGTCCTGTCACAGCTCACCCTTCCCCCTCCCCATATCCTCAAGTCCGTTCTCCAGTAAGTCTGTGTCTTTATTCCTGTCTTACCCCTAGGTTCTTCATGACATTTTTTTTTCTTCTTAAATTCCATATATATGTGTTAGCATACGGTATTTGTCTTTTTCTTTCTGACTTACTTCACTCTGTATGACCGACTCTAGGTCTATCCACCTCATTACAAATAGTTGACTACCATCTTTGACATCATTCCATGTCAGTTCCCTAATGGGAACTTCAAGTTCTTGGCAGAAGGCTAGGGAAACATTTCTGGACACAAGTGACTTCCAGGGATGACAGCCCACTTGGCTGGTGGTTGAGCTGACCCTAAGGCCTCCAGCAAACAAGGATTATCCACACATCTGAGGCAAGTAACAAATGGACAACAGGATCAGCCCTTAGGATATTGTTGCACTTCTAACCTATTGGCCATTGGTTGAGAGATGTCCACGTGTTACATGCTCCTTGAGGGCAAGGACTGTGTCTTAGTCCCAGTTTTATTTCCAGAGCCTAGTACAGTGTGCTAAATAAAATTTTATTAAGTGAATAGATAAAGGGATCACTTGTTGAATGTTTTGGGGCAGGGCGTCTAGAAATAAGACTCACTTTGAGTCCTCTGTGGAGTTGCTGCTAAGCCCTGAAGGTGACGTGACTGACCTAGTTCCATAAGCATTTATTAATAATGATGTCATGCTGTCGTCTATACAAGATTTCCACACCGTTTCCCGCATTCTTTTGCACTGAGGTAAAACACACACCTTGCATACCATCAACAGCTTTAAAAGGGCACATGAGCTATTACAAATATGGTATAGAAGAGCAGTTATATTGCAGGGCAGAAATTGAGACACAGGTGTAGAGAACAAACGTATGGACACCAAGGGGGGAAAGCAGTGGGGGGCGGGGGTGGTGGTGTGATGAATTGGGAGATTGGTATTGACATGTATACACTGATGTGTATAAAATGGATGACTAATAAGAACCTGCTGTATAAAAAAATAAATTAAATTCAAAAAAAAAAAGCAGTTATAAGTTTGGGATCTGGAGTCAGACTGCCTAAGTCCACATCTTAGCTCTTCTATTGACTAGCTTTGTGGTCTTGGGCATGTTACTTAATCTCTGTGGCTTTATTTCCCCATCTGTAGAATGGGAATATTAAGAATACCCAGCTCTGGATGAATCAGACTCCCTGACTTCAGACTATACTACAAAGGTACAGTACTCAAGACAATATGGTACTGGCACAAAAACAGAAATATAGATCAATGGAACAGGATAGAAAGCCCAGAGATAAACCCACGCACCTATGGTCGACTAATCTATGACAAATGATGCCAGGATATACAATGGAGAAAGGACAGTGTCTCCAATAAGTGGTGCCGGGAAAACTGGACAGCTACATGTAAAAGAATGAAATTAGAACACTCCCTAACACCATACACAAAAATAAACTCAAAATGGATTAAAGGCCTAAATGTAAGACCGGACACTATAAAACTCTTCGAGGAAAACATAGGAAGAACACTCTTTGACATAAATCACTGCAAGATCTTTTTCGACCCACCTCCTAGAGTAATGAAAATAAAAACCAAAAATAAACAAATGGGACCTAATGAAACTTAAAAGCTTTTGCACAGCAAAGGAAACTATAAACAAGACGAAAAGACAACCCTCAGAATGGGAGAAAGTATTTGCGAACGAATCAATGGACAAAGGATTAATCTCCAAAATATATAAACAGCTCATGCAGCTCATATTAACAAAACAGACAACTGAATCCAAAAATGGGCAGAAGACCTAAATAGACATTTCTCCAAAGAAGACATACAGATGGCCAAGAGGCACATGAAAAGCTGCTCAACATCACTAATTATTAGAGAAATGCAAATCAAAACTACAATGAGGTATCACCTCACACCAGTTAGAATGGGCATCATCAGAAAATCTACAGACAACAAATGCTGGAGAGGGTGCAGAGAAAAGGGAACCCTCTTGCACTGTTGGTGGGAATGTAAATTGATACAGCCACTATGGAGAACAGTATGGAGTTTAAACTTACATTTTAGTTTAAAAAACTAAAAATAGAATTACCATATGATCCAGCTATCCCACTACTGGGCATATACCCAGAGAAAACCATAATTCAAAAAGACACATGCACCCCATGTTCATTGCAGCACTGTTTACAATAGCCAGGTCATGGAAGCAACCTAAATGCCCATCGACAGACAAATGGATAAAGAAGATGTGGTACATATATACAATGGAATATTACTCAGCCATAAAAGGAACAAAATTGGGTCATTTGTAGAGACGTGGATGGACCTAGAGACTGTCATACAGAGTGAAGTAAGTCAGAAAGAGAAAAACAAATCTCGTATATTAACGCATATATGTGGAATCTAGAAAAATGGTACAGATGAACCTGTTTGCAGGGCAGAAATAGAGACACACAGATGTAGAGAACAAACGTATGGACACCAAAGGAGGAAAGCCGGGTGGTGGTGGTGGTGGGATGAACTGGAGATTGGGATTTACATACATACACTAATATGTGTAAAATAGATAACTAATAATAACCTGCTGTATAAAAAATAAATAAATATTTTAAAAAAGAGTACCCAGCTCATAAAGTTGTGAAGATTACCTGAGTTGATGGACGCAGAACATTTAGAAGAGCAACAAACAAGCATGCAGCTGGCACTCAATAAACATTAACTAATATCTTCACTAAGGAGAGTCTTGTTATGTGACTTTTAAATAGAAACTAAAATAAATGAGAGGGAATTCCCTGGAGGTCCAGTGGTTAGGACTCAGCACTCTCACTGCTGAGGGCTCAGGTTCAATCCCTGGTCAGGGAACTAAGATCCTGCAAGCTGTGTGGTAAAGAAAGAAAGAAAGAGAGAGAGAGAGAAATGACAAACATGAGATTCTCTACAATTTCTCCCTGAAAATGCCCCATGAGGCCAAATGTGCTACCGATTTCTAAATATCTTACATATTGAGCACAGAATACATTGTTTTAATTTGTTCTCATCCCTGGAAGGTGTTCCATTCATTACTGGTTTCTTGGCAGTTAAAGTACAGGCCTTTCTGGGTGATGGGAATAGTGCTTAATATACATAATCCTTTAATACCCACCCACTGTGTAAACCAAGTACCTCTTCTCCTTGTCACCGTCATCAGCAGCAGAATCTTCTTTCTTTTCCTTTCTCCTTAGTGGCCCAGCGTCATCTCATTCAGGGGGAGCTACTCTAACCTCCACAGCTGTTCTAAACTTGTGAGCATGCTCACAGCCACCCTCCTTTCCTCTCTACTCCCCCGGCTCCCATTCACCCAGGCTCTCTCCACTCCTTCTCTGTCACAGCAGGGTGACTGTCTGGCAGGATTCATCAGCCTAAAAAAAGGCACTGTTTAAAATTCTGAAAGTTTCCGAGAAAATGCAGGTTATGTTCCTACCTTCCCCGTCGCCAGTTTCTTCCTGGGTCCACATCATTATTATTCTATTATCATGAGGCAATTCTGAGAACAGGGACAAAGGACTCAGGAGAACGCGTGTGCACACACATACAGAATTGTCTTTGGAAGATCAGTAGGCAGCTTCCAATTCAGTGTTAAACGGAAATATTTGGGGTAGTGATGCCTTGAGAATGTAGAAAATGTAGACTCTAATAAAGCCCAATAAATGAAAATGGGAATATTGAAACAGATGAACTAAGTGGTGATTACCGTTGCGGAGCACGGGCTCCGGACACGCAGGCTCAGCGGCCATGGCTCACGGGCCCAGCCACTCCGCGGCATGTGAGATCTTCCCGGACCGGGGCACAAACCCGTGTCCCCTGCATCGGCAGGCGGACTCTCAACCACTGCGCCACCAGGGAAGCCCTAACCATCTTCTAAAAAAGTACTTCCTACGTGAAGGCTGAATCAGGGATTTAATCAAAGAGCCTGTCTCAGTGCATTTGAGATCTGATCTATAGTATGCGGCCACCTCCAAACTTGTCTCCACTTTCTCATAATCTAATTTGGTCAAGTGCGAGGTGCTCAGCATGCTGGCTTCTCTCCTATGCCCCAGACCAGCCTCTCCAGGGTGTGACATAGCAAAAGGAGCACCCAGTCCAGTGGGATGGAGCCATGAGGTTCCAGTGGTTGTGGTGGAATCACAGCTGCCTCGATGGTTCTTGGTGTGTCCACGGGGAGGGTGTGGCTGGAGGCCTGGGTTCCTCCATGAGAGTCACCGAGGTCCATATGCAAGTCCCCTCCCCCCACCCCACAGATGCATGGCAGAAAAAGCAGAGCCTGTGTAGACCGTGGGAGAGATGCTGATCAGTGATGGCCGATCATCATGGGGGTACCGGCATCACACTAACTGTTCTACCCCTAGCAACAGTCCCACCTGCCTGACACAGCAGTGGGGCAGGGCAGTCCTCTGTCTTAGGCTTCAGAGACAATCGCGGGCTCACTGGTACTGTTCATGGTCAGATTTCCCAGGACCTGGCCTTTCCTCTTCAACTTCATCGGCATTTCCCACCAACTTTGTCTCTCATGATGTTTGAGGAACTTTTAATTCTGAAGTGTGGCTTCTGCTCAAATTCAGTAGTTCATTCAACAAACACTGTTGAAGACCAAGCAGCAGGCCAGGTCAGGAGCTGCAGAGTCTTTGTGCTCTAGAAACCCATAGTCTAGGCAAGACAGACTGCAGAGTATTTAAGTACCAGGGTAGAGGTGAGCAAAATGCCAGAGGAGAGGAAATTGATCCAGGCATGGAGGGGTTAACACAACTTCCTGGAGAAGTTGATGCTTGAGTTGAGGCCTGAGGGAAGCTCAGGGGGAAAAAAATGACTGGAAGGGCATTCCAGGTAGATGGAACAGTCCATGCTAACACATAGAAGGCAAGAGGGTTTAGCACATTCAGGGGATTAGAAGTGTTTCGGTAATGTGTAAGGGTCAGGGAGCGGAATGAGGCGGGTGGGAGGAGGACCACTTTGGGGAGGGTTGAGAGCCTTGCTATGTGACCTAAGCCAGAGAGATAACCAGGCCCCAGGTTGGTGTGCTCATGCATTTGGGTTTTCTCTGGAGAGAGAAATAAAGAGTCTTTGAAGAAGTTTATGCAGTTGGGTGACCAGATTTGTGTTTTAGAAAGGTCACTTTGACACCAGTTGTGGGGGGCGTGGGGGGCAGGTAGGGGGAGTTGGAGGTCATCGAGGAGACCACCAAGGAGCCAGAGCAGTGAGCTTGTACTCACAGGCAGGGGTGGGAGGAGGGGCATGAGTGTCGAGATTCTGCTTAAGTCAATTATGAATAAACTAAACACACAGTGATTCATTTATACCTTCCCCATTCCTAGCTTCATTTCCCTATCCGGCCCCTACAAGCCCTGTCTTTGATTCTGGTTGGGTTCCCTTTCCTGCTTCCCTTCTCTGGAAGGCTCTGAGGTGCCGGTTCTCTTCAGCCCATGTTAGCAGGCTTCTAGATTCTTCTGGTTTTCTTCAAGGAGAGCTCCCGAGTTCTTCTCTCTAAAATCCCTTAGAAGGGCCTTGACCAGTGGAAGAGAAGGGTCTTCAATGCCTTTCAAAGAGCAGCTAAGAAACAGTGTCGCAATCACATTACTAGTAATGGGAGCCCCATCTGCTGTGGTAGCTGCCGGTGATGGAAGAACCCAAATCAGAAACACGAGCGCCAGCCTGAGACCTCACGTTCTGTTGGGCTCCGAGAGCCAAGCTGTATCCATGTCAAATCTTCACTCCCCCGGGAATTGGATGCCTTTTGGGCTCCATCATGTCAACCAGAATATACCCTGAGATTATATATGGGAGACACGCAGTTCACCAAGTAAAATACATCTCCTTTCCCCTGCTTTATTGAGGGACAGGACAAATACCTGTGTGACAAGCTCATCAGGCTCTGTTAGGCTTGTTCTGGGTGGATAATTTTATTTTGGGAAAACTGGTTCTTTCATATCCATAGACTAATGAGCTGTAGTATGTTCATCCATCAAAATTTACATATTTAAAAATATTTATTAAGATTCAATACCGAGGGAGACAAAGATAAATTAGATATCATACATGACTCAATTAGCCAGCACCTAATTTACACAGTAGTCCCGGGACTGGCACTATAAGGGTTTTTTGATCTACAAGGAAAATTTTCCCAGTAAGATTTGTACCCAGTGATGCAGGAAATGCCATCCTCTGCCATCAACCCATCCCTAAACTCGGGCTCTCACGTTTGTTCATCAAGCTGCTTGCTCCTAATTCCAGAGGGGAAAAAATCCCTGCCATTCAGAGGCAAAACCGTTTGTGTATAATTTATGAAACTCTCGGGTTCCTTCAAAATGAAAAGAGTTACTGAAATAGAAGTTATTCTTATCCCCATGCCAACAGCAGACCCACAACATCATCTCACAAACACGTTCTGTCCTAAAGCTCAAAGCACAGCACACTCACGTTCCTCCATCAGAGAGATCTTTCCGTTTCCTTCGAAAACAAACCTCCTTCATGTACAATCCCCCCTCCCTGGCGTATAAGCAGGCCTCCTCCCCCAGTGAGCTGGCAGGAGCATGCACACACACACACACACACACACACACACACACACACTCCCCCAGCACACACCTCCCTTCTCATTCCCCAAGAGCTCTGGGGGGTGTGTGTGAATGTCTGAACTGATGACATATTGTGACAGAACGCACAGAGTGAGGCACAGCCACAAAGCAATGCAGGTCACAGCAATGGGCTTTATATAACCCAGAGCCACGGAGAGACCCAAAATAGCAGCCTCCCTGCTGCTCAGTTAGTCTCCTCCATCAACCAGGGATAAAATTAGAGCAGGCACTGACGCGCACCTGCGTCTGCGCTGGGACTCCAGGGAGACAGTGGGAACAGGCTCAACACTCTGCCATCGGCCATGCAGACTGCCAGATTCTTTGGGCCCAGTCTATCACCAGACAAAGGTGTGTGTGTGTGTGTGTGTTCCTGTGCATGGGTTGTAGGTGTGCACCGCGTGGAGCCCTGCTCTAAGGAGAACATTTCAAAGGAGTGGCCGAGAGCTAGTGCAAGGAGCTTGGCTGTACTGGGCTTTGAGAAGGATGTTCCAGGCTTTTCCGGAGGAAGTCAGTTCCCACACTAGACCCCATTTTACCTCCCAGTTCCTCTTCACTTCCTTCCATACCACTTCTCTCTGGCCTATATGGGGTCAAGGTTGACTGGAATGCTCCCCCCACCCCCCACCCCCGCTTAGAACCCCACTCTTCAAAACAAACAAAAACCAAAACCAAATCCCACTGTGTTTATTTAAGCCCAATCAAACACACACACCTGGATATTAAAAGGTTGTACCAAGAAATCAAAGGAGGGACAAGGCTGGGTAGATCCAGTTGACCATTCTGTAGACCTCGGGGCCTTGACCTCGTATGGAAGACATGATCCCTGCTCACAGTTGTAGTGGGCAGAAATGCTGCCCAGCTAAGACTGGGTCATTTCGTTTTCTTTTTTGCTTGAGGGAAGGCAGGGCAAAAGATTCATTTCAACAACAACAACACCAGCACATAGTTATAAGTTTGTTGTCTTGATCACTGAGTACCAGACATAAACTCCAAGGGAGGAAACACAGCTGACCCCAAGAACCAGAGACCAGAGAAATTACATGGATAGTACAGATGAGACAACATGAAACTGGGTGTATTTTTTTGAAGAAAGAGTCATCATCCTATACCATTACCTCTGAAATTCTACGAGTACACATTCATTTCCTAGGGGTGGTGGTGGGATAGTTTTCTGTCCTTGGAGTTCTCTTTTAAGTAAATACTTCACAGAGTGGTAACATATTAAACTATTTCACAAGGAGGTATCAATGATTTATCAAATCCCTTTCCTTTCCTGTTTTTTGGCTGCACAGTACGGCTTGTGGGATCTTAGCTCCCCTGCCAGGGATTAAACCAGTGCCCCCTGCAGTGGAAGCATGGAATTCCCAGATCCTTTTCCTTTTAAGGTAACCCAAATAAATCCTGAGCTCCCATGTGGCCCAGGCTCTGCACAGTATCATCTTCCAAAACAAAACAAAACCACACATACATACACAGGAGAAATAATCTAAACTAATTAAAAACTATTTTTAAAATTAATTCCCATTTTATTTAAATACTGAGAAGACAAAAAAAAAAAAAAAAAAGAAGAAGGATCTGATCAGTAAACATAGCCACCCTTCTGAAACTTTCTTCTCCTTCTTAAATGTTATGGCTGCTCTGAACCCCCTAAAACTTCCAGACACAAAGCCCTCATGGATATTTCTCACCCTCTCCCAGCTTCTTCTCTCTTAACTCTTTATTTTGGTGTAGATTGACTAGCATCTCTGACTTCTTCTAGACTCCCCAGTCTGCCCACTGTTTGGCCTCTCCACCCACAGAAAAGGAGGATAAAGAAGCTGACTCAGTAAGCAAGAATCTGTTCCCCCTTGGAAGCCTGGACATAAGGGTCTGGAAGAGTGTGCATATCCATCTTTTTAGACGAACAGAACTGTGGTGCACTGATGGGAGAGATCAGGAATCCCTGGAGAGAGACCTCTGGGGAAAGGACTTTCTAAAGGAGATGGGATGGTGGAGATGGAGAAATGCAAGTGGAGGGAGCTTCAAAGTGAAATTTTCGTCGTTTGACGGTTTTGTCTCTTGCCTACCCTGTACAGTCACCAGGAATTGAAGCCAAGAACTCATTGAAAGAACAGGGTCTTCATGACTTAATATTCTGTCTACCTTTTCTCAATCCCCAAGACACACACCCCAATCTATGGCCCCACTGAACGATTCCATTGCCACTGAACAGGTTTCTTCAAGACTGTGGTCTTCTGTCTTTCCATAATGCCCTTTCCACCCTTCCTGCTTCCCTCCCTACCTTGGCAGCCTAGAGCACTCAGATTCATTCTTCAACACTCAGCTCTAAGGTTACCTATCCTGGCAATTCCCTCTTCCTTCCCCCTCCCCCACCTTTGGTAGGCAGAATTCTGAGATAACCCCCAAGATTCCCACTCTGTGGTGTACATGCCTTGTATACCTTTGTATACCCTTGAGTGTGGGTAGGATCTATAAAGATGATGTAATATCACCTCCTTGATTACAACCAAAGGGATTTTGCAGATGTCATTAAGGTCCCTAATCAGTTGATTCTGAGTTAATCAAAATAGAGAATATCCTGGGTAGGTGACCTAATCAGATGAGTCCTTCAAAAGAGGGATTGGGACCCTCCCTGAAATCAGAGAGATTCTCCTGCTGACCTTGAAGAAGTAAGCTGCCACGTTGTGAGAAAACCTGTGGAAGGAGCCATTTGACAAGGACTTAAGGGCAGCCTCTTGTTGCTGAGAATGGTCCTCAATGACAGCTACAAAGAAAACAGGGACTTCAATCACACAGGCACAGGAACTAAATTCTACCAACAAGCAAGTGTGCTTAGAAGAGGATGCAAGCTCCAGGAAGGAATGCAGCCCAAAAGACACCTTGATGACAGCCTGATGAGAGCCTGAGCAGAGAACCCAGCTAAGCCATGCCAGGACTACAGGTGCACAGAAACTGTGAGGTAATAAATATTTGTTGTTTTAAGCCACTAAGTTGGTGATAATTTGTTATGTGACGATAGAAAACTAATATTAGCCCCCACCCATGAACTAATTAATCACCCTCCAGACTCCACAGCATATTGTACTTGCCAGTATCATAACCCTCCTCATACCATATCATAACAATCCCCTGCACATCTGCCGTCCCATTATCATTGCAATCCTAGTCCCAGTATCTGTGCATGCACACACACGTGTATATGAGGGTGGGGTAGCATTTCGGCAAACCAACCTCATAGAACTGTCCCATGTTTCTTTGGTATAAAATACCTGCCTGACACCCAGTATCTGGAAGCCAATAGGTAGTGATAGTAGGAAGTAATACGTTTGTTGAATTCATGTCATGCAAAAACAAAAATCACTTTTATCTCCACTCACTGGCTATTTTAAGTAGAGGTAATCTTTTTTACCTCATTGTGGGCAGGACTGGCTCAATTCTCCATGACATTTTGTATGTATATAAATAGATGCAATTATTAATGGAATGCATCCCATAATACCCCTAAACCAAGATATTGTTTTAGATCTCCCCTCCAGCTTTAGACTATAATGTTTCTCTTGAATGTTCTGGGAATATCAGATGCTCCATAACAGCGTCTTTAAAATCACATATAATAATGCTGACCCTTAGGGCACTGTGAGCTGCTAGAGAGCCTCTACTTACATATATCCAGGTCTCAACCCTTATTCAAACCTTGTCTCTCCCAGAGGCCTCTAGGACATCCCCCAGACACACCAGAGCATCTCTGCTGAACTGTTAGCCAACAGCCTATATATATCATGCGGATGGTACCAGTTTCATTGTTGCTGTGTTTTCCCCTCAGAGACAATTATACCAGCCGGTCCATACGTTCTGACTTTTGGTTTAGAAAATGCAGTCACTGAAGCCACATATGACCAAAGAAACATGGGACAGTTCTATGAGGTTGGTTTGCCTAAATGCTACCCCACCCTCATATACATGTGTGCGTGCATGCACAGACCTAGACCTGCATGCACACATACCCCTTCTTTATTGGCTCCACCGGTACATAAAATACCTGTAGCAGGGCACAGAGCTTTTTATTTCTCTCTGTGTAAACAGATTTATGGAGTAAAATCTCCTGAATGGGACGCTGGGTACACCCAAGGCACACATTTCCTTTGCCGCCATTGTGCACCGCTGGTCAGCATTCCTTGGCCTTAGAAAAAAAGGAAGAGAGATTTCTCACGGATGAGGGAGTCTAAGCCAGAGGCCTTGGGGGCAGGGACAGAAGAGGAAGTGAGGGTGACGGGTCAGGCACCTCTCTGTGCCTTTTATTCAGGCATTCCTGATGCTTACTGGGTGAACACACCTTTCTCTGAGCCTGCTCCCTTGTGTGCAAAAGGATGTAATAATCATATTTACCTCATGGGGTTGTTTTAAGGATTATATGAAACAATGCATGTAAGGCACACAGCTCACATCTCGGCACATAGAAAGCCACCCAGTGCCCTTTAGCTATTATCATGATTTGATTGGTAATCAAGCTCAAAGGGCGTCTTTCAGGGTCTAAAAAGTTGGGTGGAAGGCCTGCCCCCAGAGCCACTGGTTGCTCAGCAGGTCTCTGGAAGGTAAGTAGGTCTGACAGGCTCCTCACGACAGCCTGTTCCCCAGTCACCTCACCCTCAAACTGGGAGTGGCAAGGAAGGCATTTGGCAAGAAACCCAGGAGTGAGACAATAGGTGTGAATGATGAAACAGGAAGTCTGGTTTGGAAGCAAGCACCAGCAGTGAACCACTCATGTAGAACACGGACCTCAGGCCACTGATCGGGCGCTGAGCCATCATTCAGCTCAAGCTGCAACGGGAAGGTTTGTATCAGTGGCCCCAATAGGAAAGAACGTGGCCCTTCGGGTCACCAGAGGAATAGATTTAGTTGGAGATCAAGGGCTCATTTGAAACAGCACAGGCTTTGGCCTTCTGGGTTCAAATCTTAGATCATTAGTTATTATGTGACCCTGGGCACATTATTCAACCTCTCTGAGCCTCAGCTTCCTTATCTTTGAAAGGGGTAGGGCTCTGGAAGGGTTAATTGAGATAACATACAAAGAGCCTAGCACAGAGCCTGCCCCATCCATAAATGTGCGCTCCCTCCCACTTCCCCTCCCAGGCATCTGCGACACCCCTCCACCCCTTCCTTGTTTCCTGGCTGAAGACAGCTGACCCCTACCTGCTAGCTGGGATGACGCTGGTTCTTGATTATTTGATATTGCCACACATT
Source organism: Aethalodelphis obliquidens (assembly GCF_003676395.1). NCBI lineage: Eukaryota > Metazoa > Chordata > Mammalia > Artiodactyla > Delphinidae > Aethalodelphis > Aethalodelphis obliquidens. The sequence continues at coordinate 1,356,422 of NW_020837965.1, read as the reverse complement.
CGGCCTTATCACCGGTTATTGACTATAAGACTGTCAGCTCCACCTGGCTCCTTCCTGCCAGGTGGCTTCTCCTGACGCAACTGAATAGGAAAAATTCTAGAAAGTGATTTGAAACACTATGAAAATAGGAATAGGGAAAACTATTTGAATTAACTTGGATTTGTATCTCACACCAGACCCTACAAAAAAATTCTGGGTGGGTTAGAATTAAATATGAAAATAAAAATTTCAACAAAATCTAGAAGAAAATAGAACAGCATATTTATAACATCTAAAAGGGGGTAAGGTAGACTTAAAAAAGTGACAAGGACAAACATGCTATATTTTGACACAAGAATAAAGGAAACTTTTGCATAATAAAAGGGTGGCTCTATTTTGGGGAATCTCTCTTCTAACCTATTGATTTATGCCTCTATCCCTTCATCAATACCACACTGTCTTGATTACTATATCTATATATTAAGCCTTAGTATCAGGTAGGGGTGATTCCTTCCACTTAACACATTTCCTTAAAAAAGGTTGTTTTAGCCATTCTAGAACTTTTGCCTTTACATAAATTTTAGAATAAGTTTGTTTCTGTCTACAAAAAAGCATTGCTGGGATTTTGATAGGAATTACAGTAAACCCATAGATGAGTTTGGGGAGAATTGACATCTTTATTGAGTCTTACAATCCATGAACACAACAGTCTCTACATTTATTTAGGTCTTCTTTGATTTCTTTCATCAGCATTTTGTATTTTTCAGCATACAGATTCTGTATGTGTTTTGTTAAGCTTATACCTAATCATTTCATTTCTTTAGAGTGATTGTAAATGGTCTTATGTCATTAATTTCAGTTTCCATATGTTTGTTGTTAGTATATAGAAATGCAATTGATGTTTATGGACGATAGCAAGTTTTGATTAACTATTGGCAGATGTTTGTCTCTGTGGGTGGATGAAGATATATTTATTCTCTCAAAGTCCATTTAATAAGTGGAAATAAGAATCAGAGTAAATAATCATATTTATATGTATATTTTGTAGGCTGATTAGCAATAAGTGAAATTGAAATTAAAAATGACAAACATAAAAGCAGCAAAAAACAAATAACAGTTAAAACGACACAGGCAGGTACATTGAGAAACAGATACAATGTTGAAAGCTCTGTGCACATGGACAATGGTGAAGGGTTGGGCCAGGTTACCCAGGTTACCGGTGGCCTCAGGGTTGATGTGAAAAACTTTCTGCTTAATATTCCAAATGTATGGGAAGCAATTACTTTGAAAATGCATATGTATCTGTGTGCCTATAACACCCCCCTTGCCAAGCCTACTTCCTTAGGGTGCCGAGGCTCCATCCTCCTTATGAATGCCCCGCCTGGTCCTCCCTCCAGTATCTTTGTGGTTCCCAGGCTTCTCTTCAGGATTTTCTGTGGGTTCCTCTTCCTCAGTTCATCTCTTAAGTGCTGGGATTCCAGGGGTTCCCCCCTCAGCGCTCTTCTCTCATCCTCCTCCCCATGCTCCTTGCGTGATCTCATCCAGTCCGTCTGCATTCAGCAGCCTACCTCCCCTGCAGTACTGCAGCAGTTGCCTGATAGGGCCCCCTGCCTTCAGTCTTCATTCTCCGTAATTGCCCCTAGAGAGATCTTTCTAAAATGTAAATCTCTTCTTAAAAATCCCTCAAGCCCTCTCTATCAGTCAGGGTCCAGCCAGGGAACTGATCTAACAGAGCCCATTTAAGATTTAAGATTAATTTCAGATCAATTGTTCACTAAGTCTAAAGTTGTCAACTGAAAAGACAGAGAGAAGGTCAAGGTATCGCTGAGGCAGCAACTCTAGGGAGGAGTTACCGCCCACCCCCAGGGCTGTGGGAACAAAGGGAAGAATATGGGATAATCAATTTCCATTATCGTAATGATAAGAAACAAACTAGTTTGATATGCAAAGCCCTCACTCTGTCTCCCTGTCGTCTCCCTGGTCTTGTCTCTAGACCCAGCACCAGCTTCCCCATCCTCAGCCCAAGTCTGCAGGCATTCTGCTCTTAAAGCTCACGCTGTGCTGCCCCTCCTGCCTGAAACGCTGCTTTCCACACTTTTCCAGTAACTCATCCCTCTAGAAAGACTCAGAGAGGCTTCATGTGGTTCTGAGAACCTTTCCTGACCACTGCCCCCACTTCAGGCAGAGTTCAGTGCCCCCCCTTCTTAAGGGTTCCTTTACAGACTGGTCAGGTCACTGTGTCACTATGTATTATCATTGTCCCTTTACCCATCTATGAACTCGGTGGGGCAGGACAGAGGCAATCCTTTTGTCCTCTTTGCATCTCCAGCTTTCAGTTTGATGACTGGCACGTAGTACGTGCTCAATAAATTGTTGAGTGTTAAAGCTGGACCCACATTGCCTATCACATCCATAATCTCTCGCCTGCTTTCCCTGTCAAATCCATCCTTCCCAAGGGCAGCTCTGATCATATCCGTCCGATAATCAAAAAACTCTTCCGCAGCTCCCCATTGTCTAAGGAATAAAGTCCAAACTCCTTTGCCTATCGTGTCTGGCACTTGTCTCTGACCTTCCTGCCTAGGCTTATTGCCCTCTACACCCCTGCATGCACCTGTGCCCCTCCCATGCCAGGCTACCCACTATTTCCTCAGGACCTTGAACTCTTTCCCTCTGGATCAGAGTTCACTCTGTTACCTTCACCAGGAATGCCTTTTGGGTCTACCTTTGCCTGTCGCAATTGTTCGCAGGCTTCAAAGCCTAGTTCATAGGTCGCCTACTTCAAGAAACCTTCCTGCGTGCTCCTTCAGTGGTAGAGGATAAAGTCCCAAATGTTCAATAGGACCCTCATATCCCTGTGGGGTCTGTCCCTGCTCACTGGCCCAGCCTTCTTTCTTCCCACTTGCCTCCGTGCTCTGTCTGCTCTAGAATGCTGGCCTTCCCTGGTTCCTGGGATGAGCCACGCTCTCTCACACTGCTGAGCCATCGTGTAAACTGTTCCCTCTGCCTGAGAGGCTGTCCCTGCCCTCAATTTCCTGAACTCCAAGTGAGTGTTCCCCGTTACACACTCTCCCCGCACACTGTGTTTGTCCTTTTATGCAGCTCCTGTCCCCATGTCTGTAGGCTAGACTGTGTGCTGCATGAAAGCAGGCCCCACGTGTCTCATTTATCATTATATCCCTGGCACTTAGCACGGGGCCTGGCACACACCAGATGCTTGGTCAATGTAATAAGTGTTCATCCACTGACAAACTCCCTCATGTATCCAATTCTCAGCAGTCTGGAGCAAAGTAGTTATTTGTGTACACTTCTCCCATCTTGATCATAGTTTCTTGAAAAAACCAAACCAAACCAAACCCTTCTTATTTTGGACATCTTCAAAGATAAACAAAAGTCAAGAGGATAATATAATAACCACCCTTTTCCCATCATGCTGCCTCAGCAGTCATCAACATTAGGCCAGCTTTGTTTCATTTGTTCTCCCTCTTTTCCCCACCCTAGATTATTTGAAGGTACATCTCAGACAAGCATCATAAATCAAACACTTCTTGAGGGTTGATGTGTCTTGTTCATCTTTACTTTTATTGTAATTTTTTTTTTTTTTTTTGGCTGTGTTGGGTCTTTGTTGCTATGCGCGGGGCACTACTCTTTGTGGCAGTGCGCGGACTTCTCATTGCGGAGGCTTGCCTTGTTGCAGAGCACGGGCTCCAGGTGCGCAGGCTTCAGTAGTTGCGGCGCATGGGTTCAGTAGTTGTGGCTCGCGGGCTCTAGAGTGCAGGATCAGTAGCTGTGGCGCACGGGCTTCGTTGCTCCGCGGCATGTGAGATCTTCCCAGACCAGGGCTCGAACCCATGTCCCCTGCATTGGCAGGCGGATTCTTAAGCACTGCGCCACGCCACCGGGGAAGTCCTTTGTTCATCTTTACTTTTCATATCGCCCTTAGCTAAACATCTGACCCCTAACAGATGATAAATGTTCATTTCATTAATTAATTAGAGGAAAATGTCATTCATTCGTTCACAAATTTATTGAACAAAGACTAATTGAGCAACCACTATATGCCAGGCACTGTTGGCACTGGGGATAGATTCTAATTGACAGGACACAGGGAATGAATGAATGAATGAAATTTTTAAAGGACCCCAGAGCGGTAAGTACTATGCACATCATTAACACAGAATGATGTGACAGCAAATGATTAAATGGCTACTTAGAACAGGTGGTTGGGGAGAACCTCTCCAGAGGAAGTGACCTTTAAGCTGAGTCTTGCGTGACAGGAAGGAACCAGTCACATGGGCAGCTGAGGGGAGAAAGAGTCCAGAGGTCCAGATGTGAACAGAAACAACCGTAGTGTCCCTGAAAAGGGAGCCGGCTAGGCTGCTGGAGGAACGGGGAGATGGGCAGCGTGGCAGGAGCAAGCAGGCTACATCCTGTCGGGCTTTATAAGCCAAGGCAAGGAGTTTGGACTTTGTTGAAGGCTTGTTGCGAGTCTATTAGAGGCTTTTAAGCAGGGTGATATGATCTGGTTAAAAGATAGTTTGGGCCGTGGTGTGGAGAATAAACCTTCAGGCAGCAGGGTTACTGCAATCGTTTAGGAGAGAATGGGGGTGTTTTGGGAGCAGTGAAGACGGAAGGATGTGGAAGACACGGGAGATGCTTTGGAGCCAGAGTCCACAGGCCTTGCTGGAAGCCTGGAGGTGGAGTTGAGGGCGTCAGGGACACTCCTGGGAGAAGAAAGGTCGCTCTTACTGAATGAGGGAGGCCGTGGCAGGGGAGAGGTGGTCAGGGAGTTCCAGCGGGTGAATAGCAGTGCGCTCATACGTGACACCAGGTGGAGTCAGCTTTGCTCACACAGTTTTATTTTAGAGGCTGCAGCATCAGCCTCAGTTTCCTCTTCCGTCCTATGGGCATGATGATACAATCCTGAGGGTTTGTTTTGAAGGGTAAATGAGAAAGTGTGTGAAGGGCCAGCAGTGTCTGGCACAGAGTCAAGGCACAGTGAATGAGAGTTCTATCTACTGCTTCACCAATGACACATCCAACCCACCAGCCAGTCTGTCTGAGGCTCCCTCCTGGGGAGTGGGTGTACATCCCTCCCTCCCCTGGGAGTGTCCCAATTCCCAGGGAGAACCCATTCACCCACTCATTTCTTGGGTAATTCCTGTACTTTTTGTGCTTCCGGTAGGAAGGGCTGGGGCAGACAGCAGGGAAATTGTCACCCCAGGGCTAAGGTTTTCTCCGGATGAGTGAGACCCAGAAGTCCTGGGGGACCTAGACTTCCCCCTAGAGGGGTAAGAATGAGAGAGAGGAGTAAGAGGGGGCGACTGTGGGCTCTGTTCCTCTGTCCTACGTTGGACCCAGCGTCGCAGGACCCCAGGCACTCACAGTTCTTTGCTCAGGGTCCCTCCCCACCCATCAATGACTCAGTGAGCACAAAGGGCCCCAGGAACTTGCCTCAACTTGTCTTTACTGGAAATACTTCTGGACCTCCCATAACCAGAACCTTTGAGTAGTGCCCAGGGCGTCCAAGAGTCGCTCCTCCCATCTCCTCCTCCCCCACAGAACACAAATGCTAATTTTTTTTTAAGTTATATATGTATGTGTGTGTGGGAGTATATATACATAAATGCATATATGTCATATTTTATAAGTATGTATATGCATAGAAAGACTAAAAAGATATACATTAAAATATTAAAGATGAATTTTCTCTGGGTGGCTAAACTATGAGTGATTTTTATCTTTGTGCTTTTTTGTATTTTCCACCATGCAGCGTTTTCCAACAAGGGCAAAATATTATAAAGAATCTCTAAAATATCTTTCACGATTCTAGTCTGTTCCTGAAACCATGGCCAAGGGGACTGTTTGTGCAGGAGTGACAGAGAACATTCATTCACTCACTCATTCGATGCATTCATTCTTTTGTTTGACAAATATTTGAGTGCATAATGGGTATGATTGCTGGACCCTATGATAATAGCAGACATATAAGATACAATTCCTGTCCTCAGGAGCTTTTAAATTCAGATTTTAAAAACTTAAAGCACTTTGTGACCACCTAGAGAGGGGTGGGATAGGGAAGGTGAGAGGGAAACGCAAGAAAGAGGGGATATGGGGATATATGCATATGTATAGCTGATTCACTTTGTTATAAAGCAGAAACTAACACACCATTGTAAAGCAATTATACTCCAATAAAGATGTTAAAAAAAAAAACCCTTAAAGCAGAATACTCCAAGGAAATGAGTGAGTAATGAGGAAAATAAAGGGTCCTGAGGAGGATGAGATGACTTGCCTCCCATCAGAGGCAATGCAAGAAATGGGGTTTGAACTGGGCCTTAAGGGGTGGGTCAGACTGGGATAAGGGGAGCAGGTGGTAGGATATTCCAGGCAAGGTGAATGGCATAAGCAAAGGCACAGAGGCAGCAAAGGATAAGGGATGTTTCAAAGTTAGCAAATGAAGCACACAGTGTGTCTTGACCACCCATGGCTAACAAGTAAAGGCTTATTTTATACACTCAAAAGTTTTGCTCAGAGTAATCCTGTGAAGTAAATGGGGCAGTAGTCGCTCGCATCTCATAGGCAGGGAAACTAAAAGTCTGAGGAGATAATGGCTTCTATCCAAGGCCTCCAAGTAGCAGTGGAAGACACGGAAAGAGACATTTTTCAGATCTCCTGAAACCATGGGTGCTCGCATCTGGGAAACAACCTGTGGGTAGAGATAGAGGGTTTCTCATCAAGAGAGAAACGAAGTCACTGCGCTTCCCTGGTGGCGCAGTGGTTGGGAGTCCGCCTGCCGATGCAGGGGACACGGGTTCGTGCTCCAGTCCGGGAAGATCCCACGTGCCGCAGAGCGGCTGGGCCCGTGGGCCATGGCCGCTGGGCCTGCGCGTCCGGAGCCTGTGCTCCACAATGGGAGAGGCCACAGCAGTGAGAGGCCCGCGTACCACAAAAAAAATAAAGAGAGAGAGAAACCAAGTCACTAAGAATACAGAGCAGCATTCCATTACTCATAAACAAGTGGCCAAATGAATCATCCTTCTCTGTGTATGTAGACTGTACATCATTGCTTGGGGATAGAGAAAGGTGCAGAATATATATACCATGCTGTCAACGTTCATGTGGGTGGAGGAGGGTGCAGGAAAGAGAGAAGGAAGGTGGAAAAAAGAAGAAAGAAAATGAATTAAAAGTTTTACAAAAGGCAGGGACTTCCCTGGCGGTCCAGCGGGTAAGGCTCGGTGCTTATTTGATCCCTAGTCGGGGAATTAAGATCCCACATGCCACGTGGCATGGCCAAAAAATTTAAAAAAAAAAAAAGTTTTACACAAGGCAGTTGGGAAAAGCATAAGAATGGACAAATACTTTTGTTTCAGGCATACTTTATAATGGCAAAAACGTGAACAACTAAAATGTTTAGGTATAGATTTTACTTAAAATAGTTATGGCATATTTGTACCATAGAAATGAATTTTTTAGTCTTTAAAAAATGAAAAAGAACATACATAATTATTAACATGAAATAGTGTTTAGAAGACATATTTTTCAGTGGGAAAAAATTAGGTAATAGTATGTATAATATGAGCCCAGCCCTTTATGTTAATTTGCTCATGGAAGGGGCTTCCCTGGTGACGTTGAGAATCCGCCTGCCAATGCAGGGGACACAGGTTTGAGCCCTGGTCCAGGAAGATCCCACATGCCACGGAGCAACTAAGGCCGTCCACCACAACTACTGAGCCTGCGCTCTAGAGCCCGCGAGCCACGACTACTGAAGCCCACGCACCACAACCCAGAGTAGCCCCCGCTCGCTGCAACTAGAGAAAGCCCGCGCAGCAACAAAGACTCAAAGCAGCCAAAAATAGATAAATAAATTTATTTTAAAAAAAATTTGCTCATGGAAGTTACTTCAATAATGGCTGTCAATGGCTGTGGGATTTTTTTTTTTTTTAATAAAAATAGATTGGTTTTAGGATGGGGAAAATTAGCAAGAATTCTAATCGGTTTTTAAACTACTTTTTCTTATTTACTGGATTTAATTTCAGGCATTGTCCTTCCTTTATTTTCCTAGTTGATCAATGGTCCCCCTGGAGCGCTGTGACAAGGCTATTTCCTGAGATGCCCCACGTGAGGGGAGACTTGTCCTGCTGCCCATCCTGGGACTTATTCACAACAGATCCTTAGTCCCAAAATAAACAGCCAGTGTGTTTCCTCTTCCTAAAGGGGAAGCAGAAGCTCCTGGTGAGCAGAGGGAAGCGTGAGCCCTGTCTAGACCATCATCCAAGGGGAATTCTGTCCACACAGTTCCCCCTGGAAATCCCCGAGGCCCAGAGCAGCTCCACTGACTCAGGCCACCCATTCTGATGGCATCTCGGAGCCCAGCCCTTCTCCAGCACCCCACTCCATCCCATCCCCCTAAGGAAAGGCAAATTATTCTAGAGGCACTTGGAGCGGGGTGATCTTACAAAAGAGAATTTGCTCAGATAATGAGTCCAATTAGAGCCTCCTAGATTGATAGGCCTGTCAAGTCTAGCCTTGAACCTTGCCTGCAGAAAATCCACTCCTCCCAGCTCTGGGAACACAGCTGGCTGGGACCTGGCCCGAAGGGAAAGAGACGTTGCAGGGGTGCAGGCTAACAGGCCCTGCTTTCATTTCTGAGTAAAAGAATCAAGGAAAGGGATCCTCAACCATGGGCAGCTTGCCCCCAGGAGATATTGGCAATGTCTGGTGACAATTTTGGTTGTCACAACTGGAAGGTGCATGTGTGTGTGTGTGTGTGTGTGTGTGTGTGTGTGTGTGTGTTGCTGACATGTGGAGGGTAGAGGCTTGGGATGTTGCTGAGAATCTCAGAATGTATAGAATAGCACCCTCCCCATCAGAGAATTATCCAGCCCCAAATGTCAATAGTGCCAACCTTGGGAAATTCGAGTCTGAGGGTTGTTATCTGAGTTATAGATGCAAAGAAAAAGGACTCTGGGGAATCCCCGGACTTGGGGAAAACAAAGACCCACTGGAAGGAGGATTTTCCTAAAGATAAGAGCAATGTTTCCAAGCTGTTGGCCCCCCTCAAAATATGGTATAGCTCGGGCTTCCCTGGTGGCGCAGTGGTTGAGAGTCCGCCTGCCGATGCAGGGGACACGGGTTCGTGCCCCGGTCCGGGAAGATCCCACGTGCCACGGAGCGGCTGGGCCCGTGAGCCATGGCCGCTGAGCCTGCACGTCCGGAGCCTGTGCTCTGCGACGGGAGAGGCCCCAATAGTGAGAGGCCCGTGTACCGCAAAAAAAAAAAAAAAAAAAAAAAATATGGTATAGCTCTATTTCAAAAGTATGTTTTAAATAAATGATTGTCTTGAATGGATAAAGAAGATGTTGTACATATATAGAACAGCATACTACTCAGCCATAAAAAAGAATGAAATAATGCCTTTTGCAGCAACATGGATGAACCTAGAGATTATCATGCTAAGTGAAGTAAGTCAGGAGGAGAAAGACAAATACCATATGATATCACTTATATGTGAAACCTAAAAATATAACACAAACGAACTTATCTACAAAACAGAAACAGACTCACAGACATAAAGAACAGACTTGCGGTTGCCAAGGGGAGAAGAGGTGGGGGAGGGATAAATTGGGAGCTTGGGGTTAGTAGATGCAAACTATTGTATACAGAATGGATAAACAACAAGGTCCTACTATATAACACAGGGAACTATATTCAATACCCTGTGATAAACCAGAATGGAAAAGAATATTAAAAAAAGAATATATATATATATATATATATGCATATGTATGTATAACAGAATCACTTTGCTGTATAGCAGAAATTAACACATCACTGTAAATCAACTATATTTCAATAAAAAAGATTATCAGGGCTTCCCTGGTGGCGCAGTGGTTGAGAGTCTGCCTGCCGATGCAGGGGACACGGGTTCGTGCCCTGGTCTGGGAAGATCCCACATGCTACGGAGCGGCTGGGCCCGTGAGCCATGGTTGCTGGGCCTGCGCGTCCGGAGCCTGTGCTCCGCAACGGGAGAGGCCGCAGCAGTGAGAGGCCCACGTACCGCCAAAAAAAAAGAGATTATCAGAAAACATGAAATTATAACAAAAAATAAATTATTACCTTATAAATACTTTTTTTTTTTTAAGAAGAAAAAAGAATGTGGGAAAGAGCAGAGGACGAAGGAGAAAGACCTAGATTCTGGCCACTAGCTTCCTCTGGTTCTGAGCATTTGGTAATTAAAGGCAGACTTCTTTGTCAGGAACCCAGCAAGTAAAGCAAAGGAATAGAATCTATATGTGTCATGTTAACATTTATCATTGTCTGGAACCTTGGAAATATCTTTGAATGTCCCTGAAAAATATATCAACATAATACAAAGTGAACTAGAAATTTAATAACACTTGAGTTAACTCAATTAATAGGTGGTCAAATGTCTGTCGTTGAAGTTGCCTCAGTGAAGATTTGACTAACTATGTCTGCAGGGACCACATCTGCCAGATCTTTGCTTGGCTTCTCCCTGGAAATCTTGGGTACTTCCTTAGATATCTTGAGCCTCTGGTAGGATGCTATGACATGTCCTCCTCCTTGGACTCCTTTCCCAAGATCTGATTTGGTTCACCAAGCATTTACTGAGTCCCTCCAATGTGCCTGGCCGTATAGTATCTGCTGTGGATACATAATACAGTGCATGCATGCTAATTTGGGATTAGCATCTTTAGGATTTGAGACTGAAGGCTTGAAGAGAAGTTTTGACACCTTTTGACTGTCCCTTAAAAAAACAATAAAAAACAGAAAACCAACTACATCAGTGCTGCACTCTCCTGTTGCTGCTTCTTCTTCTTCTTCTTTTTTTTTTAATTGTTAAAAACAATTTATTGTGGACAGTTTCAGACATATACAGCACATGAAAATAACAATGTACCCATCACCCAGCAAAGGACAAGGACGCTGTTGCTTCTAATAGAAGAGGATACTAGGTGAGTGAGTGCAAGCTGGATGGGGCTGGAAGATGATCAAGGACGTCCCAATGGAAACTGTTCGTGAAATTGTTGGAGCTGGAGGGTTCGATCTCAAGTAGGACTATGAGCTCAAGATCTATATGTGGAAATCTTCCACGTAAAGATGAGTCCACTGAGACTCATGGGCAGAAAATAGAACAGAAGCCTAAGGGCTAGACCTTGAGGTGCAATTCATAGTTGAGGGGGAAGGGGAGGAAGTGAAGGCAGCAAAGAAGTTGAGTAAGAGCAACTAGAGAAATAGGAAGAAAACCAGGAGAGTGCAGCACTGTTGTAGTTGTTTTTTTGTTTTTTATTATTTTTTTAAGGGACAGTCAAAAGTTGTCAAGACTTCACAGCATGAACCCTGAGAAAAGGACCTTGGGGTGTAGGGTGACCAGCTGTCCTAGTTCGCCCAAATCTGTCCCAGTTTTAGTACTGAAAGTTCTACATCCCAGGAAACATCTCAGTCCTGGGCAAACATGACAGTTGGGATGTGCAAAGCCTTAAGCTAGATACTAAGTTGGGGCATCAAAAATGAAGAGTTCAGCAGTCAGTCATGTAGACACATACCCCCTAAGAGACCACATCTTAAAAAAATCACATTCTGTATTTGCCACATCCTCTGAGCATCCTCTAAAAACCCTGGCTTGGACACAGGCCAAGGTTAATAAACTGAACTAGTTGGATCCAGTCTTTGAAAACCTTTGTTCACTTTTTGAGGTTTTTGGCCTGGAAGCATTTCCTATCATAAAATTTCGTTAGCCAAACACTTATTTGGCTCCCGTACTGTTTCTCTAAATTGCCTTCACTCAGGTAATTGCTCTTACTCGAAACACAGCTGTCCAGATAGAGTAGATGGCCTTTCAGAAAAGAAAGTAAACTTAAAAACTGATATACCAAAACAAACAACAAAAGAAAACCTGGTGTGCCTGAGAGAAAGATGAAAGAAAATTAGCGCATTCCATCAAATCTATAGGTCGAATTTTGAGAAAACTGCAACAGATTTGGGGAACTACAAGGTACTTCTCTGGCAGAAGCCCATAGCTTTCCAGAAGCCCATAGCTTTTCTGAAGACCAAACATATTGTGGTTTTGTGAGTGGCTGTCTCAAAGCTCTTCTTCTAGTAGTATCTTGTGGTGTTTGGAAATCAGGGGAAACTATGAATGATTTTCATGTTTTCTGGTTTTGTTTTTTACATGTTTTTGTTTCTGCCCATTTCCTTTAAGCCGGAGGCCCAAAGCTGGCAGCCTGTGAGCCAGTTCAGACTGTGAATGTGTTTTCTTTGGCCTACAGGCTGTTTTTCAAATTTTTGAATTAGTTGCCGGCATTTAAAAATCAGGAGATTTCACTCCCCCCTGCCCCACCAAAAAGAAAAAAAAAATCCGGATTTCCTGCTTTTCTTGAAAAATTGGAGGATCTGAAGACACTGGGCTGTACGTCCACATTGCAATGATGTGCAGGAGCTGAGCAACAGCTGCCCCCTTTGGACAGGGTGTGTGCTCATCCTTTGGCCCCATCCCCACCTGGCCTGCTACCTCCCCTTCCTTTACCTACCAGGCCCATCCCAAGACTCCACAGAGAATGAGGCTTCCAAAATAGCTCTGTCATTAGTTCTAAACCATTTACCTTGAGCTGCTTCCTGTTCTACATCCCGACATGTTCCCAGGACTTGAAGGTTCTGATGTGATGACTGACTTCCTGTTTGTGGATTCTACTCATCCCTCTGGTTTGACACCTGGCACCATTCCCTCAGGCTACCTGTGCTTCCTGTCCACCCTGCCCCTGGCCCTCTACACCAGGAAGACCCACCCATGTTCCAAGCTGCTGGCAGCCACAAAAACCAAGCCAGAGGCATCCCGCTTGGTTGGCTCTCACCTCGTATCTGTCCCTGCTCTAATTCCCCACTCACTACTTCTTTCAGGGCCAACCTGGTGGCTGACCATCCGACTTTGTCTTCTGTTTCCATCCTTGAAATCATTCCTTGGACTCGACCATAGAATTCAGCTCTTGTTTCAGCTCTGGGCCTCTCTCTCTTAAGCTTTGCTTGTGACTCTTTGTACTTACAAAATCTTCAACTAAACCCAGTGCCAGGTCTTGGAAATGTATTAGAGTGGTGCTAGCTGCTGCAGCAAACAAATCCCCAACATTTCAGTGGTTTACACCATAAAGGTGTATTTCTCACTCACATAACAGTCAAAGGGGAGTTTTCCTGGCCTTAAGGCAGGACCAAGCCTCCTTCCAACTGTGGCTCTGCTATCCTTGAAGGTCTCAGAACCCTCTTTATCCAGCTAATGAGCAACAAAAAGGAGAGAATGGTGAGGAACCCCTGCTTCTTCACTGCCTTCCAGCCTGGAATTGACACATGTCACTTCCACTCACATTCCCTTGGTGAGAGCTTACCATACGTTCCCACCTAAACGTAGGAGGAGATGGGAAGTATAGTCTGGGTGTGAGGTGCCAATCCCCCAGTGACAGTGTCTGCAAGGGAAGGGAGAGCCTGAGTTTGGGGAGGGCAACTGGCCTTCTCTGCAGAGGCCCACAGAGCTGTCTCCCTGGCTGAGCTGGTACTAGTCCCCATTAAGTGTGGGAAGGAAATTGCACATTTTTCTCCAGGATTATAGAACTCTCCATGGCAGAACTCTCCATGGCAACTGACAAAAACCCAAATCAGCCTAAGGAGAAAGGGCATTTGTTGGCTCTCATAACTGGGAAGTTAAGGGAATGAGGTGGCCTAAAGCGCAATTGGAACCAGACCCTTAACCATGGATATTAGGTTTCTTTTTCTCTTTGCATTTCTGTACCTTGACTGAGGCCCCTCTATCCTTCTGTAGATTTTCTCCATGTGACAGGGAAGGAGGCTGACACCTGCCCTTGCATCACCTCCTCCCAATTCCATGCTCTAAAAGGCAAAGGCCACTTCTCCAGCTTCAAGCTGTAAAAACCACAGAGAAGTCTCTGATTGGACTGGCAGGGGCCACAGGCCTACCAGGGAGACAGACAAGTTGTGAGTTCCTTTCCTAGCACATTGGAGTGGGAGCAGAGCAGCTTAGTTAGGGAAGCAGGTACTGCAGGACAGACAAAGCAATGCATACATAAACCTTTGACAGCACAGCATCTGACCATACCTCTGTGGCCAGCTCAGGCCCTGGGCCTCAGTGCAGATCCCAGGGAGCAGCCCCTTGAGACCAGAGCACACTCATTCTACACTGTTCTAGTTAAAGCCATAGTTTCCATAAGAGTTAATAGGATCTTCTTGACTTTCCATGAATTCACCAGAGTTGGAAAAAGGCCTGATGATGTTTCTTTACAAGACCTGAAGGCCTTGCAAGTTTCATCAAGTTCCATCAAAGGGATATATTTACATAATGAAATATCATTGGAAAACTTGTGTTTTTCAGGCAAGAATTCACTTCAAGTGCTGAAGCATCTCCTTTATTCATCCATCCAACAAATCATTATTTGCCCAGTTAAGAGTCACGTGCTGGACATGCAATGATGGATCAGTTCAAGTCTATGGCCTCACCAGGCTTAGAATCTCTGGCATATAAGCAAACACAGTTGAGGCAAAATGTGATACCATGATCAAGTCTTTAAGGTAATAGTGTTACACAAACAAACAAAGATACCCTGAATCCTGAGTGTAGAATCAAGAGCTTCTCAGGAATGGAAGAAACTCCTGATACGCTGAATAAATGAAGGTAGGAATCAGGAGCAAATAGCAGTCAGAATATCTTGGAGTCATGACGTACGGCAAAGCAATTTGGAGTGTAGGTATCACTGGTATGCTGCCTTGCAGGTGTGCCGTTGGGACCAGCCATCCTCTAACTCTTTCCTTGACTGCCACTGAGTTTTAGTTGGAGATTTTTTCCCATGAACACACATTTCCAATTTTTTATTGTTAAGTCAATGACAATTGTTTTACATTTTCAGAAACTTATAATACCATTATGCAAAGTAAAGAAAACCAATACAGTCTAGCTCTTGATTCTTTTAATAAACTTTTTATTTTTGACTAATTTTTTTTCTTTTTTTTTTCTTTTAGAAATCCTTTACTTAGAATTCTCTTAATGTTTATCCATATTGGTAAATTTCTCTTATAGCAGTTCAAATATCTAGGTAGGAGAAGGACATTTCCAGGGAAAACAGGGAATTTAAAACTTTGTTATTTAAGAAACAAACACATTATCTTCCCCAGATACATCAGAGGGCATGCTAGGATTGCCATTTCAAGAACAATCACTCCTCAAACAAACTTAGAAATAATAGCACTATTAAAATGTTTAAGAGGCTGGTTAACTTCAAAGCATAAATCATATTATTGGAAAGCCAATCTCTACATCATTGTTTCCTGGGAAAGTAGTATGAAGATCATAGCTTTGATAAGCTTCAATAAGCGTCAATATACAGTCCACATCACTTGCTTTAGTTTGTTTGGACCTACTAATTGGTCCAAGACTTCTCCTGAATGGTCTGTTATCAGGGGGCATCCATGGAAGAGTAATATACATATCTGAGGACAGCAAGTAAGGACAGCTTCTACAGCCTTATCAGTCACATTCACACAATACCCCGGATGAGTTTCCTCTAATTTCTTGGCACAAGGTCCACTAACAAGCACAACCACACCACTGTGAGATACCTGAGTAGCTGAAAAATCAACTCTGCAAAAATGGGCAGCTTTCTCCTAATGTCTGCAAGTACACATCAGTAATATCTAAGCAGCCACCTAAGTCAATGATCTTTTTTTTTTTTTTAATTTCGTTTGCTTATTTGTGGCTGCGTTGGGTCTTCGTTGCTCTGTGCAGGCTTTCTCTAGTTGCTGAGAGCGGGGGCTACTCTTCATTGCGGTGCACGGGCTTCTCATTGCAGTGGCTTCTCTTGTTGCGGAGCATGGGTTCAGGCATGCAGGCTTCAGTAGTTGCAGCACGCGGGCTCAGTCATTGCTGCGCACGGGCTTGGTTGCTCTGCACCATGTGGGATCTCCCCGGACCAGGGCTCGAACCCGTGTCCCCTGTATTGGCAGGCAGATTCTTAACCGCTGCGCCACGAGGGGAAGTCCCTAACTTTAGCAGCCGGCAATTGAGTGCAAGAGCAAGGACTCCTTCATCAGTGAGATTGAAGTATCTTTTCAAAGAAGCTTCGTGCAGGTAAGAACAAGGTGAAGCCACAGCTTTGATTCCTTTTGAAGTTATGGAAATTCTGTTTTCTTTTGAGGAATTTAAATTTAATTTCTTCAGTTTTCTGCAGTTACATAGGTGCAGGAGAGCAGTATCTGAAATATCACAGCTTCGTAGATCTAGAGTTTGGACTCAGGATGTAAAATCTCACTGATATTTGAATCTGTTATCTGCCCCTGCACGCTCATTATTTTGAACAGTCTATCTTTTATGTTGGGTGGCAAAGGCTTAATGTCTGTGATATATCTAGAAACATTCTTCATGAAGCACCAAAGTCATCCACTGTGGGCTGGGCATCGCGGCCACCCTCAGGAGCCTCTTCCGCAGTCCCGGCCACCAAAATCCAGCCAGAGACCGTCTGTCAACGCCTGCCCCGCGCGAGACGTTATTTTTGACTAATTTTTGATTTACAGAAAAGTTGCATAGATAATACAGAGAGTTTCTATATATCCCTTGCCCAGTTTCTCCTAACAGTACATTTGTCAGAACTAAGAAACTAACATTGGTACATTACTATTAACTAAACTCCCTACTTTATTCTGATTTCACCAGTTTTTCTGCTAATATCTCACTTCTGTTCCAGGATCCAATCCAGAATACCACATTGAATTTTGTAGCTCTTGTTTTTTAAGGATCATTATTTGTTAGGCATGGGTCAACTCTTCCTCTTTTCTTCCTTGCTGCCAATGCTTCAGACATTTCATGGTTCATTAGCACCTGCTGCAGAGTGTGAATAAGGGAAGGAAACAATTTTGAAATGCAAATCAGCCAAATGTTGTTATTTATTGGTCTGTGGCAGTTAGCTCAGTTGTTAATAAGGCCAAGGTTATTGGCTCCATCTCTGTCAATGAGTCAGCCGGCTTAGCAGTGACAGGGAAATTTTTGTCCTGTGGCCATTATTTGCACCCTAAACCTCGTTCAGCTTCTCTCAAATGCAAACTTTTTGCCGCAATGGGGTAATGGTGGGAGTCTCTACCCTATCTATTACCTTGCTACTCAAAGTGTGGTTCACGGACCAGCAGCATCAGAATCACTTGGAGTTTGTTAGAAATACAGAATCTCAGGCCCCACCCAGATATAAGAATCAGAATCTGCACTGTAACAGGATTCCCAGGTGATGAAGAAGCATGGCTATTCTGCAAATGTTTATTGAGAACCTATCCTATAAATGTGCTGGAGTCACAAAAGAAAAAGGGAAGCATATCTCACCGTCATAGAACATACAACCACCTAGCAGGGATTTAAGACAAGCCAAATGACAATTACAATGTCATATTTAAGCTGAGAGCTGAAAAATAAGAAGATTTAGCCAGTTGAAAGAGGGAGGAAGGTACAGGGGGTTAGGGCAGAGGAAAATCAGGTTAGGGGTGGAGGAACTCAGGGGCAAGGGAGACCATGGTGTCTCCTGGGAACTGCACATAGCGCAACATGGCTGGAGCACCAAATGCCAACACTGGGAACGTATGATGGGGAAGATCCAGAGATTTTCTTCTCTCTGTATCCACCAGCATCATCGACAATATTATTGAGCACCAACTATGTGCTAGGCACTGTGCTAGGTGTTGGGCATATAGGTAATAAATATCATGGTCTCATTAGATATGGGACTCTAGTCCAGGTCAGTTAAATGTTGCAATTACCTAAACAACTGGAGGGAAAAGGTGCACAGTACACCAGAGGCCTTGCAGGTACAGCTCAAGGATCCCCCAGATGGAACAGTCCAAGGGAGGCTAGACCTGCGTTCACATAGGGTCAGTAGAGTGTGACAAATATGGAGTGGGTAAGAAAAGGGGTCCCAACTAAATCATCCTGTAATAAAAGGATGCATGAGTCCCATAGGGCCAGAAGGTGATGCCGAGGTCAACATTAGGCAAGGGACAGGAAGTGTGTTCATTTTTTACCGCTTCATAACAAATCACCACAAACTTAGTGGCTCCAAATGAAACCCGCGTATTAGCTGACAGTTCTGTAGGTCAGAAGCCCAGCAGGCTTGGTTGGGCTCTCTGCTTAGGTCCTCGCAAGGCTGAGGTTAAGGTATCAACCAAGCTGGGCTCTTATCTGGAGGCCCTGGGGAGGAACCCACTTCCAAATTCATCCAGGTATTGGCAAAATCCAGTTCCTTGTGGCTGTGGAACTGAGGTTCCAGTTTCCCTGCTGGCTGTCAGCCAGGGTCGACCACTCTCTGCTCCTAGACACCACCCAAGTGGCCTCTTATATCTTCAACGCCATCAACAGTGTATCAAATCTCCCTCATGCCCTGAATTTCCAACATCCTCTTCTGCTGCCGGCCGAGAAAACTCTCTGCTCCTAAGAGACCATGTGATTAGATCAGGCCCACCTGGAGAATCTCCCTGTCTTAAGGTCAACTGTGCCATATAACATGCCATAATCACAGGAGTCATGTCTCATCATAGGCAGAGATTAGGCTCTCTGTGGGGGGTGGAGGTGGGGTCAGGGGCCATTTTAGAAATTCTGACTACTACAGGAGCTAGGAATCAGATGGAGTTTTGGAATCCTAACTGGCAGGTCTTTGTTCCACCTGAGGCTTATGGTGAGGGTGGAAGTGGAGTCTGCCTTCTGATGAGCTCCCGGGAGGTGTGCCCTTGCACCATTCCGATTGCACACAGTCAGCGGTTGCACACACATAAACCCCATGGTTTATCTGATCTCTTGAAGGATTCTGGTTGTCATGGTTACTTCTGGGGCCAAGCTCCCCCTTCCCCTGAACTAAGTCAGTCTGTGAATCTTCTTGCCATCCCTGTGAAGGGTCTCTGTTCTGTTCCATGACAGCCCAGATCTGGAGCTCAGTCCCGCTTCAGTCTTGGCCCAAAAAGACACTCACTGTGGCCTTGGTGGGAGCAGCAGACCTTACCAAGGTTTGAGACATGCACCCTATCATCCCCCCAAGAGCACTAAGCATTTCTTTCCTTAGAGGCCCTTCATGATGACTGGCTCTCTCTCCTCTCTCCAGCTTCCCATCCTGCACTACTTTACCTCTTCCTGCCTCTCAGAAGCCAACCCCATGTCTCCCTTTATCATATGCAGAGCAATTCCATTTTCAACAGCTCCAGGTTTTCTTCTGCACAGCTGATGATTTGGCTAAAGCTTTGGTGTCACCACTTGTAAAGATCTACCAGATTCAGTCCTTAAGTCAAGACCACCCTCCTCCCAAGTCTTTTTCTTTCCAGGGCAGTGAAGGGGGAGGTGATTTCACATGCTGTGGGTGGATTTGCCAAGTATAGGGAGAGCACAGGGTTGCAGCCCTTCCCCTAGTGGGTTACAGGGAGCGGAAGACTGGAAAGGGAGCCTAGGAGGGTGGAAATCAGGTCCCAACTGAGGGGAATCGTTTTTACTAAAGAAGGAGCAGAGAGTGAGAGAGCAAAGCCTGTTTTAGAAGGCGAAGAAGCACAGAACTGGACCTTGAAGGAAGATTAAGATTCAGGTAAGTAGAGAAGAAGAAGAAACTGCTTTCCAAGCAGAGCCCTGTTGACAGGAAAGGCAGGGAGGAGGACGGTTTGGGGCTTGTTGTCAATTACCAGACCTTTTCGACTAGAGTAGTGTCCTGTCACAGAACATGCTGGGTGTCAAGGCCAACTGATAAAAGGCATAGAACAGGAGGCAATTACGGGACTTCCCTTCCACAGGCGGTGAGTAGCCATTGAGGTTTTCGGCATGTCAGTTTGTGCTACCAAGGTCACTTTTTATTGACTTAGCCAGTACGTTTGCAAATGTATACTTTCAGATTACACAAACCCCGCCTTTACACACACACACACACACACACAAACACACACACACACACACACACACCCCTCCAATTCACAAAAGAGCAACTGTTTGTTAACAACCTGCATTGATCTTGGTTTTTTTCCTTGGGCTTAGTGATTCCTTAGTTCACTGGGAATCCGCAGCAGAGCTGCCACTGACAGGTAATGTATTAGGTGAGATTAACTGGCTTTCAGCATCCAGTTCCACTTTTTATTGAGTCTTCTTAAAAGTGAGAGAGCTATAAACTTTGTTTCTCCGAATCCCTTGTGGCTAGGGTTCTGGTTGATGCACATTAGGCTCCATCCATTAAATGCACTCATGAGAGATGTAAATGGCAGAAGAGAGGAAGGGGGCACCTTTCTGATGCTTTGGCTATGTCTGCTGAAGAGCAATGTCAAAGCCATGTAGACATCTACAGCAGCATCAGTCCAGTGTTCAATTTCCAGATCCATGAGTGTCAAGTGGAACTTGGGGCAGAGGTGGCAGAGATGGTACCTGATCCCTGGATTACAGCCATGGTGGTATCTCAAATCGAGCAGTCTCATTAGTAGCCTTCTGGTTATGGAGGAGTCATGGTTCCCCCAGCAGGTCAGTTCTGCAGTGCTCTGGTTTTCATCCCAAGAGGGAGCTCAGTCCTCCAACCCTTCAGAAAATTATAAAATTATTAATTTTCTTCTGGTTTGAAATACCTTGAGTGGCTTCTGTTTCTTGCTCTGAACCTTAACTTCTGCAGCAAGAGGATATAAAAGCATAGTTTTTCACTAAATAGACTCAAAAAATATTCTTAGGGTTGACGTCCAAACTGTGTTGAATTGAGGGGTCTGGAATGACATGTCTCTTAGCATATGGGCTTTTCTAGGATAACGTTCCCAAGGTGTGATGCGTATACCTCTAATGATACGTAGACCTCCCTCTATGGGAGGATTTTAGATAGTACATGAGTGAACATTTACACAGTTTTAATGGATGCATATTTATTTTTAAATGTTCTAGAAGAAAATGGACAGGTAGTACATCAAATCTGATTTCATGAATCACTGACTTCATGAATATCTTGCTTATCGGAAGGTGAGAGTGGATTGTGAGCGCTCCAGCAAAATATATTAATTAATTTAATGAAAAACAGGAAGGAAAAATAGACAGATGGCACACAGATTTGGCAAAAACCACGGAGACGGTATTCAAGCGACTGAGGTTTGGAAAACCCTTTCCTAGTAGCTCATTCTTGAGTCCCCTTACCGTATGAATGAGGGGAAGCAACTTGAGACCATAAATCCTGTGCTCCAACCTATACCAGGCCCCATCCCAAAGATCACCATTCTCTTTCACTCCAGATATGATGGAAAGTCTATATTCCTCTGGAACGTCACAGAGAGAACACCCAGAACCTTTGGGTTATCACACGTCAAGGCTGGATCAGCCCATCAGTGGAACCAAAGGGTGGGGTGGGGAGGAGAGATTGCAGAATGAGCCTGGCTCCAGGAACAGCATGTATTCAGCACAGAGCCATAAGTTCAGAAATACCAGACTTGGGTGTGTTTGTTATGGAGACTTACTACAGTGAGAGGGAGGGTAAGAACCCAGGATTATTCTCAAAGGGAAAGCTGGCAAAGTCATCTCCCGAGAGCCCCTGTCAAAAGCCACAAACCCCAGACACACTAACAAAATAAGGGGACATCCAGGAGCCACCCTACTTCTCTGTCCTTGTTTTCATCCCTCAAACCTCAGATACTGCAGATATGTATGACGCTAAATGTAATGAGTACAAATTGCAACTACTCAAAAGCTATACCTTGATAAAGCTTAACTGCACCAGCAGAGAGATAAGACAAGAAACTGGATTAGAGGACATTTAGAAAAAAGGGTCTAATAGGTCAGTGATTTCTAAATGCTGGTCTATAGACCAGTGTGCAGCTGGCTACAGAATGATCACCTAAATGGGGGATGGATGAGTGTTTCAAATATTTTTTCCAGCTTTATTGAGATATAATTGACATATAACATTGTGTACATGGAAGGTGTGCAACATGTTCATTTATATACTTATATATGGCAAAATGAAAACCACCATAGGATAGGTGGGTGCTTTAAGATTGTAGATTCCCAGTCACCACCCAGAAAGCATGCTGGTTCAGGTCAGAGATGGACTCTCGGGATTGGTGTTTTTAACAAGCTGCCCTGACAGTTCCGATGTTCAGTCAACTTTTCAAACTACTTTTTTGAGACCTTGTGACTCGTGTCTCGTTGCTTCCTTCCATTCCCCATGGGCCCAGCCTGGTTCATTTCTTCCATGTTGGTTGACACTGAAAGCTCGCTAACACATTCCCTGCCCCTCTCTTATCTTAAAACACTTTAGAGCCAAACCAATGACTCCAAAGGACAGGAAAATCATACAGTAAAGAGAAATAGGATTTAGTGTCTAGAAAGAGCTTTCCTTCTTGGGAAAAGTCATCATGTAACCTCTCAAAACTGCACTTTTCCTCATCTTTAAAAACAGGGGTTAATAAATGTGCCCACATTACTGGTTTGTTATAAGGATCAAACAAAACTATTGATTCAAACACCTAGTGACATGCAATCTAAGCTAATCACATTATTTCTGTGCTCAGAAGCACTCAATGGCTACTGGAGCCTACATGTCTTGTCTGGTCTGTCAAGCTGGCATCTCTTCCTTTGGCATCTCTTCCATCTCTCCCTTTCCCTGTTCTGCAGGATTCTGTAGGACAGTCAGTCCCAAAGCCTCTGCGGTGAGCACATGACCCAAGCTAAGCCAATCAGACTCTGTCCTGGGAATTTAAACTTTGAGTGGGGATTCAGGGATGAGAGGTTTGAAGTTGAGTCATAGATTCATCCTCTGGAGATCCCCTCTCGCTTGGTCAGCTCTTCCTTCAATTCTGTAAACTCACCCATGTCCTTCCAACAGATTGTCCTCTTTTTCATTTCAGCTAACACAGAGTCTTCTGAAGCTAAAGAGCCCGAAATGATACAGCTCCCCATCATCTACAGAATGAAGCAGGTTAACTTCTCATCCTGTGTTACAGATTCTCCACATTGTGCTTATATCTCACGTAATGGCCCTTCCCTAACTAAGCTTAAGCCCCTGTGTAACAATCCCCTGGGAGCTAGCTATGTGACTGTTGGCATTTTATGGACAAGAACGAGGTCTAACTCATATGTGTCCTATGCCAGATGGCTTGACGTATTTCGATCAGATTTAATTGAGAACTAGCTCTGACATTTAAAAGTAAGAGAAGGCATCCTGTGGCTCAGAGCAGAAATACTTCCCAGACACTAAGATTACAGAGGATCTGGGTATCAACCAAGTTCTGGGGATATTTTTAAAAGTATATACTAAAGGACATATCCTATTCCTTTGGCTAGGAATTAGCTTTGGAAGTTTAAGATAGAGGGCCCAACTGATGCTCAATGAGGCCAAATGCTCCTGGATTTATATATTATAATCCTCTGAGTTATGCCTTTGGGTATTCAGAAAGGTTATTTGTACCATCAAGACATCCTGATGACCCACGAAATCTTACTCATAAGTGCTCAGTTCTGGGAACTTAAATCAAGATGTCTATAATTTTTTTTAAAACAAAAAATTCTTAACTGATCTTAACAAAAAATAACTGGTGACAAGACTATCAGCAAATTCTCTTTCCCTTCCTTATCTGTCCTGGTCCCTCTGCTAACATTATTAGCTCCAGTCACCAACTAGCCATTGCTATCTGGGGCCACGTTCACCAGAGATTGTATATTCTCTGATAGTGGAGAGAGGTAATGATTAAGGTAATTTCTCCTTCAAGAATGATGCAATGAACAAGACAACCTTGGAGTCCAGTAAACTGGGGTTTATATCCTACTCTGGCACTTGTTAGTAGTTTAACTTCAACCAAGTTATTTTCCCTCCCTAAGTTTCAGTTTCTTTATCTGTGGAATGGGCACAATAACACTGTCCCTCATCTCCAAGATTCTGATTCCGTTGGTCCGTGGTGCCTGTGGATCATTGGAATTTTGCTATGAGGATCAAACGTATGAAAAGCCAAGCCTAGTGCCTGGTTCTGAGTCTGTGCTCCATAAGTGTTCCTTCCCCTTCTCCTCCAACGCCCTCTTCCCTAGTAACATCTGTTAATTTCCACTCCAGACCTCTAATCACCTTATATACTGGTATATGTACATAAAAACTAGTGATTTTAATATATAAACATATTCTATCTACATATTCATTCATTTGTTCAACAAATAGTTATTGAGAATCCATTTGCGCCAGGCACTGTGATTAAACCAGTTAGACAAGTTCCCTTTTCTCATGGGTCCTACTTGGGACCCATGGGGAGTGATGTGACAGGGAGGCGTAGGTGTGGCGGAGGAGTGCCATGTGGACTGGGCAGGTGAGGGAAGACTTCTCTGAAGAGGGGGCCTGTGAGATCCAGAGGGCAAGGAGGAGCCAACCTGCAACCAGACCAGGGAAGAGCACCCCAGGCAGAGGGCAGAGATGTTGAAGTGGGAAAGGAATAGGATCCGATTTTATGTTTAAAAAGTATCACTGTGGCTGCTGTGTCTCAGTGGATTACAAGAGGCCAGGATGGAAGCAAGTCCACGTGACTACAGCACATCACCCCGGACACGTGGACTCCCAGAGTTAGAAAGGAGGGCAGAGGAGCTCTGGCCCAGAGATGCATATGCAGGAATGACTGACTGGGGGGGCTCACCAGCCTGGGGAACACAGGTCCTCATCCCCACCTGCACAATCAGCTGGGGGCATTACTAACAAAATTTCAAGGATCCACAGCCACAACTACAGGCCAAGAGAATCAGAATCTCAAAGATGGGGCCAGGTTAATGGAATTTTTTTTTTTTTTTTTTTTTAACAAAACTCCCCGGGATATATTCAGAGTTGACAATCATTGTGGCTGGGTGAACTCTCCAGGGCCCAAGCTCTCTCTGCTCCCTGAGACACTTTTCCAGTGTTGGACATCCCATTACTATGATGTTCTTTTTCAGAGCGGGCTAAAAAGCAGCCCCTGGGTAGCTTCCCTGTACCCCCACTCTTGGGGGGCCAGTCAGCAACTCTCTTTCTTCTACCCAACCCCCACCTTCACCCCCATTGTTGCACGCCACACCCACCATCACCCAAGGCAAATTTTGGCATAGGGGAGTGAAGGAAGTACGGAAACCTTGGATAGGAAAGAAGGAGTTGTCAGGCTTCTGGGCACCCTCCCTTCCCACCCCTGCAGGGGCCCCATCTAACAGGCTCTTGCACCCAGGGATACTGTGTAGGCTGCTCAGAGCCCAGCTTTGTGGCAGCAGTGGCGAACACGTGACCAGGAGGTGAACTGATGACTGTCCTCTCCCACCCAGTCCACACGTGCTACCAGAGAATTTGAGAACTGGAAGGGGCTTTAGCATAAGTAGCTTAATTCTAACTTAACTACCGGTGGGTGGGGGAGGGAGCAGACACTAAATATAGTTAGTTTTGTATTTCTGGGGCATTCCTAGAAGCTGGAGAAGGGGGAAGGGAACTTGATCAACTGCATTCTGGCAGGCTTTGTGTTCTATAATTTACAGTCCTCACAAAAGCTCCATGGAACAGATGCTGTTCTTCTCATTGAGAAATTAGGCAACTGAGGTTCAAAGAGGTAAAGTAACTTGGCCAAGGTCACACGGCAGATCAGTGCCCAGGGCTCAGCCTTCATCTACCACTGTACCATGCTCCCTCTTGGTGTCCTTCTCTAAAATCTTCCTTCGGTAGACGGATAATCAGCATCACCTTTCCCCCAAGTCACCCAATTTGAGGCCAGGAGCCAGCTCTCCAATTCCTGCTACCTATGGCCCATCACTCTGGGGCCTCTGCTCCCTGGGTGCCCTCTGCCAGTGCCCAGCCTCTTCTGGCCCCTCTTTCCTCTTCCTCGACCATATTTCCAGAGCACGAAGAAGCCCTAAAGTATTCAGAAAAAACCCAAACATATGGAGGTTGAAAATGTGTCCATTTTGCTTGCATGTTTTGATGCAAGGGCTTAGGGAGGGAACTGGTTTCACTCCTGTTTTGACATGTAACCCATCGCTTTACCAGCATTGCTATGATTTTGCATGCTGACTCCTCAGCCGTGGGAAATTTCCCAGCTGCTCCAGGCCTCCAATGATCTCTCCTTTAAAGGCTCTGCCCACAGTATTAGCACTTACCTAGGAAATCAGCTTATCCTGTAATGTTCTCTTTCTTTTTTTTTTGAATTTATTTATTGAATTTATTTATTTTTGGCTGCGTTGGGTCTTCGTTGCTGCGCACTGGCTTTCTCTAGTTGCGGCGAGCAGAGGCTACTCTTTGTTGTGGCACGGTCTTCTCATTACAGTGGCTTCTCTTGTTGTGGAGCATGGGCTCTAGGTGCGTGGGCCTCAGTAGTTGTGGCATGCGGTCTCAGTAGTTGTGGCTCTCGGGCTCTAGAGCACAGGCTCAGTAGTTGTGGCTTGCAGGCTCTATAGCTCAGGCTCAGTAGTTGCGGCACACAGGCTTAGTTGCTCCACAGCCTGTGGGATCTTCCAGGACAAGGGCTCGAACCCGTGTTCCCTGCATTGGCAGGCAGATTTTTAACCACTGCGCCACCAGGGAAGCCCCTGTAATGTTCTCTTGTCGTTGCATATGGACATGTTATGACCAACCACTGCCACCAACTCATGTTAAACTGAGGGAGGATGTTCTATACTCCATCTGTGTTCCCCAACATCTGAGTTACTATTGAGTTCTTGTTGACTAACTGATTGGCTGATCTGTATACCAGGACCACTCAAATGAAACCTGAAAGGTAGCACCACACCTATTCCTAGACCTCAAAAGAGCAGGGACTAGAGAAAGAAGCCATTCTTTATGCTGTTTTGCTTTCACCGCAGAACTCAGTCCCTGGAGGAAGCCATTCCTATAACCACGATCCTCTCCCACCTGAAGGAAGCCTCCTCCAGCTCCTGGCAGAGCCTTGTCACCTCCCGCGAGAACTCAGGAGCTAACGTCATTATCTCAGGGGCTCTGCCAGGCCTTTTTATCTTAGTTAATTCCCACAGCCAGCCTAGGCAGCATTATTCCCATTTCACAGCTAAGAAAACTCAGGATCACAAAGGGTAAGTAGCTCACTCCAAGGTACGTAAGGACAGCTAGTAAAGAGCAGAAAAGGGATCAGAATCCAGGTGTGCCGGGCCACAAAGCATCAGGGCACCTGATGCTCCTGTGTGTGCTTCATCTT
The DNA here is from genome assembly GCF_003676395.1 of Aethalodelphis obliquidens. Classification (NCBI taxonomy): domain Eukaryota; kingdom Metazoa; phylum Chordata; class Mammalia; order Artiodactyla; family Delphinidae; genus Aethalodelphis; species Aethalodelphis obliquidens. The sequence goes on along the minus strand of NW_020837965.1, from coordinate 1,329,272 downwards.
GACCAGATTCACAGCTCTTCAAGGTGGAGACCAGGTTGGGGTTCCCCACAAGCCTTAGCATAGAGCAGGGGCGTAGTGAGTGTTTGCTCAGTAAATTGTCAGAGGAAGTTTACCCTGATTACCTATTGTGTGAGAAACAGCATTGGGGGAAAGAGGAAGTGTTTGCGTAGTGATAAGGCCTGTGTGCCTGATGGTAGCCCCAGGCCCTGGGCCAGGGACAAGAAGTGGGCGGGTGGGCAGCAGAGTGGAGCCTGGCGAGAGGCGCCTCCCTGACAGCGGCTGAAGGGAGTACAGTGGGGGAGGCCAGAGACCTAGGATTTAGTGGAGGACGGGAGCAGCATCCCAAAGGTTGACTGGCTTTGCTTCCCTGGCATCCAGGCCTACAGGTTTCCACCACCTAAAGGGGCTACAGAGACAGGGAGGGAAGAGGGAGGCATGCTCTCAGTGGACACCAGGGCCACCTGGGGGTTGAGGGAGTGGCTGTGTGTGAGGCAAGGGATTTGGGTTTGGGAGCTGCTGGGGGCAGATATAATGCTTTGAAGGTACTCCCCAGGAAGATGCAGGAGAAATATGGTTTGATCCAACACCTCTGAGGAGAAGATATTTTCTTGGAGGACCCCAGACCAAGGAGGCAAAGCATGGAAAACCATGGTTTGGAGGGATCAGAGAAGGTGGAGCTTGATATGGGGAGCTGGTTCCGAGAGATGGCTGGGCCTGATGAGGGCACAGGGTGTGCCTTTGGGGGGACCACAAAAGTAGAGGTGCAGGGGAGCAGAGGGAGTGGGGACCCGAGCGGATGCTGCACATCCTGGCCTCACCGTTCACTGACTGTGGGACTTTGGGCAAGTTATGTAACCTGCCTGACCCTCAGTTTCCTTATCCATAAAATGGGAGATAATAGTACCATCTGCCTTATACCATTGTTGAGGGGGTAAAATGAGATATGTACTGAGTTTAGCACTGTGCCCAGAAAAGAAAAAGATTCAATAAATGTTAGCAGTAGTCGGTGATGGTGAGGTATGTTCCCGGGAGGGAGGAAGCTAGGAATACAGTGAAAAAATAAGCCACTGCCAGCCTATTCTGTTTCAAGACAACTTAAATTTACTGAGTGTATACTATGTGCCAGAAACTATTCTCAATGCTGTAAATATTTTATTTCATTTCATCCTCATCACAGGCTTAGGAGATACTATAATTTTCCTCATTTACATGAGGAAGCAGAAGCACAGAGAGTTTGGGTAATTAGACTGAAGTCACACAGTTAATGGGTAACAACTCGGGAATTCTGATTCCAGGACCACACACTTACATCCTGCCTCTCATCTGCTTAAATAAATGTAAGACATCTAGAGATACAGCAGACAACTGGTCATGGAGTACACAGCAAGGCATGGGGCTTCTCAAACCTCTACTGCGCCAGAATCTCCCAGGGAGGTGATCTAAATTGTGCACACCGGGGCGCCATGCCCAGAAAACCTGACTCTGGCAGCAGTGAGAGTGGTAGGGCTGGGGCAAGGGAGACTCCGTAGGTGATTCTGATGCAGGTGGTCTAGAGGTGGGAGGGGAACACATAGACAGTGCAGCGAGTGACGTGGTGGCTTCTCCTTTGCAAGCCTGCGAGTTCTCCACTATGTTTTGGACGCATGCTTATAAGAAGTCAAAGAAAGGCTCTGTTCTCAGTCTCTGGCTTCACATTTTACAAAGGATGAAGTCAACACCTAGATGGTGTAATTTCTAGCCCCAGGTCGCCCAGTGAGTGGGTGGCAGGGCAGAGCCAGGACCCCTATCTAGAGCACACACCTCTCGTGGGAAGCCCAGTTCATGGCTCTCAGTGTGGGCTTGCCAGGAAGCCCTGGTTATTGTAATGCTGGAATGTTGTTACTTTAATTTCACTCCCAAAGAGTCGATTCTCTCTAATGATTGTCCTTGGTGGTCAGTCTCTTTGCCCCTGACCAACATGTAGGTAGTGGCTTTTGACCTCTGGCTTAGAGACTCTGATGGTTCCCTTCCACACTGCTGGGTCTTCTGCTTTAGGGATGCAAGTTGAGCTGTCTTCAGAAGCCGCTATCTGAAATTGCAGAAGTTGGCCATCTGTAGAACTGACAGCACTGGCTGTGGTCTGTGAAACACCAAATCTTGGAGAAGTACCTCTTTAGAAAGGTTATTAATACTTCCTTTGCCCACGTGCCACAATGATTTTGTGCAAGAAAGAAAAAATAAGAGCCTCCCTCATGTGCCTGCGGAGAGAGCTTCCTCCTCATCTGAAGCCCTGGCTTCCCATTCCTCCCTCTTTGCTAACACTTGAGCTGGCAGAACGTGGCTGGCCCAGGAATGAACCTTGTCCCCAAGCTGGTGTTCCAGATACTCTCCTTACCAGAGGTCTAATTTCGTGTCGTGTTCCAGGAGAAAGGACAGCAGTGCTTGAGCAGGAGAAACAGGGATGTAAGTCAGACTGAGAAACATTTATTGAGTGCACACTGCTTGGAAGGCGTGGAAAGGTTAGATATTGAAATAGGAATGGCCACGGGTTAGGTGGAGCATTAGTTTTCAACTCTGGGTGCATGTTGGATCACAGAGAAGTTTTAAAAACTCCAAGTGCCCAGGTTGCACCCATACCATTTACATCAGAATGTCTGGGGGGGTGTAGTGGAAGTAGCCAGACATCAGTGTTTATTAAAGATCCCCAGATGGTTCCAGTGTGCAGCAAAGTTAGGGAACCACTGAAATACGCTATTGCCCTGGACAAGACCCAGATATTCTGTTTTCAGTGGTCTGCATTGGGTCCTAGGTGGGTCCTAGGCACTGGCAGTCTTTAAAAAGCTGCCAGGTGATTTCAGTGTGCAAAGGTGATTCAAGTAAATAATAAAGGGAAAGGCATGTGGGCATTATCAAGATGCCCACAGCTGGTGGTCTTTCCCCATCTATATGGTCTGTAATCGCTCACAAGATGGAGATTTTGCGGAGGGAGAAAGAGTTTTGGTGGATTTCAGAGACAGCTGGTGATGTTAGACACCAGATGCTGACCACTTAGTAGCCTATCAAGGAAAATGCACTGGAGAGAAAACAAAATTTCCTTAGAACCAGGAGTGAAGGCCAAAAATGGTGTAATCCTCTACTCTAGGTCACCAGGCTTTAAGGTCTCAAAACAGTTTTGAAGTAAGCCCAAGTGCTCTTAGGATCTGCATGTGTACAGGCTTCAGGCATGGCTGTTTCCAGGGGTTTGGGGGTAGATGCCATTTGGCTCTCTATTAATCCTCCTTTGGAGCGCCTCAACTCTGGGGCTACTTCCACAAAGCACTGAGCAATTTCCCCATTTCTTTCTTTCCTTCTCAATACTTTTATTTCTTCTCAGAAGCATAAGTGGCTACAGACATAAGGTAAACATGGGGTCCCTGCAGTTCCCATCTTACCTCCCTGATTCTACCTCCTTCCCCCACTAGAGTCTCATCTTCACAGCTCTTCTTTTTTTGTGCCTAGGTTCTTCCACTCCAACTGGTCCAGTGGATTTCTTTTCATCTCATTCCTGTCTTGGGATTCTGCCTTCCTGGCCTCCAGGACTTCATCTCTCTGCCCTGGGCTCTGGGGCTGGTGTTCTCCATAAGCAAACAGTGCTGATGGCGCAGAGGTGACACCTACCTTCTATTCCTGTTCTTTTCAGCTTTGGTTTGCTCTCAAGACATGTGGGTAGTGGTGACAGTTCATGTCATGGTTCTTAGGTTTTCTGGAACTTCTTCTTTGGGGACATATTTTTTATCTTTTGCTTACATCATTTCTAAAATTCTTCCTCGTAATTTTTTGTTAAATCCAGACTTAATGTTCTCAGCTCATATATATCACTAGAAGAACTTTGATCCCGGCAATAAGGATTTACAGGCTGTAACTTAAAGGCTGGGTCCTGATAGTTTAACTCGACAATGTTCTAGAGACAACACTGATGAAGGGCATTAATTGTGATGGAGGGTTGGTGAGGAGGTCATGCTTCCTACTAGGAAGATAAAAATTCAGCATCATGGGAATCTGGAGAGGAAGATAAATCTTGTTTTTTCAAGCAAAGTGAATTGAGGGGAGACGCTAATTGATGCTACAAGTTTTGCATTAACTATTAACATCTTTATGGATTTTCTGAAAGACTTAAGTTTACTTAAACCCCACAAAAGTTGTATTTTGAATATAAGTGAGGGTAGAAAAAGAGAACCCAGATGAATCTAAAACTTCTTAGTAGAGTGGGAACTAAATAATAAAGATCATGTTTTATCAAATGTAATTATGTCTGAAAACCGGTCTGCAGTTAGGAGCTCTCATTTCTATTCTCAGCTCTAACACTGACTCATCATATGGTTTGAAGCAAGTCACTAAACAGCTTTGGACCTCAGCTTCTCCAGATGAAAAAATGACAAAATACTAGATAGAGGAACTAGCATTTATGGAGCAACTGCTCTATGTCAATGTGCTAAGTGCTTTATATTATGTTGCAGTATTTCATTCAGCAAATATTTGTTGACCACGCAGTGTGTACAGGACATTGTGCCTGGCCTCAGGGAACAAAGCAAAGACCTTGCTCTCTTAGAGCTTAAGTTCCATTCGGGTTGGGTGATAATAAATGAAAAAGAAAGAAAGAAAGAAAGGAAGAAAGAAAGAAAAGAAAGAGAGAGAGAGAAAGAAAGAAAGAAAGAAAGAGAGAGAGAGAAAGAGAGAAAGAAAGAAAGAAAGAAAGAAAGAAAGAAAGAAAGAAAGAAAGAAAGAAAGAGAGAGAGAAAGAGAGAAAGAGAGAAAGAAAGAAAGAAAGAAAAAGAGAAAGGAAGAAAGAAAGAGAGAAAGAGAGAAAAAGAAAGGAAGGACAAGATACTCTCAAATAGTCACAAGTGCTATATAGATAATAACACCAGATCATGTGATAGAAAGTAACCTGGGGACAGGGTTACTTATGTAAGGTGGGAGGTGACATTGGAATTGGGACCTGAACAGCAGAAGCAGTTTGCAGAGCCCAGAATCCATGGGACAAGATGTGGAGAAGAGAGTTCCAGGTAGGCATTAAGTGCAAAGGCCCGATGCAGGTAGGAGCTTACATTGTTTGGAAGGCCAGGTGACTGTAGGAGAGTGAATGGGTGGGTGGTAGGAAGAAGTGATCACTGGGTAAGATGAGATTAGAGAGGTAGGCAGGAGCCCGACTGCAGTGGCTTTGGGGCTGTGGAAAGGTATTTGAGCTTTATTCTGATTGGCCTGATTTATATTTTTTAAAGAAAATCACTTGAGGTGTATTAAGGAACATGATTATAGTGGTGCAAGAATGGAAACAGAGACAACAGTAAGTAGGGAGGCTGTTGTCTTATCTAGGTGAGAGAAGAAATGTTTCTGTAAAGGGTCAGATGGTACATATGTTAAGCTCTCTTGCACACATTCTGTTTCTCTTCCTCACTCTCCTGATCCTCCTCCTTTTTTTTTTTTTTTTTTTTTTGCGGTATGCGGGCCTCTCACTGTTGTGGCCTCTCCCGTTGCAGAGCACAGGCTCCAGACGCGCAGGCTCAGTGGCCATGACTCACGGTCCCAGCCGCTCCGCAGCATGCGGGATCTTCCCGGACCGGGACATGAACCTGTGTCCCCTGCATCAGCAGGCGGACCCTCAACCACTGCGCCACCAGGGAAGCCCCTCCTCCTTCTTTTTTAACAACCCTCTGCAAATGTAGAAACCATTCTTGGCTCTTGGGTGATACAAAAACAGGAGGTTGCCTGCTGGATTAGGCCTGACCAGCTGGGCAGTAGTATGCCGACCCCTAGCTTAGAGAGAAGTAGAAACTGATCAGCATATATTTAGGACACAGAACTGGTAGGACTTGCTGATGAACTGCTCTGTGTGGGGTAGAGTTAAGAGAAAGAGGAAACAAGGATGGCCTCAGTGAAGAAGTAGAAAGTGGTGTCATTTACTAAGATGGGGAAGCAGCAGATTTGGGAATAGGGGGAGAGGGGATATCAAGAGTTAAGTATGAGTTGCCTATTAGTCATTCAAGTGGAGATGTCAAGTAGGGAGCCTGATATAGACTCTGGAGTTTAGGGGAGAGGTCAGGGCTGGATATTCACATCTGGGAGTTATCGGTCTATGGATGCATTTAAAGTCATGGACTGGATGAAATCACACAGAGTGCAGTGCAGAGGTTCCAGAACCAGCTCCTGGGGGACTCTAGAACTTAGAGGACCCATAGAAAAGGTCCTTGGAATCACTCTCTGGGTCAAAGAGTATGACACATGACAAATTGTTTTCCAAAAGGGTCTTTTGCCTCTTCACAGAATGCATCTTGTTTTAGCTATTTAAATACACCCTGTGAGTGGGACTGTACAGACGAATGGACGGGGGCACTGGAGTTAGGAATCCTTGACAGCTTTTGCGTTGGAGCTGGGGATCCTCAAGCCACACCAGAGGATTAGGCTGGTTAAAGGAGGCATCAAAGGGCCATAGCTCTTCCAGGGACTTCCAACCACAGAATTGCCCAGCAAGGTTATTACAAATGCAGATTTTTAATAAGAGCTTCTGATTCACTGTCTGGAGTGAGGTGTGTTTTAAACAAACTCCCTCTCATACAAACAAAAGTTTGCGAAACTTGTGGCTTAAGGATAGACTGGGTGGAGGGTGTGTCCTAGTGACATCTCTTCACGTCCACAGTCTGGGGGGTGGGGGGGTGGGGGTTCAGGAATCTTAGGTGAGACTGGCTGGGGAAGTTTCAGGATGATGAGATGGCAGAGGACTGTTAGGCCAGGAAAAAACAGTTTCTCTAGTTGAGGGACACTTTCCATTTGCTCTCCAATTCAGAATGAGGCCTTTTCCCCAAACAGATGTAAAATGGTACCTTGTTTAATGCTGATGCAGAGTTCAAAAATTCTAGTTCCCTAGGAATATCTACTCTGCCCTCTAGTTACACAGCACAGAGGGTAGATTTTTTTTTCCTCTGTCCTTATATGGAAACAAGATCACATTTTTTCAATTAAAAAAAAAAGATATGAGGACTTTCCTGGTGGCGCAGTGGTTAAGAATCTGCCTGCCAATGCAGGGGACACGGGTTCTAGCCCTAGTCTGGGAAGATCCCACAACTAAGCCCGTGTGCCACAACTACTGAGCCTGCACTCTAGAGCCCACAAGCCACAACTACTGAGCCCACATGCTGCAACTACTGAAGCGCGTGTGCCTACAGCCCTTGCTCCATAACAAAGAGAAGCCACCGCAACAAGAAGCCCGTGCATGGCAACGAAGAGTAGCCTCCACTCGCCGCAGCTCGAGAAAGCCCGCACGCAGCAATGAAGACTCTACGCAGCCAAAAGTAAGAAAATAAAAAAATTTATTTAAAAAAAAATGCTCATTGTTGGTGAAACTGAATTAGTACCTACATTTTGGATACATTATGGATTAAATAAATTTGTTTGAAAACAGCTAAGGAATAATGGAAGAAATTTGCTGTTAGACCTTCTGCTAGGAGCTAAGGAATTAATCTTGCATTCATTGAATCATTATTTATTGTGCCTTCTAAGTGCCAGGCACTATTTTAGATTCAGGAAATAAAGCAAAGAATAAAATAGACAAAAATTCCTGCCCCTGACAAAACAGATATCCTAGTTAGGGAGACAGATCAATAAGTGTGATAAATAAGTAAAATGTATGCAGAAACTAGATAGTGATGAGTACGAAGGAGAAAAATATAAAGGAGGGAATGGGGGACAGGAAAGAGCTGGGGGCCAGGATAAGCGAGAATATAGAACAGGAAAGGACTTAAGAGCTGTGACTGCGGAAAGTAACTCAATTTCCCTAAGTCTCAGTTTCTTCATCTGTAAAATAATATGTAATAGCACCTTTCTGAAGATGGTTCAGGCCCTCAGACTGACTCTGTCACTTTTAAACTATGGGACTTTGGGTACAAAATTTCTCTGGCCTCTCAGAACCTCAGTTTCCTCATCTGTAAAATCAACAGATTTCCCCAGCCTATGTCCCATGGGTTTTGAAAATGCCAAATGAGATCATTAATATTTGTGAAAATATTTTAAAACATATAAGCTATTATTTAAATGTAAGAAATTTAAAGAAAACACACACACAGGTATTTTATGGGTTGCAGATCTCTTGCTGATGGTCAGCAGAGCCTCAGGACTGAGAGTAAACAATGAATTAGATAACGGCTTGGTTCTGATTCCCTGCACTGGCAGGGAAAATGCCAGTGCAGATTATCAGGATGTAGTGAGTAGATGAACAATCATATCTTAGATCAGATATAAAATAATCAAACTAAATGTTCGTAAGTAGACACCTCATAAGGTAATTATTATATGACATTTGTCAAATTTTAAAATGCTTTACAGCTCCTTTATGTTTGTTCTTGTTTTGTTTGTGGGACTTCAGTTCCAGGAAAAGACTGAAAGAAGTTATAAATACAGAACAATTATTTAATTTACTAAGAACAGACAGTCCATCTTCTGGGTATTTCTGTAGATGCTCAATAAACATGAATCAAAGTAGATAATTCTAAACATAGGCTGTGGAGTACTCCTTTTTTATCTTCCTATTTTCTTCAGCCCTGAATATTTGATAGCATCCCCATAATGGTTTGTTAAATCAATAAACATGTCGGTATGCATGCATGCTATAGTGTCTGGCACACAGTAGGTAGTCAGTAAATATGTGTTAAATGAAAGCATGAATGATTACCATGTAAATTTTCTTACTATAGACTAGTCAATTTGATCCCTAAAGTAATTTAAACATTTAAAACACACCAATACTTGCTTTCCCTGCATAACGCTTATCTGGTAAACTGCATTAGGTTCATCTCCCACAGTGGGCTAAAACAAGGTTTTATTCAATTTAAATACAGAATCCAAATTTAGCTTGAATAGTACCTAGCAGAGTAGGTGCTCAATGTTTGTTAACTAAGATGCACATTCAGAAATCAGTTATTCCAGGGGGACTTCCCTGGTGGCGCAGTGGTTGAGAACCTGCCTGCCAATGCAGGGAACCCTGGTCTGGTTCGAGCCCTGGTCTGGGAAGATCCCACATGCCGCGGAGCAACTGGGCCCGTGAGCCACAACTACTGAGCCTGCGCGTCTGGAGCCTGTGCTCCGCAGAGCCGAGAGAGGCCGAGACAGTGAAAGGCCCGCGCACCGCGATGAAGAGTGGCCCCCGCTCGCCGCAACTAGAGAAAGCCCTCGCACAGAAACGACGACCCAACACAGCCAAAAATAAATAAATAAATTTATTTTTAAAAAAAGAAAAGAAATCAGTTATTCCAGCCCAAATACCCGGCTCAGGAGCATGAACTGGACACCTCCAGCTCACATTCACCAGGTGACCTCTACCCCTTCTCCGAGGTTCTGGCCCCCGCTCGTCTAATAGCCAAATTAGAATCTTTTCTCAGCCTCTCGAAGTCTTCCTCTCAAGTGCTCAATGTCCCAGTTGTCTCCAAACCGCTGGGACAACGCACCCTCTGCCCCACGTCCGGTGCGCCTGGGAGGTTGGTGGGCGGGCCCAGCGATGGGCTTTGTGGCTGTTTCCTATTGGGGCTTGGTTGCTATGGTATCACCGACCTTAAAACTCGCGGGCGCTACTTCCGGATGTTCGAGGAGAATTGCTTCCTGGGCTGCCCGTACTTGCTATGGTCGACTGTGCGGTCACAGAGCTTAAAAAAATGAAACTTTTTCCGGAAGCTTCTAGAAAACCTCATTTAACCACTTTAATTTGAAGGCATTACGTGGTATCATACGCCTTCTTCCCTTTAAAAAGATTCACTATACATTTTTCATCTATTTGCCAGCCTCCAAAATGGCGCCGACGGCGTTAGAAGGTCAGAGGTGAGCTACGTGATCCCTCCCGGTTCCGGCGCGATAGAGGCCCAGGGTGGTGAACGGTCTCAGGCACGATGTCTGGTTTCTCTGGCCCACAGGCCCAGCGAGGCCCTTGCCCGTTAGCGTTGCTGCTTTTACTCCTGCTTGGCCCCACCTCGGTCCTCGCCATCTCCTTCCATCTGCCTGTTAACTCCCGCAAGTGCCTCCGCGAAGAGATCCACAAGGACCTGCTGGTGACGGGCGCGTACGAGATCACCGACCAGTCTGGGGGCGCCGGCGGCCTACGCACCCATCTTAAGGTGAGGTACTGGGTGGGGCGGGGAGAGAAGACTGAAGGCGTCGGCGAGGTAGCTGAGGACCCGAGAGTCCGGCGGGCGGAGGCCTGGAGGGCGGTCTGGCCTCCCGGAGCGCTAAAGGGCGAGCTGTCGAGACCGCCCCCTCACCCCGCTTGTTGGCTGTCGCGGGGCGGGGCTGGGCGCCAAAGCTGGGAGCCCATTGAAGGGCCGCCCGGCCTTGGCGGATGTGGTGACAGCTGAGCGGCGACGGCCTTGACTTTGGGTCCTTGTCACGGTCCTATACCTGTTTTGGTCTTAGGTACCTTGAACTGTAACTAGGGTCTCCAAAGAAGTCTTTGTATGCTGATTATGTGTAGGGACCGGCATCTTAAGACACATGGATGCCTGCAGGAAAACGACGGAAGCACTGAAGCTTACTGTGAATAACAAAAAGCTGTTATTTCTTGAGCATCAGCTGTGTGTCAGGTCCTGTGCTACTGTACACATATTACCATTTAGTTCATACACTACCCTACGAAGTAGATACTGTTAGCCTCATTTTACACACGAGGAAACTGAGGCTCAGAGAGGTAGTAGAACATATTGGTGTCAGAGCTGGAATTGATTCTTAGTTTGGGAGTTAAGTAAGGTGACGGAAAAGTGCTGCAATCTTATTCTCTTTTTGTTTTTTATTTGTAATTCCTGTGATTGATTAAAGTCGATTACTGGTCACAAAACGGTTTCAGTCTCTAGTCCTTTCCTTTTTGGTACCCCAGAGTCTGGACTTGGCCAAGTTTTCAGTAAATTTCAGTGATACTCTTGGATGGTGACAACTACTACTATAGTGCCGTTTGGTCCCATATTACATTTAGGATGACCGGGCCTGATCTTTGAAACGTTAATATAATTTGATATGTGTCAAGATTCGATTGTATTTTAGGTAATTTTATTCATTCACTATAAGCACGTGGTTTTTGTTTTTAACAGAATGGGTCTTGAACTAAACAGGAAGAAACATTTTTACATTTTAATAGAGCTTCAGGTATAATAAGACCATAGTTTATTTTTAAGGTATTGGAACCCAGTAGTGGTAACAGATGCAGTTTATATAAACTTTATTTGAGAGATATAAACTATTTTCAGTGCTGTTGCACTATGAGCCAGCCTTTTGTTATTCTCTTCAGATACCAAACACCTTTGGCCAAGAAAGAGATGATGGCATAATTTTATATGCTTAGATACAACATTTTGGGGGTCGTGCTTCTGGCTCTTCAAAGGATGTGTAGTGCATAGAATCAGAGAATTTGAGCAATGAGAGTTTACTCTCATCTTTAGTGTTGCCCCCTCTGATTTGTACTTATGTTTTAAAACCCTCCCGTGGCTGACTATTCTTCATCTGGTAAAATGTAAATTTCCCAGCGTACTCTGTAGCGTTCTTCATGACCTGTTTCTGAAGCTTTGTATGCTTTGTCACTCCTCACTTTGCATTTTACATATGAACCTCCCTGAACGGTACCCTAAACTCACTTATTTTCATCTTATATTGTAATTACTTATATATTTATATCTTGTCTTCCTCATTAGACTGTTAGTATCCTGAGGGCAGGAATTATTTTCATGTTTGTATTTTTCAGAATGTCAGGCATACTGCCTTGCTTCTAGTAAGCACTGAATACAGAAAGCATATAGTGTAGCATAGTCTTATGGGAATTACATCTGTATCCAAGGCTGCTGAAGGGACCTTGACAGCAGGACTCTGCATCTACGCACTAGCATTTTACCATCACACAGTTGCTCTCCCCATGTCTGCTCTGTTCTCTTGCCACTAGCCAGCTTAATCGGACTACTCCTGGCGTCCTTAACCTAAACGCCAAGTAGGTGATGTAAATGAATGAATTGGGCCAGCTATAAGAAAAACAGTGGTGATGTTAAATGGGAGATAATTGGGAGTAGTGGAAACTGTCAGTTTGAAGTAGCCAGTACTCATCTCTTGATGAGGGCCTGTTGCCACATCTGATTTTTCAAATGAAGTCAGAAATCCAGATTTTTATGTGAAAGCTCCTGATTTTAAAATGTCACCAACTAATTCAAATCAATTTTGGCATTTGTTTATTTTCAGTTTTATAGAGAAGAGTGCAGTCAGTCCAGTGTGTACACATTACCCAGATTCAACAGTTATCAGGTTTTTGTCACACTTGTTTCATCTTAACTATTTCTCCCTTCTCATTTTATGCTGAACTGTTTTAAAGTAAATCCTAGATATCTGGTATTTCAGTCCTTGATACTTCAGGATGAATCTCTTAAAAATTATGAACTTAATCACAATGTTATGTGACTATAATATACCTCGCAAAGGTAACAATAATTCCATAATACCATCTAATAATACCCAATTCATATTCAAATTTCTCCACTTGTCTCAAAAATATCTATTTAAAATTAATTTGTTGTATCACTCAAGTCTCTTTAATCTATAGCAGTCCACTCTCCCTCCCCGCCCCCGCCTTTTTTATATGCTTGAAATTGTTGGAGTCAGAGGTCCTTAAATCACGTCCTACATTTTGGATTTGTCTCTGCTTCCTTGAGGTGTCATTTAACGAGTTCTTTCCCCCATATTTCTTGTAAAAGGAATCAGCTGTAAAGATGTAACTAGATTCAGGTTTATCTTTTGGTGAGGTTACTTTAAGGGTGGTATTGTGTACCTCATGTGGCATCACGGCAGAGCACACAGTACTTTTTGTGCCCCTTAGTGCTGCGAAGATAGATCAGTGGGTTCAGTTGGGTGTATTAGTGTCCAACTGCTGCTATAACAAATTACCATGAACTTAGTGGCTCACAACACACATTTATCTTACAGTTCTAGAGGTCAGAAGTCCTAAAATCAAGGTGTCAGCAGGACTGTGTTCCTTCTGAAGGTTCTAGGGGAGAATCCATTTACTTGCCTTTTCCAACTTCTAGAGACCACCTGCATTCTTTGGCTGGTGACCCCTTCCTCCGTCTTGAAAGCCAGCAGCATAGTATCTCCAAAACTTTCTCTTCCTTTCTCCCACCCAAACCTGTCTCCCTCCTCAGCTTCCATCATCTCATCTACTCTGACTCTGCTGCTTCCCTCTTTCCCTTATAATGACCCTTAATTTAATCCACATCTGCAAAACCCCTTTTGCCACGTAGGGTAACATATTCACAGGTCTGGAAATTAGGCTATGGACATCGCTTGGGGGGTGGGGACATTATCCTGCCTACCAAGATGGTAACAGCCCGAAGCCTCCAATGTAAAACTTCCAATTAATCTTTCACTTAGGAAGCCATTGATGACTTATGTAAATTACTTGTTTCATTAAGGTTGTGAAATGATGATTTTCTAATTGTTGTTCCTTTCATATTTATTAGCTGGAATTATTAAAGAATTCATCACTTGAGGCCATTTGGTTACCCTAAAATTTATAATTCAGGAAGGAAAGTCGGGGTAAGTGCAGAGTTTATTCCTTCTTATTGACAGTTTTCAGAGTAAGGAAGTTGCCCGTGTCATTTCCAGTGTAGTCTGAAGAAGGTTGTTTTAAGTATTATACTGAGATCATTTTTTATTGTTGTTTATTTCAATTTTTGGAGTCATTGTTTTAGTCATTTGCATTCGTTCTCTATGCTCACTTGTCTCTTCGGCTCCTGTATCCTTTTGACACAATCCTATTAGACTTTGATAGCTGCCCTGTTGTGTGGAACAACTAGGTGCCGAAGGCTCATCTTTTGTATGTCAAACCCCTGACCTGGATGCAGCTATTCCTCCAAGAAATTGTGGTCCCTTTTTGTGAGAAATGGTATTTTAGAGACCGTTAAGTTGGGTGTCATTTTTAACAGTTTAATATATTGTGCAGGCCACAGACCTATCTGTGGTTTGATCCCACTCCTTAGCATAGTTTGCAACTTTTTCATAGCCTCTGTCCACTTAGTTCTGCTTTGTCTTAAATTTTGACCACTCGTGGCCCAGACTCTGCCTCAAGGATTCTCTCTATGCATCATTTCAGCTTCTGAGTTGTGACTCCAGAGTGCAAGGATCTCATTGGTTCAGCTCCTTTTTTATATCTAAGTCTCTGAACAGCCTGTTGCTTATCTTCTCTTTGGTCATATATCCACCCCTGGTTTAAGCAGCTGTGGTTTGGGTTGAGGTTTGGAGAACTGGACACTTTCTGAAGTGCAAAACTTGGCCAACTGGGCTTGGCATTTAGTTATTGCTCTAATTGAGGCAGTCTCTCTTAGAAGGATCTTTGTGAGTGTAGTGCCTTGATAGACCTGTCTCGTTCATCATCTTCCTATCAAGGAGCACCTTAATGTCCAGTGAATACATCAGTGTTATCATGTATCACACTGTGTTGTAGTTTTGTATTTACCCATCTCCTCAGGTAGACTTTAAGCTCCTTGAGCAGAGGCTGTGTCTCAATCATCACTGAAATGCCTGTGTCTAATACAGTGCCTGGTACATAGTAGGACTTCAACTTAAGGAATGAATGAACAAATGAATTGACACTGTCCTAGCCTCATCTCTGATCTTTACCTCTTCCTTCCTCTTCACCTCTCTCCTCCTGCCTCTAGCTGTTCTGAATACCTTGCAGTTCTTTGAACACAGTGTTCTCTTAACCTGGACCAGTCTTTGCCTGTACACCCCTCTTGTGTGCTTCCATTACATCCTGTTTGTCACAGCTTACTTTGTGAACTCCTTGCTGTCTTATTCATCTTTGTGTCTTCGGTTTAATATACTACGTAGGCATTGTTGTACAACTGAGTTAAATATCTTAGTCTTACTGAGCCTGCATCTGGAGTCAGACAGATTTGGGTTCAGATCCCATCAGCTCCACCATTTAAAGGGTGTATGATCTTAGGGGAATTACTTAACCTTTCTCTTTGGGTCTCTTATATGTAAGATGGGGATGATAGACTTCATAGAATTGTTAGAAGGGCTAATGGAGGTGGTTTCTTTAATTGTTCAGGGCCCATTGTGGTGGGCCATAGATGTTGGTACTCTTCTTTCCTGTCTAGTGAATGAAAATTGAATTGCTTATCTGACTCCCCCACCCTATGTCATTGCAGTGACCAGATAAACAATATTTTAATGAGAGGAATTCTGAGTTTTTATGATTCTCGCATTCATTCAATAAATATTTATTTAATACTTAGTATATGCCATACATAGCTGGGGTTATAGCAATGAATTGCAGACAAGGTCCCTGAGCTCTAGTGGAGAACAAAGACAAAATACAAGTTAAAAAAAATACACACAATGTCAGGTAGTGATAAGTACTATAATGAAAAATCAAGCAGTAGGTGGTAAGGCGTGATTAATGGGGTAAAGTATTTGAGTGGCCAGCGAAGGCCTTTCTGAATAGAGAGAGAAATGGATTGAAATGATGGGTGGGACTCTTTCCGCAAAGATTTCTCCTTCAGGCCCATGTTGGGATGTGTTTTGTGTTAAGATTTCCAATTGAGGTTATCCCTTCCCTACTCATTTCATAAAATGAGGCTAAACCAGGCTAAATAGTTTCAGATTTAAAGACTGCTGCACAGAATTGAAGCAGGAAGTACCAACTCATCATTCATAGTGAATGTAGTTTCCTCATTACTTCAGGTCCATAATAAAAGCCCGTTGTAGGGACTCAGAATCTGTGAATTGAAAACCACATTTTCATAAAGACTAGATGATACCATAATAATTTAATAGATTCCAGTACCATTTATTATTTAGAATGCTTGTTAATGGTGAAAATTGGAGGATGAATTAATTTTAGGGGATGAGATGAGTTAGTTATTGCCTAAGGGTGATTTATGTTTTGGAAATAAAGAGAGAAAGCAATTGTGAGGAGATGTCATAATCATCACTGGAAAGGAAAGAAAAGCCTACTGGTAATTTAGATCACTTATACTTTTTTTAACCTCTTCCAAATAATCTTATTGGTCTAAGGTTTATTTTCATTGTCATTCTTCAAGAGTGCTGTTGCTATTAATAATTCATTTTGCTAAATGAGATTATCTTTTATTTGGATATTACACTCAGTTATGGTCCCTGTGTTTCCCAACTAGCTTACAGATGAGAAAGCCAAACAAGATCATTTGGAGAGTTCAGCCTTGAGTCGTATGCTTATCACAATTTAAGCATAAAAATTATCAGGAAGGATCTTGGCAGTTGGGAAACCATTGGCTTATAACATTTTTTCACACTAAAAGCTGTATGAAAAGAGTGTTTGTGTGTGTGTATGCTATAGCTTTTTATTAAATATAAATTTATTTACTTATTTTTGGCTGCACTGGGTCTTTGTTGCTGCACGCGGGCTTTCTTTAGTTGCGGCGAGCGGGCTTCTCATTGTGGTAGCTTCTCTTGTTGTGGAGCACGGCCTCTAGGCACGTGGGCTTCAGTAGTTGTGGCACACGGGCTCAGTAGTTGTGGCTTGTGGGCTCTAGAGCGCAGGTTCAGTAGTTGTGGTGCACAGGCTTTGTTGTTCTGTGGCATGTGGGATATTCCCGGACCAGGGATTGAACCCATGTCCCCTGTATTGGCAGGTGGATTCTTAACCACTGCACCACCAGGGAAGTCCCTATGCTATAGCTTTAATTGATTTTATTTGGAACAGTTACACTTCAGCTCATGATTACTGTTGTCTGTACTGAGGGCTGATCTTTTTCTGTTAGGAAAAATATGTCTTTTTCAAATTTACATTTGATGTGACTGTTGTCCAGTGGGTTAGAAACAGGTCAATAAATAGATGGTTTAGTACAGAAGGCTAATTGGTACATTAAAATTTAATAATATTAAAATCTAGTTTATTTTTGTATTATATACAGATTTCTAGCTTTAAATTAAAACCTGACTGTGTTTCCTTCTCCATAAAAGTTAAACAATATGTTACTTTATTTATTTATTTAGTACAAAAAGCTTCAGCGTTTATTAAATAAAGAGGAGGTAGAAGATAGATGTGGGAACAGGCCAGGATCCCCTCCTCCTAACTACACATATGCAGACATACAGACACAACTGAGAAAATGACAGGGACAATTCAGGGGACAGACTGAAGGGCAGAGGGAAACAGCATCCTCCGAGAGTGGGCCCGGACCCAAAGGTGGGCTGAGGCCTGGGCCAGCGGTAGGCGTTCTGAGGGTTTATGCTTGAGCAGCTTGTAGATGAGCTCCTGGGCTCCTGCAGGCATGGAAGGGGGGAACCTCAGGTCCACCTTGACGATGCACCGATGCATCTTGTTGTGGGAAGCACTCTCGAAGGGGGGGTTTCCCAACAGCAGCTCATAGCAGAACACTTTGATGCACCACAGATCCACCTTTACATTGTGCATGCGCCCCTCAGTCATCTCTGGGGGCATGTAGTCCAGAGTGCCACACATTGTCTTCCTCCTTAGGGAGGGGGCATGCACAGACCAGCCGAAGTCGGCAACCTTCGGCTCTCCGTGGAGCCCCAAGAGCAGATTCTGTGGCTTTATGTCTCTGTGAATCACCTTCTCCCTGTGGCAGTATATCAGAGCATCTGCCAGCTCCTCCATGGTCGTGGCTGTACACTGCTCAAAAGTGCAGCTCTGGGGGCTTCCCTGGTGGTGCAGTGGTTGGGAGTCCTGCCAATGCAGGAGACGCGGGTTCGTGCCCCGGTCCGGGAGGATCCCACATGCCGCGGAGCGGCTGGGCTCGTGAGCCATGGCCGCTGAGCCTGCGCGTCCGGAGCCTATGCTCCGCAACGGGAGAGGCCACAACAGTGAGAGGCCCGCATACCGCAAAAGAAAAAAAAAAAAGTGCAGCTCTTCTGCATGTTCTTGTAGAGCTCCCACCGGGAGGGCATACTCCAGAATCAAGGAGATCCTTGCCAGTCATAGAAGTAGCTGTAGAGACGCAAGATGTTGGGGTGCTGCAGTTGGGCCTGGATTTCAGTCTCCCTGCGTAGCTGGTGCTCCACACCCTCCTTCTGTACCTGAGACTTGAAGAGGACTTGGAGCGCCACGATGAAATGGCTTTTCTTCTCCCAAGCCCAGTACACATTTCCAAACTTGCCTTTGCCCAGAGGACTCCCAGTCTCAAAGTCGTCAATTGGGAAGGAACGCATTGAGAAGCGTGGGGTCCCACTGCTGTTCTCCACCACCTTCTGGACAGGGGCACCTGTGGGCTTGGCGTTGGAGTGGCTCATGAGGACAAGTGCAGATGGGGTTACAGGCTCCTTCCGGAGGACTCTCTGAGGCCAGACTGAGCTATCTGCTGGCCGTAGGGCCATGCATAGACAGTCTCCTTATGGATCCTTAGAGGGAAAAGGGGAGGGAACTGGAGCCCATGGCACAGCCCACGCCCCTGGCCACTGGCAAACTGGCAAATGACTGAACCTGCCTCTGTTACTTCATTTAAATTTCTCTTGTTCAACAGTTGTCCCCAGCCTTCTCTCTTTTCAGCTGGTCTAGAGAAGGGGGCTGCTTAGAATTTGAAATTGCTATACATATCTTTATGATGACTTCTGAAGACTGAGCCTAGTTTCTAGGAAAAGGGAACAGATTTATAAAGGTAATCCAGTGAGGTGCAGTGACTTCTGTGTTGTTTCTTGTGTGAATTGCTAACTGGTGGTTGATCCTGAGCCATGGCCCCCAAATGCATATGCAGCCTGGCATCCTGGACAGTAGAGCCCTCTGTGAAATCAGCCAGCTGGCCACAGACCAGAATTCGGGCTCTGAAACAAGCCTCCGACTTGAGGGAGATTGATGTCATCTGCTTTATTCTGTGCCCCCAACCTCATTGTTCAACACAACGTGTGGGAAATCAAGGGACTAGTTGTTAAGAAAGAACAAGGCTTTGTTTGTGCCTGAAAGGGTCACGCTGGAGGTTTTACCGTAAATAACTTTGGAACAGTATGAAAAAAAACATTTGATCTGGCTTCACCCCCGCAGCAGTATTGTTAGGGCAGCAACTGGTCTTTCCTTCTCATTCCCCTCCCTTCCTCCCTCTCTTTCTCCAGCTCTCTCCCCCCGCCCACCCCCGCAACCCCCCAGTTCCCACCCCCTAGTCAAGTATGACGTATTGCCTATGTTGAGTTAATGTCGTAAATGCTGATAGAAGCAGGAGGAGAGCATCTATCCTTTATCATACCAGTACCTGGAAATCTTCCATGTCTAGTTTTCAGTACTTCTGTAAGCCTTCTTAAACTACTTCTGTGCTGTGCTCTGCCATTGCTGAATTGTGTTGGAAATTTGAAAGAATTTAGTGTTGCTAAATGCTGCTTATGGCCTTTCTAAGTTTGACTTTGTTCTGGGTAAAATCTAGATGTGATCCTTTGATTTCAGGGGTGCTGTTGGTAGACTTGGTACTTGCTCTTGTTTGAAAGATCAGAGTAAATTTGTTTTCTGCCCATTAAATATAGCTTCTGGGCTGACAGAGTCGTCCATGTTCTTAGTGTGTAGTACTTGTGGTAGTCTCTTGCAAGTATTTCTGATGCTATTTTTCTAGTGTAAAACTACAGCATCTTCAGTGATTTGGTGTTCTTTCTGATTGGACCCCACAGTTTAAGATTCACCGTGAACTATTACCAAATGAAGCATATAGACCCACAACCCCTGATCATTATATATGCACCCACAGTCCTCTCTTCTCCTCTCCCCACACTTAATGTTATTGGGTCCTTCATGTAGTTTATTACTTATTGGGTAAAACACTTGCAGGAATTGCTGAAGTCATCTGGTATTTCTTTCTATCCCCTGTTAGCAGCTAAAATGATTCATTGAATACCTGCTTTGTTAGGCATTTTGTATTTCTTCAGTTTCTAAATCTTACTGCTGCTTCCTTAAGGTTTACCTGTCTGTCTTTTCCTGTCTCCAACCATTTAGGCCCTAGTCACCCCTGGGTTTAGTCGATGCAGACTACTTTATCTAGTTTGCCATCTATTAGCACTTTTAGATTGAAAGTATGGTTAGTGACCTAATTGTTTGTGGAGTTCTGAGTTATCACTGACAAGCAGTTACCATAATAGCAAAAATGCTAACAGTAACAACAACAATGCTAATAATTACACTTATTGAGTGCTTGCCAGCTGCCAAACACTGTTCTAGGCACTTTACCTTTATTAAATTTAATTTTCACAATAACCTTGTAAAGTACATACTCTTGTTCTTATTTTACATATGAGGCACAGAGAGGTTAAGGAACATATCCAAGGCCTTACAGCTAGTAAGTGGCCCAACTGTGATTTGAACACCAACCTGAGGCCTGACTCTAGAACCTTCAGCCTAACTACTATGCTGTACTATCTCTCAAAAGGAGAAAAGGGTAGGTGTTTCTGTTTTGGTTCATTTTTGTTCAATGTATAGGGCTTCTCCAAGGGACTTGGCTGTTTCTGAATTCCTGAGTTAGTCATTCAGGAGTTACAAGGTTTATGGTTAGCCTTAAAATAATATGTGCACATTGTATACTCAGTATTATACCCCAGATTGGTCATAAACCTGAGGAAGACAGAGTGTAGGAGCCTGTGTGAAGGAAATTACATCTTCAGAGTTTCACTAAAGCTGCAAGCTGATTGACCTCTGCTGCTATGGTAGCACACCCAGAAAGACGTGGATTTGACTTTTGGTTTTTAACATATTCTTGGACTGGTGGGGTATGGAGCTGATTCAGCAAATGAAAGCAATGTGTGACCTGTGACATTAGAAATACACAGACTTGCCACCTCCCCCGTAGATCATATGTCATTTTATAAGGGTAGGTATAGACTTGTCCAAATTAACTATTTGTATTTACAACATAAAAAGTATATGAAAATGTTTATTTATTTGCTTGGCTTTGATTATAAATTTCTTGAGCATCTGGAGGTGTATGTGTATATGTGTGTGTGTGCGTGTGCGTGTGTGTGTGTGTGTATGTATATGTATGTGTTTGACTTTATCTTTCTGAATAGTATTTTTTTACATAAGCTTTTTATCTTAGAACAGTTTTAGATTTACAGAAGAACAGTGAAGATAATACAGTTCCCATATACCCCACAGCCAGTTTCCCCTATTGTTAATATCTTATGTTAGTATGATACATTTTGTCTGTCACAATGAACAAGTATTTATACATTATTATTAACTAAAGTCTATACTTTATTCAGATTCCCTTAGTTTTTACCTAATGTCCTTTTTTCCTGTCCCAGGATCCCATCCTGGATATATTACATTTAGTCGTATTTCTTTGGGCTCCTCTAGATTATGACAGTTTCTCAGATATTCCTTGTTTTTGACAGCCGTTTGAGTTTTGAGGAGTACTGGTCAAGTATTTTGTAGGATACCCCTGTATTGGGATTCGTCTGATGTTTTCCTCATGATGAAACTGGAATTAAGGGTTTTGGGGAGGAAGACCACAAAGGTAAAGGGTCATTTTCATCATATCATGCCAAGGGAGCATATTGTCAGCATGAATTATCACTGTTATATTGACCTTGATCATCTGGCAGAGGTAGTGTTTGTCAGGTTTGTCCACTGTAAAGTTACCCTCCCCCCCCTTTCTATGCTGTGCTCTTTGGAAGGAAGTCACTATGTGCAGCCCACACTTGAGTGGGGAGTATGCTTGACCTCCTTGAGGGTGCTTTTTCTAAAATTTCATAAGTTATCTGTGAGTATTCTGCATGGGAGATTTTCTTCTTCTCTCCCAGCTTGTTTGTTTGTTTGCTTGTTTAATCATTTATATCATTATGGATTCCTGGGTATTTATATATTGAATTACAATCCAATACTGCTTTATTTTGTTGCTCAAATTGTTACAGCTTTGGCTGTTGGGAGCTCTTTCATTTGGCTCCTGTGTCCCTTTGACAAACCCCTGTTGTTTTTTGTCTTGTTTTGTTTTCCAGCGCTTCTTTACTTTCTGGCACTACAAGATGCCCCAGGCTCATCTTGTGTATTTCTTGTCCCAGTCCTGGGGTCAGCCATTTCTCCAAGGAGCCCTGGTTCCCTTTTATTGGAGAATGGTATTAGAAACCAAGATCTGGATGGGTAGTATTATTTTTAAGGTATCTTTTCCTGACACTTTTTTTTTTTTTTTCAAACACACTTGTGGTAGCAGCAAGTGGCCAAAAGTAGTCCCAGCCTTCTTGCAACTTTAGAGTAAGGCTGAGAATTCCCTGAGCAGCAAGAGGAGCTAGGATGGGGAGAGAAGTGGTGCTAAAGAGCAGAGGCCCGCGGTTCGCGAGCGTTCATCCAGTTCCTTCAGGTCCCACCTCTGCGTTATTAGGTCAGGCAGATTGTTATGGAGGGTCACTAAAAGCATCCATGTGAATTGTATTTCTATCTTTAGCAAGGCTGTGGTTGAAAGTGGAGAGTCTAATATTGGTCACAGTCCTTTCACAAGAACCTTCCTGATAAACTGTTCTTGTTTAGTTCCAGGAAAATTATCTCTGAAGATAAATTTGTGAGCTTTCATCAGGAAACAAATGATGTGTAACCCAACTTGTTTCTCTCTTAGTCTCGGCTTCCAGAAAACTGAGAGCCAAATTTATTATGCACATACCATTTGCTTAGTTCAGGTTCTTGATAGTGCCTATTAGTTTCTTCCTCCAGGTGAACTGTATTCCTTAATTCCTAATTGCTTTATTTGCCTAGTGTTTGGGCCTAAGCTACTTAAAGATCCTTTTGAAGTAGGCAGGGTATTACCTTGAATGTGTGGTCAAGGAAGGGGGGCAGGCTTCAGGAGCAGAAGAACTGCTCAAGAACCTGTTTTCTCTGGCCACTGCCTAGAATCGTCCAAGAAAATCCAATTCTAAATAAGTCTTGTTTTCCCAGTGGACCTGTATTCTCACTTATTTGATGGTTTTGGTGTGAGTATTCACATATTCTTGACATCAGCTACTGTGCATATACATACAATTAACACTTTCTTCCCTACTTTGTAAGTTGTGAACTTTGGTTTGCTTTTCTTCAGAAGGTGTTATCTAGAAAGAAATCTTTATTACTTCCCATTCCTTGATGTCATATGGGCAAATTTTATGCCTTGATATTACCTTTGGTTAAGAACTTTACAGTAAGTTTTATGTTTTTATTGTTAAGGGGGAATCCTTTAAGGGTTTGCTGTTATAGTAGGTGAAAGTGGCAGTTATCATATTACCAAGGTGGTTCTCTAGTAGAATTTAAGAAGAAAAAATAAAATCTCTTAATTTTTGAGAAACCAGATGATCTTTTAAAGTGATCTGTAATCAGAACATTTTAATTAAAGAAATTTAAAACCATTATTTTGGCCTATTAGACTTTGCCGGCTCTGGCTAGTCACTGAGATTTGCCCAGTTTTTTTTTTTTTTTTTTGCGGTACGCGGGCCTCTCACTGTTGTGGCCTCTCCTGTTGCGAAGCAAGAACCCGTGTCCCCTGCATCGGCAGGTGGACTCTTAACCACTGCGCCACCAGGGAAGCCCTTTTCTTTCTTTTTTAAGGTCAGTGGCTTGGCTGCTTAATAACTGCAAAGTTATGAACTACGTGGGAAACCTACTGATTTTCAGAAAAATTCTGGGATCTGTTAGAATCCCCAACTGTCTATAAGAGCCTAACATGAAGGTTAAATTGTCAAGTTGCCTGTCTGGATTTCCAGGTATCTGGATAGATACCCTTATATAGTTGTGTCATCTGAAGGTCATAGGGAGTATAGAAATGTGGAGACACTGATGGAAATGTGATCATTATCACACACTATTTCCAGGAGGTAAATTTCATGCTGATAAATGGTATAGGCGGTGATGGGTGTTTTGCCTTCAGCCTCTTGTAAAATATTTGCGTCTTTAATACATTTTCAGATGTCATAGAAAGAACCAGCAATGCAAGTGGTTCTACCATGACTATAGTTCCTCAGTACAGTGTAGAAGAAGACAATTTAAACAATTTTTACTCCTTCCGAGAACCAGCTGGAAGTGTGGATTGTATTCGAGTCTTTCAGAAAAACATGGCAGACTTCTTAATTCATTTTGCAAAGTACTCAATGAAGGATTTTTGCCACTGCTTAATAAGAGTTTTCTGACCTGTACCTAGGATCCTTTGGCATCTAAAGAGGCTCCTGTCCTTAAATAATTTTTTTGAAGAACCCTTTTAAAATCTTAGGAGAGGGGCTTCCCTGGTGGCTCAGTGGTTGAGAATCTGCCTGCCAATGCAGGGGACACAGGTTCGAGCCCTGGTCTGGGAAGATCCCACATGCCGCGGAGCAACTAGGCCCATGAGCCACAACCACTGAGCCTGCGCATCTGGAGCCTGTGCTCCGCAACAAGAGAGGCCACCATAGTGAGAGGCCCGTGCACCGTGATGAAGAGTGGCCCCCGCTTGCCACAACTAGAGAAAGCCCTCACACAGAAACGAAGACCCAACACAGCCAAAAAATAAAAAAATATAAAAATAAATAAATAAATTTAAAATAAAAAAATAAATAAAAGTATTCTAGGGCACAGGTATTAAAAAAAATCTTAGGAGAATGCAAAGAGATCATAAGCTATTCTTCTAGGAAATAACCTGGTTGGGCAAATTTATGCCAAGTCTTGTAAGTCTGATTAAGTTGAATTGTCCTTTGTTTGGCTTTTTCTTTTAGTTGATAATTCAGGAAAAGTATCACATGAACAAGAGGCCTTTAGGAATTTTCAGGGCTAAATATTCCCATGCAGATTGTTTATTTATTGCTGACTTCAAGGCCTCTACCTTGTGGCTGCCTGCTAATCCCTCTAAGGTGGAGAATGCAGACTGAACAGTGCCAAGTCCCACTCAAGAGGACTCTCAGACTCTCTGACTTGTACCAACCCAAAGAATCCATCAGATTCTGTTAGTCTTTCTTGGCTTCTGTGCATTCCACTTCCTTCAGCCATTCCTGCTGTGGGGCTATAACATGGAATGTGGAAAGAGCATAGGTTTTAGACCCTGTCTTCAAATCTACCTACACAATTTATTAGCTCTGTGATAATGAACAAGTTACTAAGTTTCTGCCTCAGTAAAATGGGGATAATAAGACTGGCCTCTCTGGGATTGTTGTGAGGATTAAAGACTATGTAGGTAAAGTTTATAACATAATTCCTTAATCCCCGTATCCTTCCAAACCACTCAGTTGTAGACCCCAGACCTAAATCATATAATACTTTTCTTTGCTCCTGCATCCTGGCTGCTAGGTGCGGCCACTAGAAATCCATGGTCCCTGATCTCAGCTCTCACCTCAGTGGTGCCCAACAGTTCTTTTGTGTGATTTTAGCCAGCTTTCTTCCCGTCCTATGCAGAGGTCAGATATCGGTGGCCCAGAAGTTGTTTCTATAGACATTTTTTTTTTTTGCAGTACGCAGGCCTCTCACTGCTGTGGCCTCTCCCGTTGCAGAGCACAGGCTCCGGACGCGCAGGCTCAGCGGCCATGGCTCACGGGCCCAGCCGCTCTGCGGCATGTGGGATCCTCCCAGACTGGGGCACAAACCCGTGTCCCCTGCATTCGCAGGCGGACTCTCAACCACTGCGCCACCAGGGAAGCCCCTATAGACATTTTTTGTTTGGCCTTGAGATAGTTTTTCAAATGTTGGGATTGGTTGTGAGGATTTAAAAACTAGGAGATTTCAAATAACAGTTAAAATGTTTAGGTTCTTTTGGAGAATTAGATTGTCTGAAAAGCTGGCATGCCATGGTAGTAATTGGTTTCTCCCTTGAGACCGGCCTGTCTCCTGTCTGCCACATTGTTCACCACACCCCGTGGACTCGTGCTGGCCCGTTAGACTCAGTGTATGCTGCTTGCTTGGTCTTTGTGGGCATTCACTTTTTGGTCTTGTCCTGTGGGCTCTCCGGTTTTTTTGTTTGTTTGTTTTTAAGTATTTATTTAGTTATTTAGCTTGCGCCAGGTCTTAGTTGAGGCATGCGGGATCTTCGTTGCGGTATGCATACGGGATCTAGTTCCCCGACCAGGGATCAAACCCGGGCCCCCTGCATTAGGGGCGCAGAGTCTTACCCACTGGACCACCAGGGAAGTCCCTGGGCTCTCCGTTTTTATTTTATTTATTTATTTATTTATTTTAATTTATTTTTTTTCTCCATTTTTAAAATTCCTCAGATGTGGCCCCTTCTCTCCATACACAAAGCCTTCATCATCTCTAACCTGGAGTACTGGGTTAGTGTCCTAACACATCTTCTTATCTCTAGTATTGTCCCTCTTGAGTCTGTCTTCACAGTGTTATCAGATTTATCTTTCTAAACTGCAAGTTGAATCGCATCACTCTGGTTTCAAATTCTTCATTGCCTTTTCCACTTTGTGCGCAATAAACTCCTTAGCATGATGTTGTAGTTCTACATGATCTGGCTAGTATCTCTCCAGCCACTTAACCTCTCTGTGCCTCAGTTTCCTCCTGTGGAACATGGGAGAAAAAATACTTCTTACCTGTAGGGTTATAGTGAAGATCAAGTAAAAAATGCATATAAAGGCCTTGGCACAGTGCTCAGCATTTAGTAAGTGTTTAATAAATATTCGCTATTAGTGTTACGATGATACCATGTTTTTGTTCTGTTTTGTTTTTCTGGACCTAAGCCTTCATACTTGCTGTCTCTTTTACCCTGAATGTCTTTACTCCTATTCTTCCCTTGATTGCAACTCATCCTTCATGACTCAGCTCCTGTGTCACCTCCTCCACGATACACTCTGTGACCCTCCATAATCCCATGGCACAGACACACTCTCCACACTGCAGCAAAGTTGTCTCATTTCTTATTCTTCTCCTATTTATACTCTTAAGCCCTTCGAAGATGGGAACCATCTTCCACATCCTATTTCTCCAGTGACCAGTGCAGATCCAGGCATCTTAAATGTTTGACAAATTAATGAATGATCAACATCATTCATGGCAGAAGATACTTGGTTAATATTACTGCTGTTACTCTTAGGGAATTTAGATGTGCCATAAAACCTTTTTTATTAACCCATCATTTCAAGTTTGTCTATTAGTGGTAACTATTCTTTCGTTATGTTTTTCTTCACAAAACTGAAATAACTTTATTTCTGACCATAAGTGATACATGCCTTTGTAGAAAAAAAAATTATAAAGAAATCTCACTGCTCAGAAATAACTAGTGTTATTAAAGTGCTTTAAATATATAGGTTTATATGTATACTATTCAATTTTTATATTTAAAGTCTCATCTATAATTGAATCTTGTTTTACAAACAGCATTAGAACGTCCAGTTTAATATAATTAATCCACTATTTTTGTGTTCTACATTTCAAGTAGCTTCCTGTCTTAGGTCATGAAATGTGCCTTCTGCCAAGACAACCATGTGCTCTAGAAAAGAAGCCTGAGACCCGGTCTGTCATATTACTGTGTCAAGCCCTTGCTTTATATGCGACCGTTCACTTACCAATATATGCCGCTTCGTCTGTGCTTACAGGCCATTCATTCTGTAGGAATGGAGCGGTTTAAGTTTGGAAAACTAGAGGCAACAACCTGGAAGACAGGAATTATCATTTGTGGAAGCCAAAGATGTCTTTTTTAGGAGTAACTTCTTGTTTATCCCCCTGCCTTCCCCCACCCCTTGTAGCCATTAACATAATCCACATAAAATCTGCAGGAATAGCTCTGCCAGATTTTTCCTCCGGGCATGCCTTCTTTTCCTTCACTCCTTGTGTCAGGTGCTCCATTTCCGCTCTCCACCCCTCCCCCCAACCGTGTGTCAAGATTTGTTTTAAACAGGAAATGTGTTCTTATGTATCTTTCTCCTTTTTGTATATTCTTTCAGTAATTATCCACTTCCATTTTCCCTTTCTAGGAAATGATACTGATCTACATTCTATAAAGTGAACTTTTGCTAATAAACCCACTTTATATCAACTATTATCAACTGTGTGAAATTTGCTGTATTTGGGTTTCACCTTCTAATCCAATTCCTGTCTTTGGGAATGGTTGGACCATAGTGATCATAACAGACTGTCTTTTTTTTTTGATAAATTTATTTATGTTATTTATTTGGCTGCATTGGGTCTTCTTTGCTGTGCACGGGCTTTCTCTAGTTGCGGCAAGCGGGGGCTACTCTTCTTTGTGATGCGTGGGCTTCTCATTGTCGTGGTTTCTCTTGTTGCAGAGCACGAGCTCTAGGCGCGCGGACTTCAGTAGTTGTGGCACGTGGGCTTCAGTAGTGTGGCTCGCGGGCTCTAGAGCGCAGGCTCAGTAGTTGTGGCGCACGAGCTTAGTTGCTCTGCGGCATGTGGGATCTTCCCAGACCAGGGCTCGAACCTGTGTCCCCTGCATTGCCAGGCGGATTCTTAACCATTGTGCCACCAGGGAAGCCCTAGACTGTCTTTTATAGACAGTGTTTCTTTCCATTTCTCCAATTTCTATAAGTTCTCTTCCCAAGTATTATTTGCTGCCTGTTCTTACGTACTTTTTACTTTTAGATTACAGATTCTGCTGGCCATATTCTGTACTCCAAGGAGGATGCATCCAAGGGGAAATTTGCCTTTACCACTGAAGATTATGACATGTTCGAAGTGTGTTTTGAGAGCAAGGGTAAGTAAATCAGAGTATTTTCCCTGAATTAAGCATCATCTTCTAAGCAAGTTAGAGCATGAACTTTCTCTCTTGGTCTGGGCAAGAAGAGGAAATGAAAACTACATTTGCTGGAGTGCACACACATATAAGTGAAAGTTGGCGAATTGGTAGAGTTCTTCATGTGCAGGAGAAGGCATTTCTTGAATCCTGTGATATACTTGTCTTGAATGATAGAGTTGAATTTGGTATAGATGCTAGAAAATAGTGCATTTATATGCTAGTGACATGTTTTCTTTGGGATTAGAAGTAGGGTCTGTCTGACAAATAATGTATCGTCAGAAGCAGTTTCGATCTCCAGGGCACTTGCTATTTCCTAGTCCTGATAACTTGCTGTGGCTTCTTCTGTGCATCTCAAGGCCAAGAGTCCTTAGTAACTTTTAGGCTGATTGATTACCTGATGGCTTCTGTGCTCAGTGGTTGGGGACTTTTTCACTCCCTATTCTTCAGCTTCAAGGACACCAGACTCTAAAAGCTGTATGCATTTATACCTGTTATATTACTTGGGACCCTTTGGGGCTGCAGGACACAAAAACATAACTCAAACTGGCTTAAAGAGGAAGAAGAGAAAGACTATGTGACTCTCTGAACAGGGAGGTCTACAGTGTGGTACTGACTTCAGGCAGGGCTGTATCTTGGGGTTTTAACGGTATCATTGGAACCTTACATTGTTTTTAGTGCTTCCTCTTTTTGCTTCCATTTGACTTTATTCTCAGGCTTTCTCCGTATGGTAGCAAAAGGACTCCTGGCAATTTTACATTTATAGAATGTTCAGAACATACGATCCTAGAAGAAAAGCAAGCACCTTTGCCAACACCTCCAACATATTCCCAGGAATAGCAAAAGAACCAGCTGCTTTTAACAGTTAACCAGAAATTGACCCCTGATCTAAAGTGGGTCAGTTTAGCCTAAAAGCTAAGGGAGTTTGCCTGAAGTAAATGGAATAATAGATTAAGAATAGAAAATTAAAAGACTGTAATAGTGATTTCATGACTGATACCCTTCTCCCTGCTCCCACCCCTGCCAGTTCCAGGATGTCTCAACAGTATTCT
The DNA here is from genome assembly GCF_003676395.1 of Aethalodelphis obliquidens. Classification (NCBI taxonomy): domain Eukaryota; kingdom Metazoa; phylum Chordata; class Mammalia; order Artiodactyla; family Delphinidae; genus Aethalodelphis; species Aethalodelphis obliquidens. Next base: position 1,299,619 of record NW_020837965.1, on the reverse strand, counting down.
AGACATTTCCACATGGTTGTGCTATTCTTACCTCAAAACTCAGACATCTAAGACTGTATTCATGACCTACTCTTTCAAATTAGTTCCCCTCACTCATCAGTATTAACACCATCCTTCCAGTTACTTGGGCTCACATATTTGAAATTACATACTTTTGTCTTTTCCAGTCTGTCATCAAGTTATGCTGATACTTCTTTCAAAATACCTCCTGTATCTGCCACCACACAGATCTGAACTCTAATCTTTCAAATCATGGATCTTGTCATTAGCCTTCTAACTGATATCCCTGCTTTTAATATATCCAAATACTGCCACCAGATTTATCTCCTAAAACACATCTTTCATTATGTCAGTCCTTTTTCAAAAGCTTTCCCTTCTTTGTAGTGGCAGTAATATTCCTGTTCTATAGAATGAAACACAGAATCATGAAATTTTCAAGCTAGAAGGGATTTTAGGCATCATGGCTTTTAATAGTCTTTATACTCTTGCTCCATCCAACCTTATCTTCCTCTGCCCATCAGGCCCCAGTCATTCTGGTTTGCTCTGCCTTCTAAACATGTCACATTTATTCATTTGTTGGAATGCTCTCTTCCCATATGAACATAGGTTTACCTTTAGTTTTGGGGGTTTTTTGTTTTTCTTTTTTAATATTTATTTATTTGTTTGTTTCGGCTGTGCCAAGTCTTAGTTGCCCCACGTGGGATCTTTGTTGGGGCGTGTTTAGTTGTGGCATGCAGACTTCTTAGTTGCAGCATGTGGACTCTTAGGTGCGGCATGCATGTGGGACCTAGTTCCCCTACCAGGGATCGAACCCGGGCCCCCTGCATTGGGAGTGTGGAGTCTTACCCAATGGACCAAAGGGAAGTCCCTACCTTTAGTTCTTTTAGAATGCATCCCTCAGCCGTTCTAGTCTGCTTGATATCTCAGTCAATTGATTGATTCATCCATCACTGTTCTAGGTGTTGGGGATATAGCAGTGAATAAAACAGAAGTCTCTGTTCTCAGTGGAGCTTACATTTTCATTGGAGCAAGCAGACAATAGACAAATATAAGTCAAATGGGGGCTTCCCTGGTGGCGCAGTGGTTGAGAATCCCTCTGCCAATGCGGGAGACACAGGTTCGAGCCCTGGTCCAAGAAGCTCCCACATGCCGCGGAGCAACTAAGCCTGCGCGCCACAACTACTGAGCCTGTGCTCTAGAGCCCGCGAGCCACAACTTCTGAAGCCTGTGCGCCTAGAGCCCATGCTCCGCAATAAGAGAAGCCTTGCGCACCACAACAAAGAGTAGCCCCCACTTGCCGCAACTAGAGAAAAGCCCGCGTGCAGCAACGAAGACCCAATGCAGCCATACATTTATTTATTTATAAAAAAAAAAAGAAGTCAGATGGTAGAGGGCTTTGGAGAGAAAGCAAACACCTTAAGATGTTGAGCATGTCTCAGAAACAGCAAGGAGGTCAGTGTGGCTTCCTCTGAATAGTGCATCACTTACTGATTGGATTGTTTATTTAAGTATTTGAATATATATATATCTCACACACACAGCCTTGTGTTGTTTAAGTGTCTCGTGTATATATCTTACATTCCCAATTTTGAACTCTTTGAAGGCAGAGATTATCCTTTGTTCTGAATTTCTGATATGCTGATGCCGTGCATGTAAATGCCTAGGAACTAGTACAAAAATGTGTGTGTATGTATGTATAAATGTATGTGTACACACACACGTTATAGCCAGCGCTCAATTTCTAGTTTCATTTGTGTTTATTCAGCTGTTTATTCTGATGTGGAGACCTGATACCTTATAGTCTTTGGAGCACCTTTAAAAGACTGTCTATTTGTCAGGCAGAGAGAAATTTCAAAGGGTGTTTTTACGAAGGAGACCCTTTATGGCCATGATGTCAATTAAGGGGATGGGCTGGCTGTTCTGTGCAAGAAATTGTATGGTCTGGACTCAGATGGTCTGTGGTTTTGTGGTTTCATTCGTGTTTGAATAATGCTAAAGCTGTGCTGTGGCAAACAGAGATAACGAGAAGAGTCTGTTAGGAAGAGAATATCTTGATCATTCCGACCAGGCGGAGCTGTGAGCTGCTTGGATTTCACAACTTTTTAAGTGAGGAAGGAGAAGCAAATATTTGCATTGAATCTCTTACGGGCAGTGCTGTGATCAGGATTGCACATTAGATTTGGGAGAAGATACCTTTCTGGGTGTCACTTTTTGTTTTGATTTCTTTTTTGGAAACCTAATTGGTTTAATGCTCAGAAGGTATCTGTGACTTGGCTTAGTTTCTTTCTTTTTCTTTTTTAAATAAATGTATTTATTTATTTTTGGCTGCGTTGGGTTTCCATTGCTGCATGCGGGCTTTCTCTAGTTGCAGCAGGCGGGGGCTACCCTTTATTGCATGTGCAGACTTCTCATTGCAGGGGCTTCTCTTTGCTGCAGAGCACGGGCTCTAGGTACGCGGGCTTCAGTAGTCGGGGCGCACAGGCTTAGTTGCTCTGCGGCATGTGGGATCTTCCCGGACCAGGGCTCGAACCGGTGTCCCCTGCATTGGCAGGCGGATTCTTAACCACTGCGCCACCAGGGAAGTCCTTGGCTTAGTTTCTTGATCCTACCTATTCAGTCTTATAAGCTTTCAAATTGATCTTTCTAGTCTATCCAAAAGAACTTCTTTACTGTCTTTTAAACATGCCACAATCCTTTCAATAGCTGTCTTTGTTCATGTGTTCCCTTCTGTCCAGATACTTTGTCTGCCGTCAGGTGCTACCTCTCAAGTGAAGTCTGTCCACAACTAATCTCTTCCCTCTTCTAACCTTTGCTCCATAGCTGGGATTGTCTGAACCATTTTTGTTTTTTCTTTAAAGTTTTATATGCTTTGCATTTTTACTGTAGCTGGTATGCATATTTATGTCTTAGATGCCCATAGAATTATTTGAAGGCAGAGATTGCAATCTCTGTTCTAGCGCCTTGTGAGTTCTCAATGAGTAGTTTTTGAATTGACGTTTCAGAAAATCTCCAGTGTTTCTCAGGGTACAGTACCATTCTCTATGGCTTATGGTCTCAGGAACCACGATGCTTAACTGGCAATATTTCCCAAAACTCCTAATTTCATGCAGGCAGTTTTTAATTATACAAGTAATCAGGTGAATTCCAGGAGATTGAGACTGAGCAGTTTTCTGGGCCTCTTTTGAATCTTTCCCTTTCTCCTACTTGATGATGTAAGACTAGAATTAATTCCTTTTTTTTTTTTTTTTTTTGCGGTACGCAGGCCTCTCACTGTTGTGGCCTCTCCCATTGCGGAGCACGGTCTCCGGATGCGCAGGCTTAGCGGCCATGGCTCACAGGCCCAGCCGCTCCTCGGCATGTGGGATCTTCCCATACCGGGGCAGTGGACTCTCAACCACTGCGCCACCAGGGAAGCCTGAGTAGAATTCCTTTTGATCAAGCTGAATCAGATTATATTTTCTAATATGAACATTGCTCTGTTGGTCCTACTATCCCAAATAGACTTTTCTGTTTGTAAGAAGTATCCCTGAGAATTTTACTCTTACTGTTAAGTTTCTTCTTGGGCTCTTCTAAAGGCTTTGTGGGAATAGTCCCATAACACTTTATTTACCTATTGAAATGGCCTTACATTGACCAAAATGTTTGAAATAAGTGGAATAGTAGACAAATCCTGTGTACTTTTCAGTACTCATATTTGTATTAAGTAAATTCAAGCTTAGCGTATACCGAGTAATCCTTCTCTCAGAATTTCACAGGTCAGCCTTTTCAGATGTGGAAATGTTCCTTTTCAGCCTAAGTTGGTGCCCTCTACCTATTGGTCTATATGCCACTCAATTGTCTGCTGTTGTGACTTTCATTTCCTAATCCAGTGAGCCTGTGTGTTTTCTCTTCCCCTGTTCTGTTCCTCTGTAGTACCAGCTGCAGTATCTTGTGTCCTGCTCCCTCAGAGATGTTTGCCAGCAGCATGTTCTTGTCACTTTCTGGCACCCCACACAGATAGAGGCTTTGTCTGGAATGCTTGTGATTTTTAGCCAGAGCCAGGAATTTTCTGCAGCTGAGTAGGGGGAGGAGTTGCCGCTGTTTCCCTCTATTGAGAGGGTAGGGCTTAGGGAGAGGGAGGGTGGGTGGGTGATTTCCCGGAATTTTAAACATTCCGCACAATGAATCCTTTGATTTCTTTCTCAGGAACAGGGCGGATACCTGACCAACTCGTGATCCTAGACATGAAGCATGGAGTGGAGGCGAAAAATTACGAAGAGGTATGTCCTGCTGTAACAGCCAGTAGAGGCAGTAGCTTGCTGTCTGTGAGGTTTCTGTGACCTAGTCAGGCCAACAGGCTGTGCTTTGCCCGGGAGGCTGTGGTTTTCTCAGCAGTCATGTGATAACCAGCTTGATATAAAAAGTTATGTTAACAGCCTTGAATAATAATTCTGGCTGTGCTGTCAGCCAAATGACTGGACCAACTGTCCCATAGAAATGTTGGTGTGGTAAAACCCAAGCATATGCCATTAGTGCTCTTGAGACGTCTGAAACCAGATATATATTTATAATTTTTAAAAGCTGGAATTCATTTATGTTAATGTTCAAGGTTAAGAAAAGTGATTTTTAAAAAAATTCCTATGGCTTTTATTCCCCGACTGACAGCTACGTATATAGCTAGGGCATAGATTCAGTGCTGTTTTAGACTTGAACAGTTGTGCTGTCTTTGAGAAACACAATAATCAAAAGTAGCTTTTAGTTAAAATAATTTCAAAGAGAGAGCAAGATGGAAGAAAAAACTGCAAGAGACTAGCAGTTTTGCTGACAGGAAGTATTGTAGAGAATAAAAATAGGCATTTATTTGGGTGGTAGGGAGGTGGAAGTGTGCATAGAATTAGGGGAAGGGAGACCAAGCCCTTTTAATCTCAATTATTGTGAGAGACTCTGGGGGCAGCACAAAATGGTTCTTCAAATGAAGAGCACCTTTGAAAAACCACAAGAACTATTTAAGACTGGAGGATTGATCTTTACAGAAAGATAAGAGTGTTTGTACCGAGATCAGTCTTTTTACAGCAGTACCTGAAGGCATGAAGAAGAGGCGGGGTACAGGAAATGTAAATGGCTTTTGAAGAATGTAAACTGAATAAACAAAGGAAAGTTGTTTTAAGTGATTTAAGAGAATTTTCTAGGAATGTTGGAACAGGAGAAGTTATTCTATCTTTGGTCAGAACTTGGAAGGGAAATAACCTAAAATGGAAGATTGGAAGCGACTGGCTGGTTCTACGACAGGAAGTAGTACTACAATGATTGCAGCTCTCCAGGTCTTTCCCCTTTTTTTCCTAGTTCATGTGTGTGTTCAACTGAACAAAACTAGACTGAGTTATTGGTAGGGAATAAACAGGAGCAAGTGATGCAGTTGTGAATGGAAGACAATTCCTAGTGGAGACTTTGATTTGCTTGTTTCTGTCTCCAGGCTAGTTTAAGTAAAAGAAATAAAGCAAGAGCTTCTTTGTTTGATGAACTTAAGAGTAAACTGAAAAATCGGAGAATCCTAATTATATCTAAATAAGATCATGTAAGTTAAAGCACTGTTGTACGGTATAAAACACTAAGAAAAATGTTGTATTATCTTGAGGTAGAAGAATAGGTAAAATGATTTTCAGTTTTTGAGTACTGCTGCTATATTCTCAACCTCAGATTGCATATTAGACATAGCTTGTTTTTCTCTAAAACAGATGGTATTGTGAGTTCACATATAGAATGATGTGGACGTCACTATCGTATGGCATTTTACTTTTTTATTATTTTTTTAATATATCTTTATTGGAGTATAGCTGCTCCACAATACTGCGCTAGCCTCTGTCACACAACAAAGTGAATCAGCCACGTGCATGCATACATCCCCACGTCCCCACCCTCTTGAGCCTCCCTCCCACCCTCCCTATCCCACCCCTCTAGGTCATCACAAAGCACCGAGCTGATCTCCTGTGCTATGCAACTGCTTCCCACTAGCTATTTTACATTCGGTGGTGTATATATGTTGATGCTACTCTCACTTTGCCCCAGCTTCCCCCTCCACCCCGTGTCCTCAAGTCCATTCTCTATGTCTACGTCTTTATTCCTGCCCTGCCACTAGGTTCATTAGTACCACTTTTTTTTTAGATTCCATCTATATGCGTTAGCATACGGTATTTGTTTTTCTCTTTCTGATTTACTTCACTCTGTATGACAGACTCTAGGTCCATCCACCTCACTACAAATAACTCAATTTCGTTTCTTTTTATGGCTGAGTAATATTCCATTGTATATGTGTCACATCTTCTTTACCCATTCATCTGTTGATGCACATTTAGATTGCTTCCATGTCCTGGCTATTGTAAATAGTGCTGCAACGAACATTGTGGTACATGTCTTTTTTTGAATTATGTTTTTCTTAGTATATGCCCAGTAGTGGGATTGCTGGGTCATATGGTAGTTCTATTTTTAGTTTTTTAAAAAACCTCCATACTGTTCGCCATAGTGGTTGTATCAATTTACATTCCCACCAACAGTGCAGGAGGGTTCCCTTTTTACCACACCCTTTCCAGCATTTATTGTTTGTAGATTTTTTGGTGCTGGCCATTCTGACTGTTGTGAGGTGATACCCCATTGTAGTTTTGATTTGCATTTCTCTAATAGTGATGTTGAGCATCATTTCATATGCCTCTTGGCCATCTGTATGTCTTCTTTGGTGAAATGTCTATTTAGGTCTTCCACCCATTTATTTTTCTTTCTTTTTTTTTTTTTTTTAAGCAGAGGTCTTCTTAGAAGCCCATATGATTTAAATTTATTTATTTATTTATTTATGGCTGTGTTGGGTCTTCGTTTCTGTGTGAGGGCTTTCTCTAGTTATGGCAAGCGGGGGCCACTCTTCATCGCGGTGTGCGGGCCTCTCACTATCATGGCCTTTCTTGTTGCGGAGCACAGGCTCCAGACACGCAGGCTCAGTAATTGTGGCTCATGGGCCCAGTTGCTCTGCGGCATGCGGAATCTTCCCAGACCAGGGCTTGAACCTGTGTCCCCTGCATTGGCAGGCAGATTCTCAACCACTGCACCACCAGGGAAGCCCCTTCCACCCATTTTTTAAAAATTTATTTAGTTATTTTATTTAGTTATTTTTGGCCGTGTTGGGTCTTCGTTTTGATGTGTGGGCTTTCTCTAGTTGCGGCGAGTGGGGACCACTCCTCATCACGGTGTGCGGGCCTCTCACTGTCGCGGCCTCTCTTGTTGCGGAGCACAGGCTCCAGACGCGCAGGCTCAGTAATTGTGGCTCACGGGCCTAGTTGCTCCGCGGCATGTGGGATCTTCCCAGACCAGGGCTCGAACCCGTGTCCCCTGCATTGGCAGGCAGATTCTCAACCACTGCGCCACCAGGGAAGCCCCCTTCCACCCATTTTTTAATTGGATTGTTTGTTTTTTTGATATTGAGCTCCATGAGCTGTTTGTATATTTTGGAGATTAATCCTTTGTCCGTTGTTTCATTTGCACATATTTTCTGCCATTCTGAGGGTTGTCTTTTCGTTTTGTTTATGTTTCCTTTGCTGTGCAAAAGCTTTTGAGTTTCATTAGGTCCCATTTGTTTATTTTTGTTTTTATTTGCATTACTCTAGGAGGTGGGTCAAAAAAAGACCTTGCTATGGTTTATGTCAAAGAGTGTTCTTCCTATGTTTTCCTCTTAAGAGTTTTATAGTGTCTGGTCTTACTTTTAGGTTTTTAATCCATTTTGAGATTATTTTTGTGTATGGTGTTAGGTAGTGTTCTAAATTCATTCTTTTACATGTAGCTGTCCAGTTTTCCCAGCACCAGTTATCGAAGAGGCTGTCTTTTCTCTTTTGTATGTTCTTGCCTCCTTTGTTGTAAATTAGGTGGCCATATGTTCGTGGGTTTATCTCTGGGCTTTCTATCTTGTACCATTGATCTGTATTTCTGTTTTCGTGCCAGTACCATACTGTCTTTTTTTTTTTAATTTATTTTTTTATACAGCAGGTTCTTATTCGTTATCCATTTTATACATATTAGTGTATATATGTCAATCCCAATCTCCCAATTCATCACACCACCACCCCCGCCACTTTCCCCACTTGGTGTCCATACGTTTGTTCTCTATATCTGTGTCTCTATTTCTGCCCTGAAAACCGGTTCATACTGTCCTGAATACTGTAGCTTTGTAGTATAGTTTGAAGTTGGGGAGCCTGATTCCTCCAGCTCTGTTTTTCTTTCTCAAGATTGCTTTAGCTATTTGGGGTCTTGTGTGTTTCCATATGAATTGTAAAATTTTTTTTCTAATTCTGTGAAGAATGCCATTGGTAATTTGATAAGGATTGTATTGAATCTGTAGGTTGCTTTGAGTAGTATAGTCATTTCCACAATACTGAGTCTTCCAATCCAGGAACATCGTATATCTCTCCATCTGTTTATGTCATCTTTGATTGCTTTCATCAGTGTTTTATAGTTTTCTGAGTACACGTCTTTCACCTCCTTAGATAGGTTTATTCCTAGGTATTTTACTCTTTTTGTTGTGATGGTAAATGGGATTGTTTCCTTAATTTCCCTTTCTGATTTTTTGTTGTTAGTGTATAGGAATGCAAGAGATTTCTGTGCATTAGTTTTGTATCCTGCAACCTTACCAAATTCATTGATTAGTTCTAGTAGTTTTCTGGTGGTATCTTTAGGATTTTCTACGTATAGTACCATGTCATTTGCAAATAGTGACAGTTTTACTTCTTTTTTTCCAATCTGTATTCCATTTATTTCTTTTTCTTCTATGATTGCTGTGGCTAGGATTTCCAAAACTATGTTGAATAAGAGTGGCTAGAGTGGACACCCTTGTCTTGTTCCTGATCTTAGTGGAAATGCTTTCAGTTTTTCACCATTGAGTATGATGTTTGCTGTGGGTTTGTCATATAAGGCCTTTATTATGTTGAGGTAGGTTCCCTCTATGCCCATTTTCTGGAGAGTTTTTATCATAAATGGGTGTTTAATTTTGTCAAAAGCTTTTTCTGCATCTATTGAGATGATCATATAGTTTTTATTCCTCAGTTTGTTAATGTGGTGTATCACACTGATTTGTGTATATTGAAGAATCTTTGCATCCCTGGGATAAATCCCACTTGATCATGGTGTATGATCCTTTTGATATGTTGTTGGATTCTGTTTGCTCGTATTTTGTTCAGGAACTTTGCATCTCTGTTCATCAGTGATATTGGTCTCCAATTTTCTTTTTTTGTGGTATCTTTTTCTGGTTTTGGTATCAGGGTGATGGTGGCTTCATAGAATGGATTTGGGAGTGTTCCTCCCTCTGCAATTTTTTGGAAGAGTTTGAGAAGGATCGGTGTTAGGTCTTCTCTAAATGTTTGGTAGGATTTGCCTGTGAAGCTATCTGGTCCTGGAATTTTGTTTGTTGGAAGATTTTAAATTACAGTTTCAATTGGGAGATTGGGATTGACATGTATACACTGATGTGTATAAAATGGATGACTAATAAGAAAAAATAAATAAATAAACAACAAAAAATTACAGTTTCAATTTCATTGCTTGTGATAGGTCTATTTATATTTTCTAATTCTTTCTGGTTCAGTCTTGGAAAATTGCACCTTTCCAAGAATTTGTCCATTTCTTCGTGGTTGTCCATTTTATTGGCATATTGTTGTTTGTAGTAGTCTCTTATAATCCTTTGTATTTCTGCGGTGTTGGTTGTGATTTCTCCTTTTTCATTTCTAATTTTATTGATTTGCGTCCTCTCCCTTTTTTTCTTGATGAGTCTGGCTAACGGTTTATCAACTTTGCTTATCTTCTCAAAGAACCAGCTTTTAGCTTTATTGAACTTTGCTATTGTTTTCTTTATTTCTATTTCATTTATTTCTGCTCTGATTTTTATGATTTCTTTCCTTCTACTGACTTCGGGTTTTCTTTGTTCTTCTTTCTCTAGTTGCTTTAGGTGTAGGGTTAGATTGTTTATTTGCAATTTCTCTTGTTTCTTGAGGTGAGATTGAATTGCTATAAACTTCCCTCTTAGAACTGCTTTTGCTGCATCCCATAGGTTTTGGGTTGTCGTGTTTTCATTGTCATTTGTTTCTATGTATTTTTTGATTTCTTCTGTGATCTCTTGGTTATTTAGTAGTGCACTGTTTAGCCTCCATGTATTTGTGGGTTTTTTGGGGTTTTTTTTGGCTGCATTGGGTCTTTGTTGCTGCGTGCAGGCTTTCTCTCGTTGCAGCGAGCAGGGGCTACTCTTCGTTGCGGTGTGCGGGCTTCTCATTGTGGTGGCTTCTCTTGTTGCAGAGCACAGGCAGGCTTCAGTAGTTGCGGCATGAGGGCTCAGTAGTTGTGGCTCGCGGACTCTAGAGCACAGGCTCAGTAGTTGTGGCACACGGGCTTAATTGCTCCACGGCATGTGGGATCTTCCTGGACCAGGGCTTGAACCCATGTCCCCTGCATTGGCGGGTGGATTCTTAACCACTGCGCCACCAGGAAGTCCCTGTATTTGTGTTTTTTACAGTTTTTTTCCTGTAATTGATTTCCAATCTCATGGCACTGTGGTCAGGAAAGATGCTTGATACGATTTCAGTTTTCTTAAATTTTCCGAGGCTTGATTTGTGACCTAAGATGTGATCTGTCCTGGAGAATATTCTGTGTGCACTTGAGAAGAAAGTGTATTCTGCCACTTTTGGGTGGAATGTTCTATGAATATCAATTAAATGTATCTGGTCTGTTGTGTCATTTAAAGCTTGTGTTTCCTTATTTATTTTCTGTTTGGATGATCTGTCCATTGGTATAAGAGGGGTGTTAAAGTCCCCTGCTATCATTGTGTTACTGTCAGTTTCCCCTTTCATGGTTGTTAGCATTTGCCTTATATATTGAGGTGCTCCTATGTTGGGTGCATAAACATTTATAATTGTTATATCTTCTTCTTGGATTGATCCCTTGGTCATTATGTAGTGTCCTTCGTTATCTCTTGTAACAGTCTTTATTTTAAAGTCTATTTTATCTGATAGAGTATTGCTACTCCAGCTTTCTTTAGATTTCCATGGAATATCTTTTTCCACCCCTTCATTTTCAGTCTGTATGTGTCTGTAGGTCTGAAGTGAGTCTGTTGTAGACAGCATATATATGGGTCTTGTTTTTGTATCTATTTGGTCAGTCTGTGTCTTTTGGTTGAGGCATTTAATCCATTTTACATTCAAGGTTATTATTGATATGTATGTTTCTATTACCATTTTCCTAATTGTTTTGGGTTTGTTTGGTTTGTTTTTGTGGGTCTTTTTCTTCTCTGTGTTTCCCACCTAGAGAAGTTTCTTTAGCATTTGTTGTAAAGCTGGTTTGGTGATGCTGAATTCTCTTAGCTTTTGCTTGTCTGAAAAGCTTTTGATTTCTCTGTAGAATCTGAATGAGATCCTTGCTGGATAGAGTAACCTTGGTTGTAGGTTTTTCTCTTTCATCACTTTAAGTATATCCTGCCACTCCCTTCTGGCCTGCAGAGTTTCTGCTGAAAAGTCAGCTGATAACCTTATGGGGTGTCCTTTGTATGTTATTTTTTGTTTTTCCCTCACTGCTTTTAATATTTTTTCTTTGAATTTAATTTTTGTTAGCTTGATTAATATGTGTCTTTGTCTGTTTCTCCTGGGGTTTATCCTGGATGGGACTCTCTGTGCTTCTTGGACTTGGTGGCTGTTTCCTTTCCCATGTTAGGGAAGTTTTCCACTATAATCTCTTCAGATATTTTCTCAGACCCATTCTTTTTCTCTTCTTCTGGGACCCCTATAATTCAAATGTTGGTGTGTTTAGTGTTGTCCCAGAGGTCTGTGAGATTGTCTTCAGTTCTTTTCATTCTTTTTTCTTTATTCTGCCCCTCGGCAGTTATTTCCACGATTATGTTTTCCAGCTCACTTATTCGTTCTTCTGTCTCAGTTAGTGATTCCTTCTACTGTATTTTTCATTTCAGTTTTTGTGTTGTTCTTCTCTGTTTGTTCTTTAGTTCTTCTAGGTATTTGTTAAACATTTCTTGTATTTTCTCAATCCGTGCTTCCATCCTATTTCCAAGATTCTGGATCATCTTTACTATAATTAACTCTGAAGTTTTTTTCAGGTAGATTGCCTGTTTCCTCTTCATTTATTTGATCTTTTAGGCTTCTACCTTGATCATTCATCTGTGACATTTTTTTGCTGTTTCCTTCTTTTTTTTTTTTTTTTTTGAATGAGTGGGATTGTGTTCCTGTCTTACTGGTTGAGGCTTTCAGCACTGGACTTTGTACGCTGTTGGGTAAAGTTGCGTCTTGGTGCTGAGATGAGGACCTCTGGGAGACCTCACTCCGATGAATATTCCCTGGGGTCTGAGGTTCTCTGTTAGTCTGGTGGTTTGGACTCAGAGTTCCCACCACACGAGCTTTGGCCTGACCCCTGGCTCGTGAACCAAGATCCTGCAAGCCACGCGGAGTGGCAAAAAAAAGGGGAGGGGGGAGAACGATGACAAAGAAAAAAATAAAATTAGACTAGGAAACTAGCAGATATGTTAGAAAGAATATAAAAATTAAAATATATTTGAAACAACCAGAAGGTATAACAGAACCACAGTAGTAAGAAAGGAGGAGAGGAAAAAAAAAAGAAAGGTGGAAAAGGCCTTGGCTGTGGAGGGTGGGACCTAAGCAGGGATGGGGTTTGGGTGGTGGGTGGGACCTATGCTTAGGACTTATGCTTAGGGCTGGAAAAGGCCCTGGGGTGGGGGGTGGGGCGCTTAGGCTCAAGGAACAGAAGGGGCTCAGAGGGTGGGGGACCCCACCTGGGAGCTCAGCAGGTCTCCGGGCTCAAGTGGGCAGGGCCATCCCAGAGGGCCCCCTCCCACCTGCCTCTCCTGATCTCCCTGGCTTCCCTCCTATGCCCCCAGGACCCTCGCAGCCCCGAGGGGGCCTCTGAGGGGGTAGGACCCAGCCCGAGAGCCAGGCAGACTTCTGCCTATTGGTCAGGGGATAGCATGCTCCCCACTGATCCGAGCCCCCAAAGGTCCCTTCAGGCGTGGGAAACCCTCCCCCCTCAGCCACCCCTCAGGAGCACTGGTCCTATCTGGCCTCCACTTCTCCTCCCCTCTCAGTCCCCCCACATCCTACCAGTTCGCTTGGGGTTTCCTCCCATCACCTTGGGCGTGGAGGTCCCCCACCAGCATCCTGCAGGCACCCTAGTTTTGGGGAGACGCAGACTCCACGTCTTCCCACACTGCCGTCTTGACTCCACCCCCCCCCCCCACGTGGCATTTTAGAATCCCCATACCTCCTGGAATTTCCATCATCCTTGGACTTTGTTGACACTGGGAAAGGGCCTTTATCTTTCCTGACCTTTTACTTAACCCAAGAGGGGAATCCCTAGCAGAAAGGAAACCACAGTGCTTCCTTTGCCTGCTTCCTGCTTCGGAAGTCTGGCACGTCCTAAGCCTTTCTTTACGCACATGGTTACAACACAACTCTAAATTCTCTGTCTTAACCAAGAAACTCCTCCCACTGCTTTCTTCGGTGGTCTACCTCCCCACTCCCCCACCCCACAAAAAGCAGATCAGACTGAGACAGAGGAGGACAAGTGGTTATTACACAGGCCAAAGACTAGCCCTTTTCTCAGTCTGTGGCTAGACTGCCTTAAACCTTGCTCAGAAATAGCTATTAGTTGTCTCTGGGCTAATGCCTGTGACAAGAACATGGATAATAGAAGCACTTGTTGAGTGGTTAATTACCAGAGAGCACTGAGCCTATGTAGAGGTTTTGAGGCATTTAATTTCAGGCCCTTGAGACAAGGGAGAGACTTTATCTCCAGAGGATTGCGGCCCTTCAGCATCAGTATTTAGATTCAGGAAGGTGGCACATTTCTTTTAATGTTTTTTTCACATCACAGCTCTCCCTCACATTTGCGGACTTCATAATTCTGAAATCCCATGTGGTCCTGTAAGATTCAGTAGTAATCGCTGTCTAAATAGCTGGACAGAGTACCACACTACCTACTAAATTGTTATGGAGGATTAGTTAATGCATGTGAATTGCTATGTAAACACGATACAAATGTAAGGTGACATTATTTGAAGGCAGAATGGTTGCCATTTTGTAAAGAAGCATAGGCTTGTAGTTTGAATTCTTTAAAGAGAAAGAATGTGTATTTCCTCAGAAATAAAGCACTTTTGATTCCCTCCATTGTATTTTAAGGACCTCTCACCCCTATCAGAGGGTGGCATTTGCCCCTCAGAGGGTGGCATTTTTGTAGAATCAGTATGTGAATTGAGCCATTTCTTTTTAGTTTGTGGTCTGTGAACTAGAACAGCGGTTTGGAGGGACTTACTGTCTAATCTTACAGTTGTGGGAATGAAGGCAATTATCCCACCAAGAACGAGCTGCCTGACGTATCCTCTTAACTCTTGGGCTGTGTATGTCCCCTCTTGCTTGGATGTCCACATTTTCAACTCAACTAAAGTCATGTTTTGCCTAGGGGTCTGTTAGTATGCCATTTGCTACCAACAAATACACCAAAAACACAGTTGCACTTGTTGGAGCAACAGCTGAAGGCTTTCCAAAGGTTCTGTTTCTCTGAATGCCCTCATGAAGGAGGAACTCTGGTTTTATATACTTGATCCAAAATCTGTTTCTTGACATAAGTTAAATGAAATAACATGGGTAAGGCACCTGACACATAGGTGATCAGTTCAGTAGATTTTAGTTCCCTTCTCCTACCCCTTCTAGAAACTGCCAAATGGCTATGACCGAGTAAATAGGATCTTTCTAAATTTCATTCATTTAACCCTAAGGTTGGCAGTATTAGCGGGACTTATTTTGCACATTGTTGACCTTTTGACCTTTGTTGAAGAAGCCTGTGATTCACATGCCCCCATGTATAAGTAGACTTGCCTTTGGGTGTACAACTGTCTTCATGATCTTGATTGTGTTAGACTGGATGGTCTCCACTTTTATTGCTATGCTTCTAAAATTTGCAGGGGCTGTGGAGTGGGATGTGGAGATAACATTCATTTGTCTGAATCTGGCTCTCCTCAAGAAGCTTCTCTCTTGAGTTTCTCAGTGTTCCACCAAGGGAAAGAATCTAGTGATTCTCTAGAGGCTGGTTTCACATGTGTGTTTTAAGAAGCAGTCTTTCAGATTTAATACCTTTCCTTGGTACAATTACATAGAACTCTGAACTCTTTAGATTCAGATCATCATTAGAGGAATGGAAGATTTAGATATGGTTTAAGAAGAGTAATTTTACGGTTATTTTGGAGGTGTCATAGATACACAGGGAAAGCTTTTCCAAGCAATACCTATCATTACAGATGAAGAGTGATAGATATTGTGGTAGAGAGAACTTTTTCCTAGGCAGTGTGCCTGGTGAAGATGAATGCTGAGTGAAAGTAAATGCAGAGTGCTCTTAACATACAGGAAGTGTGTGCTTCAGGGGACCAGCAGTACATAGCTGCTATGAGAATGTTGGCTCCTTAAAGAAGGCTTAGAATGGACCTAATGGGTTAGCTATAAGTGTGTACCATGTATCAGGCATGTGGGACTATACAAGGTATATATCATTCTGATTCTGTTGAGTTCAAGATCCAAACTAGTGTGGGGGAAAAGGATAAAAAGCAAAAACAATGTGAATATGACAGTATATGATTGAGTGTTAATTGTGTGACACAAAGTCTGAGTGTTGTAGGGCATTAGGAAAGAGGGAATCAGTGTTAACAGTAGTGGTTAAAGGAGGCTTCATGGTTAAGGCTGGAAAGATAGGTACGATTTGGATACACTGAGTGTGTACGCTTTTGGAAGTCAGGGATTCACTTCTGCTTACATTTTACAGCAGAGCTTTCAGTTTTGATGCTAAATGCTTTGGTGACCGTGGGTAGGGAGTCAAGAGACCATGGTACTGCTAGTCTTGGTCTTCCCCTCAAAGGACTGAATAACTTTATGGAATCATGAGTTTCCTCATTTGTAAAATGATGTCTCTGGTAGCTCTGATATTTTTGATTATTTAATGGTTAAATGCAGCCTACAAGGGGAATGCTACCTCCTAGTGGAGAACCTATGGTACACATTGTCAAATAGGGTTTGCTTTTATCAGACTGTTGGCAAAACACACATCATCCTTCCAACCTTGGAAGAGAAAAGTAGACCAGAATAATGGCCTGCCTTCGTGAGATGTGTAATTTCACATTCTTACAGACACTTTGAACATTGAATCAGATGTTTTGAATAGCAGAACAACAGTCAGTGGGGATATTGATAGAGGTTTTCTTATTAGCTTTTTGTACTGACTGATATAAAGTCTTGATGATACTCTTATTATTATTATTTATTTGGCTGCATTAAGTCTTAGTCGCAGCATGTGGGATCTTCGTTGTGACGCGCAGGCTTCTCTCTAGTTGTGTGCAGGCTCCAGAGTGCGTGGGCTCGGTAGTTGCAGCGCGTGGGCTCTCTAGTTGTGGCGCACAGGCTCAGTAGTTGTGGTGCACGGGCTTAGTTGCCCCGCAGTGTATGGGATCTTAGCTCCCTGACCAGGGATCGAACCCGCGTCCCCTGCATTGGAAGGCGCATTCTTAACCACTGGACCACCAGAGAAGTCCCTTGATGATACTCTTTGAATGCTTAGTCCTGGGCAAGCGAAGAGGGTCTACTTTAAAATACTTAGGATAATTTGTTTTAAAATTTTATTCTATTAGTTATAAAAATTAGAGTAATGCAGTATGAAACCTATGAAGCTTGACTGATAAACTGGACAACTTACCCAGATCCTTGTGGCCTACTATAGCACATTCACTTCACTTTTGATCCAGATAAAACTTAGTCTAGTCATCTGGTTTTCTTCACCAAATTTTTTGTTCCTACAGAATAAAATATAAACTCAGACTTGGATTGCAATTCTAGCTCAACCAAGCTCTGAGACCTTGGGCAAGTTATTTAACACTCTGAGCCTTAATTTCCTCATCTGAGAAATTTAGGAATAATAATATTCACCATATATAGGATTATGTTATTAGGATTAAGTGAGAGTATAAGATATAAAATACGGATCACATTCTGGGTGTATAGTAATAGGTCTAATTCATTATATTACCTTCTTCATCCTCATCCTCAATTTAGCTCCAGCCTAACTTTTTTTTTTTTTGTGGTACGCGGGCCTCTAACTGCTGTGGCCTCTCCCGCTGCGGAGCACAGGCTCCGGACACGCAGGCTCAGCAGCCATGGCTCATGGACCCAGCCGCTCCGCGGCATGCGGGATCCTCCCGGACCGGGGCACGATCCCGCGTCCCCTGCATCGGCAGGCAGACCCCCCAACCACTGCGCCACCAGGGAAGCCCCAGCCTAACTTTTGAGGCTTATATTTGCTGTTACCTATCACCCACCCACAAGCTCGCATGCGCGCACACACACGCACATCTACCTACTTTATGGCTACTCATGGCCTCCTGAGCAGGGCCTGCACTTTCTTCCCTACATGTTTTGGTTTGCAGGTTCCCCTCAGCCTTAAATATCTGTCTCTCCCATCTCTTAAAATCCTGTACACCTTGTATGACCCAACTCCCCCACTTCCTGTTAAGCTTTCCTTTATTCTTCCAATTGTAATTAAGTTCGTGCTACTTTCTTTGCATTCCACTTTCAATGTGTACCTTTGTTGTAGAAGTTAATACATAGTGCTTTATATTATGGTTGTAGCTTTTTAGGTGAGCCTCTCCACGAGACTGTGAGCTTCTTAGGAGCAGAGATCATAATTTATCTTGGTGCCTTGCACATAATAAGCCCTCAAAAAAACACTGTTAGGGTATTAACATGTTAAAAAACAAAACAGAAAAACCTTTTTACATTTGTTTTGATTTCTAGGTTTAGATTAAATGTAGAAATATATTCATTATTTTTGTTATTTCCACTGAGTATCCATGATATGTTAGATGGTTGAAATAGCAAGTTGGTTTTCAATATTGTTTTAGTCTTTTGGCAATTCTTTACGTTCGCTGGATTTTAAACTAATATCAAGAATAAAGGTAGTTATCAGGCAGAGATGTTTTTTAGGGAAAGAGACCTTCATCCCACTCAGGAAGTCTGCAAATAATTTACTGAATTAAGGGCAGGATTGAGTAGGGATTTCATTGAGAAAATGAAATTGACTTGGATGATATGTTATGAATAGAAGTATAGAGTCTACAGTAGGTCCTATACTAGAAAAGGGGTTAGGAAATTGAATGATTAAGTAAACAGTGGCCCATATGCCATATGGAGTACTATGTAGCAGTTAAGAAGTAAGTATGAGGTGAATCTACAAGCACTGAAGTTTTTGCGGTAAGCGGGCCTCTCACTGTTGTGGCCTCTTGTGTTGCGGAGCACAGGCTCCGGACGCTCAGGCTCAGCGGCCATGGCTCACAGGCCCAGCCGCTCTGCAGCATGTGGGATCTTCCCGGACTGGGGCACAAACCTGGGTCCCCTGCATTGGCAGGCAGACTCTCAACCACTGCACCACCAGGGAAGCCCAGCACTGAAGTTTTTGGAAAGATTTTATTAAATGAAAAGAAGGAAGCCTTAGAACAACATATACATTATGATCGCATTTATAAGTATGTTTTTAATTATATTTTCTTACGTACATTTATATATATACAAAGGCGTAAATAGTGTGTTATCTTCTGACAAGGTCTAGAAAGATATACACCAAGTTCATAACCACCTCTGGGAAGGAATGTGTGGATGTGGGGATCGAGGAGCTGTGAAGATGGGCCTTTTGTTTTTGTTTCCTTTGCTTCTGAATAATTTAAATTCTTTAGTAAGGGGACATATTTATATGTTTCTTGTATAGCTAAAAAATAAATGAAACACCAGAAAGGAAAAGGATTGGGACAGGTTTGGGGGACTATATTCTACAAAGGCTATTCTCAGTACCAAATTTATTTTCATTCCATCCTCCTTTTTGGGGTTTTAGGCCTTTGGGCTATTGTCATTTAACCAAAAAAAGGGTGGGGAGTTAGAAGTAGTCTTCAAAGTAATTTTTAAGAATATTATTTTCAGCTGGCAGAGAGAGGTACAGCCATAGTTTCACTTGCAGTTCCTTTTATAAGTTTCTATTTAAGGAGCCTTAAAGCACTTATCTCTAAAGAGGTATCATGCTGTTCCCTTCATACTATCTCATTCAGGAAGCTTTGGAGGGGAAAGCATATACCAGGAGGGAAAATGTTAAACAGCCAAAGGTTCAGCTTATTATATATGTCTTGTATCTTTTTCCTGGGGGGATTTCTTTGCTCTGCACCTCTATATGAAATCAATTAACAGATATATATGGTAGGTTAATGGCAAAACCTGGTGTTTGGGTATTCAGCTAAGAGTGTTAGCTCAGTGTATTAACTAACCATTGTAAATCTTATACCCAGTTAGCTTTATTCTGTTCTGTAGCTAGCTGTCAGTCAAGCTATTAACTGTATCCAACATTTTACAATTGTAAGAAAATGTGCATCCAGTGAAAGAAAACTTAGGTGGATCATTACAAATCCATCACTATATTTTAGGTACCTTAGGACTTCCTTGGTGGCGCAGTGATTAAGAATCCTCCTGCCAATGCAGGGGACACAGGTTCGTGCCCTGGCCTGGGAAGATCCCACATGCCACGGAGCAACTAAGCCTGTGCGCCACAGCTACTGAGCCTGAGCTCTAGAGCCCACGAGCCACAGCTACTGAGCCTTCGTGCCACAACTACTGAAGCCCACGTGCCTAGAGCCCGTGCTCTGCAACAAGAGAATCGACCGTAATGAGAAGCACGCACACCGCAATGAAGGGTAGCCCCTGCTCGCCGCAACTAGAGAAAGCCTGTGCACAGCAATGAAGACCCAGTGCAGCCAAAAATAGATAAATTTTTTAAAATTAATAAATTAGGTACCTTAAATATAAACTCAATTTTTATATCCCTATCTTAACAGCAGTTTTTAGTTTTCTTTTATTTTAAATAACTGTGTCTTGTTCTTCACAGGTTCAATGAAGAATATAGTTTAGTGAAGAGAACACAAGAACACCCTCAAACTATTCCCATTCATCCCACATTAACTGCTATTAACATTTAACAGAGGAAAATAACAAGGAAGGTGAATTGAACAGAAGAGAAGAAAAAGTGGGGAGTTGTATAGAGAATGTATAGGGAGTAAAGAAGCAGATGTAGAAATATTTTTTGAAGAGTTCTCTGTGGAAAAAATGTAAGAGCAACTGGTATATGAATTTTAAGATCTGAAATGCTCTGGTGTTATATCCCCATTTTAATACAAATCATAATCTAAGATTGATAAAGAAAAAACAAATAGAATATGAAATCCTTTCTCTGATCATATATGCCTTTAGTTACTAGATACTCTTGGAGGTTTCACAGTGGTCTGGGGTGAAAAAGGAAGACAGTTTATTTCTCATACCCTTCATTCCTTAGCACACAGTGATGTCCTTGGAGATTTATTTTGATAACTGGCTGTGTAATTAAAAACAAAACACATGGGGACATATGTATACATATAGCTGATTCACTTTGTTATACAGCAGAAACTAACACAACACTGTAAAGCAATTATACTCCAATAAAGATGTTAAAAAACAAAAACAAAAAAACACTCAGTGGATTTTTTTTTTTTTTTTTTAAGCAGAGCTAGGATTCATCTGGGTTCTAGAGCTCTGTTACAAACCTTAAAGTATTGTGGGATTTAAATGAGCAAACCAGAATTCTCTAATTTTGCAGTTTGAGTTATTATCTTAATGTTATAGTTATATGTACTCTCTCATTCCTGTGCATTCCCTATTGGGAATTTGGTGTGTTTTCTTCTCAAAACCACATTTGACTAATACTATGACGCTCACACTTATGCTAATAATATTGCTTATTTCTTAGACAAAAGTGGAAAGGCAAAGTAAAATGCATTATTAAAGTCAGAAATCTTGGAAAAATAATATATCTTATTTTATAGGCTACCATATTATAGTACTACTAAGGAGGTTTTAATCAAAATTAAAGTATGAAAACAGTTTGAGATGGAAACATATAGACAGTAGGGAAGGGAAGAAGCCCAAATTTTAAAATGTGTTAGAATAATGACAGAAGAAATTTTAAGTTTGGCGAAACTTTTAAAAAGACTCCTCTGTTATGTTGTGTTCTTGACTGTAGCAGTTTTTTCAGGGAGTGTGTTCATAATTCCTTTCTTTTCCAGATTGCAAAAGTTGAGAAGCTCAAACCTTTGGAGGTAGAGCTACGACGCCTAGAAGACCTTTCAGAATCTATTGTTAATGATTTTGCCTATATGAAGAAGCGAGAGGAAGAGATGCGTGATACCAATGGTGAGGGGAGGGAAGCTCTTGTTTCTCAGTACGTGCACCGTAAAGGAGATAGATCCCCAAACTTTAAATTCTGGTGTACCTTTTTCTCAGATTTGCCAAAGGGGGTTGTGTGGAAGGATAATTGCTTACTTCCGTGTTGTTGCTCTACAGGTAAATGAGCCTTGTTAGATTTTCAAGGGAATAGCAGTTTTTTCTGTGATAAGCAGTTGACCATATTCTCAGTCAGCTCATAGTGTATCAAACTAATAGTACTAATCTTTGTAATTTTTAACATTTATGTATAGGATAATGCAAATTTAAGAAAAAAACTTATCTGAGATCCTCCTGTAAGGCCTAGGGGCAGAGTGAAGCTAATTAATTGCCTTTTCCCCCTGGCCATTTAGCCTACTGAGCCTCACTTCATTACATTTACACTGCTTTTGCTTTTTTTTTTAGAGTCCACAAACACTCGGGTCCTGTACTTCAGCATCTTTTCAATGTTCTGCCTCATTGGTCTAGCCACCTGGCAGGTCTTCTACCTGCGTCGCTTCTTCAAGGCCAAGAAGTTGATTGAGTAATAAAGCCCAGTCTCCTCCCACCTTGTATCTTAGCCAGCAGAACATCGCTGGGATGTGCGTGGCCTAAGACATCCTACCAGCAACACCATCAAGGCACGTTGGAGCTTTCTTGCTAGAACTGATGTCTTTTGGTGTGGGAGGACGTGGGTTACCACCTACACCCAATAAGTCAAAGAGGGACTTCTTTTTAACTTGGTAGGATTTGGACTGGTTTTGCAACAATAAGACTATTATTAGAGTCACCTATGACAAAAAATAGGGGTTACCTAGATAATGCCAAAGCCAGCATTTGTACTGGGTTTCCTCGTATGATCTGTTTGAACCATGTTTTCTTTCCTTCTCCCACTTGCTCACCAGCTTGGGCTTCCACTCTAGTTCTTTTACCAACATTTGTATGACCATGTTGAACTTGTTTCATTCTGATTGTCCTCTTTGGATTTCTGTGTGACAATACCATTAACTTTCTCTTGACCCTTAGCTGAAATGTTTAGATAGCTTCTGGTGATACCCTTTCACAATTTTATGTCTCTTAAAAGTGTAATGGATGTGACACCTCATAGAAATGAGCTTTGAACTGTAGATTACTCTTAAAGAAAATTTCATTTTAGAGAATTAAAATATTTGTGCTCAGCCGCTTGAACTTCTTTCTTTTTGTGTATTTATGTGTGTTCAGTTCTATGCAGTTTTATCACATGTATGGATGTGTGACCACCACCACAAGATGCACAACCGTTTCATCACATGGATCCCTTGGGGTACCCTTTTATAGCCACAGTCACCTCCTTCCTTAACCCCAAGCCCCAACCTCTGGCACCACTAATCTGTTCTCCATCTCTCTAATTTTAAGAATGTTATATAAATGGAATCACATAGTATATAACCTTTTGAGATTGACTTTTTTCACTCAACATAGTGCCCTTGAAATCCATCCAGGTTGTTGCATATATCACTAGTTTGTTCCTCTTTATTGCTCATTAGCATTTCATGGTGTGGATGTACCACAGTTTAACCAGCATCTGAAGGACATCACTGTTGTTTTCAGTTTTGGGCCATTACTAATAAAGCTGCTGTGAACATTCATGTACATGTTTTTATGTGAACATAAATTTTCATTTCTCTGGGATAAGTGCCCAAAAGAGCAATTGCTGGGTTATCTGGTAAACACATGTTTATTTTTGTAAGAAACTGTCCTGCTTTTTTCAGAATGACTGTGTCATTTTACGTTCCCATTAGCAATGTATGACCAATCCAGTTTCTCCACATCCTCACCAGTATTTGCTATTTTTTTTAAATTTTTTTAGTCATTCTGAGAGGTGTGTGTAATGATATTCATTGTGGTTTTAATTTGCATTTTCCAATTAGTAAATGGTGTTGAACATCCTTTCATGTGTTTATTTGCCATCTGTATTTCTTCCTGGTGAAATATCTGTTCCTTTGCCCATTTTATGATTAGATTGTGTGTTCTTTTTACTACTGAGGTTTTTTTTTAATTGAAGTATAGTTGACTTATACTATTGAGTTTGAGGAGTCCTTATATATCCTAGATACAAGTCCTTTGTCAGTTATGTGGTTGCTTAAATTTTTAACATAACTTATACAAAGGAAAATATAAGTAAAATTTACGAAGTCTTCTTACATGGCAAGTCACTGATTTAATTTCTGTTCTTATGTATTCCATCTAGACAATTAAGACATATGAAGTATTAAAAGGTAACACATCTGGAAGGATCATGAATCGAGTAAATACCTGAAAATATATGTTATAAAAGCAAATCCAATAATCACTTTGGGAATATGAGGTGCCTAAAGGCCAATACTAAGGTAAATAAGAGAAAGAGTGGACACGAATGATCATGTTCATAAATAACAGTGAAAAAATAACATCACTTGATATTTTCCCCACTTCTCCCAATAAAGTGGGTGGGAGTTTGTCCTTTCTGTAATCTCTTTTTTTTAACCCTGCTGACTGTTACAGGGCTTGTCCCATCGCAATGACAAGCATTACAGGACTTAGGGCTCTGCAGCTTGCAGTTAAGAAGCAGCATGTTGGAATTAAAAGAGAACAGTGCTGTCATGACCTGGATAAAGTACAAAGGGGAAAGAGGGAGTGAGTTATGTTGTTAAACTCCCAGGCTGTTCTGTAAATGTTCCAGCTATTGTGAACCCAAAAGCCTTTTTTCCCCCTCTTTTGACTCCCTCTGTGCATTCCTCTGGTGTGGCATAAAAGTAGTTCTGTCATTAATTTGTGCAACATTGCCATCTGCTGTTAAGAATTGATAGATACTGTTTCTGAGAACCTGGCAGCCAAATCTCACCATAAGGGCAGCAGATGTTGAGAAAGTCTATCTGTGGTATTACATATACTAAACAACAGAGGATACATCCAAGCAGGGAAGAGAATAACCAAATTTGTGAGTTAAGATCCATCCTTAGACATTTAAAGGTGAAATACTGTTCTGTACCATTAGCCTAACAAGAAACTTTCATATTTCTGACTGGTGCCTTTTCCCTTTTTAGAAACAATGAAAGCTACTCAGTTGGTTGTAGTCTTCTGTTCTGACAAAATGTCAAAGAAGAAGATAGGAGAGGAAAATACTTTATTTGGCTGATGTTTTGTTCCCACATGTGACTTTGTGAAACTGAAATTCTTTCCTGTCCTTTCCTTTTACTCATGCCAAGACTACAAACTTAGAATTTGTGCTTTTGGTTTAAAGTTCATTGATATCACAGTTTGATTTTATCTAAAAAGTAAAATTATTTGCCTTTGATAAAAGACTAGTGCAAGAGCAAATCAGCTTTAAAAACGAAGATGTTATCTGCTTTCCTCCATTTTTGAACCTGTTATTCAACAAAGCCTGTAAATTATTGATGAAAGTGATAGTTTTAAGTAAGCTTTGTTATACCATTGTCATAAACCCCTGTCATAAGCTGTTTTTATGTTTGTTTAATGGAAAGAGGCATGTGGGATTTATGGATTTATACAGATTCACTTGTAAGTGTTGGATTGGGGATTTTTGTGTAAATTTTCTCAAATAAAGGCTAGCAGAAACTATTTTAGGTGTATTTTTCTGTTACTCGAGTATCTCTTTGTCTGGATTGGCAATAATTCCTCCATATTCCTCAGTATTAAAGTATGGCAAATTATATGTGACGAATTAGAGAAAAAATGTTTATAATTTACTCCAGATGGTTAAAGTTTATGTGAGCTAGTAAAAGTTTATTATACTTTATATATAAATGTATAAACTGTATATAATATGTATATTAAAGTAATAATAATTATACATGTTCAAAAAGACCAAATAGGGTTCTGTAAGCCAGGAATTCTCTGTAGCTTCTCTGTTTTAGAAACTGCTCCTGGAATTATTCCTACAGAGGGTCTTCTCCCTTTCCCTCCATTCTTTAGAATACCCCTCCCAATTTAGAACCCCCCCAGGACTTGCTTTTTTGACCCATCACATCTATGCAAAACCCCACTCCAGCAGGTAAAGGCCATTTTCTCCGTTCCTTTTACTTGCAGTTGAATCTTTTCCATAAAGCTTCTTTTTTAAAAAAATTTTTTTTGTTGTTGTAGTTTTGGTTTTTTTGGGGTTTTTTGTTTTGTTTTGTTTTTTTGTCTTTTTTGCGATACGCGGGCCTCTCACTGTTGTGGCCTCTCCTGTTGCGGAGCACAGGCTCCGGACACGCAGGCTCAACAGCCATGGCTCACGGGCCCAGCTGCTCCACGGCATGTGGGATCCTCCCGGACCGGGACACGAACCCATGTCCCCTGCATCGGCAAGCAGACTCTCAACCACTGCGCCACCAGGGAAGCCCTTTTTCTAAATTTTTAATTTAATTTTTATTTTTGGCTGCGTTGGGTCTTCGTTGCTGCGCGCGGGCTTTCTCTAGTTGTGGCGAGAGGGAGCTACTCTTGGTTGCTTTGCGCGGGCTTCTCATTGTGGTGGCTTCTCTTGTTGCAGAGCACAGGCTCTAGGCACGTGGGCTTCAGTAGTTGCGGCACACAGGCTCAGTAGTTGTGGCTTGCGGGCTCTAGAGCGCAGGCTCAGTAGTTGTGGCACACAGGCTTAGTTGCTCCGTGGCATGTGGGATCTTCCCGGACCAGGGCTCGAACCCATGTGCCCAGCATTGGCAGGCAGGTTCTTAACCACTGCGCCACCAGGGAAGCCCCATAAAGATTCTTTTTAAGAGTCAACCTGAAGTGCTTTACACATTGACTAGCTGGCCTCTTATTTACCCTCTACCTCCATTCTCCCAAAAAACAGTTAATAAATTATGTCAGTGAATGTGTAGTTTATAAAGTAGTGGTTCCCAATGTTTAAGTGTAAATACTTTAAAATCAAAAATGTCTTCTTACTGATATTTTATAGAACATAAATAATGAATTCAGCAAAATGTGTAAGTGAATTTAAATTTAATTGTCTCAACAGTATATATGTTGAATAGCTGTACATGTTCTACAAATTATTAGCTATTCAGTCTGCTACAATGATATGTCATATAGCATGAGCCCCACGAATAATATGAATTTTTCTAGTACCACATTTAAAAAGTAAAAAAAAAAGTTGAAATTTATTTTATTTTTTAAATAATTTTTATTGGAGTATAGTTGATTTACAATGTTGTGTTTTTCTGCTGTACAACAAAGTGAATCAGTTATACCCATACATATATCCATTCTTTTTTAGCTTCTATTCCCATATAGGTCATTACAGAGTATTGAGTAGAGTTCCCTGTGCTACACAGTAGGTTCTCATTAGTTATATATTGATATTTTATATATAGTAGTGCATGCATGTCAATCCCAATCTCCCAATTTATCCCTTTCCCCCTTGGTAACCATAAGTTTGTTTTCTACATCTGTGACTCTGTTTCCGTTGTGTAAATAAGTTCATTTGTACCTTTTTTTTTTTTTTTAGATTCCACATATAAGCAATATCATATGATATTTATCTTTCTCTGACTTACTTCACTCAGTATGACAATTTCAGGACTTCCCTGGTGGTCCAGTGGGTAAGACTCTGTGCTCCCAATGCAGGGGGCCTGGGTTCAATCCCTGGTCAGGGAACTAGATCCCACATGCATGCTGCAACTAAGAGTCCACATGCTGCAACTAAGAAGCCTGCATGCTGCAACTAAGACCTGGCACGGCATGCATGCATGCATAAATAAATAAATATTTTTTAAAAGTACGACAATCTCTAGGTACATCCATGTCACTGCAAATGGCATTATTTCGTTCTTTTTGATGGCTGAGTAATATTCCATTGTATATATGTACCACATCTTCATCCATTTATCTGTTAATGGACATTTAGGTTGCTTCCATGTCCTGGTTATTGTAAATATTGTGAAATTAATTTTAACAATACATTAAGTCTAATATATCCAAAATAGAATGTCAACATAAAATTCAATATAAAAATGTAAAAATGACTGAGATATCTAACATTCTTTGTTCCATATAAAGTCTGGTGTGCATTTTACGGCTATAACACGTCTTACTTCAGACTAGCCACAATTCAAGCGCTCAGTAGTTTCGTGTAGCTAGTGGCTACCACATTGGACAGTGAAACTATAGACTTTGCTAAGTACTTTGGTAGTTTCTTTAATATTACCAGTAACTCTATGGCCCCTGGGAATCATCCATTCACAAGTGAGAACTTCTGCTATATAGCATCCTAACTATTCACTTGTTAAAATATAAAATGGAAATACTGTTTTTTACCAGAAGCACTTTGAAATCAGTTATACCTTTAAAATGGTGGGTATTTCTGGACTTAAGAATATTCCAAAGTCAGATATTTAGTTTCATTTTTATCTAGTACAATGAAGTGCTGAACTTGAGTTTCTGTTTTGTATTCTCTAAGATGGAACAGGATAATTGCTAAGCTTTTTATCTATGCGTTATTAACTAGAACATAATATCAGGCTAACCAAGTTATAGAAAACTGTCTAGTTCCATATTGCAAAGATGCCAGAAAAGTGAATTTTTAAGCTTTGGCTGAAAGCTACGCAGCTCCTCTGAATGAAAGTCAGCACTTCTAGCTATAAGTAATTGTTTTTTCCATTCAACTCAAAAATCACTTATTGATCATCTATTCTATTTAATGTGCTGAACTAAACTCTGGAGTAGACCCAGATAAATAAGAAGCAATACCTATCCTCACTCAAAGTGCCTTCTAATTAATAGGAGGAGGTAGATGGAATGTCCTCTCTCCAGCATGATCTCCGTACTTTCTTTAGCCACCACTGACTTAACATTTTGGATATTCCTCCAGGAAGCCTTCACTAACCCAGCTAGTTTGGCTTGGAAGGGTGCCCCTCCTAAATACCTTTCTAGAAGATTGTACTTTCCTTTTAATAGCACTTATATACGGTTGTAATTGCCTGTTTATTTGTCTGTTATATGGATTGTAAGCTCCAGGAAGAGTAGGAACCATGTTTATTTTGTTCTCTTGTAACCCAGCACCTGACACAAGTTGGTACTCAGTGTTTGTTGGATGAATGAATTGAAAGTTGAAAACTATCTGTACAATCTAAGAACCCCGGAATGAAACCAACAAAAAATTTAACAGGGGTTATCAGTCAGTCAGTCTTGCATTTTGGTTTAAAAACTGTTATATATGTATGAAATAATAACGACCTGATATTCTTTCAACAAATAATTTTTAGGCCTATAATATCAAGCACTTTTCTAGGCACTGATGATACATAGTTGTGAACAAGAGGGCAAAATCCAGGCTTTCATGGAGCTTATATTCCAGTGAATGGTGATAATCAATAAAGTAAACAAGCAAGACATCAATTTTATAGATAAACATTGTGAAGAAAATAAGGGGTGATGTGATCTGGTGGGAGAGCTGTGTTACTTTGCATCACATTGGCTGTGAAAAAGAGAGGTTTGGTTAAATACAAGCACAGCGTAAGTAGATCATCATGAAGTCTGGTACAATAATAGAAAAAATGGATCCAGATCAAGGAAGACAGAAGTCCCTTGTACCCTCCTATTCAGACCCAGTGTGGAAGGTTATGCAGAGTGTAGCATATCATACTTTAAAAGGAACATTGATGGGGCTTCCCTGGTGGCGCAGTGGTTGAGAGTCTGCCTGCAGATGCAGGGGACACGGGTTCGTGCCCTGGTCCGGGAAGATCCCACATGCCGTGGAGTGGCTGGGCCCGTGAGCCATGGCCGCTGAGCCTGCGCGTCCGGAGCCTGTGCTCCGCAACAGGAGAGGCCACAACAGTGAGAGGCCCGCGTACCAAAAAAAAAAAAAAAAAAAAAAGGAACATTGATGAATTCTAGAAAGGTCAGAGGAATGTGAGCTCATTAGCTCTCATACCCTTCACCCCATTCTACCAATTCTCTTCCTCCTGTATTTGCTGTCACTACCTAAAAACAAACCTAGATGTGAGTCTCCTGGACTCAGATTTGCCTCACCAACCATATCCTAACTGAGCACAAAGTTCTAAATGTTCCTCAGATGGATTTCTTAAATCTGGGTCCCTTTTCCACTCACAGTGATAGTACCTCAGCGCTTGTCTCCCAGCCTCCAGTCTTTGTCTTCCATATTGTCATCAGAGTTCTTTGTAAAGTATAGCTTTGGTCTATGTAAGGTGATCATATTGGTTTTTGTCTGTGCTGGGCACATGAGCAAAAGAAGACTTACTAATTATGCGGGGCGGGGGGAGGTATAAATAGGGACATCACATCCCCCAGCAAATCAGGACATATAGTCACACAAATCATATACTCCCCTGCTTAAAAATCTCCAATATTTTCCATTGCCCACAGGAAAAGCCAAATTCTCTAAATAAACATTTGAGGCCTTGTCTTCTGCTTCTACCCCACATATGCCATGGCCTCCAGCCACATTGCCTTCTCTTAGTCCTCAAACATCCTGCTCTCTGAAAGACATCTGGAGCCATGTTGCTGGCTTTGACTCCCAGCTCCCCTCACTACCTATGTAACACAGAGCAGGTTACTTGACCCTTCTCTCTCAGTTCCTTTTGTAGAATGGGAATACTATGAGGATTAAACGGGATTATACATAGAAAGAAAACCTTTAATTTTTTAAAAATATTTATTTATTTAGGCTGGGTCCGGGTCTTAGTTGCAGCACGTGGGATCTTTGTTGCAGCGTGTTTTAGTTGTGGCATGCCGGATCTTTTTTAGTGGCAGCACGCGGGCTTCTCAGTTGCAGCCTGCATGTGGCATCTAGTTCCCCCACCAGGGGTTGAACCCAAGCCCCCTACATTGCGAGTGGGGTGTCTTACCCACTGGACCACCAGGGAAGTCCCAAGAAAACTTTTAGCATAGTGCCAGGAATATAACAATAAATGTTAGTTGTTATCTCTGTAGGACATATTCCCACAATTTTACGATTAAAAAGTAACCTTGGGGCTTCCCTGGTGGCGCAGTGGTTGAGAGTCCACCTGACGATGCAGGGGACACGGGTTCGTGCCCCGGTCCGGGAAGATCCCACATGCCGCGGAGCGGCTAGGCCCGTGAGCCATGGCTGCTAAGCCTGCGCGTCTGGAGCCTGTGCTCCGCAACGGGTGAGGCCACAACAGTGAGAGGCCCGCGTACCGCAAAAAAAAAAAAAAAAGTAACCTTGGAGGGCCTCCCTGGTGGCGCAGTGGTTGAGAGTCCGCCTGCCGATGCAGGGGACTAGGGTTCGTGCCCCGGTCCGCGAGGATCCCACATGCAGCGGAGCGGCTGGGCCCGTGAATCATGGCCGCTGAGCCTGCGCTTCCGGAGAGGCCGCAACAGTGAGAGGCCCGCGTACTGTAAAAAAAAAAAAAAAAAAAAAAAAAAAAAAAGGAACCTTGGATATGTAAAGTTGCCCAAGGTCACATAACTGATGGAACATGTTTTTTCACTGCACTGCAATTTTTTTAGTGACTTTAGGGCGGGGAGCACCCTTTGCAGATTCCCCACCTCCAGATACAGTATCAGGCAGTGCGCAAAGAATGTTGCACGAGGTCAGTTGGTCAAAGATTTGGAAAGACACGTAGAAGGAGAATGTGAAATCTGGAAAGAGAGTGTCAGGAGAGTTGACTTAAAATATTCTTGAAGTTATGTGGAAGATGGAGGGACCCAGCGTAGTCCTGGGTAGGTCTGGAAGAAACAACTGGGCACACTGACTGAGATGACAGGAGGTAAGTATTTCCGCTGGGGGGGAAAAAGGTATAAATTGAGGGGAAAAGGTATAAATTGCTTACTAAACAAAGAGCGCTGTGCGATGTTGGAAGGGACTGTTTCCCCAGTCACTGCCCTTGAGATAGGCCTGGCGCCCATGTGAGACTGGATGACCTCTGGACATCGAGACTGTCTGAGCCTAGAGTCTGTCATACAGAGTGAAGTCAGAAAGAGAAAAACAAATACCGTATGCTAATGCATATATATGGAATCTAAAAAAAAAAAATGGTACTGATGAAACTAGTGGCAGGGCAGGAATAAAGACGTAGACATAGAGAATGGACTTGAGGACGTAGGAGGAGGGTAAGTAGCATGGACATATATACGCAACCAAATGTAAAATAGCTAGCTAGTGGTAAGCAGCTGCATAGCACAGGGAGATCAGCTGGGTGCTTTGCGACGATCTAGAGGGGTGGGATAGAGAGGGTGGGAGGGAGGATCAAGAGGGGACATGGGGATGTATGTGGCTGATTCACTTTGTTGTGCGACAGAGGCTAGCGCAGTATTGTGAAGCAGTTACACTCCAATAAAGATCTATTTTTAAAAAAAACTGTCTGGGGACCTGGCCAGCAATCAGGGGAGGGGTCTGCAGACCCGTCGATGACGCCCTTGCCCCCGCCAGAGCCACTGGACTCCACGCGGTCTCCACCAGGCGCCGCCCGAGGCCTCGACTTCCCGGACCGCCTGGAGGAAATGCAGCCTCGCCGCTAGGCTAAACGAGCGACCAGAGAAAGCGGAGGAAACCCCGCCGGGCCGGAAGCACCCAGAACTGCTTCCGGGTCAAGGGGGAAGGACCCACCATGGAGCCTCGCTGGGTGGCCGGGTGGCTGGGCTGACGGGGCCGCGGGCTGGCGTCTGAAGCGGGAGAGGCGCAGCGCCGCCCGGGACACGCAGGCGGGTCCCGCGGCCGCCGCCATGTCGGTGCTGGGCGAATACGAGCGACACTGCGATTCCCTCAACTCGGACTTTGGGAGCGAGTCCGGGGGTGGCGGGGACTCGGGCCCAGGGCCCAGCGCTGGTCCGGGGCCCCGAGCCGGCGGCGGCGCGGCGGAGCAGGAGGAGCTGCACTACATCCCCATCCGCATCCTGGGCCGCGGCGCCTTCGGGGAGGCCACGCTGTACCGCCGCACCGAGGTAGCGGCCCCCGGCTCCGGCCGCCCCCGCCCCGCCTGCGCGGCCCTGCTCTCCCTGCTCATCGTCCTCGCTTAGTGTTAGGGCCCCGCAGGGTATCTGTCTCGGGGTCTTCATCACTCGTTCAACTCTCCTGCACTAGGAGTTCGTTAGAGCACTGGTTTTACTGACTGGTCGTTTTTGTTTAAATCAGGCAACTGAACAAGTCATTGAACCTTCTCTGAGCCTTAGTTTCCCCATCTGTAAATTGGAGTTAGTGATAGCTACGTACCTTAAACGTAGTATTTACTTTTTAAGGTTATTTTGTGAATCGAACAAAGGTACTTTGCAAACTGTAAATTAAAGTAGTTTATGAATGTGAGGTATTGTCAAAACTTCCTTCCTATTGTGCTGTACAGCTCTCCAAGGTCGAGGTGGAGAGGAGGGGATAGCTTCAAAATTCCCACATCCGTGGCAGCTCCTCTGCCTTTGCCGTATCTTTATGTTCAGATATGAACACGCAGTTGGAGATTTTTCTTGAAGATCATGGGGAAGATTGTAGCGTGTTAGTTTCTTCAGTGATTATCCAGCAGCGTTTATGCGTGGGAAATACTTTTTTATTTTTGGTATATTCTAAGCCATTAGTTCTTAACCTTGGGAGGGACAGGACTCCTTTGAGAATCTAATGTAAACATACCCTCCCCCCAGTCCACTACTGCACACATACAAATCCTTTGAAGAGATTTGTGGATTACTGACCCTCAAGTTCAGAATGTATACTGATTAAAACCCTATACTGAGGAGTCTACTTGCAAAAACTAATCATAAACAGGGTTTGATCACTAAAGTCTTAAAACTCTAGTTTTAGAATAGGTAAGCATCCATGAGAACTTGCTGGGGTTGCTGAAGGCGATTGATCTATCAGTGATCTATCTGTCTGCAGTTCTGGTGTGTGTTCCAAGGTACTTTTAAGGCTAAAAGATGGAGGAGGAGAGAGGTGGTTGCAAGATTAATGTATAAGGTTAGAGTTACTGTTGGTATTCTGTTTTCTTATTTGTACTCAAAATATGAGAATGAGGAGATGAGCTTTGGCATTCCTATTTTATAGTTAAAGAAACTAAGATAGTATATTTAAGGACTTGCCCACTTAAATTAGAAGCAAATCCTGGGCTAGAATGGAGTTTCACATCTCCTTGTCCATGCCTTTCCATTATTATCATGTTGAACTTGATTACCAAGGTTGTTTTAAGTTTGATTGCACTTTCCCTAAAATTGCACAGTATTATCCGTAACACCAAATGTTTATTACATCTGTGAATTTACAAGGGTTTATTTAGAAGCAGCCCTTTCTCTCAAGAAGCGTATATTTCATTGGGAAGACATGTTAGTCTTGTTAGTAACAAATAGCGTTTAAGTTGTATGTGTATATAAGGGGAAAAGAATGGACAAATATTTTAGTGTATGAGCTCTGAAAGTTAAGGAAATGCACAGTGGCAGGTTCATTGATCTTCCCTCAAAGTTTCAAAGGCCTAACGAAGCCATTCTAAAGGATAGGGAGGGTTATTTAGGTGGGGATGCTCCTGGGCTGGGGAGCAGTATCTGTAAGGAATTAGAGATGTTATAAAACGGAGTGAATATTGGGAGCCACAGGTAAGTCTTCATGAAAAGAGGAAAACATGATAACATAAAAGTGACAGTAGAAAGAGAGCTGCAGAATGGGACAGGGTGAGGAAAGTGAACTCAGAGCCCTTAGACCTGGCTTATTCTTATCCAGAAAGGATAAATGAAAATCACTAGAGAGAAATCTAAATTTATAAAATTAGAGGCAATTTTAACATTTCTATTTTACAAGAAACTGTGGTCAGCCATAGGTAACCATTTTCCAGTTCTCTACTTCTCCAATACAATCCTCATCATGACTAGCAGTCTTTCATAATGTCCCTCAATAGAATCTTTGAGACCTACCTCCATCCCATATTTTTTACCTGGAATTGACATCATGTAAATTAAGTGTAGAAACAATGTAACAGAATCTTTTTTTTTTTTTTTTGCGGTACGCGGGCCTCTCACTGTTGTGGCCTCCCTTGCTGCGGAGCACAGGCTCTGGACGCACAGGCTCAGCGGCCATGGCCCACGGGCACAGCCGCTCCGCGGCATGTGGGATCTTCCCGGACCAGGGCACGAACCCGTGTCCCCTGCATCGGCAGGCGGACGCTCAACCACCGCGCCACCAGGGAAGCCCTGTAACAGCATCTTAATGCTTTCCCAGGCCTGCAGTAAATTATGATGCTTGGTCGTATGCAGAACCTTTAAAGTCTGTTCATGTTTAAAGGAAAAAAAGGAGTCAGTCTAGGAAGTTTTCTTTCTAGGCTTACAGATCCGGGTGTGGATTCATTCTCTGCCAGGCGCGAGGAAAGCATGATAGCTGTATTACTATGTTACAGGATGACTCATTGGTCGTGTGGAAGGAAGTTGATTTGACCCGACTGTCTGAGAAGGAACGTCGTGATGCCTTGAATGAGATTGTTATTCTGGCGCTGCTGCAGCATGACAACATTATTGCCTACTACAATCACTTCATGGACAACACCACCCTGCTGATTGAGCTGGAATATTGTAATGGTAAGGTAGAATTCAGTGGGACTTCCTCCAGTGAGACATTCCTGTGCTTATACTTACCTTAAGGGGGAGAGAAAAAGAAGATACACATACAAAGAGTAAGAACTTTAAATGGATTTCTAGAGTTTAAGAGAAATAGTTCAGGCCCTGGAGAGTTTTGAAATGATCTACAAAATGAGGGGAGGGATTTTTACCCTGCATACTCAGATTCTCCTTTGTGATGATAATTCCATTTTCAAATTACTTGTTCAGTTGAATTTTACATTCATTTTTCAAGGTTTTTTCCTTATGAAATGACATTAGTCAAGCATTAGAGACATAGCATGGTTTGACACTTGATATAATATATAATGAAATGGCTTGATATATAATGAAATCTTATAGGTAATATTTATTTATATTGACTTCAACTAAAGCCATCCTATTGAAAAGTGGTCCAAAGATCATAGCTGACTGAAAATGAAAATGATTTCTTTGAACACTTTTGCTTGTAAAATAGCAGTATAGCCTGTTTGTTAAGAAAATAGACCCTGAGCCCATATCCTAAGCTTCACTACTTTTTAGCTCTGTATCTTGCATTAGCAACTTAACCTCTCTGTGCCCCAGCCTCCTTATCTTAAGTGAGCTTGATGATAAGCAATAGTTACCTCCTAGGGTTGTTGTATGAAATGAATATGCATAGTACTTGATATGTAGCAAATTTTTGATAAATACTGTACAAGCTATTATCCTTATTACGTAAGAGAACCCCCAAAGCCCTTTCTTGAGCTGCATGCTAAAGAGGTCCCAGCATGTTCTTCACTTAAATCTCTTAAGAGAAAGCTCCTAGACTTCTAACTTTCTTACTAGATTCTTGTGTACCATGATTGTTCCTGTGTTCAACCCTAAATGTATGAGATTATATTAGAAATTTTTGAAGTAGCAGAAGCCTCAAGTAGCTAACTTCCTTTGTGGTTAGGAGGAACTAGAATGAATGGTGTGTTTATTGAAACTCTGAGTTTAAATTGCAAGGGGAAAAAAGTTGTGAAACTTAACCAGGACTACAGTGTAAGTTACAGCTGCAGGTAGGAAATAAAATGAACCATCATCATTTGCAGTCTGTATTACTTGATAATGAAAGGGAGAAGCAAATTCAGACTTACTCTGCAGGAAGGAGTTAGTAAAGGGAGTAATGATTGGAAACAATCTAGAGTCTCCCCTAAATTTTGGGAAACTTTTTCAGCGTGAAGTGGAAAGAAAAAGAAGTTGATGATATACACCTGTATATACAAAACATCACATCACAGCTGTAACCCAAATGTTCTAATAGTCACACTGAGAGGGTTGCTACCAAAATATTGCAGATTCCTTTAAAAGCAGTTTCGGAAAAGAAAATCATCTGATTTTGAAGACTTTCAAAGTAATTTTATAAATTAGGGCACTATAGAAAGTGTCTTTACTCTCATCTTTTCTAAAAATGCTGTACTTCCCATTTTCATATTGAGTCTCTTCTGTTAGGGAGGGGAATCTCTGAAGAATATTTCAGATATAGTCCTTGACAGATAGGAAGAGTTTTGTAGCCATGTACCCAAGAGCTGAGAAGGAAGAAGGGGTATCTTTTAAGAGGAAGCGGAATCCTTCACTTACTGTGCCACCTGTTAAAACCCTAGGAGCGTTGATCTCTATTAAGCAATTCAAACCTGTTTCTTGTTTTATTGCAGGAGGGAACCTGTATGACAAAATCCTTCGTCAGAAGGACAAGTTGTTTGAGGAAGAGGTAATTCATATTTCTGTGGAAGGAAGCTAGAATTGTAATGTTGTGATTCTTGCATTCTAGTTCTGTATTTACTCTTACAACAATGAAGAGTGTTTTTTTTCCTTTTATTCAGACTCCTTCCAGGCTCTGATTGATATTCATGAGAAAGGAAACCTCTAACAAGGAAGCTGACTATAGCTGCTTCCTAAATGGTTTACCTCCACATCATGATTCTCTATGAGCTTTCTTTCCTGGTTTTGTTACTGCATACTGGTATGCCCAGTTTTCTATACCTTTGCATTCTTCCTGGATTTCTTTCCACAAGTCTGCTTCATCATACTATATAACAATATTGGAACTATTTTATAATGATCTGCTTTTTTTTTTTTTTTTTAAACCCCTACCACTTTTCTTTGCCTACTCAACCTACAAGCAAGAAATGTCAAGTCATGTTGAATCATAACCTCTGGTTGCAGCTTCCTTTGTTTTGTGTGTTCGAGTGTGTGTGTTTATTTATATGGTTTTTTTTGGTTTGTTTCCAGTCCAAGTATAATTTATTTTTTCTCTGCAGATGGTGGTATGGTACCTATTTCAGATTGTTTCAGCAGTGAGCTGTATCCATAAAGCTGGAATCCTTCATAGGTAATGAGTGAAAGAATGTGGGATGTATTCCTTTCCACCAGTACAACCCTCACCTTGGGTACCTCCCATCAGCACTATTATTTTCTTGATTAAGCAGTCAAGGCTTTTCCGTTGATATAATTTAGGAAGGAAACAGTGAGTAATGAGGGGCGTTATCTTCACTTCCTAAAGTTAAACTGTGATCTAGGAAGAATCTCCTCAGTAGCTAAGTACTGCTCAGTCATCTCTTTAAGAAGTATTTTAGAGGTGAGTTCATTAATTCATCAGTAAAGCCTAGAAAGCCACAATAAAAGTGGTATTAGATTGGTTGGAACTCATAGTAAATGTTTTCTCTGAGCAATAAAATGGGCAATTGTTTTTAATTTTATAATTAAGTCTTTTAATTTAAGTAAAAAGGGCTTCCCTGGTGGCTCAGCAGTTAAGAATCTGCCTGCCAATGCTGGGGACACGGGTTCAAACCATGGTCTGGGAAGATCCCACATGCCACGGAGCAACTAAGCCCGTGTGCCACAACTACTGAGCCTGCGCTCTAGAGCCCGTGAGCCACAACTGCTGAGCCCACGTGCCACAGCTACTGAAACCCACGCGCCTAGAGCCCGTGCTTCGCAACAAGAGAAGCCACCGCAGTGAGAAGCCCGCATACCACAACGAAGAGTAGCCCCTGCTCACCACAACTAGAGAAAGCTCGCGTGCAGCAACAAAGACACAACACAGCCAAAAATAAATAAATAAATAAATAAATAAATGATTTAAGTAAAAAGCTTATTCACTTTGTACAATTAATTACGCAGTTTTACCATAGCTTTGGCCAGGGGAAACAGCTTTCTATTCACTTTTAGCTATAGGAGAGAACCATTATAAGAGCATTTCCACGTCATTATACCCTCCTTAAGTGAGTCATGGACCATTGTTAGAGATTAATGTTAATACACTAGCATTTCCCTTTTTATTGATTTGTCCATTCAGTTACCATATATTTCTTGATAGCTGTCGAGTGGCTACAGTTGTGTATTGTTACTTTCTTTTCGACAATTACAAAGAATATTGTTCTGTTTTTTTCACATCTTTCAGTAAAGGAAGCCAGAGTATGAACTAGACACAGTTTATTTGTGTTACTTATGGTCAATTCATCTTTAGAAAGATAGTGATTTTATTTAGGTGATCTGCATAGCCTAATCATTTTGCTGCTGGAATGTGCTGTCTCTTCTGTTCTGTCTCTTCTGTTCTCTTGCCTTAACAAATTTGAAACTTTGGCACCAACCAAGTGTTAAAATTGCCTTGATAATCACTTATTTCAAGGCACAAGTGTTAATTGAAGAGGCAGTACACCTTACAGGAATTATGATTACCTAGGGCACCATTTTTTTTTTTTTTTTGGTCTGACCCTCTCAACTTTTCCTAACGACTTCAGTGTTTTGGGGGACATGCCTGTGCTGCAAAACCACGGAGGATGAAGTTAATTCTCTGCCTCCACTCCCCCAAGTCCCCTTCTCAGTGTTAAAATGTATGAGAAAGTGATGACCACTCTTTGGGATCCCGTAACAACCTGAGCAGTGGTAACACACTCTTTTTATTTTGTAATAATTTGGGGCGGGAAGGGGGATGAGATAAAATAGTTGAGTATATGGGTTTAATATACAGCATCTTTTTTTTTCAGAGATATAAAGACATTAAATATTTTTCTGACCAAAGCAAACCTGATAAAACTTGGAGATTATGGCCTAGCAAAGAAACTTAATTCTGAGTATTCCATGGCTGAGACGGTAAGTATGTGTTATCCTTGACTTGGTTAGTTTTGTTTTGTTTTTTGGTGGCGCTATGCAGCATGTGGGATCTTAAGCAAAGTCCTAACCACTGGACCGCCAGGGAATTCCTCCCAACGTAGTTTTTTTCTTTTCCTTTCCTGCACTGTGAGATATAACTGTACCCCTAAATTTTGCACACTTTTCTCAATATTTTTACAAGTTCTCCATACTTCTAAAGCAAGTCTTCAGGAGTCTTTTTCCTGGACCCACTAACAGTCATTTACATGCTCAGGTGTTTTTTCAAGAGCCATTGTCCACATAACAGCTCTGACATCATTGGCTTTTCCAACACTGACTAGAGACTTTTCTAAAAGCAATAAAATACTTTACCATTTTTTCCAGCCTAGGATCTTTAGTAGATTTCACTTTATCTCTCATTTAATGTTTGTTCTTAGGGTGTTAGACATCTCTGTGTTTCCTTTGAGTTTTTTCTGGTTCAGAAACCCTATATTACAAATAAAGGCTGATGCCCAAAGAACAATCGCATCTTTTTTTTTTTTTTTTTTTTTTTAAATATTTGCAAACCTAGAATTTTATTATTGTTGCCTTGAGCGATGCTGCCATTGCTGGTGCTGCTACTAGTACTTGTCACTCTTCTTTTTGCGGTATTCGGGCCTCTCACTGTTGTGGCCTCTCCTGTTGCGGAGCACAGGCTCCAGACGCGCAGGCTCAGTGGCCATGGCCCATGGGCACAGCCGCTCCGCGGCACGTGGGATCCTCCCGGACCGGGGCACGAACCCATGTACCCTGCATCGGCAGGCGGACTCTCAACCACTGCGCCACCAGGGAAGCCCCAATCTCATCTTTAATATGATACACAGTCTGAACCGCAGAGCTCCCTTCTCACCTGATCCTATGAAAGACCATTTGTAAAGAGTAGACATAAGCTGATCTTTAAAGACAGTAATCTGATCCTTTTAGGACTTATAAAACCCAATTATTACTCTTCTAGTTTCACAATGCTTTGTCTTTAAAAGAACTTGAAAATGTAAACTAATAAAATTAATTTTGTCCTGATGATTATTTTTGATAATGTTGAGATGTGCCTACAAGCAATCTAGAAATATCCAAGGATACTGATAGCCAAGGTTGGGAGTCGGCTTCAGGGACTCAGTTTGCTTGTATGACGGTGCCGTATTGAGTTTCTGAGGAAGTAGGCATGTTGTTGCATGGATTTTTCTCATCAAGAGTAATCCGATAAAACCAAGATTTAACTTTTTTAACCCAGTTAAATGCAAAGAAGGAACGATATGTAAGCCATCTGAAAAACTGCTTTGCCTTGCTGATGAAAGATGGCTGTCAGTTTTATTAGAATTTCCAGGGTACTCATTGTCTCTCATCTTGGGAGAGGCATGACCTCCATTCAGGGCATTTTTTCTCCTTCCAACACATTCTTGAACTCAGAAGGTCTTTTTAAATTTGGAAGAAATTCACTAGCTGTGTTAGTATTACAAATGTTAAATTGAGTCATTTACAAAGTTTCACTACTATGCGTTTCAGTTAGAACTTTTAACCTGTTTATTCAATTACCATCTCTGCACTACCAGTTTTTTTTTTTTTCCATTAGTGAACTTTTACCAAGTATGCTTTTTATAAAGTCTGTGAAGTCTTAAGTGGGTCTTGAATGCCTAAATCCTCTGTGATCCAGGAATCACAGAGCTTTTCTGTCTCCCAAATTACCATAGGTCTTTACCACAGAGATTGTCCCTTTATAATTGGCCCAAGAGATCAGATATGAATAAGATTTCTCTTCATAGTGGCATCATCTCATAAAAACCATTTTGGGATATGCTGATGAATGTTTTGTAATTGTTATCACTAGTTCTAGGAAATTTAATTTAGTTGTTGAAATATTAATATAGTTACCTCAGAAAAGAAGTTATTCTTTGATTGCTTTCTTTGTTGTTCAGCTTGTGGGAACTCCATATTACATGTCTCCAGAGCTCTGCCAAGGAGTTAAATACAATTTCAAGTCTGATATCTGGGCAGTGGGCTGTGTCATTTTTGAACTGCTTACGCTAAAGAGAACGTTTGATGCTACAGTAAGTTGATGTATTATCCCTGCATTGTCCTTGCAAATGGTACAGCTTGGTTGAGAGAATCAGCTTTATCCCTGAGCTTCTGATTTCTTGAACAGAAATCAGCTGTAGGAAAAATAACCAGTATTCAGGCACTGCCTTAGTAGTGTATTACTAAAATTCTATAGACAAGATTTATTTCCAACTTGAATTCCCCACTGAAATAATCATAATCAAGTAGTTTGAGCACGGTCCTTGAATCCATTGACTATAATTTTAAAACTGGCTCTAGGATCGACTGTGTAATGCAGCAATTTAGATAAGCTATTTCATCTCTTATGCTTCAGCTACATCATTTTATAAAAGCTAAGGCAAGTTATATAATACTCATTAAAGTGTTTTGATCTTTTTTATGAAAAATTACACCCTGACTCTTACTAAAGATTGCTACTGTTTTATAAACAACAAATCCCTTTAAGTCTCTTTTCTTTTCCTCTTAAGTAAAGCCCAGTATAAAGCAGTGCTTGCCAAACTTTAATATACATAGGAAATCACCTGGGCATCTTGTTAAAATGCAGACTCTATTTTAGTGTGTCTGGAGCTAGGCCTGATATTCTGCATTTCTGACAAACTCCCAGATGATGCCGATGCTACTAGTCCATGGGTCACAATTTGAGTAGCAGAAGTGGATTCACATCCAATATCCTCTACAAACCAGATGTGAGAACTTAGGCAAATCACTTCATGTCTTTAATCTTCTATTTCATTAGCTATAACAAGGGAAAAAATACATATTCCTCTCATAGAGATGCTCTGCTAATGTATATGAAAATGCAAATATAAGATAATGCAGAATTCTTTGGCCTTTTATGAGACCTGTTTATTTTTCTAAGTGCTGAAGTTTATTCTGATCTATCGTCTAGTTTTCTTAAATAACATAGTGGAAAGAAAATGAGTTTTGGAGTCAGATAGACTTTGGTTGAAATTATGGCTCCATTTTTACTATCCGTGTAGTCTTGGGCAAGTTACTTTACGTCTCTGAATTGGTAATGATAACCTTGCATGGTGTTTGCAAGGGTTAAAAAACATTATATGTGCAACTTATGTTTCTATTGGTCTCAGTAAAGGTGGTGGTGGCACTGTTATAATAATTTCTTATCATTATGAACTTATTATTCATTGCCTTGTCTGTTACAGCAGAGTATCACCTGTATAACCATTATTCGGATATATAAATTAGGAGGCAAATTAGTTGGCAAAGGACATACTTAAAACCAAGGAGCATAGCTAACCTTGCTTTCCTTTTTCTTAGGATTCAGTTGAAGGGTCAGATTATAATATACTCTGAGTATTATTCTGTTGGTCGCATATTATTCTATTGGCTCCATGTTGGCCAGTTGGCTTCATTCTCTGACAGCAGTAATGCATCCCTAACCATTTCTTTTTTTCTTTTTTTTTTTGGTGGTACGCGGGCCTCTCACTGTTGTGGCCTCTCCCGTTGTGGAGCACAGGCTCCGGACACGTAGGCTCAGCGGCCGTGGCTCACAGGCCTAGCTGCTCCATGGCATGTGGGATCTTCCCGGACCGGGGCACGAATCCGTGTCCCCTGCATCAGCAGGCAGACTCTCAACCACTGCGCCACCAGGGAAGCCCCCCTAACCATTTCTTGCTGATATATACCAACGGTTGTAAAAAGAAGTCAGACCTAATTCAGAACTATTGCCATTTCTTTATATGATAGTCACAGGCATCTCAAAGCCCCTGCTAGTAGATTATAATGTCATCTTTATATAACCAAGGACAATACAATAATCATTTTCTCATAGAACCCACTCAACTTGTGTGTGAAGATTGTACAAGGAATCCGGGCCATGGAAGTTGATTCTAACCAGTACTCTTTGGAACTGATCCAAATGGTCCATGCATGCCTTGACCAGGTAAGTGTGACTTAACATATTGATTTCAGTTCAGTGCTTTCCCTTCCAGCCTCAGCGTTTGGAGTATGGCATAGATGAACCTGCACAAAACCACATCCACTTCCCCAGGGTAGGATGTATTTGGGGCTGTATCCGGGAGAATAGGCATTGGCAATTCATGATAGTTGTGTGCTTCAGCCAACAAATTCTTCCTTTACTAATTTGCGAAATGAATTTACCATCTAAATTGTGCTCCATTTTTTATGATCAAGATTAATTTTTTTAAATTGATTTCATAAAATAATAGAGGTAATTTAGAATTCCTAATGTGCAGAATGTTTACAGTTCTAAATGTCACAGTTGCCTTGCAGTGCAGCTCTAGGTCAGTATTATTCAAAGGTGGTCCAGGAACCACAGGCGTTAAAATCGCCAGGGGATGGGGGAGTTTTACAAGAAGAAAATGAAGATTCCTGGGCCCCACCCCAGACTGACTGGATCAGAATCTCTGTGGATAAAGCCCAGAAATCTTTATTTGTAACAGGCACTCCAGGAGATTCTTATGTACTATATATACTGAAATTTGAGAACCACTGCCCTGACAGTTAAAACAAGTGAGGAAGGTACATTCTCATTCACATATAAGTGTTGATGATAGTGAGCATGAAGCATAGAATGTGACATAAGAAATAGGTTTTTTGAAACAGAAGGATGGTATATAGTGATCTTTGAATAACAAACCTCCAGGCTTCTAAGAGGAAGTAAAATGCGTCTTTAAATCCCATTTTGCCCATTCCATTTACTTATTTAAATATTTATTTTGGCTGCACCAGGTCTTCGTTGTGACGTACAGGATCTTCATTGCGGCATATGGGCTTCTTAGTTGGGGCACATGTATTCTTAGTTGTGGCATGCACACTTCTTAGTTGCAGTATGCATGCAGGATCTAGTTCCCCAACCAGGGATCAAACCCAGTCCCCTGTATTGGGAGCATGGAGTCTTACACACTGGACCACCAGGAAGTCCCTTGCACATTCCCTTTAAGTTAAAACTAACCCATTGATACTTTTTAGGATCCTGAGCAGAGACCCACTGCAGATGAACTTCTGGATCGCCCCCTTCTCAGGAAACGCAGAAGGTAAAGAGCAAAGAAGTTGCTTCATTTTCTTTCTGTAGATGGCTGACTATTAGAAGCCTGACTAGAGTACTACAAAGAGAGGGTGGTGTTTCCTGACTTTGCCACTCTGCTGCTATTTTCTTCCAACATCTCTGCTTTCATTGCTTGATGTAGTTCCTGACTTTCAGCTCCTTAACCTGTGCTACTTTGTTCTAAATTAATACTGATGAGACCCTGGAGCCCTTCACTCCTCCCCATCTTCTGTGAGTTCTAATCTAGAGTTTGGGCACTAGAGTGTAGTAATTAAGAGAGGAGGGCTCCGGACTCAGACATCCTTATGTTTGTATCTGAGTTGTGTCATTATCTTTGTCAAGTTATTTAACATCTCTGTCCCTTCGTTTTCTCTATAAAGTGAGGTCGGGTGAGGATTAAAGGAGGTAATGCATATAAAGTGCTCAACATATAAAGCCCAGGGCCTGGCACAAGGTGCTCAACAATTGTTGGATAGTAGTATGGGTTTGGACCAGGTCTTTGCTTTTTAGTGCATTTGTTTAGATGGTAGATTGCAATTGGAGGGGTCCTCTTCAGATACCTTTTGCCCATTTCCTGTAGTCGAGGTTGATTGATTCCTGACAGGTTATTTCCTGAGGTTTATTTAGTGTTAAAGATCTCTAGAGGTAGGAAGAAGGTCCTTTATCCCTCATTTTTTGTAGGAGGCTTCAAACCCTAACTCAGAGGAAGAGGTGTTCTTCATCCTTGTTAAATGCTCTAGTCTCTATTTCATC
This sequence comes from Aethalodelphis obliquidens, assembly GCF_003676395.1. Classification (NCBI taxonomy): domain Eukaryota; kingdom Metazoa; phylum Chordata; class Mammalia; order Artiodactyla; family Delphinidae; genus Aethalodelphis; species Aethalodelphis obliquidens. Next base: position 1,254,802 of record NW_020837965.1, on the reverse strand, counting down.
CTGTTATACTATTTTTTTTTCTGTTATACTATTTTTGCCTAACAACCCTTCTTCCTCCTCTACCAGTTCTTTGTTTTTGAATCTTCCCAATATTCAAACATGTACTGTGCTCTTTTTCAAGTGTTGCCCTTAGATGCATTAAGTGATACCTAATTCCATAATCTCTGCTGTTTGGTCAGTAACCTTTATTCTGTTGTATTAAATTAATCTTTTTCTGGTTCTCCAGTTGATCTCCAGCCAGTGTTTTAGTGCATAGAATTATGTATAATACTCCAGATGCAGCACTGTAACCTTCCATTTATGTTCTTTTCGTATTCAGGCAATATCACCCTTTAGGGCTGGTTAAGCATATTCTAATTCTTTATCTGGCTTATTTTCCAACAATATATTCACTGTTTAAATCTCTTATTTAAATATTTCCATTGATAATGCAATTTTTATTGAGAGAGTTGGAGATTTACATGTAGTACTTTGTTAGAACTTTGTTCTTTGATGGAAAAACAGAAGACAAAGAGCTTTCGAGATAAAGTACAGACACAGGGAATTGTGGAAGTATTCAGGAAGCACTAAGTCCTGTTTGGCTAGAGGTTCTAGACCTGGCGTTCTCAATAGCAACACCTCAGGAACTTTAAAGAAAATGCTTGTTCTTAAGCACCACCCCAGGTCTTCAGCTATAATTGATTTAGGCAGAATGAGAACCCTGAGTTAGCACATGGGAGTGGATACAGGGAAGGAAGGCTGGAAAGGTAGGCAGAGAATGTTAAATGCCAGATGAAGGAATCTGTGCTTTATTCAAGGAATAGTACGGAAGTGTTGGTTATTTATGAGAGGGCAGTTCATGTGGTGAGAGATGTGCCTTAGGAAGAGTTATTTAGCAGTAATAATATCAGTGTTAAATCAGTATAGGACTGATTAAAGTGGATTGAAACTGTGGTGAGACCAATTAGGTGCTACCACAGCCCAGTTGGGAAGTAAAGCTGCCCAGAACCAAGGTGGTGAGACTGGGAAGGAGACGTGAGTGAAAGGGCATTGTATAAGTAGAATCTATAAAACTTGAATATTGAAGAAAGGACGACATCTGAGTCCAAAATCACTGAAGTTTTAAACCTAGTTCACTGGGAGAATAGAGGGTGCCAGTTATAGAATTAGGAGAGTCAGAAAGAAAAGCTGTATTGGAGAAAGACAATGAGCTGAGCTTTAGAGATGTTGAGTTTAGGGAGTCAGTGGGCAGACTAAAGGAAGATGTCAGCAGGTTCCAAAAACGAGCATCAGAGGTTCTCAAGGTTCTCTGGTCCAGCCTGGAGCATTCCTCAGAGACAGAAGGCAAATGGCCCCAGACTGCTGTCCCCCTTGTATTTAATGAATTGTCTAATGCTAGGCCTATAGAACTGTTTCAGTTGTATCGAAGTACTTTCTTAAAAGTATTGTAACATTGTGGGAGGCATATGGTTTATAGAAGATTAAGTCTGTGAAAGGTTTTAAAGAGACACTAGTGCAATATAGGAACTATTATTTCTCTCATGTATCTTTGCTTTTCTTTTGGTAGAGAGATGGAGGAAAAAGTCACACTGCTTAATGCACCTACAAAGAGACCAAGGTAATGCTCAAGAGACTCTTGAAAAGTAATATATCTTAAATTACCACCAGGGGGTCTTTCTTTCTTGGGTCTGGACATTGTTTGATCCCAGTAAGAAGCCTTTGGCATCCTTGCAGAAGCCAACATCTGCTTAAATGTCAAATAGTCATTTCAGAGAAAAGGAAAGCTATAATTTTACCGTCATGCTAAAGTGGACATCATTATCATGATGAATGTTGAAAAGTTGAAAAGTGTAGGTGTTATGGATCAGACTGCTATCTGATCTGGCTGAGCTGTGATGAAGCCTTAAGGCAGGAATTGCAAAGCCTGCTATGTTAGAGGGTTGAAATAAGTCGTCGAGAAAGAACATACTTTCTCATACCATACTTGGCAGTTCTCAGGGAAAAGACTGGAAGCATTTTTCTTTGATATAATTTTTATGTTAAATGTTCCTTTGTTCTGGGGGTTGTCGTCAGGTCAAGCACTGTGACTGAAGCACCCATTGCTGTGGTAACATCTCGAACCAGTGAAGTCTATGTTTGGGGTGGTGGGAAATCCACTCCCCAGAAACTGGATGTCATCAAGAGTGGCTGTAGTGCCCGGCAGGTGTGTGCAGGGAATACCCACTTTGCTGTGGTCACAGTGGAGAAGGAACTATACACCTGGGTGGTAAGTGAAAGCTACGTACTTTAGAACAGTGACGTGCGCCTCAGTGTTTACTGGGCCCAGGCTGTCTAAGAATTTTGTTGGTTGAACATGTGCTGCAGAAGTGGCAGCATGGGATGATGGAATGTAAGCTCTTTTGAGAGTAGGGATTTTGTCTGCTTAGTTCACTGATGTATCCCCAATGCCTGGTACATGTTAGGTCGCTTATAAATGTTTTTTGAATGAATGAATAAAAGAGAGAGAAAGAAAGAGAGAAAGAATTAAAAGGCTTGGACTCAGGAGATTGCATTCTCATTTACCACTGGGTGATTTCAGAAGGTCACTTAATTACTCTGTTCTATTACCATGCATTTCAGAGCAACTCATACCTGTGAAATAGCTTTGTAAACAAATGAAGCAGTGCACCATGTCAGGAAAATTCTAAGACTTCCATCAGTGATTGAAGATGGAATATCTTGAGTAGAATTTTCCTTTGTTCCCCTCTAGATTCTATCCTCTCTCTCACCTCGAACAAACTGCCAATATTTGCTGTCTCTTTTCTTATCTCCCACTCATTCCTCATTCACCTGCAGTGCAGCTTCCATCCCTCCACTCAATTGAAACTACTCTTGACAAAATGACCTATAAAATTGTGAAAATAAAACAGATAGGTACACTTGAGTCCTTGCTTGATCTCCTGTGGTATTTGACATAGTTGGTCACTCCCTCCTTGAAGCCTGGTCTTCCCTTGGCTTCCGCAAGAGCCTGTTCTCTTGACTTTGCTCCTGTCTCTTCTGCTGTGCCTTCTCAGGCTCACTTCAGGCCGCTTTTTCTTTACCTGACCTTGTCTTATCTTAGGTTCTCGGTTCTTCCCACTCTTCCTCCTTCCTGAGGAAGCTCATTTTTTCCAGTAGTTTCAGATAACTTCTCCATGAGGACAGGCTTTATCCCCAGTGTGTAACAGAGTAGACACTCAACTATTGATTGATAGAGAGAAAGAATGAGTGATTTGGCCTCTGTTATAGAGTTTTAACTTGCTGTTATTTCCTAAAATCCTCTCACTTAAAGAACTAGCTTCTGGGGGGCTGCCAGAGGTGGATTGAAATTAGTGCCTTAAAAAACATTTGTGTAAGGACTTACAGTTGAGTTATTGGATGGGAAGAATTACTTATATCTTTAGAACTGTTGAAAAGTCATGTAGGACTATTCTCAGTGCTTTATAGCAGCGTCTTTGACGTTACCAGATTCCTTATGACTGTTACGTATTTCAGGGAAACTGTGACCAAAATTTGTAAAACTTTTATAAGGATTTCCAAGAGGCTGTACTCCTGTAAAAAAACAATCAAATTAGACTACGTAAAGAATTTTTTCATCATCACCCATAATTAAATAGACAGTTCACCTTAGACTTGAAGAAGAAAGACAAAATTGAGAATGGGTCCTTTTAAGGCCCGATGGATATCAGTCTGGATACTTTAAAAATCTTTATCTGTTGGCAGGAGTTTTTTACTATCTACCATTAAAAGGTTTAATCCTCTTACCTTTTTTTTTTCCCGTTTCTATATTTCCAACTGATTTTTTTCCTACTGTTTTTCTTAATAAGTGATACTACAGATTAGATTAAAGATTTGGCGTGAGAAGTTTAAAACTTCACAAGACCTATTTATTTCACAGAACATGCAAGGGGGTACTAAACTCCATGGTCAGCTGGGCCATGGAGACAAAGCCTCCTACCGACAGCCAAAGCACGTGGAAAAGTTGCAAGGCAAAGCTATCCGTCAGGTGTCATGTGGCGATGATTTCACTGTCTGTGTAACAGGTAAGCCAGCAGCAGAAAGCACCCAGGTGCATTTAATGTGGGGTATTTTAGTTAATTCTATGCAGTTTTAGTTGGGATTTTACAACGAAAGACAGTATCCAAAGAACCAAAGACAGTGAGCAAATATTATACACATTAATAACAACATGCCCAACTTGCTATAGCATTAGAGTAGTGATGAGCAAGGAGAAGGCAGGTGGATAACAGAGAAGAGGTAGGATTAGGAGAAATATATCGTATGTCCCAGTTGTGGGGGGAGCAGAAATAACCTCACTACCTAGTCAGGTGTAGATAACGCTGAGTCAGGAATTAGGAGCTCAAATTTAGTTTGGGTCTTGCCATTACTCACTTTATGATGTGTAAAATAGAGATGGCCCCGGTAAAATTTTAAGCCTCTTTAATATATCATCCCACCATTCTTTTTTTAACTGTTACTGTAACAGTACACATGACCCCCTAAATACCAACAACTCTAGGCTTGATAGACAGTCTGTCAGATTTCTCTGATATAATCATCCCATGTGAGCTCATTGGCTGAGGTCATCCTCATTCCAGCCCTGGCCAGCTTTCTGATGAGACAAAATAAGTCATTCCTTTGATGGGTTCTGCTTTCCTTCCTTTCACAGATGAAGGTCAGCTCTATGCGTTTGGATCTGACTATTATGGCTGCATGGGCATGGACAAGATTGCAGGCCCTGAACTATTAGAACCCATGCAGCTGGACTTCTTCCTGAACAATCCAGTGGAGCAGGTCTCCTGTGGAGATAATCATGTGGTGGTTTTGACACGAAGCAAAGAAGTCTACTCTTGGGGCTGTGGTGAATATGGTAGGTGTAGCCTTGACTCTGTCCACTTATTCCCAGGCAGACAGCCTGACCTCTTGCTTGTGTGCCTCTAAACACATCATGCAGCCTCTATTTGAGAAGTGTTAATTCAGTAAAAGAGAATCTTTTTTTTTTTTTTTTTGGCTGCGTTGGGTCTTTGTTGCTGTGCGCGGGCTTTTTCTAGTTGTGGCGAGCGGGGGCTACTCTGTTGCGGTGCGTGAGCTTCTGATTACAGTGGCTTCTCTTATTGCGGAACATGGGCTCTAGGTGTGTGGGCTTCAGTAGTTGTGGCACGCGGGCTCAGTAGTTGTGGCTCGCGGGCTCTAGAGTGCAGGCTCAGTAGTTGTGGCGCACGGGTTTAGTTGCTCCATGGCATGTGGGATCTTCCCAGACCAGGGCTCGAACCCATGTCCCTTGCATTGGCAGGCAGATTCTTAACCACTGTGCCACCAGGGAAGTCCAGTAAAAGAGAATCTTATAGACTATTTTCGTTGGGAAGGAAGCACTCATTTTATTTTATTTTATTTTTTTAAGTTGAGGGGTACAGTAGATTTGATTTGATTTGATTTCTTTCTTTTTTATTTATTTATTTATTTGGTTGCACCGGGTCTTAGTTGCAGCAGGTGGGCTTCTTAGTTGCCACTTGCTGGCTCCTTAGCTGCAGCACGTGGGCTCCTTAGTTGCGGCTCGCGGGCTCCTTAGTTGCAGCTCGCCAGCTCCATAGTTGTAGCATGTGAACTCTAAGTTGCAGCATGCACATAGGATCTAGTTCCCTGACCAGGGATCCAACCCGGGCCCCCTGCATTGGGAGCACGGAGTCTTATCCACTGCACCACCAGGGAAGTCCCTGGAAGCCCTCATTTTAATGATTTTCTTTCTTATGTGTGTCTCAGGAAGGCTGGGTTTGGATTCAGAAGAGGATTATTATACACCACAAAAGGTAAAATCAGAGGCAACTTCTTCCTAGAGCCTATCTAGGTCACACAGACTCCAGTAATATGTCCTCTTTACCTGACTCCTCATATCAAGGTGTTTATCCCTGAAATATTTCCTATCTGGGAGACTGACAATCCGGGATTCCTAATTTAGCACTATGTGGTCTTGTCATCTGACTAAATCATAAAAAGTTGTGAAAGAAGATGCAGCCACTGTGGACACTCTGGAGTCACATCTTGCTTGGGGATGAGCACTAAAATCAGAATGTATAGCGGAAAAGTCACATCAAGCTAAACACACCCTGGATGGGAAATATTGGAAAGCAATAGAGTATCCCTTAACCCAGCACAGCCATTTCCCTTCCCCTTTCCACAGTTGGATACCAAATGAAGTAGTTGTTTGTATTTAGGGGTCATATTGTATGAAATGTAATATCTAATTCCTCTCAGTACTGCAAGAGCTGGCACTGTGAGAGCTGGCATGGGAGCTGAAACAAGCAGAGAGAGCATGGTCACATGCACCCTAGGACACAGGCTCACCCACTGTTCACTATTAACAATGTTTATTTACATTTTAAAAATTAACATATATCTGTGGGACCATTCTCAATCAATAGGATTCACAGTTATTCCTCTTCTTCTGAAAAGACTATAGGAGAAGGTTTGAGGTTTGAGTTTTCAGGTTTCACAGACATCCATCATGTCCCCCCACCATTCTTCAGCCCTATCTAGTTAGCTGCAGAGGGATGTGAGCCTTCAGAAGTCTTGGCTGCTGCCTCAATCCTTGGTCACCTCACTTATTATATGACCAGACTGGCACCCCACAGGGCTACTGAGTTTCTTCTATAACTATCATGGGATCTCTGCATCTCAGAGGACTAAATCAGTAATAGATCGAAGCTTCTCTTTTCCCAGTGTTTTCTGAGAAGTCTTCCTAAGTAGGACCTATTGCTAAAACTTTTAGCTGACCTGGAATTGCCTTCTTTTACTTTATTATAAAACTTGAGCTCCTTGTTGAAAACAGTAGCCTCTAAGCTTCTGGGCAAATCTGAAGAAAACAGAACAACCTTTATTTCCCTGTAGTCATTCTGCTAAATGCAGAGCATCATTTTTGAAAGAATTTGAGGGTTTTTCCCTAATACAAGTTATGTTTGGGAGATTTTCTGATTTTTTTTTTCTTGCAGGTGGATGTTCCCAAGGCCTTGATTATTGTTGCAGTTCAATGTGGCTGTGATGGGACATTTCTGCTGACCCAGTCAGGCAAAGTGCTGGCCTGTGGACTCAATGAGTTCAACAAACTGGGTCTGAATCAGTGCATGTCTGGAATCATCAATCATGAAGTGAGTACCCCGTTTGGTATCCTAAGTACATCATCAGAACTTCTCTAGGTTGGAATTTCTTTGGAAATGCTATTATTGGTTTGTGACTGTGGAATTTGACTTAAGAATAAAGTGACAATCTCACAGACATTATGTCCAATAAAGTAGCCAGCCACAAAAGTGTACATACTATATGATGCCCATTATGTGAAGTTTAAGAACAGGCAAAATTAACTTATGATGGCAAAAGTCAAAACAGTGGTTGCTTCTGGGAAGAGGGGCATAGGTGTTAACAGAAAGAGTAGGAGGGATCCTAGGGTGATGGAAATGGTCCATATCTTGATCTGGATGGTAGTTTTACATTTATATACCTTTAGAAAAATGTATCAAGCTGTACAATATTGTATAGTATGTTATACCTCAATAAATAAATTGATTACAAACAATCAGTGACGGAATTCAAATTCTACCTTATCACTGAAGTAGATACAAGAAAATTAACATTATGAAAAGAAACATTTTTCCATGTATCACCTCTCTAGGGAGTTTTTATGATTACTCTCAAATCACTGATCCTATACAGGCTTATTAAATGTAATTACCATTCCCCTCCTTCAAGAATGTCATAAATTCGCCACTGATATTAAGTACTAGTCCCCTCTTTGTGTTAGTATGATGAGTTTTTGTCATTTTCTAAAGAGTCATATTGAGACAAGTTTGCTGTCTCAATGGAAAAGGTAAGAATTAATTTTTAAGGGCTTCCCTGGTGGCGCAGTGGTTGAGAATCCGCCTGCCGATGCAGGGGACACGGGTTCATGCCCCAGTCCGGGAAGATCCCACATGCCGCGGAGCAGCTGGGCCTGTGAGCCATGGCCGCTGAGCCTGCGCGTCCGGAGGCTGTGCTCTGCAACGGGAGAGGCCACAACAGTGAGAGGCCCGCGAACCAACCCCCCCCCCCCGCCAAAAAAAAAAGAATTAATTTTTAAGCAATCTCTAAAGTAGTGATTGTGAAATGGGAGAGTGCAAATTTGGAGCAGGTCTGGGGAGGGTGTCCATGTGCTTTGAAAAGGCATATTCAGAATTACCATTACTTGATTTGGGTTTTGTTACAACATTGTGTTTGTTGTGAAATTTTAAAGTTACATGGGAAGATTTATTTTTATGCTAATCTAAAGGGGAAAAAACAAAACAAAACAAAACAAGGGCTTCCCTGGTGGCGCAGTGGTTGAGAGTCCGCCTGCCGATGCAGGGGACACGGGTTCGTGCCCTGGTCCGGGAAAATCCCACATGCCGCGGAGCGGCTGGGTCCATGAGCCATGGCCATTGAGCCTGTGTGTCCGGAGCCTTTGCTCCGCAATGGGAGAGGCCACAACAGTGAGAGGCCCGCGTACCGCAAAAAAAAACAAAAAAAAAAGGAACGTGGTTTTTAACAAGTTGAGAATATTGTAGGTAAAATTAGATCACAGTAAACTGATGGGCTGGACAGAGTCTTCAGGATTTTAATTCCTTCCCCTGCTTTTGTTAGGTATGTAGAGTGTATAACCAAGACAAAAGTCAATGATTCTATCCTTATATAGATACCTTCTGGGATGGAGAGTTCATGTTGTGCATACCCTAATTTAGGAATCTTAAAACTTTTGTGGTCAGAAAGTCCTGTCTCATACTAAATTCTCTGATTCCATATTGAGCTTATTTCTTCTTTTATTCTATTGGAGATGAAAAGCTACCTGGCACCTTCTTAATAACATGATTCGCTTGAAAGGCCTTTTGATCACCACGACAACATTTTCAGCCTGTTTCCCCTCCATTTTTTACTTCATGAGTCTTTGCTTTGTGTTCTACCTTGTTTCAGGCATACCACGAAGTCCCCTACACAACCTCCTTTACCTTGGCCAAACAGTTGTCCTTTTATAAGATCCGTACAATTGCCCCAGGCAAGACTCACACTGCTGCTATTGATGGTGAGTTGATGTACGACTGTGTACACAGGCCTTAGTATTTCAGGCTCTTTTATTCTATCAAGTAGTAGTGCTTCTTAACTATATGTACACATTCTCCTGATTTCCCCCATCATCCAGTATTATCTCATTAACAAATTGGGCAGTCAAATAAATGTTTTGTTGGTAATCATTATAAGTATATAATCAATACGTTCCTTAATGAGAATACCACACCTATAATTTCTGGCAACTGTTATTTGTATTTAGCACCATCTATAAGTTTTCTAAGTTAAATAGTACCCATTTTCCACATTTAAAATAAAATATATAATATTGAATCACTTCCTGGGTCTAACTGGTCATAGTTCTAGATGCCCTAGCTGCCCTAGGTCCAGGATTGTGTAGCTAGCTTTATATTTGTATACTCTAACAACCAGAAGCTAGTCTATGGGACTCTGCATTGTCTGCATTTTCCCTCTGTTTCATGACCCATTTGTACCTGGTTATTTATTTTTGCTTCTGTCTCAGAGCGAGGCCGGCTGCTGACCTTTGGCTGCAACAAGTGTGGACAGCTGGGTGTTGGAAATTATAAGAAGCGTCTAGGAATCAACCTGTTGGGGGGCCCCCTAGGTGGAAAGCAAGTGATCAGAGTCTCCTGCGGTGATGAGTTTACCATTGCTGCCACTGATGGTGAGTCTGTACATGTTATTTCAGGCTTTCTGGATAGATGGCTATATTTTAATTTTTGCTTGCAAAAGAGGTGGACTGGTTATTTGTGTAGCTGGATCATATGTTTACTTTTTTATCTGTGTTAAATTGGTGGCCAGTTTTTATGCCTGTGGAGCTTCATTAACTTTTCATGTGTCCAACATAGTGATTGCTGTAAAAAGGTCAGATTTCTAGAAAATGGCAAGTTAGTACTCTTAAATCCCTACTTTTTTTACTTTAACTTTTTTGGTACAATGTTTTAAGAATTATTAAATACTTATATATATACCTTGCCCAGTACCATGTTGGTTCCAATAAATGTTGGGTGGCTAGAGAGGAGAACAACATAATTTAACCTTGTTCCTTGGTTGGGGTCAGCTGCACTGCAGTGATGTCTTTAGGGACTGCTAAGGCTTGAAGGGCTATATACCAGTGTTTCTCAACTTTCTGAATTGGTCTAATGGAATTTTCTTCTCTCTTTCCTCTCAGCTATTTCTTCTCCTCAGCATCCTGCTCCTATCACTTCTCTTCTTTATCGCAGCTTCTGCTAGCCTTCACTCCCTTTCCTCTTTCTTATGCTTTCTTTTTTTCTTTTTTCTGTCTTCCTGTATCACCTTCTAAACTCTCTTGATTTTTGTAGCCACTTCTTTCTTGTGACTTTGTGAACAACAAAAAAACATATTTCATCTTCTTATCTTTTGACTCATTTTGGCTTTTTTTGTTATTGCTCATGCTCTGGGACGTCTTTGTTTTCTTTCAGTCTGTGTCTGTTACTTACACAAGAGAGGTCCAGCAATAGTGTCAGATAAGTGATCTCTTACCATATTTAATTAAGTGAACCAGCCTTCAGAGTAGCACATTAACCTTCCCTGCTTGTCCCAAAACAAGTGGTTTTAGGGAACAGACTGGTTAGTTCAGGCTAGATAAATGGAAATGGTACCTAGAAAGACAGAATCAGGATGTCACTGAGGATTAAAAATAGTATAGCAAGTTCAGTAGCACTTTCTGACAGGTCCTCAGAGAGGTAATGTTTCTTCAGTATCTGTGTACTTCTCAAGTTAAACTTCAGAATGACGAGTATAGAATTAGACTCTGTGTCTGGGCATATTACCTGTTGATAAATGTTCCTCTACTCCTTTGAACTGTACTTGATCACCTCATTCACATAGCAGACATAAACTGAGTGTCTACTATGCTCTAGGTCCTCCTTTAGGCTCTGGGACTATAGAAGTGAGTCTCAGTAAAAATAGAACCATTGTATGATCCAGCAATTCTACTCCTGGGCATATATTCGAAGAAAAGGAAAACAGTAATTCGAAAAGATACATGCACCCCAGTATTCATAGCAGCACTATTTACAATAGCCAAGACATGGAAGCAACCTAAGTGTCCATCAACAGATGACTGGATAAAGAAGATGTGGTACATATATACAGTAAATGGGATATTACCCAGCCATTAAAAAGAATGAAATTCTGCCATTTGCAACAATGTGTATGGACCTAGAGGGTATTATGTTTAGTGAAATAAGTCAGAGGATGGCAAATACTCTATGTTATCACTTATATGTGGAATCTAAAAAATAAAACAAATGGATGAGAATGACAAAACAAAAACAGACTTACAGAGAGAGTGAGAACAAACTAGTAGTTACCAGTGGGGAAGGAGAAGTGGGGAGGGGCAAGATAGGGATATGGGGTTAAAAGATACAAACTACTATGTATACCATAAATAAGCACCAAGAATATATTGAACAGCACAGGAAAATATAGCCATTATTTTATAATAACTTGAAATGGAATATAATCTATAAAAATATTGAATCACTATGTTGTATACCTAAACTAATATAATATTATAAATCAACTATACTTCAATTAAAAAAAAAAGTGACGGGGCTTCCCTGGTGGCGCAGTGGTTGAGAGTCCGCCTGCCGATGCAGGGGACACGGGTTCGTGCCCCAGTCTGGGAGGATCCCACATGCCGCGGAGCGGCTAGGCCCGTGAGCCATGGCTGCTGAGCCTGCGCGTCCGGAGCCTGTGCTCCGCAACAGGAGAGGCCACAGCAGTGAGAGGCCCGCGTACGGCAAAAAAAAAAAAGTTTCAGAAAGCCCCTGTCCTCAGGGAACTCACAGTCTAGTAGGGTAGGGGAGACATACATATAGACAGATTAGTGCAGTCAGGTAGGTTCAGTGCCATGATTGTAGTATCCAGGTCTAAAGCCTGGAGTGTCCAGGGCACAATCCTCTCCCTTTTTTTTTTTTTTTTAGTATTTATTTATTCATTTATTTGGTTGCACCAGGTCTTAGTTGTGGCAGGTGGGCTCCTTAGTTGCAGTTCCCGGGCTCCTTGGTTGCAGCATGTGAACTCTTAGTTGTGGCATGCATGTGGGATCTAGTTCCCTGACCAGCGATAAAACCCGGGCCCCCTGCATTCGGAGTGCAGAGTCTTATCCACTGTGCCACCAGGGAAGTCCCTCTCCCTTTATTATCTAATTGAGCTTATTACCTTAAATCTTCCCTGTGCACTGATAGCTTTAATTACTGTACCTGACTTCTAGACTCACTGATTCAACAGTCCCTTGATTTGGATGTCTAAAGATAAAGTGGCTTTATAGCCCGGTCTTCCCAGGTTGGTCCTGATTCATGCCTACTGTCCGGGCTTAATCGTTAATAGCACCCCCTTTTCATTAAAAAATGCCCTGATTTGTATAAGAGGTAATGGGCATCTCAAACAAACTTACTGTATTCAAAATCAAATTTCCGATCTTCTTTTCAAACCTGTTCCTCCTGCAGCCTTCCTGTTTCAGAAAATGGCAGCTCTATCCTACACCCCACGTCCCATCCATTCACAAATTCTATAGATTATCCTCAGAATATATCCAACCACTTTTTACCATCTTCACTATTACAACTGATCTCCCTGCTTCCATCCTTGGGCCCCTGCAGTCAGTTCTCCTCATGGTAGCCTAGGGGATCCTTTTAAATACCTACTGTTCAGAATCTCTACTAGTTTCCTATCTCAAACAGTAAAAACCAAAGTCATTGGAATGGCCTGCATGACCCAGACTCCAGTCACCTCCTGACCTCTTCTGTGGCCACCGTCCCCTCCTTTACTTTGCTCCAGCTGCAGAGGACTTCTGTGTTGTGTTTGTGATACATACTTTGCACTTTGCTATTCCCTCTGCCTGGAAAGCTCTTCCCCTAGATATCCACCTGGTTCTCTCCCACTTCAATCAGGTCTCTGCTCAAGTATCAACAAGTACTTCTCTGACTACCCTGTCTAAAGTAATGATACCCTACTATTACTGTTTATTTCCAGTTTTCTTTATTGTTTATCTTCCTTCTTAGCACTTAATGCTACCTGAAGTAATTTATTTATCAGTCTCTTCCCACTAGAATGTCAGTTCCACAAGGGCAGCAACTTTGTTTTGTTCTCTGCTCTCTTCCTAGCACCTCAAGCAGTGCCTGTCATGAAGTAGATGCCCAATAATTATTCGAATGAATGACCAAAAATGTTGAATGAGTGAATGAATGGATGGCAGTATGTAGGAGCGGTGGTCATTTTTACCTGGGTGGCATCAGGAGTTGTTTAGGCTTTATATAGGGGAATAAATAGCTTTCCCTTGTTTTGTACATGGTGGAAAATCTTTTTAGCTCTAGGGCATAAAGATGGGAAACCCAAAAGAGTTGGGAAGCCAGTGTTCTGTTCAATTGTCTGCTGTTTAATTTTTTTTGTCTAGATAATCACATTTTTGCCTGGGGCAATGGTGGTAATGGTCGCCTGGCAATGACCCCCACAGAGAGACCGCATGGCTCTGATATCTGCACTTCATGGCCTCGGCCTATCTTTGGATCTCTGCATCACGTCCCAGACTTATCTTGCCGAGGCTGGCACACCATTCTCATTGTTGGTAAGGGTTCCATATGTGTTGGTTAGGATGGCTTTGACAGAGGATAGACCCACACCTAAGTTACTAATGGTCACATTCTGGCAAACAGAAGTGTCCTGAAGAAAAGAAGCTACTCGTGTAAGTCTTAATAATTGTCAGTGATACCATATCTAGTGGTAGGAATAGAACATTGTGTGCTGTCTTATGATAACATAAGGGCTCTGACCCCCTCGCGGTAGAATTTACTTCTAGTAGTCCACTAATTAGTTTATCTGTGCTCATGCTTTTGTGAGAAACATACAGTACACCTTTAAAAAGAAACTAAATCATAACTGCCTCCTGCATAAAGATTCCTTTGTTATGAACAAATTATAAAGGTCTGTGTGAAGGTTTACAAGTTCATTCTTTAGGTCAGTGGTTCACAACCTTGGCTGTGCGTTAGAATCCCTTGAGGAGTTTTTAGAAATCCCATTGTCCTGACCAATTAAATCAGAACCTCTGGGGTGGGACCTAGGCATTGCTACTTTCTAAAGCTTCCCAGGTGATTCCAAAGAATAGTTAAGGTGGAGAATTGCTACATAGTTGAATATAGGGTAGCTATTGGTGCTTGGCTTATAATATTTTTATCTGGTATGAGAGATAGCAGTTATCTCCTAGATTAACTCCCTATCCTAGGCTGTCACTTTTCCTGTCTCTGGCTGTAAACAATGCTTACCTACTGAATATTTTTCCTCAGAGAAAGTATTGAATTCTAAGACCATCCGTTCGAATAGCAGTGGTTTATCCATCGGAACTGGTAAGTAGCAGTATCTCAGATACCAGTGGTTTTCTGAGGTGTGAGTCTTTGGGTTGAATTCCGTGCAGTCTCCCAAAAAAGGAAATAGGAAATATCTCTGGGAAATGAGGAATACAGTGATCAAGAGGGAAGGTCATAGTTTGGTAGATTTCACAATAAGTTATGACTTCTACATTGCAGTCAGAGGGAGAGTACATCTTTGCCACCACACATGTGGGAGTAATTACGTGGCTTGCCTAACATTGTATTGTGACTTACGTACTGTTCCTTTCCTTTCAATGCTAGGGGCTATGGGTTCTGTCTACCCTTTACTTCCATAGTGTTCCCAGGGGTATTCCAGTCTATAGAAGTAGTCCTTCAGAATAAGCCCTTAGAATTAAAAGTTGGCTGAACTTTCAATGTAGTTGGGAAAATCAGCCCAAACCTCTCTAATACTTTTCCTTTGGCTGCTTTCTTCATGGTTCTCTTATTTGGGGCCATGCTAGGAAATTGAATCTGTGTTCCTTCTGGTTTTCCATTTGCTAGGGTACCTGTAGTCTTTGATGTCTCAGAACTGGATTCTGATGTTTTGTGCAATCAAAACAGATGAAGACCCAGAATGAAAGCAGACTAATCCTCCAAAAAGACAGTTGAAAATCTGATCTAGACTTGTTGAGCTCTAGTTTACACAAACACACATCATACCTTTTATTAGTTTCCTTTAGTAATCCATTGCTCAGCATCTGTTTGTGCATATTAATATCTGTCACAAATGATAAAATACCTTTTTGCTAAGCACAGCTGTTATATTAGAGCTCTGTTTTACTAGAACAGTATTTAAAGGAAAACCTTAAGATTAAAAGCACATGTCCATTGTCTGGAAAATAGAAACTCTGTAAGGGCAACGATTTTTGTCTTTTTTATTCAATAATTTTATCCACATTGCCTAGAAGAATGCCTGGCAAATGGTAAATGCTCAGTAAATATTTGTTGGTTGACTATGTTATAACCATCCAATGGAATATTATATGTGTTAAAATGAACAACATCTACAAATATTTCCATAATGTGAAATGTAAAAAGCAAGTTGCAGCAGACTACATGCCTTTTTATAAAGTTCAAAAACAAGCAAAATAAATAATATATTGCTTAAGGATACCTAAGTATGTGATAAAGTTTTTTTTTTTGCAAGAAGAAATGAAAAATACAAAATTAATCAGAGTAGTTATATATAGGTAGGAGGCCAGAGAAGGAAGGAATTCACAAGGCAGATGGAGCAAAACAGGTATTATTCTTGTTCAGCCCTGTCCCATAGCTCTTTCTGCGATAATGGAAATGTTCTATGTCTGTGCTGTCCAGTGTAATAGCCACCAGCCACATGTGGCTGTTGAGCAGTTGAAAGTGGCTCTTGCGACTGAGGAACTGAATTTTTCATTCTGTTTAAATTTAAATAACCATATTTGGCTAATGGCTACCGGATTGGAAACTAATTGTACTTTCATGTAGTAGATGCATGTATGGTTATTTTGTTAGGCATCAAAACTTACACATATGTTAAAAATAGTCTTAATGTGTTTGTCAAATGTAACATAATTTTTAAAAGCCATTTAAAACAAAAAAGGAAGCTTAAGAGGTTATTTTGGCATCTACAGTTCTGCGGCTTTGGTAGGATCACAGTGTGGCATAGTCAGTCCTCAAGCCAGGTTAGCTGGTGATCGTAAATAAGCTTTTACACTTAACTTTAGAATATACCATGCAATTTTTTTTTCTTTTAGCTTTGGCAAATTACTTTCTTAGTTATATTTTTCTTTGGCTCATATTAAAGCTCAGTGTCATTTCCTGACTGTACATCAGCTCATCTTCATTAAATGTAACTTGGAATATGCTGCATGATATTTAAAGAACCAGCCATCATGTTTTTAAAATTCTTACGAATAGTCATTAAAGAATTTAATGAACTTAATGGTTGAGGACTTCTCCATTCAGGTGTTTCCCCAGAAAGGGAGTTAATGGTGAGTTTATCTGGCAACTTTAAGAGGTGTTTGGCTCAAATGTGAAAAAGCTTTGTATATAAGGTGAACCTCTATGAAGGATGCTGGAGTCTGGGTATATCTGTTAAGGCCTGGATGCTGTGGTTGGGGTGAGTATTCAGTAATGCGGTAGAACATTGATAATCTGCTGTGGACATAAGGATAAGCAAGTTTGGAAAGTAGAAGTGAATATTGCTATAAAGATACTGATACACAATACCTTGTATAAAAACTAAAAATTTAGTCCCAAGTATCTGATTTACACTGTTGCTGTTCTGCTTCACGCAACTCTAGGAACCTCTCTGGGGGTCGGTGGGGCTATCAGATGGTAAATCTTGCTGCATAGCAAAGCTTTCTGTTTCTGTGCTGTGTATCTGTCAGTGGTTCAGAGCTCTAGCCCAGGAGGTGGCAGCGGTGGCGGTAGGGGAGAAGAGGAGGACAGTCAGCAGGAATCTGAAACTCCTGATCCAAGTGGAGGCTTCCGAGGAACAATGGAAGCAGACCGAGGAATGGAAGGTTTAGTCAGTCCCACGGAGGCCGTGAGGATCAGTAGTGGGGCCAGCAGCTCCTGTCCTGGCTGGCTTCGAAAGGTAATTCCTTTGGTAGAGGTACCTCTGTAGGGACTAGAAGGGATCTGTTTCCCATGTCCTATCCAAGCGTTTTGCAGCAGGCATCTAGGTTTCTGATTTCTACCTGAACTGAAATCACCAAATCTCTAATCCTTTTTCTTCCTGACAAGAAAAGGTATAAGATGTGCTCATACCTGTATTACTTAAATGAATGGAAATTAATGCAGCCTTCCTTGAAGGCAGTTTTTGTAATGCATGCCTGCAAAGGTTAAGCTTCTAGATTTTGTACTGTGGTTCGTAGAAGTAGAATATTGGGGCAATTGGAATGCCTTATGGTAGAGAAATGCTTAACAGTGGTTATCTATGAGTGATGGAATTACTGGTGATTTTTATCATCTCCCTTTGCCCATCTGTATTTTCACATTTTCTACAGTCAACATTTATAGTTAGAGAAATTTTAAATTTTGTACCCGCCCCCAACCAAAGAGAGAACGTGTAGATTTAAAGCTCCCTCTATAATAAGATTAAACTTGATAGCTACATAGGAATACGAATGGAGGAAGCAGCACACAGTTCTATCTAAAGCTTTAGGTCAGCCTTTAGCAACCTGGCAGTTGGCCTCACTGCCATTACCTTAGAGCTTCCCAACTTACTGAATAGGCTGTGTAGACTGAGTGTGTTAGAGAAACATGTCAGACACTCCAAAATGTTCTTGGATTTGAGTTTGAATTTGCTTCACTGTTCACTCCTCAGAGGAAGGAATGGCAGGATGTTGACAGGTAGGGCGAGCTATGTTGTAACCACAACTGTCCTGCTCCACTAGAGGGTGCTGATGTCACGACAGAGTGAAAGCTATAGCAAGAAGGGAATTTGGTCGAAAGTAAATGGCTCAAACAGAACTGATGAGATTCTTTCTTTTATACATAGGAGCTGGAAAATGCAGAATTCATCCCTATGCCTGACAGCCCATCCCCCCTAAGTGCAGCTTTTTCAGAATCTGAGAAAGATACTCTGCCCTACGAAGAGCTACAAGGACTCAAGGTGGGCTCTGAAGCTCCTTTGGAACACAAGCCCCCAGAAGGAGCCTGGGTAACTGAGCTTTTGCCTTTAAATCACAACTAGGTAAACAGTGGCTGTAAGCTCTGCCCACTTCTCCTGGCCTCACTGTCTTCCCCTGTAGCTTCATTGGTTTCCCAGCTGCCCAGCATCAACTCATACTGTCTGTTCAGTAGTGCTTAAAGCCTGTATGCAAGGCGAAACTGATTTCTGTGGAAAAGTATCTACCCTTTCACATTTCTGATAGGCCCCCATCTTTCTATACCAGATGATTGTCTTTCTTTTCTCTCTGCCTCAGAAGTACCAAAACTGAAATTCCAAAATTCAAATCCAACTTTTCATGACACTGCTAGGGTAGGTTGGAGGTTCTAAATGTAAGTAAGAAATAATACTTGTAGTCTACTGGGGGAGCAATGCATGTATACCTAATTTTGGTAGAAATCAAATTGTGGTAAATATCTCAATAAAACTGTAAACCAGGGATCATCAAACTTTTTCTAAAGGGCTACATAGTAATTATTTTAGGCTATGCGGACCATACAGTCTCTTGCAACCATTCAATACTGATATCATAACACAGAAGCAGCCAAAAATAATGCATAATGAATGGGCATGCTTATGTTCCAATAAAACTTTATTTATAAAAACAAGCAGTAGGCTGGATTTGGCCCATGGGCTATCATTTGTTGACCCTTCCTATAAACAAAGTACAGTAGAAGAAGGGAGGAAAATCCAGGCTAGGATAATTGAAAAGCTTCCCAGAAGAGGAAATAAAGCCTTTGAAACTTCAAGGTAAACATTTTAATTCCTCTGTCAGTTAGCTGTCTTGAATTGTTTTGGCGATCCTATTTACTGAACACCTCTTAAATCTCTTCTAAAGTGTAATCCACTACATTTCATGAATATTGACCCTTTGAATCATGGTACCCTCACTGTGATCAGAAAGACTTGTTCCATCTGGGAAGATCCCACATGCCGTGGAGCACATAGAGTAGAGTGCGCCACAACTACTGAGCCTGCGCTCTAGAGCCCACAAGCCACAACTGCTGAGCCTGTGTGCCACAACTACTGAAGCCCGCACGTCTAGAGCCCATGCTCCGCAACAAGAGAAGCCACCGCAATGAGAAGCCCGCGCACCACAACGAAGGGTAGCCCCTGCTTGCCACAACTAGAGAAAGCTGGCGTGCAAAAAAAAAGAAAAGAAAAAAACTTGTTCCAAACCAAATTGTGCATTCTCTCACTTCAGCATTTTAAATAGGAAGATATCAATGACTTTAAATTTTTTCACAAAGTTCTCCAAAATAGATGATTATTCTTTTACCTTACCATAATGCAGACTGAGGCACTGAGAGTTCTCTTGCTCTGTTACGTTAGAGCCAGGTTCTATTGTAATCCCAGCAGTTTTCAGTTTCTCTTCCATTTACTTTGTGTATATGTGTTTTATATTGTTACTTTAAAAGTAAAATCTGGTAGCACTTAGAGGACATTTGGATTGGGGAGCTGTAGCATCCGGGCAGAACCTCCTATAACCCTTTTCTCCTGTCTCTCTAGCCACCTCGGCTGAATCCCGCAGGAACATGCGCTGGGAAGGGAACACCCTTGACTCCTACCTGTGCATGCAGCACTCTGCAGGTGGAGGTTGAGAGATTGCAGGGTCTGGTGTTGAAGTGTCTGGCTGAACAACAGAAGTTACAGCAAGAAAACCTTCAGATTTTTACGCAGCTACAGAAGCTGAACAAGAAATTAGAAGGAGGGCAGCAGGTGAGAGCATTAAAAGGATAATTGAATTTTTAATTCTGTTTTGAAGAATCACAGAAACAAAACACCAGTGCCTGAAATAGGCTTACTTCTTTGCAAGTACTTACCTTTTGATGATGTAATGTTTGTAATTAATCCCAGATGCTTGGTCCTTCTTCAGGCACCTGGATTAAATCATTTCATCACCTAACTTCCATTGTATATTTGTTACCTTTGCTTTTTCTTCTACTTATTATGAAAAACTTTAAACATTACAGTTCAGTGGACACCCATACATCCACCATCTAGGTTCAACCGTTGTTAACATGTTGCTGTAATTATTTCAAATGTGTTTGTGTCTGTGTATGTTTAAAATATGTGTAGGTATTTATCTGTGTATTTGAAGTATGAGTGTGTGTATGTGCATGTATATTTTTTCCTTTTTCTTTTTTTGCTAAACCATTTTCAAGTAAATTATGAAAGTCATGACATAGCCTTCCTAAATACTTTATTACACATATCTAAAAATAAAGACGTCATTCTTCTGGAGAACCACAGTACTATTATCACACTTAACAAAAATAACACTAGTATTCTCAATTCTCATCTAGTACCCAGTTGATACTCAAATTTTCCCAGTTTTCCCACAAAAATGTCCTTTATAACTGTTTTTATTAGACCAGAAACCAGTCAAGAACCCCCTTTTACACTATTATGTTTCTCATTTCTTTTAATCTAGAACAATTCCATCACCACTTCTACCCCCCCTTTTTTTTTTAACATTTTTAAATTGTTTTGTTCAGTGATCCATACTTCCCTCACTGATTTGAAAGATCACATTTAATATATTGTAAATATCCACATACACACGGGTTCATTTTTAGGATCTCTTTTCTGTTGCCTTGAGCTATTTAATTAGTCCTATTTAAAATACTAGAGTTTTGAATGCCTTGATTCCCAGTAAGGAAAGTCCTGTGCTCCTTTTTGTTCTTTTCTGGGGTTACATTGGCTATTTTTGCACATTGCTTCTTCTGTATGAATCTTAGAATTCCTCAAAAGTGAAGTTTCTCAAAACTCCCTTTGGTATTTATATTGGAATTTATTAGATTTGCTTTGAATTATATCTTTATTTGAGTAGAGTTGACTTGTCTGTAATGCTGAGTCTTCCCAGCCTTGAATAGTTATTTATTCAAGTCTTCCTTTATGTTCTTACATAAAGTTTTATCATTTCTTAGAAGTCTTGTGCGATTATTTTTGTTGTCATCTACTCCCGTTTTTAAAAAAAATTTCCATGGCATTGGTTTGTTGAAGAAACAGGGTCAGTTGTTTAACAGAATGTCCTACATTCTGGATTTGCCTTATTTTCCTGAGACATTGCTTATCTTATTCTTTTGTCACCCTGTCATTTCTGTAAACTGGAATTTAGACTTAAGGCTTGATTGGGTTCAAGTTAAAACATTTTTGGTAAAAATACTTCACCGGTGATGCTGCTTGCGTCGTTTTTTTGTTGTTTTTTTTTTGGGGTTCGCAGGCCTCTCACTGTTGTGGCCTCTCCTTTTGTGGAGCACAGGCTCCGGACGCGCAGGCTCAGCGGCCATGGCTCACGGGCCTAGCCACTCTGCGGCATGTGGGATCTTCCCAGACTGGGGCACGAACCCGTGTCCCCTGCATCGGCAGGCAGACTCTCAACCACTGCGCCACCAGGGAAGCCCCTGAGTCGTTCTTAAAGGGCCATAGTATTGCTCTATATAGAGTGAACTAGGTTAGGGAAATACTGTCAACCTTGGCTTTGCCATTTACCAGGTTTATGTGTTTGGACAAATTACTTTGTTTCTCTGAGCCCTGGTTCTCACCTGAAAGAAGAAAATAGTTGTTGTATGGTTGTTTTGAGAATTAGATGAAATAATGTCTATGAACGTACTTTGGAAAGTAATATACACACTTGAAGTAAGCATGGAGTGATAGGCAGCTGTAGGAGGGAGGAGGATTGTTTTGCCTAGGGCTGTTTGAGTTTTAAAACTGAAGAGTTCTGCATCCCAGAAAATCCTGCGGTCCTGGGCAAACCACGACACTTGGTCACCCTACCTGCAACAAATGTACAGGTGTGGACTTTATCTAAGGTCCTATTATTAAGGTAGTAGTATGAGCTTCTCACAAAACCATGGCTACACATTCTTAGAGGTGGGCATTGAAAATCTAGTCCTGAAATGCTGTAACTAGGTGGCAATGTTGTTAACCTGGAACTGTGTTTTATCTGGACAGGTGGGGATGCATTCCAAAGGAACTCAGACAGCAAAGGAAGAGATGGAAATGGATCCAAAGCCTGATTTAGATTCAGATTCCTGGTGCCTCCTGGGAACAGACTCCTGTAGACCCAGCCTCTAGTCTCCTGAGCCTGTATAGCCTCCAGGAAACTGGAATCCAAAGACCTTCACAGCACACTTACTGAACGCAGAGAGCGCTTTCCTGGCTTCGTTCACTTGCAGACAAGGAGCGCGAGGCGGAGGCTCTGAAGCACTTTCCATGTACACTTGGAGAGTAGCATTGCCTATTAGATAGGATCTAGGAGTGGTTTTGTGTTGGAGAATGGAAGGGCCCCATGGCCCTGGCTTTGTCCTCAGTGACTGCCATAGCAACAGCAGCTCTGTACCTCATCTGGTGATCCCATCTTTGAAGAGGAGACACAATGCTCACCTTAATTTTGCTGGTAGCAGCTTACATCCCACTTACCATTTTCACCATTAATTGGAAGCTGCCTTGGGAATTCAACACCAGGCATTGCACCTCTGGGTGGAGGAGGTTAAAGTGTAAAGCTGGAGTGGGCTAGAACCAGGTGTGGCCCATCCAGGGTCATCTGGAGAGTGGTGAAGTGTTCTAAGCCCTCTCAGGAGCCTTAGTCCAGGAAAGTATGTCTGGTGGAGTCAATCTCCAGCTTGTTTTCAGAAAGTTCAATTATTTTGTGCAGCTAAATGCTTGAGGAGGAGCAGTGGGCTTAGGTTGCTTTTCCTCTGAGGGTTGAGTGAGACTTCTTCAGTGAGGAGTAGAGAAAGAAGGGTAGGTCCCTCCTCGTCACACAGCAGGAGTGTGAGGCTGTGGCCAACGCAGGGTGGGATTTCCTAGCTTTGGAAGATTCCTCTGAGAGATGAGGCGTCTCGTAGAGAATTGAGTCTGTGGGGCAGTAAGAATGGACTTCAGAGGAAACTGTGAGGGGAGGCCCTCCTTCAGCTGCCTCTACTCGGTGTCTTCGAGAGGGCCTAGAGTGACTGAGTCTTCTGCCCCTGAGAAGACTTCTTGTGCCTCTGCCTTCATGGCTCTTAGGGTTCTGATCTTGACATCAGCAGCTCCAACCGCTCCCTTTCTGTATGTCTAGTCAGTGTGTTTCCCCTTTTGGTGTTTTATGAAGCCATATCAGTGAATCTGTATCATCTTTCCTACTTGAGTGGCCCAAAGCCAGCCCCCAGACCAGGTAGTCCCTGAAGCCTAGCAGAACAGGAGGAGCCTGCCAAGTGAGAGGAATTTGGCTGACAGCTCCCTTCTGATCCCCGTGTCTTCATGTCCTTGTAGACAGGAGCAAGCTAGCTTTCCCGGAGAGAGAAAGTGTCCTAGAAATGTTTGATGGTTTTACTTAAGGATGTGAGTGTTGTGTTTCCACCTAGCCTTTAGTATTTTGAGTCACAGGAGCTGCCTTGATGAGTCTCATATCCTACCTCCCTAGAAAGAGCTAAATTAATTTTTGTTTCATTTTTCCCCAACCAAAAAATGAATGTTTGATATCTGTTTAATATTTTGGAAGGACCTGTGCAATGGAAATTATGCCATTTCCCTAAAACTGGTGGTGTAAAGGCTGCTGCTCTGGGAAAACCCCTCAGCTGGGGATGGGCAACTCTATTCAATGGGATCTTCTTTGGTTTAATATTCCCATTGTTTTCTCAATTCTGGGAAGCCTAGTACAATGGTACTAATGTAATCACTGAAGCCTTTTCTTAAAATAAGGGAAGGGGCCAACCCTGGATTAAAGTTACAAGTTCTGGGGACTTGGGGTTTGCAACAAACCCTAACAATGGGTTTTGATTCATCATGTAAATGCAACTTTGATTTTTTTTTTTTAAGGACTGACTGGCCTTTCACGTTCCTGTATCCCTCATGCTCACCACCTCAGCAGGCCTGAGAGGCAGGGTCATTTTGGGTGTTAATCATGAGTATTGCTTCTGCCATGGAACCGAGGAACATGGGCATGTTGCTGAGACTATGGGATGAAAGTGAGCACTGAAGGGAGGGTGAGAGCTGGGCTCTTGGTCCGGAGGGGAAGTCACTCTAGCAGTGGAACGCTGGGGTCGTTTTCTCTAGCACGTTCCCTTGGGAAGTCTAGGTTTGCTGTTAATCTGGCTGAGAATCTAAGTTCTGTGCCTTCGAGACAATTCGCACTTTGCCAAATTGTGCCTGGGATAGCCATATGATTTTTCCCACCAAAAAGCTACGCAAACAGAAACCAGTTCAAAGGTGGTAGCCATGCATCAGATAAAAAGTAAAAGGTGAGGCAGCAGAAATGCCTTTGAATGGTTTTCTGTAGCTGATTCTCTTAAATTGCAACCTACTTTTCTTCTTTATGTAGTGCTAGGTGTTTTAAGTTTTCCAGTAGTATTGCTTTTGAGTTATAGTATAACCTGAGTTACTCCTCTGCTCTGACATTGTTGCTGAAGAATTAGCTTATTGTTAGCCAGATGTTTGAAAGGTTGAGGGTGGAGTGGTTTGACATTTCTGTTTTAAATAAACATTTAAACTCTTAATCAGTGCTATGCCTCAGTGAGCCTACGCATCGACCTTAGTCACTGGGGATAAAACACACAGACTCTAGGCCTTCGTGAATTTTTGCTTCAGTGAGTCTTTATATAAATAAAGAAATAAATGGTCTTGTAACAGAAACAATGCAAGGGACTTTTGCACAGAAATAATCTTTGCTTCTTGCCAGTTTCTTTTTCTTACTAATAGAATCATTTTTGCTGCTACAACTTTTTTTCCCCCAAAACTTCTAAAATATAGTGCTTAAAATGCAGAAGGAGAAAAAGATGAGCCATTAAAAGAGGAAGGGTCATGTCTTGTACTTATCTCCACAGTGGGCTTTTTCAAGGTACTGCCAGTTTATGTTTGTAAAACTGTTTTCCCGCACAAAGGCTGAAGTGTGTTTGGTCTCCCTGGCACAGCCACGTTGTGACTTCTCTTGGCTGAACAGTTCGCTAAGGTTTAGAGAAGAGCAGCCTTAACTCACATTTCATTTGATTTTGCCGTAGATTTGGAAACATTCACGATAGAACAACTCTGGTGCAAGGATGTATTGTAAATGAATTATTTCAAATGAGCATCCTTGGGCCCCCAAAGAAATATTATTCATGATAGTGTCAGGGCAGAGTGGGCTGTAGTCAGGACTACGAAACAAGTTCCTTCCTGCCACAAAGCAAAAAAATCATTTATTGCTTCAGTGATTAACTATGGAAATAAACATGCTGAGCACTAAACCTCACAGAATTACGAACATTAGGGAGAAAAACACTATATCACATCTCTGCTGCCTCCTGTGTAGTTGTGAAAAGTGACAAACTGATGACCTAAAGCAAATGTTGGCCGAAGGTGCTGTGCTGCATTCAATACACTGCATATACTTTTTAACGAAGTGAGTTTCACGGTAAGATTTTTTCTCATTGCTTAACCTTTTGAGCTTTAAAATTTATAACATCTACTTGCACTAAAGTTTCTTGGATAAAGTAGTATAAAACACGGACATTAACAAGCAGCATTTATTTATCCTCTGTCATCCTCTGCTATCTAGGAAGAGATGTAGATAGAAAAAGGTTCTTCTTCCCAAAGATCCGATCAAGCTAAATTTAAAAGGCTAATAGATATTCCTGATATAATCAAAGGCCTAAACATGTTGAGATCGAAGGGAACACTATGGCATTGACTATTCTTTGTTCCTCTAGCAGCATAAGAAAGCACTCCCCACACACACAACATTTGTTCTCCCTGGAGGCCCCTGGTCTGTGACCTTTATAATGTCATCCAGGGCTTCCAGGCCAGGCAGACAAGGCAAATAAGTGAAGCACGCCAGGCGGGGCTGTGGTGATCGTGCTCCACCCCGTCTGGAAGGAGCAACTGATTCTAAATCCCACTCAGTTGGTGCTATACAGGGTGCAGGCCCAGGGTTTCCAGAACTTCCAGTTTCTCAAAAGATACTCCATATCCCAATTTTTTAATGTCAGATTATATTTTTAATACTATGTCAGTCAAATAAAACATACCTGTGGGGCAAAGCAGTCCACAGGCTACCACTGTGTGACCTTGGCCACCACTTATTCTAGTCACCTACTGCTTTTACCATCAAGTGTGAAACTTAAAGTGGGTACCTCATTAAACTTGACTGGAGAATGTATATATTGGGTTAAATATCCAGTGTCTCTCTGTGAGTTTTCTTTGAATGACCAACCAAAAAGCCCTATTATGTGATACCTCTCTTTCTTTGTAACAGTTATGAAGAGCATAAAGCAATACATGCAGTTTTTTAAAACATCATTTTTTTAGCCTAGCGTCTAGCAGCTTCACAGCTAAAGCCTTAAACTTGCATATCAAATTGGTCTGATCTGTTAGCCCAGCCACTCAGCAGAAGCTGCAGAGGAAATGGAACAAGAGTGAGTGGCCATCTGTAGTTTAGTAA
The DNA here is from genome assembly GCF_003676395.1 of Aethalodelphis obliquidens. NCBI lineage: Eukaryota > Metazoa > Chordata > Mammalia > Artiodactyla > Delphinidae > Aethalodelphis > Aethalodelphis obliquidens. The sequence goes on along the minus strand of NW_020837965.1, from coordinate 1,228,272 downwards.
ATGTGGTTTTGTGGTCTGCACAGTCCCCTTTGCCCAGGTCAGGTTAGTTGATTTTTCTCCAGTGTTTTTTTTTGTTTGTTTGTTTTTTCTGTTTTAACATCTTAATTGGAGTATAATTGCTTAACAATGGTGTGTTAGTTTCTGCTTTATAACAAAGTGAATCAGTTATACATATGTCCCTAGATCTCCTCCTTCTTGCGTCTCCCTCCCTCCCACCCTCCCTATCCCACCCCTCTAGGTGGTCACAAACCACCGAGCTGATCTCCCTGTGCCATGCAGCTGCTTCCCACTAGCTATCTATTTTACGTTTGGTAGTGTATATATGTCCATGCCACTCTCTCACTTTGTCACATCTTATCCAGTGTTTTAAACTAACAATTTGAGTGATACTCTCAGGACAGTAATCTTACTAGTATTTCAGATCTGTTGTGTTAGCTTCATCCTACCTGAACTGATAGCTTCTACCCCATCAGACATTACCTTATCACTTCTCCCATTTGACAAGTCTAAGACTCACTCATTTTATTATTTGTTTAATTTTAAATTCCTCAAACCCATTTATTGAAGGCCTAATTATGAAGGTTACTTGCAGTAGGCATGATTCTGCCCAGAGAAAATTTTAGATCTGCTATCTTTTCCTTCAAAGTTTACTTTCTAGAATAGAAGTTTACTGTGATGTGATCAGCAGGGACATGTGACACCAGAATGTCCCAGGTTGCTTTGATGGTATATTTTGCTGCTTCATTTTAAAAGTCATTAAACCAACCTGATTTGAAAGCAGAGTGCTACCAATAGCTGAAACTAAAGTTCCTTCCTTCCTTTTTTTTTTTTCTGACATATGAAATCCATTAGGAAGGAACAACTGCAGAGACATAGTGTGCTTTTCCCCATCCCTACCCTGTAAAGTATTGTACATAAAGATGAGGTTCCCTTTATTACACAGTACAACATGGGGAGGCTTTAGGACATACTGGCGCCTGAACCTTCCATGCTTGTATTGACTTTTGGCCAGGACCACGTATCAGGGAGGTCATTTGTCTTACGGCAAAACTGTATTTTTTATAAGATACCATGATCCTCTGATACCAACGAGCCAACTTCTTGCAAGAACAAGAGGAGTTAACAGAAGCCATAGACATACATGCAGAGGCAGTGGCAAGAAGGCACAGCAAATGCAGGCACTTAACTAGCACAAACCACAATCAGGCTTGCAAGAAGAGAGCTTTAATGTAGCCTCCTCGCTACTCTTACGTGCCCTCACCCATCAGTTCTTAGGGCAATAACATGAGGCGCACCAGCCGCAGGCGGTGATTTAGTGGGAAGCTGAGGCTTCCTGTTGCCTCCTGCTGCTCAGCAATGGGTCTCTCTCTCTTCACCGATTTCAGCTCTGCAGGCAGACCTGGGAGATGTAAAAGTTTTAGTTCTTTCTGCTCTGCATCAAATTATTCTACTCCCATTTACTGCTGAAGAGAAGCGGAGCCTTCTGGACTATCAAGGAAGTTTCCACTGTTGTCTGCTCAACTGCAGTGCTTCCTTGGAGGTGGAGGGCGGTTCTTGATGGTCTTACACTTAGGAATGTGCCACTCTGCCACCTTGGGAGCAAAGTGGCGGCTACAGTGAGGACACTGAATATAGTCTGGATTTTCTGCAGGCAGGATGGGAGGCAGGTCAGAGGGGTTTCCACCTTTGGCAATTATCTGCTGGACCTCTCGAGCCTGACGGAGGGTACGGATGAAAGATTCGTGCTTCTGTTTCCAGTTGCTCTTCCAAGGAGGTTCAGCCTGTAAGTTGAAGGAAGACTGATCATTTAACTTGGTGTCTATCTCATCCCCTTCCTGAGTCTCCGTTAGAATGACAGTAAGGAAATTAAGGTCAAAGAGAACAGGAAAGAAGCGACAATGATAACTGACTTGCCAGAGTGGAGGCACTTAAACCAGGGGCCCCCAGCGCCCCCGGGGCTGCGGACTGGTTCTGGTCCACCGACTGTTAGGAACCAGGCCGCACAGCAGGAGGTGAGCGGCGGGCAAGCGGCGGGCAAGCAGCGAGCGAAGCTGCATCTGCTGCTCCCCCATTGCTCGCATCACGGCCTGAACTATCCCCCTCCCCACCCCACCCATGGAAAAACTGCCTTCCACAAAACCGGCCCCTGGTGCCAAAAAGTCTGGGACCGCTGACTTAAACTAAGGGCCTGCAAAGGCCGATAGTACTGAGAGGCAAGCCTATTTCCCAGCAGAACCCCTGGGAGGCTCAGTGCTTGGAAATACAGGTAGTGGGAAGGGGGAGGTGAACAGGTTGGCTCCCAGGGCTCCTCTCCACCTTGCACATCCAAGTGTCCAACACTTCCAGCACCCTCTCTGGAGAAATTGAACCAGACAGGTTTCAGACTCAGGACATCCAGGCACAGTGGAGAGCAGGGTTAATCTAGGGGCTGAAAATGGAGATTAAGGGCAAGTGTACGCAATGTATTGTGGAATTAACTGTCAGCTTCCTTCCCCCACTCAGCTCCCAGAGTACCAGACACAGGCACCCTCATAGGAGGCAGGAGTTCTCTGGAGGCACCAAGCAGTTGAGAGAAAAGTTGAGATGCTGATTCTGAGGGACCCCAATTAAAAGGCTCACTGTTTGACAACCCTAATATGAAAGCCCTCAGTCAACAAGCCCCACTTAAGCTTAAATATGAACGGACAGTCAGTAAAGCTCTAACAAGGAAGAGACCAAACAAGTACAGGAACACACATGCATACACGCTCAGGAAGTAGCAACAAAGCAGGTAGCAGAAGAAATTTTTTTACAAAAAATCATAATATCAAAGTAGTGTTAGAAGAGATTTTATCTATGAAACAAGAATATATATACTATGAAAAAGGAATGAGAGAACCAGAAAGAACTATTATAAATTAATACTGCAATAGCTAAAAATAGAACTGTTGTAAAATAATGTCAGAAAAGTTACGCAGAATGGGAAAAAGGATCAAGATGGAAAGTAGAAAAGATCAGAAAATTAGGAAGTCAATCTAGAAAGTCCAACACTGACTAATAGGAGTTCCAAAAACAGAAAGCACAAGGAGGAAATTATTAAAGAAGACAATAAACATTCTTAGAAATAAATATCACTACCCTTGAGATTGAAATGGCCTACCCACTATCCAACACAATCATTGTAGAATAAAGAGAGAACCCTATAAGTTTTAAGAAAAAAAAAAATCTATAGGTTTCATATAATGGAGCAGAAATCAAAATGGTATCAGATTTCTCAACAGTAACATTGGATGCTAAAAGCTAGTGGGAAAATGCCATAAAAGTTCTAACAGAAAATAATTTTCCAGCTAGAATTCTCTACCTGGCCGATTCATCAATCAAAAATAAAGCTATTATATCGATATTTTAATTCATCCCAAGACAAAAAATATGCCTCCCGTGCACCTTTCTTAATAAAGCTTCAGCAAAGCAAGGAGTAAAGCAAGAAAAAGGAAGACACAGGGTGCTGGAAACAGGAGAGAAGCAGAGAGAAGTTCCAAACAACAGGTCTGCACCAGGCCTGGAGAAGAGCCAGTCTGGACTGGAGCAGGAAGAAAAAGAATGGTGGGATGGAGGTTCCAGAAGAAAAAAAAGTCAAACTGATAGAAAAACATTAACAGGTGTCTGATACTGGGCAGATCATTCAGGGGAAAAAAAATACAATTAGGTATGTAGGAAACCAAGCAAATTAAAACATGGGTCAGTTATTAACTCTGGGTGAATGTGGGCAGGGGCAGAATCTGTCCACTCAGCAGTGAACAAAATTTATATGGTTATTATCACATAAACAGCTGACTACTGGTTTAACCCCAAACTGTGATATCACTACAATGGAAGGATAAGGGAAGGAGAAAAGTGGGAGGAGAGGGGATAAGAACCCAGAGTGTCCATAAGAGGTCAACAGATAATGTGCAAAATTGATACATCAAGCAAATAAGTATATTATTTAGAAATATGGAAATGCATACCAGAAGAGCCATCTATCAGAACTGCCTGTGGGAGCCAGACGAGGGGCCAGAGAGGGATGAGGCAAAATACTGTTGATCTGCATTATAGGTCACTCAGTACTGCATGATTTTTCAAATGTATTCAAATACTACTCAGATGAAAAGAATATTAATTTTAAAAAGAAGAAAAAAGAAAAGCAAGTAGCTGCTTGGTGATGAATATAGGAAGAGATGTTATCAAAGGAAAAGAAAGGATCCATCAGGAAAATCTTACTGAAACAGCCAAGGCAAGAGAATCAGAGTGTTAGAGATGCTATTTAGGAACCTTTAGAATTGAATTAGGGGAAAGTTCCTCAACTATATGATACTTATACTTTGATTCTTCATTGTACTGAAGTTTATTCAATTAACACTTATTAATCACAAAGCAGAAAGATATAGTCTCTATGCTCAAATACATAAGGTCTAGTAGAGAGACAAGAGTATGAGTCTGCTGGAAGTTATGTGAATATTAAAGGATAAAAGAAAAATCACCTGTTCTTGCAAGTACACTGAAGGAATAACAGAGAGACACAAACCACTCAGCTTACAAAGGCACAAAGCTTTGGAATAAAACTTGGGACGGTCCAAGGAGAGGAGTCCATCTCAATCCAGATCCTTTCTGCCTTGATGTCCTCAATGCAACATATTTCCTCAAACTGGTTTCCACAAAGCTAGGGCATCTGATCTCAGAAACCCTTTTTTTTTTTTTTGCTTTATTGCTACTGTATTTGGGAATTTAAGAAACACAAGATTCTTTTAGGTTCTGGCCAGAAATAAACCACTATAGTGGGACAGAGAATACCCAAGGGGATTATTGGGTTGACCAGAAAAAAAAACAGGATAGAACAGGAACTGATGATCATATCATTATCTGCAAGGGCAAAATGTTGACTTCTCGTTGGAAACCCGATTTCAGGGAGATCGTCGCTAAACATGGAAAGGACTTTCTTGTAGTGATCTCCCATATCGTATTGAAAGAAATAATTAAGACTGCAAAAGACTTCTCTTAACAGCCACCACATAAACGTGAGTTTTTAAAAGCCCCGCAAATACACACATAAACTGTAAAGTGCTAACGGACAAGAGGTGTTAGCGTGGCAGTGGGAGGGTTGGAAGGAAATGAAAATAGAATAACACTCTCACAGTTTACGAGACTCAGAGCTGGACGGGCTTTGAGATCCTGTGGTCTAGGCTTTCGCACATTTTGATCATTTGCATACCACTTTCACTTAATCCCTCTTACTATTTTTCTTTAAATTCATGATTCCTAGAAATCAAGGGCTTACTATGTTTTACTTTTCTAATACGCATTACAATTACTGAAATAAAAAATGCATGTCAGCATGCCACACTTTGAGAAACACTCATTTACAACCCCAGTGTTATAACCTTGACAAGGTGGTAGAAGCTTCACCAGACAATCTTCTCCAGATCTGACTATCCAAATGTGCCTATGAAGTTCCCCCAAATGTATGGAAGTGTCTCAAAGTCACTTTTTACAACATTTTTCTGCAGCTAGGAATGTTCACCAAAGACGAAGTCCTCTAATCCAGCAATCCCACTTCTGAGCATATATCTGGAGAAAACCATAATTCAAAAAGATACATGCACCCCAATGTCCATAGCAGCACTATTTACAGTAGCCAAGACATGGAAGCAACCTAAATGTACATCAGCAGAGGAGTGGATAAAGAAGATGTGGTACATATACACAATGGAATATTACTCAGCTATAAAAATAATGAATGAAATAATGCCATTTGCAGCAACATGGATGGACCTGGAGATTGTCATACTGAGTGAAGTAAGTCAGACGGAGAAAGACAAATATCATATGATATCACTTATATGTGGAAGCTGAATTGGGCGATTGGGATTGACATGTATACACTGATGTGTATAAAACTGATGACTAATAAGAACCTGCAGTATAAAAAACCAAACAAACCAAAAAAACAACTAATACTAAACTTTCTTTGGGTTATTTGTATGGAAATATGTTAATATAAATGTTTCAGACATTACATGAAATTTCTAAAAATCTTATATGTTCTGGTATAATGTTATAAGTCATAATTCTAGTTATTACTTTAAAATGTATATCTCAGAAATAACTAAATTTCCTTGTCAACTGCATTATTATGAACTTTCATCAAATCTTTAACCGTGGTCATTTTTAAGTCTTTGGTCATTTACAGAGAGTTCTGGGTGTACTCTGATGCTTTTGCAAAAATGTTCCTATAAAAGGGTTTCATCTTCAAGGAATTCATGGAAAAGACTCTGACAAGTACAGGCTTCTGGTAACTGACTATACTGCTGAACTGAATGGATAAGCATTTTCAGAACTCTAATGGAAAACTGATGAACTCATAAAAGTGCTAACAAAAGATCAGGATAAAAAAATTAATTACATGGGACAGAGTGAACTGATGAGGATGATTATAATTTTAGTGACTTTCTGTTTGAATTTAAAAAAAAAATTCCACAAGGACTCAGAGGCAAAAAATATACAAATCAATTTTCACTGCAAAGTAAAGGAGCTGTTGCAGTGGAAGATTACTGGACTGAATGTCAATATTATGACATAGAAAAAAAAATATATATATATATATGTGTGTGTGTGTCATCTTGGGCATGTTACTTAACTTCTTGCCTCATATCTAAAATGGGATAGTAGTAGTATTGTTGGGAAATTATGTGAGATAGTATATGTAATCTAGAGTACTTAGAATGGTATATGGTTAAACCAAAAAAAAAAAGGTACAAATGAGCTTGTTTCCAGAACAGAAATAGAGTCACAAACATAGGGAACCGACTTGTGGTTGCCAGGAGGGAGTGCTGGGGGGGAATAAATCGGGAGATTGGGATTGAGATATATACACTACTGTATATAAAATAGATAACTGGACTTCCCTGGTGGCGCAGTGGTTAAGAATCCTCCTGCCAATGCAGGGGACACGGGTTTGGGTCCTGCTCCAGGAAGATCCCACATGCCACGGAGCAGCTAAGCCCATGCACCACAACTACTGAGCCTGTGCTCTAGAGCCCACGAGCCACAACTACTGAGCCCACGTGCCACAACTACTGAAGCCCGCGTGCCTAGAGCTTGTGCTCCACAACAAGAGAAGCCACTGCAATGAGAAGCCTGCACACCGCAAGAAGAGTAGCCCCTGCTCGCCGCAACTAGAGAAAGCCCGTGCGCAGCAATGAGGACCCAACACAGCCAAAAATAAGTTTTAAAAAATAAAAATAGGTCTTCCCTGGTGGCGCAGTGGTTGGAGGTCCGCCTGCCGATGCTGGGGGTGCGGGTTCGTGCCCCGGTCCAAGAGGGTCCCGCGTGCCGCGGAACGGCTGGGCCCGTGGGTCGTGGCCGCTGGGCTTGTGCGTCCGGAGCCTGTGCTCCGTGGCGGGAGGGGCCGCGGCAGTGGGAGGCCCGTGTACCACAAAAAATAAATAAATAAATAAAAATTTAAAAATAAAATAGATAACTAACAAGGACCTACTGTATAGCACAGGGAACTCTACTCAATATTCTGTGATGACCTATATGGGAAAAGAATCTAAAAAAGAGTGGATATATATATATATATATACATATAACTGATTCACTTTGCTGTACACCTGAAACTAACACAACATTGTCAATCAACTATACCCCAATAAAAATTATTAAAAAAATAAAATAAAGTCTTCTAACCTTAAGGTGTTTACTCTCTAAATGGGGAGAAAAAGAATTCCAAACAATTGTGTTTCATGTATTTACTAAGAAGGTATATCAAAATTAGCCAATCTTGAAAAAATAGATACAGCTTATAGGAGTGGTAGCAAGTCCTAATCTTGGGAGGGGGCAGAATATATTGCAGAGAGCGAAGAATTCTCTCAGGGTAGTGAAATGCTTCATAATATTTTTCTTTATATTTTTCATTCTCTTAAATTTTCTAAAGTAAGTGTTTATTACTTTTATAATCAAAAGGACACACACACACACACACACACACACACACATATTTTTTTTTTCTTTTTCTTTTTTTTGCGGTGCGCGGGCCTCTCACTGCTGTGGCCTCTCCCGCCGCGGAGCACAGGCCCCGAACGCGCAGGCTCAGCGGCCATGGCCCACGGGCTCAGCCGCTCCGCGGCATGTGGGATCTTCCCGGACCGGGGCACGAACCCATGTCCCCTGCATCGGCAGGCGGACTGTCAACCACTGCACCACCAGGGAAGCCCAAGGACATATATTTTTTAAGTCTAGATTTTTGGAGTCATTCTGACCCAGATTTATATGCTGACTGTCATTTAAGACTGTTTGTGATTTCAAGCAAGTTAACCTCTCTGACACTTGATTTTTGAACTGATAAAAGATAATGAAATCTTCACAGGGTTGTGGTGAGGATCATATGAAAAGCTCCCATCACTGTGACTGGCACACAGTAGTAATCAATAAATCAAACGTTAATTCTCACTTTCTCCCCATATGACACATGAAATTTTTTTTAAAGAAAATGGATGAGTATATAACAGGCCTTAAAATGATCCCCACTCAAGGCAAATCCATAAGGCCCTTGTTACCTTGACTGGGGCTGGTTCCTTCCAGTTCAAGTACTGCTCTAGTTCTGTGCCCTTGGCCCGGGCCCTGGAGGAATCAAACACTTTCCTCTTGGAACTCTGCATCCTGCGGCAGACGTTGGAGTGTCTCTCCAGCCTGAGCAAGAGGAACTTTCGGCCACAGTGGCTGCACTCACCCCGTTCTGGCTCTTCAGTGGAACAGCCGGAGCCCGAGGAGTGTGGTGCCCTAGACGAGCTAGAATTGCTGGTGGACCTCCGCAAAGCACTGAGCGGCGCTTCTGAAGCTTGAGAAAACGTCTCCTTCGATTGCCCTGAGACTCGGTCTCGGATGTTGTTATTGCTTGCCACCAGTCTTTCCCTTTTGAGCTTCTGAACTCCATAATCAGAGAACTGGAATGGACTAGATCTTTCTTGAGACCGTCCCCAAGTTTCATCCTCTCCTGTGTCTCTACTGAAGACTTCCTCAGACATGAATTCTGGGGAGAAGATAGGTTTGTATGTGGTATTGCCTTTAACTCTCCTCCCGGGGAGTACCATTCTCTGCAGCTCTCTTTTTTCATTTTCCTCAGCCTGTTCTTTTTCCTTCTGGATCCTTCTGAGTTCCTCCTCTGTCTTCTTCAGCTTTTCCCTCAGAAGAGCCTCTTTTCTGCGGATTTCCTCCTCTAAACTCTCCCCTGCAGCCTCTAGTCTTTGGATCTGCATCCACTCCGTCCTGTTGGGGTTTGCCATGACCCTGTCCTCCTGACTGGCAGCAACTGTACCAACCACAGATGAATTCACCCAGTTCCTTGAACCAAAGCTATTGTATGAAAACTTTCTTGGCTCAGGGGGTCTTGGAGAGACATTCTGGTCCCCATCAGTGCCAGCCTCACCTGTACTATGGGGCTTCCGGTGAAACACAGGTTTCAGTGGGTATGCCCGGTCCACCCCAACTCGCTTCTTTGAAAAGGGGATGAATTCCTGGTTATTTGCTTTGGGATACTGGGATTGAGGGCCTGGTGAGTAAAACAAACACTTTGCTTGGCCCTGGGGATTGCTTCTTGAGTCTTGCTGGCTGATTCCAGCACAGCAGGGATAAGAGTAGCTCTGGGCTTTCGTGCAGGTGTTCCATTTGGGGTGAGTGTAGAGATTATCCAGCGTCTGCTCTTGGTTGCTCAAAAGCTTCTGCTGGACATTGTTCCTCGGGTGCCCCATAGAGGACCGCTGGGAAGAGTCACCTTTTTCAGAGGGGTCTTGCTTAGCTGAGTGGAGCTCTGGAGCTTCCGTTTTATTCTGTGGGAGCATAATGCCCACAGGCAGAGGCAGTGACAACTGGAGACCAGCCATTCAGGGCGTGGACTGAAAGCCTAGGGGAGATTTAAACCAGATGTATGTGAGGAGTTTGTCTGAGGTTCATGTCGGCTGCTAAAGTAAACTGTTTCTACATTTGTCCTACCCACATTTTCCCTTAGACTTCTTAGGGACAGTGGTGCTGGGTCTGCCAGAGCTTTCATTCAATAAGCATTTGGTGAACACTTATTATGTCTTGCGGGTGCTTATTAGGTCCTGAGGATAGAAAAAGGAATGTGATACAGGTGTTCCTGTCACCTGGCTTTCCTTTGTATCAGTACCAGCCTCTGCCATACACAGCATACTCTGTAGCAGGTGGAAAGAGCTATTGGATTGAAAGTCAGTTTTTAGGCCTGTGACACAGGACAAGCAGCTTCCCCTCGCTGGCTCCAGTTTCTTCATCTGTAAACTGAGGGGTTCTCTCAGAGTTACAGGACTCGAATTTAGGGACCTTAGGACTCCAAGTCTAGCCCCATCATTTTATAGGTGAGAAAACTGCGGCCAATTGCTAAGTGACTGGCACAAAGAGCTCTCGGGGCTTCCCTCCTGCTGAAACAATGCTTGACCCCAAAGAGCACAGCTGCTGCAGCTCAGGGCCTGCAGCAGGTGCCTGACTGGCAAACCCTCACCCAAGGAGTTCCCGCGGCACAGACGGCAGGTCTGTAATCTGAGAGGCGGGGACCACCTGATCTGGCCGCCGCGGGTTTTACATCCGTAACGCCTAAGTCGCATTCTGACCTGGAGGGCTCAACCGGGAAGCCTCTACTGGAGACTCCGCTTTGGGGACAAGCCCTCGCTCTACAATCTGTCGGGCCCTTGGGAGGTCAAGGTGCTGACCCCACGTCTCCCCACCCTTCCGCGTACCTGAGGCTCTCGGGGACAGCTGTTGCTCAGGGGAAACCCCAGGACTTAGTTTTCCCGACCACGAACCCTCCCTCCACCGACGGCCGCGCAGGCGCTCTCAGCTGGCCTCTGTTTTTCCCGTTGCCTGGAGACGGGAGAGCGTGGGCGCCCAGCCCCACCTCGCCGCGAATTCCGCGGTGGGTGGGTGGGTGAGGCGTGCGCAAGCGCAGTCCGCAAACCACCGGGCGCCGCCCCGGGCGCGGGCGCGGTCGACCAGAGTGTCGCCTGACCCGGTGTCCCGCCAACTCTGCAGCTCCTTCCAGCTCTGCCCTTAGGGGACGGGGGAATGGGGTGGGTGAGGCTTTTCTGGGGCTCCATCAAAGAGCTTGGATTTTTCTCAGAGCGATGGTCTCAGATCCTGGGGTGTGCCCTTCTCTGGCAAAAGACGGAGCGCCTAGATGTGCCCTCAAGTCATTCTGCCGCAGGATTCCGGTGTCTGCCCCCTTAGCGTGAGTGGGCCTGCTGATAGCCTTTCTTAGCACGTTCGGCTGCCTTGTACGGGCCCCAGGTACGGCTGTATACTATCTCTCCATGCTTTTCCTCGCAAATAGTTTGGAGCTTGCGTCAAATTTTAGCAACTCGGCTAGGTTTTGCTACGCAGAAGGGGGGAAATTTTTGTAGCCAATCTAATTATTTTGATATAATGTTTTACTCTCACGTGGTAACTCTGGCCCTCTCTTCTTAGGGCCCAGGAGTGACTCAGACAAGTGTAATGATAATAAAGTTAACTACCAGATCGAAAATGCTCAGTATAACCTGGTTTCAACACTAAAGATACTCCATAACTTGCTAACATCAGAAGAGAGTTTATTTGTCTTCATACTTCAGTTCATTTGTGTAAGCTGTTTGGAACAGGCAGCTTACTTTTTTCCCTGTAACTACTTAAAAGATTCATGCACATGGAAAATAATATAGACAGCAGTGGTCGGTGTTAATACTTCAACATGTCATAATACAGCTTTTACATGTTATAAAGAAATGCCTTGGTGGTGCTCCAAGGCAGTCCTTTTATGCCTTGTTTTCTTTCCTAGTTGACTCTCCACTGCCTTCTCTGTATGCATTTTCAGACATTTCCCACTCTTCTCAAGGTCCCAGTTATCTCAGCATGGGGCTTGCCTGTCATCAACTCCAGAAGCTCCCCTCCAGCCTGGCAGAATTTCCCAGGGTGCCTCCCTCCATCTTGACTTCTTTCCCTCTTGTTTATGAGGAAGAAGAATCTTTGTCTTTCCTTGAGTTCTCTTGACTTAGTCCCTTTCAGTACCGTCCAGGAATTGACTCACTTTACCCCTGCATCTTGTTAACTTCAAGTTGTATCTATCCACACACGCTTCTGTGGTTTTAGAATATGCTTAACTTTGCCCTGCACAAAAAGCCTCATTTCCCTTGGCCACATCTTTCCCCTTAGGGTCCCATTCCTTTCTCCTCTTCTCCACTTCTTAATAGAAAACTTTACATTTCCTGCCCCCACTTCCTCAACTCCCCCTCATTGTCCAGTCCATTGTGGTCTGGTCCCCTCTGTCCACTTTATTTAACTGCTAGGCTACCAGTGACCTTCCAATGACCCTAAAGACAAAAGCTGCTATTTCTTCAGCCTACTCATTTGACATTGATTTTTCTCTCCGTTGGAACTCTTCTCACTTGCTCCTGTGTGCCTTCTTGGTTTCTTCTTTCATGTCCTTGCATTTATGTCTTTTCCTCACCTTCCCCCCAAATGTAGGTGTTCTCCAAGGCCCTCGTATTTCTCATATAAATGTAGTTTCAGACATTCTCTTCCTTAATGATTTCAGCCAAATGCTGAAATTTCAGGTCTCACCTATGTTTAAATGATATCTAGCTTAGTTCTCTCTCCTTAATTACGGACTCAAATTTCCAAATTCCCATGTAGCACTTGCACGTGAATGTTCCTCAGGAACCACAAACTCAATAAAACGAAGTTGTGATCACCTCCGCATTCCCCAATCTACTTCTCCAGTGTTTCGTCTCATGCTGAAAGCATCAGTCATCTTATACTCCTCCCACTTTGTCACCCCCTCTCTCTAACTGGTCAGCAGGTTCTGTTGAAGTTACCCTGCGATGTCTCTTGTATATGTCCCCTCCTTTACGTTTCTACAACCCTAGGTGAGTTTCTCCCTCACTTCTCACTGGGATGACATCACTCTCCTAACTGCTATTCATCTGCTCCCCAAACCTATCCTTCTGGCTGCTGCCAGAATAATTATCCTGAATACTTCTGACCCCATAATTCTCCTACCCAGTGGCTTCTTCTTTACCTATAGGATAAAGTTGAAATGTGTAGCTTAGCATGGAACTTCAGCTTGCCAGATTAGGTCCAGCCTACGTTTCCAGTCTTGCCTCCCCAGAGGCTAGTCCAGGGCATCTGAACCTTGGCTGTGCTTTAGGACTACCTAGAAAGCAATTTCTGGGAGTGAGGCCTGGGTATCAGGATTTTACAAAGCTTTCCCCAAGGTCCTAATGTGCAGCCAGGGTTGAGAAACCCTGGTCCAGCCACACCTGACTACTTGCACTTTCTTACCTCAGTGGCCTTACTCCAAGCTCCACGTACTGGGAGGTGGTGGAGCATAGCATTCATGGGAGTAGGTTCTGTACTCAGACTGCTTCGAACTAGATCCCAGCTCCATCACTTACTGTTTGTGGTTGTGTAACCTTGGGTAATATGCTGGTTCCTCCAAGAATGCTTTCCCACTCTTCCCAGCCAGAATGAATCTCTGCTCCTTTGTGTTCTCATGATATTTTCTGTCCTTGTTCTAGCACAGGGCTGGCTCATGACGAGCTCTCAGTGGATGCTTGTGGAATCGAATTAGCATGTTGTGCATTGTATTGTCATCATTTGCATGCGTATTTGTCCCTTACACTAAATAAAAAACTCTTTGAGGGCAAAGATTATATACCATCCATCTTTGTATATCCTGCAGTGTATATACATAGTAGATACTCAATAGGTTAATTCTACAGCGAAACTAGTTTTTAAAAAATAAATTTTAAATAATATAAGCCAGTTACTCTGTTCAGCATTATTTTCAAATATTACCAAGCGTAACAATTCAGTTCAGCTTCCCACCCCACTCCCACCCCAACGCCAGCACTGAGGTTGTATGATTCTCCAGGATCTGGATCCTTACTTTGTCGTGGGCAGCTAATGGAATAATGAATCTCCATGGCTCCCATTGCAAATCCATCTCACCTTGCCAAGTCTGCCAACCTGGCATATTCACAAGTGGAATCTTATGTTATGAAGGGATGTAAGGTACACAAGCACTCCAAAGAGCAACAATAAACACCACAGTTTTCCTTCATACACATTCTTAATCTTAAGGGTATCTGTATTCAAATGCCTTCAAGGTGACCCTACTTTTTTTTTAAATTAATTTTTATTGGAGTATAGTTGCTTTACAGTGTTGTGTTAGTTTCTACTGTACAGAAAAATGAATCAGCTATACATATACATATGTCCCCTCTTTTTTGGATTTCCTTCCCATTTAGGTCACCACAGTGCATTAAGTTCCCTGTGCTATACAGTATGTTCTCATTAGTTATCTATAAGGTGACCCTATTTTTTTTGTTGTTGTTGTTGCGGTACGCGGGCCTCTCACTGTTGTGGCCTCTCCCGTTGCGGAGCACAGGCTCCGGACGCGCAGGATCAGCGGCCATGACTCACGGGCCCAGCCGCTCCGCGGCATGTGGGATCTTCCCGGACCAGGGCACGAACCCGTGTCCCCTGCATCGGCAGGCGGACCCTCAACCACTGCGCCACCAGGGAAGCCCAAGGTGACCCTATTTTTAACAATCATTACCCACAACTCCCCTTGACAATTCCCTTCTCCCAAAAGAAATTCATGCAACTTGGTCACTTGGCTTAGATTGACTGATTCAGTTGTGATTATGGGTTATTTTGCTTGTGCTTGTGATTGATGGATTGATTGCTTTAGATAAGCATTGTTTGTAGTTTTCTTAGTAAGGTAGACTCTGGTGGGCCGCTTCCAGAATCACAGAGGGAGAAATAACCTCCACTGGGACCTCCTATACACTTATCTCTGCTGCTACCAATTCCAGACTTAGGCATGACTCAGAATTGGAGGAGAACTGAGAAAAAGGGCAGAAAAGTTGTATGTCTTCTATTTAATTTGTTTGTCTGTTTGTTTATGATGTTTAGTGTTTATCATCTGCCTCCAGAATTTAATCTCCTCCGGTCCAGGGATCCTTTTTGTTCATTAACGTATGTCAACCACCTAGAAATGTGCCTGGCACACAGAGGCTCTCAGTAAATATTTACAGAATGATTGGATTTATCTCAAGTGTTTCTTCGTCTTTGTCCCCGCTAGAAAATGAAAAAAGGCGTGCGCTTAGTGACAGTTGGGGTGAGGGCTCGGTGTGCAGAATCCTAGCCGAGACCCTGGACAGATCCCGCCCCCCCGCCAATCGGAGGCTCTGGGGCTACTAGACACTGGCGTCCCGAAATCCCACCCTCTAGGCGGGCTCTGGGCCGAGCGCGCCGTGCGTGATTGGCCGGCGGAGGTGATGGGCCTGAGAGACAGCGAAGGAGGAGCCGCGTTCTAAGCTACCGGGCGCGGCGGTTACGCCGGGAGAACAGTTGGCCCGCTGGTCTCCCGGGTAGTCCATCGGAGAGGAGGACCAGGAGAGTGAGCCTGGGGCAGGGCCCCGGGGCGTGCTCATCAGTTCGATTAGCCCTAAAATATTAATAGGGCATTCTGGTGGGGGCGCGGAAGCCAGGTTCGCGTGGGAAGAGGGAAGGACGGAGAGGGAGCGGGACCGGGGATGGGTGTAGGGAGGTAACTGGATAAGCAGGTAATTGCCCCAAAAGAGGCCTCTGTGGGCTCCCTTGCCCGGGTGTCTTCCTGTTAACTTCACACACCCGCGCTTACACGTGACCGCTTACTTACTCCGAAGTACTGGCACCTTAAGGTCAGGGAGAGGTCACAGTGGTTAACGATGGAGAGGTGTGTGTGTGACCCTTTCTGCCTCAGGATTGGGGGCCCGGGTTTAGGATAATGAGTCCTTTACTTTTCTGCTTTCATGGTCTCTGACAGGTCTGAGCGTGAGTATGGCAGAAGGGGACACCCTGATATCAGTGGATTATGAAGTTTTTGGGAAAGTGCAAGGTGTGTTTTTCCGCAAGTACACTCAGGTATGTGGCTTACAGGCTTTGGGGACATACCTAGGGTATGAGCATGGGAACAAGAGACATGTTCCTGAAAAATATGCATTGGAGAACCTTTCTGTTTGGTAGCTGGATGGCAAAGAGGTGGTTTGTAAAACAATGGGTATGAAAATGCTTTGCAGTGGATAAAACACAATGCAAATGGAAAATTTGTCTACTGTTATTATTGGTCTTTTCTAACAGTGGTACTTGAGTACCTAGACACATATGGGTGAGCTTCTCTTTTCCAAAGGGGAATAGAGGGCTTCCCCAGTTCTCCCTGTTGTGGCATCATCAAACCAAGTCACAATTCTTGTAGGAAAGTTAACATTGATCAAAGAGATGGCATTTAAGTGACTTTGTGACATTTAATTGCTTCCTCTGCAGCTGCTGCATTTTCTTCAGACCTCTTTCCTTTTTCAACTTCTCCCATTCCCCTATGTAATTCCTTTCCGCTCATTTTAGCTTTTAAAGAACAATTACCTTTTCCAGGTGAAGCTTTTCTAATGAAAATACTTTATCCATTCCAGGGTAAGTAATGGTAACATTGAACATGGAGCCTGGTATTCCTATTTGATATTAGGGAGTAGTTGAGGGGATGAACAAACTATTGACAGCCTCTGTCTTAATATCACTAATCCTCCCTCAATGGGCACACACAGATGCAATCTCGGTTTGCCTTCTGTCTTCTATAGAGGGGTATCAGGCTATTGCCTTCCCAATGTATCTCCAACCCTAAAGATACTGAGTTAAGACTGCAGAACTTGCCAAGTGTCACATTCCGGGGACTGTGGTACTTAAAATTCAAACGTGAATCTTTGAAATATGAATGTTAAATATCACTACCTCTTTTTCCAATTACTTGCAAATCATTTCCTCCTGTTTCATGCTCATATATGAAGTGCCTATTGGAAAAAAAGAATTACTGAAAGTCATAGCAAGAGCTATGTTCCAATTAGCTTTGCTACTAATTACGTATGGTAAGTTCCTGTGATTTAGTAAATGGAGGTGGCAGCCTCAAAGATTAATTAAAGTTGTTGAGCGAAAAGGACCAGATGGCAGTATACTCCATCTTTCTCTACTGCGCCTCCCACCCCTCAATTTAAAGAGAGAATAAAAGAATGCAGAAAAACAAATATTGATTTGGAAAACTGCAAGGAAAATGTCATCCTTTTTTCCCCTTAATTAGACTTGTAGTTTATTCTTGACTACTTATAATCATTTTATTATATATGTTCATTTTAACAATTATTTTGTTTTGCTACAGTCTTTTTATGTGTTGATATCATCTAGCCTCTTAATTTAACTCCATCACTCCTAGAATGAGTGATAATACTTGAAGGGATTTTTTTTTTAAGTTAGAATATAATTCACATTCCATAAAATTCACCCTTTTGGGACTTCCCTGGTGGTCCAGTGGTTAAGAATCCACTTTCCAATGCAGGAGACATGGGTTCAATCCCTGGTCGGGGAACTAAGATCCCACATGCCGCGGGGCAACTAAGCCCACTCACCGCAACTGCTGAGCCCATGCACCACAACTACAGAGCCCACGTGCTCTAGAGCCCTCACACCACAACTAGAGAGAAGCCCGTGCACCACAACGAAGAGCCCCTGCACTGCAACGAAGATCCCGCTTAAGGCAACTAAGACCCAACGTAGCCAAAACTAAATAAATAAATTAAATAAATAAATATTTTTTTAAAATCACCCTTTTAAAGTGTATAATACAGGTCTTCCCTGGTGGTGCAGTGGTTAAGAATCGCCTGCCAATGCAGGGGACACAGGTTCGAGCCCTGGTCCGGGAAGATCCCACATGCCGCAGAGCAACTAAGCCCGTGCGCTGCAACTACTGAGGCTGTGCTCTAAAGCCTGCGAGCCACAACTACCAAAGCCCGCGTGCCTAGAGCCCATGCTCCACAACAGGAGAAGCCACTGAAATGAGAAGCCTGCCCACTGCAACGAAGAGTAGCCCCTGCTCGCTGCAACTAGAGAAAGCCCACACGCAGCACCGAAGACCCAACGTGGCCAAAAAAGAATAACAATTACATAAATAATAAATTTATTTTTTTTAAGTGTATAATACAGTGGTTTTTTAGTATTCATAAAGATGTACACTAATTCCAGAACATTTTAGCACCCCAAAAAGAAACCCCACACCCATTAGCATCACTGTTCATCCCCACAGCCCCTGGCAACCACTAACCTCGTTTCTATCTCTGTGGATTTGCCAGTTCTGGACATTTAATGTAAATGGAATCATACAATATGTGGCCTTTTGTGTTTGGCTTCTTTCACTTGACATGTTTTCAAGATTTATCCATGTCGTAGCTTATATCAGTACTTCATTTCTTTTTATGGCTGGGTAATATTCCATTGTATGGGGAATTCCCTGGCAGTCCAGTGGTTAGGACTCGGCACATTCACTGCCAGGGCCTGGGTTCAATCCCTGGTTGGGGAACTAAGATCCCACAAGCCTTGCAGTGTGGCCAAATAAATAAATAATAAAATAATTGTTTAAAAAAATATTCCACTGTATGGATATAACACATTGTATATATCCAATCATCAATTCATGGGCATTTAGGTTGTTTCTACTTTTTATCTGTTATAAATAATGATGCTGTGAACATTTATGTACCTGTTTTTATGTAAACATTATTTTCAGTTCCCTTGGGTATATATACCTAGGAGTAGATTGCTGGGTCACATGATAACTCCATGTATAACTTTTTGAGGAACTGCCAAAGCAGTTTTCCAAAGCAGCCGCACCATTTTACAGTCCCACTATCAATGCATGAGAATTCCAGTTTCTCCCAATTGTCAACAGTTGTTATTGTCCGTCTTCTTTATTATAGCCATCCTGGTGAGTGTGAAGTGGTATCTCATTGTGTTTTTTTGTTGTTTTGTTTTGAGGTATCAATGAATTTAAAAGGATTTACGTCATATAAAGCATGTTCTCCTATGACCATAATGAAACTAAACTGCCATCAATAACAGAAAACTGGGAAACTCCCAAATATTTGGAAACTATAGAACACATTTTTTTTAATTGTGGTAAAATACACATAATGTAAAATTTGCCATTTTAACCCTTTTGAGTATACAGTTCAGTGACCTTAAGTACATTCATATTGTTATGGTACCATCACCATCATCCATCCACAGAACTCTTTTCATCTTGCAAAGCTGAAACTCTGTACTCATTAAACAATAACTCCTGATTCCCCTTCCCTAGCCCCTGGCAGTTACAGTTCTACTTTCTGTCTGTATGAATCTGACTACTCTAGGTAACTCATATAAGTAGAATCATACAGTATTTGGTTTTTTTCCTGACTTGCTTATTTCACTAGCATAATATCCTTAAGTGTCATCCATGTTGTAGCATCTGTTCAAATTTCCTTCCTTTTTAATTAAGGCTGTGTAATATTCTGGTGTATGTGTATACCCTCATTGTGGTTTTGTTTGCCTTCTAATGATTAATGATGTTGAACATCTTTTCATGTGCTTATTGGCACATGGAAGAAGATATTTCTTCTTTGGAGAAATGTCTCCAAATCCTTTGCCCATTTTTTTTAAATATAAATTTATTTATTTATTTTTGGCTGCTTTGGGTCTTAGTTGCTGCACGCGGGCTTTCTCTAGTTGTGGTGAGCAGGGGCTATTCTTTGTTGTGGCGCGCGGGCTTCTCATTGCAGTGGCTTTTCTTGTTGCGGAGCATGGGCTCTAGGCGCGTGGGCTTCAGTAGTTGTGGCACGTGGGCTCAGTAGTTGTGGCTCGCGGGCTCTAGAGCACAGGCTCAGTAGTTGTGGCACGTGGACTTCAGTAGTTGTGGCGCACAGGCTCTGCAGCATGTGGGATCTTCCCAGACCAGGGCTCGAACCCGTGTCCCCTGCATTGGCAGGCGGATTCTTAACCACTGCGCTACTAGGGAAGTCCTTTAATACATCTTTATTGGAGTATAATTGCTTCACAATACCATGTTAGTTTCATTTGCACAACAAAGCGAATCAGCCACACCCATACACACGTCCCCACATCCCCTCCCTCTTGAGCCTCCCTCCCATCCTCCCTATCCCAACCCTCTAAGTCATCGCAAAGCACTGAGCTGATCTCCCTGTGCTATGCTGCTGCTTCCCACCAGCCAACTATTTAACATTCTGTAGTGTATGTACGTCGATGCTACTCTCACTTAACCCCAGCTTTGCCCACCCACCCCATGTCATCAAGTTCATTCTCTATGTCTACCTCTTTATTCTTGCCCTGCAACTAAGTTCATCAGTACCATTTTTTTTTTAGATTCCATCTATATGCGTCAGCATACGGTATTTGTTTTTCTCATTCTGATTTACTTCACTCTGTATGACAGACTCTAGGTCCATCCACCTCACTACAAATAACTCAATTTCATTTCTTTTTATGGCTGAGTAATATTCTATTGTATATATGTGCCACATCTATGGAAAACAGTATGGAGGTTCCTTAAAAAACTAAAAATAGAACTACCATATGACCCAGCAATCCCACTACTGGGCATATACCCTGAGAAAACCATAGTTCAATAAGAGACGTGCACCACAGTGTTCATTGCAGCACTATTTACAATAGCCAGGACATGGAACCAACCTAAATGTCCATTGACATATCATGGGCAGTTTTTAATTACTAATTCAATCTCTTGTTATAGGTCTATTCAGATTTTCTATTTCTTCTTAATTCAGTTTCTGTAGTTTTTGAGTCTTTCTAGGTATCTGCTCTTTTAATCTAAGGTATCTAATTTGTTAGAATACAACTGTTCATATTATTCCCTTATTATCCTTTTTTTTTTTTTTTTTTTTTTTTTTTTTTCCTTTTTTTCCCTTTTTTTTTTTTTTTTTTGTAAGGTTGGTGGTAATGTCCCCTCTTTCATTTCTGATTTTAGTACTTTGAGCCTTCTTTCGTTTTTTTTATTGATCGGGCTAGCTTAAGGTTTGACAACTTTGTTGGTCTTTTTAAAGAATCAACTTTTGGTTTCATTTATTTTTTCTTTCTTCCTGCTTTCCTTCCTTCCTTCCTTTCTTTTTTTCTTTTTTCTGTATCTATTAACTCCTGCTCTAATCCGTATTATTTCCTTTTTTGTGCTTGTTTTGGATTCAGTTTGCTCTTCTCTTTCTAGTTTCCTAAGGTGGAAGTCTAGGTTATTGGTCTGAGGGTACTTTCTTTTTAGATTGAGACTAGAGTTGATGATTATATTCGTTAAAATGTTTCCAGGGGCTTCTCTGGTGGCGCAGTGGTTGAGAGTCCGCCTGCCGATGCAGGGGACACGGGTTCGTGCCCCGGTCCGGGAAGATCCCACATGCCGCGGAGCGGCTGGGCTCGTGAGCCATGGCCGCTGGGCCTGCGCATCCAGAGCCTGTGCTCCGCAACGGGAGAGGCCACAACAGTGAGAGGCCCGCGTACCGCAAAAAAAAACAAAAAAATGTTTCCAGATGACCATCCAAGCAGAAATATTATTATGAGGGAGAATTAGCTTTTTGGATTTTTCGTAGGAGAAAACACTGCTTACTTGTTTAGATATATATTTAAAACTGAACATGACTCAGCAACATTATGTTATCATTTAAAAATAAAAACAGGGACTTCCCTGATGGCACAGTGGATAAGACTCCGTGCTCCCAATACAAGGGGCCTGGGTTCGATCCCTGGTCAGGAAACTAGATCCCACTTTAATGCTACAACTAAGAGTTCGCATGCCACAACTAAGGAGCTGGTGAGCTGCAACTAAGGAGCCCACCTGCCGCAACCAAGACCTGGTACAACCAAATAAATAAATATACATATAAATGTGTGTATATATATATATATAAAATAAGAACAGAAGCGAGTGCACAAATAAAACCCATACGAAATCCCCATTCTCAACACCAGTCAAAGTTGGGAGTGTTTTGTTCACTCTCAGAGTTCAGATAAATCATATTGCAATTTAAAATTTAAATAAATTAGTTTTGAGCAGTACTGTTATAACCTCCTGCTCAAAACTCAACACAATCATTCCTATAGCTAATTACCATATAAGGTAACTAAGAACTAGGGATAGCCCATTCCCCTAGGTTAAAAGAAGTAGAAGAGTGCAGTTGTTACACAAAGTCAGCTGGATGTGGAGTCTTATTCAAATCCATTCTCTGCATTCTTTTTTAATGCCACAATCTACAACACTCAATCATGCTGTAGGTATCTCTTATTTTTCTTCATTCCTTAATTTCCTCTGTATCCTTTAAACTGTTATTTATTTGACCAAAGTCTCTTGTTCATTATGCAAACATGTCTTTGCTTTGAACGTAACTGATTTGATGAATACTTCAGTTCCTCATCAAACATAGTTTTGCTATGCATAACATTTCCTTTGGCCAACTCCAGCAATTTCCCATATTTACTAGGTCACTAGTCTGGCATTTGGACATGCAATCAAGTTAACTCCCGTTTTCTTTTGTAATCTAACCCCTTCTATTTAGATAGAATGTAACAGTCAATAACTTTTATAATATCCTTAATTGGAAACTTTACAAAAATAAAATTGCCTCTAAAACATTGCTACCTTTCCCCAATTTTCAGTCATTCCACAGTTAGTGATTTAAAGGAAAGAGCATTGGAAAGTCTAAGAAAAGAGCAACTACAGTGATTAGATGATTTTCATAAGCTTATGCAACATTAAAGACATTGTGATTATTTAGACAGAAGAAAGTCAAGTGAAAACAATAGTTAATGTAGCCTCATGAAACTTTGGTGTTTAGAGGCTGATCACCAGCTGCTTTTTCCTTCTCTAGGAGGATGAGAGAAAGTGGGCTTTGGGTGCAACATAAAGACCTTGGGTTAGACAGTTTCTTTACAGTGAGAACAGTGGATTGCCTTGCCCAGGAAATTGTAAAATACTCTCTAACGATCTTTAAAGAGATATTGGACACTTAATCATCTGGATTTGTTTAGGTGTGGTCTTGGTTAAAGAAAAAAAGAAGGATCAAATAGCTTCATGCTTTTTCTATTTAATATACCCAGTAGATTCTTGATTAGGAGCCGGAAAATGAACAAGATATACTCCAGTATCCTAACAACAGTCATCCTTAGGGAATCATTTTGAAAACATCTGATTTGGTCTTAAATCTTTAGTACTTAACCAAATTGACGACATAGTGAAAAATTCTGGTGCCTGGTTTTATAGGGTGGAAGAAGGAAATGGAGTCAAGTGGTCAACACTGCATGTTAAGATCAGCAATGAGATTCTCCTTGCTGTAGTTCTGTTTTGACTGTTCTGGACAATATCAAATTAGTTTCAGTGGCTTGATTCTAGGCCAAGATTCTGGCAAGAGATTGTAGTCTAATTTTGTTTTGTTCAATCTTACTGGATTTCTCTCTCTTGTCTTTTTCTTTCCCTTAGGCTGAGGGTAAAAAGCTCGGATTAGTAGGCTGGGTCCAGAACACTGACCAGGGCACAGTGCAAGGACAATTGCAAGGTCCCACCTCCAAAGTACGTCATATGCAGAAATGGCTTGAGACAAGAGGAAGTCCCAAATCGCACATTGATAGAGCAAGCTTCAACAATGAGAAAGTCATCTTAAAGTTGGATTACTCAGATTTCCAAATTGTGAAATAACGGTCTGAATTTAAATTTTCCAAGATACTCAGTGGTTTTGTTTTTTTATTTTTAATAGGGATAGAATTATTCTGTGTTCAATATTAGAATTTGTAAGTAAGTTATTTTAGTATCAGATATTTGATAGTTACTGTATATTATGTGTATGATGGAAGGATTACAACTGTACACAATTCTAATCAATAAAAACACAGAACCTTCTGTGTAGGATACTTATTTTCTTTTTGGTAAACTTCATTTTGGGCAAAATGAGAGGTATTTACTTAATAAACATCTTTGGGAAGAGAATTTTGAGGTAATTTAAAGAAGTCTGAAAGAAAAAGCAGTTACTTTTAATCATTTCTTTTTAATAGTTTCCATGAACTTTTCTTCAGGAAATTGTACCTAATAAGAACAAATACCACAAGTTCAGTTTGTTAGCTGTTCAAATGATATTTTGGACCAATTGTTTTTCATTTTCTGGAGTTTCTGCTGTCATCCCTGTCCTCTGCATAAGGAATTCACATAAATTGATATTATGGGCTAAATTATCCCCCCCCGCCACAAATTCATATGTTGAGTCCTAACTCTGCATACCTCAGTATGGCACTACACTTGGAGACCGGGCTTTTATAGAGGTAATTAAGGTTAAATGAGGTCATTAGGGTGGGCCCTAATCCAATATGCCCCAGTGTTCTTATAAGAAGAGGAAATTTGGACACAGCCCTGTGTGCACAGAGGAAAGAACATGTGAAGACAGAGGGAGAAAACAGCAATTTTACCAGCCAAGGAAAGAGGCCCTAGAAGAAATCATCATTTCAACACTTTGATCTCAGATTTCTAGCCTCCAGAACTGTGACAAAATAAATTTCTGTTGTTTAAGCCACCCAGTTTGGTACTTTGATATGGCAGCCTTAGCAAACTAATACAAGCAATAAGCATTTTGCTTCATCAGACTTAGATATCTCCTGATTTGGTTTAGTCAGCCATTAAAAAAAGTATATCAGGGCTACCCTGGTAGCGCAGTGATTGAGAGTCCACCTGCCGATGCAGGGGACACGGGTTCGTGCCCCGGTCCAGGAGGATCCCATGTGCCGCGGGGCGGCTGGGCCCGTGAGCCATGGCTGCTGAGCCTGTGCGTCCAGAGCCTGTGCTCCGCAACGGGAGAGGCCACAGCAGTGAGAGGCCCGCGTACAGCAAAAAAAAAAAAAAGTATATATCAAATGCTAATTGAGTTTGACAAGTTTATCATAAATTGCAGTTTTTTAAAATACAAAGTTTCAATGAAAACAGGACAAAGCAAAAACTGTAGGTTGGTTAACGAGTCCCATAACACCTATTCTCACAATGCCCTTAGAGTTCCACTCTCATTCCATTAGAAAAGAAAGCTGTGGTGGTATTGGGAAGATACCAAAAAAGTCAATGAAGGGAGTCTTGTTGTCTTCATCTGTAAATTAAGAATAGAGCTATATAGTTTCTTGGTCTTTTCCAGCTCTGAAATAATACTATAGATCTCTAGATGGAAGGCTTTGGATTTATTAATTAACTGAGTACCTAACATAAGCCAGGCACTGTTCTTGCCATGGGGATACAGCAGCAAACAAAAATAGACAAAATCCATACCTTCATATAGCTTACATTCTAGTGAGAGAAGATAGACGATAAGCAAATAAAATATATATTGAATTAAATGGTCGTACGTGCAAAGGAGAGATGAGAGAAGGGGAAAGAAGAAAAAACAAGTAAAAATTGCTAGAAACAGCTTTTCACGCCATGCTAAAACGGGAAAAGGATTGAGAATTCGGGGTACTAGGGAGAAGAGACCTTGGGACACATGAGTACCGAAGCCGGGAACACCTGGTGCGCATGCGCATTGGGGTGTCACGGACTAGAGGGTGTTCTCAGCGGGGCAGCTGAGAAGCGCATGCTCGCGGGATCGCGCGTGCGTGAGCCTCGCGTGCACGAGCCTTGCGAGTCAACGTGCGCGCGTCCGGCGTCCGAGGCGGTTGGTGTCAGGGAGTTGTTGAGGCGCGATACGAGGTGACTTGGGGAAAAGCACGCGACGAAAGGATGATTCTGGGAGCTCTTCTACCACTGGAAGGGCCCTGGCGACCGCTGCGGGCCAACTTTACGGGCCAGCTGCGCAGGGGCTCCGGGAGGCCCCCTGGCCTGCCTTCAGCGGGGCGCCCGAGCCTGGGCAGGCTGGGGTTTCTGGTTGCCGGCTGGGGTTTCTGGTTGCCAGCTGGGGGAGGGGATGGGGGTGGAGCTTGGGTCTGGCGGGGTAGGCGGCCTCCGCCCTGCTCCCCGAAGCTTTCTTATTAGCTCGGAACCCGGATGGAGTCGTCCCGTTTGTCCCAGGAGCCCTGAAAGGACTGGGATATAATCAGGAAATCGTTGAGTTGGGTAGCAGTCGGAATACGTATTAAACGTTTACCTCTCATTTTTTGCCAGCTGCAAAGTTCATGATGTTAGAAATCGTCAGATCTGCAATTATCGCTCTGATTTTACCGGGTTTGAAAAACTAGCCCTACCACTTGCGAGAGGTCCCCCCCATGCTGCTCTCAGCTGTGAAGGGAGGGGACCTTTAATTGCACTATAATCTTATTTTTTTTACCTGTCAGAAAACTTAAAATCAAGTTTAAACAGCCCCTTGCCATCATGATTATTGCCAAGGTAGTTTGAAGCCATCTGTAAAGACCAAAATACAAAATAATAGTAAGGGCCTTCTGAAAACTTATCAAAGTAATACATGAACAAGATTTAAAAATCAAATACAGAACGGCTTACAATGACAAGGAATTTTCCTGTCCTATCCTTTCCCATTCTTAGTCTGTTTCCCCTGAGATAACTACATTTAGCCAATAATAATAATAATTATTATTAATCTTAATCTCTTCTTGACATAATTTGATTTTATTTCCTTTTGTTCCTTCACCCTAGTTATTACAGTGTCTTAACACTTCATTATAAGTTTTTTCTAAAAGTCATGGTTATTGTGTAATGTATAAATGTTGTGAAACTAGCTTGGACTTTTTTTTTCATGAATAATTTCTAGCTAATGTTTCTTAGCGTAATTTAGGCATCTGTTTTTGGTGAAGTGATTAGCATTTTGAACATGTCTTTGCAGGTCAACTTCAAGTGTGATTATGATTTCACTTTAGGGCATATGGGATTTAGAGAGGAGCAATAAAAATTATGAAATTATGAATGCTGTCTTGGATGTTAAAATCACTGCACCAAACAAGAGCTGTGTGATCTGCCTAGAGATCAGAGCTATAATTTGTTTTGTTTTGTTTTACAATGTGGTTTAGTAAGAGATTTCATTTACCTCAAATATTTCTTTATAAAGCTTGAGAGAAATGGTTGATGCCGTGTAACTCCGAAGCTTTAAATATGTGTGTGTGTGTTTTGTTTTGTTTTTCCTCCCATAGGCAATTATTTCCAGTCAGAAAAGGGAACCAGTGCCTGGCTTTCTCACCAGCTTTCTACCTGCCATGATCAAGTGCTTGTCAGTTGAAGTACAAGCCAGGTTGCGTTCTGGTTTGGCTATATGCTCCTTAGGCCAGTGTGTTGAGGAGCTTGCCCTCAATAGTATTGATGCTGAGGCAAAATGTGTGGCTGTCAGGGTAAACATGGAAACCTTCCAAGTTCAGGTGATAGACAATGGATTTGGGATGGGGAGTGATGATGTAGACAAGGTGGGAAATCGTTATTTCACTAGTAAATGCGACTCTGTACAGGACTTGGAGAACCCGAGGTTTTATGGTTTCCGAGGGGAGGCCTTGGCCAGTATAGCTGACATGGCCAGTGCTGTGGAAATTTCATCCAAGAAAAACAAGTCAATGAAAACTTTTGTGAAGCTGTTTCAGAATGGAAAAGTCCTGAAAGCTTGTGAAGCTGACTTGACTCGACCAAGTGCTGGGACAACAGTCACCGTATATAACCTATTTTATCAGTTACCTGTAAGGAGGAAATGCATGGATCCTAGACTGGAGTTTGAGAAGGTTAGGCAGAGGATAGAAGCTCTCTCACTCATGCACCCTTCCATTTCTTTCTCTTTGAGAAATGATGTTTCTGGTTCCATGGTTCTTCAGCTCCCTAAAACCAAAGACATATGTTCCCGATTTTGTCAAATCTATGGACTGGGTAAGTCCCAAAAGTTAAGAGAAATAGATTTTAAATATAAGGAGTTTGAGCTTAGTGGCTATATCAGCTCTGAAGCACATTATAATAAGAATATGCAGTTTTTGTTTGTGAACAAGAGGCTAGTTTTAAGGACAAAGTTGCATAAACTCATTGACTTTTTATTAAGGAAAGAAAGCATTATATGCAAGCCAAAGAACGGCTCTGCCAGTAGGCAAACGAATTCAAGTCCTCGGCCTCGGTCTAGCCCAGAACTCCATGGTATATATGTAATCAACATGCAGTGCCACTTCTGTGAGTATGATGTGTGCCTGGAGCCAGCAAAAACTCTGATTGAGTTTCAGAACTGGGATACTGTTTTGGTTTGTATTCAGGAAGGAGTAAAAATGTTTTTAAAGAAAGAAAAATTATTTGTGGAATTATCAAGTGAAGACCTTAAGGAATTTAGTGAAGAAAATGAGTTTAGTTTATTTAGTGCCACTCTTCAGAAGCAAGTGTCCTCTGATGAGAAGTGTGACCAGGTCAATTTCCAAGAAGCATGTAATAATATTTTGGATTCCTGTGAAATGTTTAATTTGCAATCAAAAGCTGTGAAAAGAAAAGCTCCTGTAGAAAACATAAGCACACAGAATTCTAGGGATTCGGAAGCTATCAGAAAAAAGACAAATGATTCATTTTTGTATACTTACAAATCCGATGGGCCAGCCCATAGTAAAATGGAGTCATCTTTACAAAACGAAGATAGCGCTTGCTCAGAGTCAAGGATCTTAGAACAAGAGACAGCTGAAGCATCAGAATCAGGAGCAAATGAGAAACATAAAAAGTCTTGCTTGGAACTTAACTCTTCAGAAAATCCATGTGGAGCCAGTTCAGAAATGTCTGCAAGCCCTTTTCAGACACTTTATCACTTTGAGGGGAGTGGAGAAGGTCTAGAAATACAGAAAGTAAGTACTACTGCTAATGGCATGGCTGCCAACATCCTGAAAAATAATAGAATTCAGAATCAACCAGGGAGATTTAAAGATACTACTGAAATGGGATGCCAACCTCTGCCTGTTGAGACAACATTCTCGGGAGCACATGGTGCTCAGAGAGAAGAGAAAAGAAAAGAAGAACCTAGTAATTGTGGAAGAATAAATGTTTTTAGTTATGGGCAAGTTAAATTATGTTCCACTGGCTTCATAACTCATGTGGTACAAAATGAGCAAACTAAATCAACTGAAACAGAACATTTATTTAACAATTATGTTCACCCTGGTTTTGTGAGTGCCAAAGAAACATTTGGAAAGAGAACATGCCATTCATTTGAGACTCCAAACACCAAAGATTTAACCACCACTTTAAGTAAAGAATTTGCTCAACCGCCCAACAAAAGATTGTGCAGAACAAATATAAGTTATGGGCTAGAGAACAAACCTATAGAAACTTATAAAAATTTTGCTATTTTTCAGGAAAGTAGTAAAAAATCGTACACAGGTTGCTTACCACCTGACACATCCTCTTTCACTTGGGGTAGACATGGTTCAAATGGTAGTAAGAACACAGGTAAGTTGATTTGTTCTGCCAAACCCATAGCTCATAAGAAGCTAAGCTTAAGTTCACAACTAGGATCTTTAGAGAAGTTTAAGAGGCAATATGGGAAGGTTAAAAATCCTCCGAATACAGAAGTGGAGGAAAGTATCACTTCAGAAATCACTACCGATCTCAGTCCTCAGGTTGAACCTGACATTCTGTGGAAAGACCAAAACCACTTAGACAACTCCGGTATTTGTAAAATCACTACTGTGAAACATGATGATTCAAATAGTAGTTGTCAACCAGTAAGTCACATGTTTTATTCAGAAAAGTTACCATTCTCCAAGGAAGACAGTTGTTTGGAAGAACAGATGCCTTGCTTAAGAGAAAGCCCTATACCTCTACAGGAGTTATCTCATTTTAACAGAAAGCCTTTGGATGTTGAGAAGTCACCTGAATCACTAGCCTTTAAATTATCCAGATTGAAAGGCTCCGAAAGAGAGACCCAAACAATGGAGATGACGAGTCATTTTAATGAACTTTCACAATCAGATTCCAGTAGGAAAGACAGTGACTTGTCCAGTGGGTTAACCCTAGATTCTTGTAAGTTATTTAAAAATGAGCATAAAAAAACAGAAAGTGGCGACATCCCAGTGTCGGACTCTGTCACACAGGGTAATCCCTTCAATAAAGACAGTGAAACACATGCTAACCGCAATACAACAGAGAACGCTGTGATGTCAGAAACTCCTTTAGTACTGCCCTATGATCATTCTACAGTTATCGGTAAGGATTCAGATGTTCTTATAGCTTCAGAACAACAGATTGGAAGTCCTAACTCTCCGAGTAGAATGTTAGTGCGTCACGGAGAAGATTCCACAGCTGGCCAAAATGGAACTTGTTGTCAGAGTGAGGAATCTATAGCAAGAACTTGTTCTGAAAATGAAGAGTCCAACACATGTTCTTTGGATTGGCAGCAGCATTTTGACGTAGCCCTGGGAAGAATGGTTTACGTCAACAAGCTAACAGGACTTAGCACATTCACTGCTCCCACTGAGGACGTTCGGGCTGCTTGTACTAAAGACCTGACAACTACGGCTGTGGATGTTCTACTTGAGAATGGTAAGTATATGGTGTTCACTGGCATGAATGCTTTGGAAGGTGGGAATAATGGCTGAGGAGTAAGATAATCATGTTCAAAGAGATTATCTCAGCAGATAGAATATTTTGAAGCTTAATTATAAAATGTATGTGAAAAGTCTCCAGGTCTATTATTATGTAAACATAAAAATACAGTGAAAGAATGATACAGAATGGAAGTGTATGTATACGTGTCTATGGGTGTAGGTATGTGCAAGAGGGTGAGACAGTTTTTAATGAAAATGGTGCTATTGATAGTTGAGAAGATCTACAGTGTTTCCCTACCCCACTTTCCCCTCTCTCCCAAACACACAACTCTCTAAGAAATTTGTCTTTAAAGGCACCTGCAATGCCAGCGTGGTATTTTTCTGGAAGTTGCTCTCTGCAGCTCCCAGGTAAAGGGCCAGAATGATCCTGTAATCATCCTAGGTTTCCCAGGAAAATCTATGGCTCAGTACAGTAGTATATTTATAAACTTTTTTTTTTTAAAGAAAAAAACTTGACCATAAATTTTGGGGAATATAGTTTAAGTATGTATTTTTATAATCATACATTTCAAATGTACTTTATTATAATACATATGCTAATAATCTTGATCTGTATAAGTGGCTGTTATTCAGAAAGACAATAATGTGGCTTTTAGATCAGACCACAAGGCCACATTGGAGCCTAGGCTAGGACTCTGAGTTCCCAGGTCTCAGGCAGCATTAAAAGTGACATTGTTTTGGCAGCGTGTTGAGAGCCAGATGCTGGGAGATGGTAAAACTGATTTCCATCTGGCAATAATCTTGGTTTTGCATCAGGATGATAAACACTAAATGTTCATCTGTATTAAAAGTCTTGAATGTTGCAAAAGAATGTAAATAGTATGAAGGTAATTGCACATTAACTTATAATTTCTCCCTAGGATAAGTATCTCTAACAGGAGGCTCTGATTTATTTAAGGTTAAATAAGGCTTTTATTTTTCAATGGTTTCCAGTTTTTTTCCTTGTGAAAAAAATAATCACTGTAGTAACTTTCAAAATATTAAATAGAAGAAAACCCTTTTCTTCAGTACTGCTCCTGAGACTAGCAGGCGGCTCGTAAAGACACACGTGTTTTTCAACGTATGTAGTTTTGTGTCCTGATTTATAGTGAATGCTTATCGGAGGTAAATCTAAGGCACTGGCACCTCATCTTCCTGAAATGCAACTGCTTCTGATGTGGTGACAAAAAATAACTGGATCACATTAAACTGACATGGTTGTTGCTAAAACAAAGGGGGGCAATGTTGGCTGCCATGCTCAACCTAAACATCTGCTCCTGTTAAACAAATCTAGATGTGTAAAACACTTCAACCTGCTCAACGCCTGCGTTAGCAAGTCTTGTGGTGAACTTTTGAGAGTCATGTTAAGTCAGAGATTCATAATGAGAAAGTAAGTAGTTATAGGGTCTAGAAACTAGTTCGAAGAAAAGATGGCTTCCGAGCACCCTCCATTCACAGGGAGGAAATGGCTGGAAATGGCTGGTGCGTAGCAGAACAGTAGGACTTGTTGAACCACCCATAAAACATCACATGAGATGAACTGTTAAGAGGTAAATTTAACTGGACAGAAGAGAGGATCTATAAAGGTAATTTTAAGGAATAGTGTCAAGTCTCCAAGCCCTGGTAGTTTTTTTCTTTAAAATGTCTTTAACGCTGTCCTTTCTGTTAATAGTGACACAACCTTATTTCACCTCACACTTTACTTTTATCATTCTGAATTTATCTCTCTCCAGTTTTTGTCCAACACGTTTATCTTTTTGAAATAATAGTTTCATCATGTTTTGCCCCTGTTTAAAACTGTCAAATTCAGCATTGTTCCTAAAACTCAAATCTTATCATCCTTCAGAGAGGAGGGTAGAATTTGGGCCAGATCTTACTGGACTTTGGAATTTAAGTTGTGAACCTTTCATTCATTCATCTATTCACTTATTCACTCATTTGCTGGTCATTCACACTGTGTTTGGAGCTGCCACATTGCAGATTAACTGGCTTTGCTTTCAAGAGTCCACAGTCTATTAGGGAGGACAGCCATCTAAACAATTATAATATGATGAGATAAATGTTAGACACATACTGGGCACACACACATATAGAGAGACACATATATTGGGAATGAGAGGCATGAAAATTGGGGATCTATTCTTCCTCATTCTGTCTGATATAGATGGCTAATAGGACTAAGCATTAATGCAGATTCCTAAGTTAGCAGAATAATTTCATTAAAGAACTTCTGACTCAATCTGTTGTTTAGTAGTCTGCCTTATGTCTTAATTCAGTTTGTGCAGAAAGAGATTTTATGTAACTTAATTTTTTAATAGTTTATTTTTTGAGTTCAAATGTCTAGGTTTTTCTTTTTTATATTTAGGATCTCAGTACAGGTGTCATCCTTTTAGAAGCGACCTTGTTCTTCCTTTCCTTCCTAGAGCCCGGGAAGAGAGGACTGTGATGAGACAGAATAACAGAGGTAGGGGCATTAACAGAGATTGCCAGAACACCTAGTACATACTGTGCCACCTAGCTTAAAGAAAACAAAGCAGGGTTGTGTTATTGAGCTTGATCAGTGCCAGCTGTGCCTTCCTGGAACCAGGAATTCCCCACGGTCCTGTTTAACAGCAGAACTAAGTAATTCAGTGCATGCATTTAGATCAGAAATTACTTTTCCAGACGAGGTCAATACTGTGTGATCATGCAGTCTGTGGTGCCTTGTGATTGAGAAAATGTTTCTTATTTGTAAAGATTGGAGCTGAGTCCATATTGCATTAGTTTTATATAAGCAAAATTCTTATCTGCAAAAAAAGCTACAGACATTTATCATTTTTCTTTTCTTCATTTCTAAAAATAGATAAGGTATATTTTTACCTAAAAGAAGTGAGGCTACTAATTTGAACTGGTTTTTCTTCTGGACTTGTATTCTGAAATATCTGGTGCAAATAGTTTGGAGAAAAAGCTATAGTGCCAGAAGATACAGTCATCAAGTTTAGTTTAAAAAGTAACAGATCAAAACAATTTAGAGATACAGCAAACGCTGCACATTTGCAGTATGTGGGAACATTGTGTCTGATCTTTGGTCTTGAGGCTGCACCACACCAAGCATGAGACACCATTCACCATTCACCCACTTCCCTGAGGCTCTTGATGCCAACTTTACTTGTCCCCTTTTGCTGTAGCTACTGGGGACGGTGCTGTTGGTCCCGAATCGCTTCAGTCTTTGTTCTCAGAATGGGACAACCCAGTATTTGCCCGTTATCCAGAGGTAGGTCTGCAGCAATTTTTCTTTGCTTGTTATTTGAAAATTTGAATTTCATTTAAATTGGGTATGGACACGAATGACTATATTCATTTGTAATTATGAATGGCAAGTGAGCATGTTTCCAAATAATTTTTTTGGAAATTAATATTTACTGTAGAGAGGAGGAATCAGAATTCATAGCAGTTTGGAAGCTCGGACATTTTGGATTATACACGTGTAACCACTTTGTGAATAGTGAGTGTGTTTACCACTCTCAGAAACCCTGACTTGCAGCTTTGGCCAAGTATTTAGGGTGGTGGTAATAAAAACTGTTATCATTAGATAAAGCAGTGGATCTTCTGCTAGAGGAACAGTTCACCCCTGGACCTGAGTATGCATCCTCTCCTCAGTGGGTTATCACACAATGCGCTTTGTGTGTTGTGATACAGGTGTAGAGTATATGAGCATTTGTTACTGATTCATCAGTTAAGATGTCTTTAAGGACTTGCTCATGAAGCGCAGGCAAATTGTTATTCTGAAAGTATTGGTGTTTGTCAGTAATTTTCTGTATAAACAAAAATTATTATTTAAGAGTAATAATTCATAAAGCCTTTTGAATTTTTATAAGTTCCCTGAATTCAACCCACCTCTAATAGGTTCTGTGAAAATGAATGTTTGTAAGGCACTTTAAGATCTTGGGTAAAACAGTTCTGCAGACATAAAAGATTACAGTGTAAATGACGTTTGATCTGGGTCTTTCTAGGTTGCTGTTGACGTTAGCAGCGGCCAGGCTGAGAGCCTAGCAGTTAAAATTCACAACATCTTGTATCCTTATCGTTTCACCAAAGAAATGATTCACTCCATGCAGGTAAAAGATTGACTGTAAAATCTCATTAAAATATGTATATATATATATATAAAACCTAAGCTAGACTAACTCTTGTGAAATTGGATTTATTGGATGATATAGACCATCCTGGTCAAGGCACATGTGTTCTTTTTAATCTTACTGAAACTTTTATCATCAGAAGAAAAAACGAAGGATTAATTATAATTACAAAGAAAAAAGTGTCCTTTGTAGTGTGAGCAGGTTTGGAGGGATGAATTATGGATTCAGGCTCACAGTTTCAAGGATTATATATTGACTTTCTATATTGACAATAATTTGTATTTGTAAATCAACCAAGTAATGTAGAGAAATTGTCCTTAACTGTGCAACAATGCCCCTTTTTAAATGACCCTCTATTGTGTGAGGCTACAAATGATATGGCTTAGGAGACCCCAGATTGAGGAGTTCCATTAACAGAAGGGACCCCTTCTCTCATCTGCTTTTCTAGTTTGCCCTCTCTCTACGCCACTCAGGCTGTCTTCATCTCCTTATTTTCAGTATGGAAACAAATCAGGAGGTTAGACCGATCTAGGCAGAGCAGAGCCACCAAGGTCTGAAGCCACCGGTGGCTTTTAACTTACTGCTTTAAGGACTAGCTCCTACAAGATGGGTTTCCTTGCTTTTGCATACATTTTCCAATTTTTTTTCAGACCTATTTGTTAGCAATCTCTGGTCGTATTAATAAATCTCTAGTCATATCACCTGTTAATAAGAGTCATTCTGTTGGGAACATTTCAAATCTACTTGAAAGTTTTATTAGCATTAATCCTCTTAGATGCCTCAGTCTGTTTCCTTGTAGTCTCTCCTTTTGTCTTCTGATCACTCTACTTGCCTATTCTTTTTTCCTTCCTAATGACTCCCTCAGGTTCATCAGCACTTGTCCTCAGTCTTAGATATGAATGTTATAATGCAAACAACTTTAAATTAAGTACAGTTTTGTCTCTCTCTATGCAGATAAGCCTTTGTTAATCTTTATTTAGTATTGTACCACTTATTTGAATGTATGGCAGGTTCTCCAGCAAGTGGATAACAAGTTTATTGCCTGTGTAATGAGCACTAGGACTGAAGAGAATGGCGAGGCAGGTAAGAATGAGGTTTAGCCTCGGTAACCAGCTGGTCTTTTTTTTTTTTTAATTAATTAATTTATTTGTTTGTTTGTTTTTATTTTTGGCTGCGTTGGGTCTTCGTTGCTATGCGCAGGCTTTCTCTAGTTGTGGTGAGCAGGGGCTACTCTTCGTTGTGGTGCGTGGGCTTCTCATTGCGGTGGCTTCTCTTGTTGTGGAGCAGGGGCTCTAGGCACGCAGG
The DNA here is from genome assembly GCF_003676395.1 of Aethalodelphis obliquidens. Classification (NCBI taxonomy): domain Eukaryota; kingdom Metazoa; phylum Chordata; class Mammalia; order Artiodactyla; family Delphinidae; genus Aethalodelphis; species Aethalodelphis obliquidens. Next base: position 1,192,441 of record NW_020837965.1, on the reverse strand, counting down.
CTTCAGTAGTTGTGGCTTGCGGTCTCTTGAGCGCAGGCTCAGTAGTTGTGGTGCACGGGCTTAGTTGCTCCACAGCATGTGGGATCTTCCCAGGCCAGGGCTCGAACCTGTGTTCCTTGCATTGGCAGGCAGATTCTTAACCACTGCACCACCAGGGAAGCCCCAGCTGGTCTTCTGACAGCCTCCTTTTAAGGTTACTTTTTTTATATACGACACAGTTTCAATGATTTGGACAGATTAGGAAAAACCAATCTAAATTAATATTATGAAACAACAGTTTTAAAGTCCATTTAGTTTTATATACATAGACATGTATATACATGTTAAACTATTAAGAGTGGTTACCTTGGGAGTGCGAATGGAAATGGGCAGAGGGGAGATTTCATCTTTTACTCTTTAAAATATTTTATAGTCTTTGACTTTTTAATAATGTTTTAATGTGTTCCCTTTATAATAATAGAAAGTTTATATGATGAACTCTGATAGATTTATCAAGAGTTACATATAATCTCTTGGTGACCTGCTTTAATAAAACAACAAGAATTTGTAAATAATAACATTAACTCATTCAACAAATATTGATTGAGTGCCTATTGCATGCCAGGAACTGTGCTAGGGATACAATGGTGGGAGAAAATATTCATGCAAGAGAAACAGATAGTTACACAAACAATTAAAATTTTAACTCTAGTGTTATGGAGGAGAGAAACAAGATGCTGTAAGAATCTGTATTGGGAGATTTGATTTAGTAGGGAGGTCAGGGAAGGTTTTGTGGGTAAAGTGAGATCTGAAGTATAAGTTTAGGTAAGGAAAGGAGGGAGGAGTATTCTGGGCAGAGGGAATAATATGCAATTTGTGCTTTCCTCTCCTTCAGTGATAGGAAGCAGGGCAAGCGCTTCCTTGTGTGAGAGCAGGAGACAGGCTAGACAAGTAGGTTGCAGCCAGATCTTAAAGACCAGTTACAAGCTTTGTCTTCCTCCCAACACCAATTGGAAACAATTGAAGGCTTTTTGTTTTCTTTTTTATTGTTTGTTTTCGCAGCGGCACATGTCACATCACATTTGCATTTTGAAAATACTGCTCTGGCTGCAGTGTGGAGCCTGGAGCGCGTGTCGAGATGGAGTCCCAGTAACTGCAGAGAGACTGTTAGGAGATTGTTGCAATATCTAAGAAATGATGGTTAGCTGGGATCAGGGTAACCTAGAGAGAAAGATATTTAGGAGATAAAGTCAGCAGGACTTGGTGATGGATTGGATATGGGGAAGGTATATCAAAGATGACTCCTGGTTTTCTGACCTATGTAACTGAGTGGATGATGTTGCAGGACGACGAGGTTGGAGAAGAAGCAGGCAAGAAGGGTGAAAATCATGAGTTCAGTCTGAAATCCCTTTAAATGTTCAAGAATGTGTCAGGAATATTACAGGTCTAGGATGCGAGAAGCATTCTGACATGGAGATCTAAATCTGAGCTGTCAGCATAAAGTCAGTCACTGAAGTCATGTGTATAAATTTTATCACCTAGAAGAAGAATGAAGAGTGAGGAGGGGAAGAGAGATTCTGAATCTAGAGTAATTCCGCCATTTAATAGCTGGGTAGAAAAGGGTGAACCAGCAAGAGAGGTTATGAAACAACAGAAATAGGAAGAAAACAAGCAAAGGTTGTGTTGCAAAGCCAAGACTTTGTACTAAGTGCTGCCGAGAGGTTAAGATGAGGACCAAAATTATCTGTTAGGTTTCCAGACAGTGGAGGTCAGGGACTTCAGATGAGAGCTGTTTCAGAGAAGACATAGGACAGGAGAGACTCCAAAATCTGTGACATGGAAGAGGGACTAAGGAGAGTGAGGGTGCAAGGCTTTTTTTTTAACTGGGAGACTCTCGAGCCATTTACAAGGAATGCTTGATCCTGTCAGGCTCTGGAAAAGGCCTGAGTGGCTAAGTCCTGAGCACCACTGGAGGAGGTGGCTCCCGATGGGTAGACCTGCAGGCGAGAGCTTCTAAAGTTTGAAAGCAGTTCATTCTCTTTGTACTTCAAAATATGCTTTTTTATCTTGTTTACAGTATAAATTTATTTAGTAAATGTCACCACAGATCAAAGGTAAAGTAACCAAAAGTTTTGTCGTAATTATCATAAATATAGAATTAGTGAAGGTCAAATTCTAGTAGTCTTACTACTTCTAGAAAGTGAATAGATTGTTTTCTAAAGTTTTTTTTTTTTTTTTAATTTATTTATTTATGGCTGTGTTGGGTCTTCGTTTCTGTGTGAGAGCTTTCTGTAGTTGCGGTGAGCGGGGGCCACTCTTCATCGCGGTGCGCGGGCCTCTCACTGTCACGGCCTCTTTTGTGGCAGAGCACAGGATCCAGACGCGCAGGCTCAGTAGTTGTGGCTCACAGGCCCAGTTGCTCCGCGGCATGTGGAATTCTTCCCAGACCCGGGCTCGAACCCCTGTCCCCTGCATTGGCAGGCAGATTCTCAACCACTAGCGCCACCAGGGAAGCCCCTAAAGTTTTGATTACCTGGAATTCTTTGTTGTTTAACACCAAAATCTCTACTAATGGCACCTGAGACGGGTGTAGCCACAAAATCTCCAGACAGTTAAATTTCTCTTGAGATTCTGGATTGTTACGGTATTGGTTAGCTGCCATCAAGGAGTACTTTTATATAAAGAATTTTTCGAAATCAAAATGTAAGTATTTTTATTGTTGCTCACAAATACCAAAAGCAACCTATTCCTATAATTGAGTTACTTTTATTTTAATAGTTGCACATATTTTTAATGGATAAATATACTATTGTTTTACATTATTGTGAAATTAATGCCATATAATGGCATTTTTTATTGCATGTTTCCACCTATAATAAAATACAGTTGTTCAGTTATGATCCTCTAAAGAATAAGGATTCATTCATTTATTCTGTAAATATTTACTGAGTGCCTGTTATGTGCCTAGTGCTATTATACATGCCAGGAATATAACAGACAAAAATTCTTGCCCTGATGAAGATTCTATTCTGTTATTTTGGAATATCAAAAATACAGCTCTGACATGAGTAAATTACCTTCATATATTCTGCTTCATTCAATGAATGGAAAATACCATGAACATTTTGTAGACTATAAATCATTCCTCCAGAGTCAGGTGCAGGATTGATTTCGTAGGGTCCCTGACTCTTGGTGATTCACATTGGCTCAGGTTGTGAGTTTGAGGTTACTCCCTCATAATTTATTATTTATTCCATTGTTCTGCCCAATACAGGATGTTCAGTATTCATCACAACCAGCTGCAACTCCTCCTATCCTCAAAGGAGTTTAAAATTCAACATTTTGGGGCCTGTTCTGTGGTTGAACATGCTGTCAGAAAAATCATAATCTTTTTATTTTTCAAGTCAGTAGCTCTTACGCCATGAATTTGATGGTGTCATACAAACAATTTTTTTAATCTTTAGTAGAAATAGGAAAAACAGGCATTATCTAGTTTGATCAAATTCAAGAGAACTTTTATTTCAATATAATCAGTAACAATAAACCTCAACCCTTTGGCCAAAAGTAATAAAATTACAAGCTAAAAAGATGTACTAATGTAATAGAGAATCAGTCCTCCTGTCAGTGAGAAAGGGATTTATTTCCCTGTAGGTTTGGCTTTGGGGTCAGGACATTCTGCTTCTCTCTTGCACCTGAGAGTGTAAAGCCTTGCTACTCAAAATCAAGGTCTGTAAATAACATCACCTGGGAGTTTGTTAGACTTGCACAATCTTGTGTCCCACCCCTAACCTACTGAATCAGAATCTGCATCTTAATAAGATCCCCAGGTGATTTGTCTGCTGTTCAAAGTTTGCAAAGCCTGAGTCTAAAGCTAGGCAAACTGTGGCCTGGGGGCCGGATCCAGCCATAACCTGTTTTTGTACAGCCAGGGAGATAAGAATGGTTTTTACTTTTTTTTTTTTAATTGACGTGTAGTTAATTTACCGTGTTACATTAGTTTCAGGTATACTACACTTTTAAATAGTAAAAAAAGAGCAAAGGAAGAGTTATATTTTTCGACACATTAAAATTATATGAAATTAATATTTCAGTGTCTGTAAAAAGTTTATTGGAACACAGCTACAATATTCACATGTCTATGGCGGCTTTGGTTCAGAATGAATATTTGAGTAGTTGTGACAGAAACCATGTGTCCCAAAAGCCTAAAATATTTACTGTGTGGCATTTCACAGAAAAATCTTGCTGACCTGTGATCTGAAGTGTAGTAGAATGCTTCATGGGTTCTGGGGCAGCTTGCGAATCAGGGTCAGCTGACTATAAAATGTGTGGTTTAATGATCCTTCATTGTATCAAATTTGAATTAATAAAGCAAAATCAGTATTTAAACATTAAGAATGTAGGGCTTTCACCATGTTTTAGAAATGAAATACTAATGAACTAAAGAGTTTTTCATCAGGGATACATTTGTTTTCGTTTTTCCCATAACTTTAACTTTGTAGGAAATAAAAGATACAGTTGTTATTGCTCAGTTTGTATGCTTCTCTTATGCTCACGTTGTTAAATAGTTTGAATTAAGCTTTTTCTCCCTCAACGCAACATGATTATTTTAATCTTGACCTGAGAATTTGAAAGCCGGTGGTGCTTGCTGGTCTTCTAGGTGGAAACCTGCTAGTCTTGGTGGACCAGCATGCTGCCCATGAGCGCATCCGACTGGAGCAGCTGACCATTGGTAAGGATCTGCTGAGGACTAGGAAAGATTCGGGACTCCCCAGCAGAGTTAATGTACCTGAAAGAGTTTTTCTAACTGTGACTGTTGTGAAAAAAGATGAATTGTACGTTTTAAAAAATGAAGCTGAAAAAAAAAAAACTGTAAAGAAAAAAATGAAGCTGAAGCCTGCAGGTATGGCTTCTTTTATAATTGAAAGAAGGTAGTAGTTCACTTTACTAATTCAAACATGTGGGTCTTAACACATGGTCAAAGGCATATTTGCTGTATCCTTATCATCAACCCTAAAGATTAGGCTACTCTATTACAACTTTCAGCACAAAGATACGCCCCTCCACATGCCCATGTGATCTTGGTTTACCTTCACAGTTCATCAGGCAGAGACTACCAAGCAGCTCAGAAGGCCCAATATATTGTTTTTATTTTAAAATTTAATTTGTTTTTGAATAGGTAGTATAATCCAATAGGCTCAAGTCTGAAAGGTACAAAAGGGAATAAAATAAGGTCTCTTTTCTATCCTTGCCCTTCATCCAACCTAGTTTCTCTCCCCAGAGGCAACCTGTATCACTAATTTGTTATGGATTCTTCCAAAGTCAATATGTGCTTTTTAATCTTTGCTACCCATTTTTCTCATATGAGGCAGTCTGTTCCCCAAGGTGTAAAATACCAGAAAAATCTTTACTCCTGTGGTCAAGTAATAAAAAACCCAAATGTTGTAGAGTTAGTTGAGGACCTAGGGAGGTATTTCATGGACTAGAATGGCAGTGATGTTACTTCCATGTTCACTTTTCCTTATAAAATGAAGACCTAAGAGTTGGGAAAGATACAATAAAAAGTATTAGAAAAACTTTCTTGCTCTAGGCACTGGACCATTTGAGAATAGTACTGACTGATTCTCTTCAGAGCCTGGGAAATCCTTCTGGAAGAATGAGGGGGCCTTCTTGAGCCACTGGGTTGTGAAGTAAACCCCTTTTATCTCCCCAGTAATCCATATTAGTCAGCCTCTGTTACTGAAACCACATTTGTTGACTATCTACAGGAACATCGCATTGTTCATTTGAATATAAGATTAAGTCTTATATTTCTTATTTAAGAAAATACTGCTAAAATGAATAAACAAACTAGATATTTACTAGTTTGACTTTAATAATGGAAATTCAAAGCCTAAAACTGAACACTGAACATGCTGCTAAGCATTATAATAATTCCATGACTGTGTCTTCATTTTTATCTGAATCTGGAAGACTTCACTTCCTGCTCTTAACCCATTCATCTTTCTCTCAATAGGTTCCTATGAGAAGCAACAGCCACAAGGCTCTGGTCGAAAAAAATTACTGTCTTCCACTATAAGTCCTCCACTAGAGATAACAGTGACAGAGGAACAAAGGAGACTCTTATCGTTAGTACCACCATGAGGTTGTGATGTTGCTAATGTACATTCTCTGGCCAGGGTATAAGCATAACTATTGTTGCTTATCTCAGTTGAGGCACTGAGACCAAGAGAGGTTACATGACTTGTTCAAGGTCATAACAAGTTTTAAGTGGTGGAGCAGGCACTCAGATGCAGGTCGTCTGACTCCAAATGCTGTTCTTTCCACTATATCACAGCTATTGAGTATAGGATAGAGTTTCCCTGATAATTTTTTCCAGCAGTTGGCTTAGAGTACTCTTACCATTTCTTGGAACGGTCAATATTTATGCTGTGCTGTTTCTGAAAGTGAAGTTACTGCAGTAATTGCTTCCATTCTGCTTTGCCTTGGTACATTCTAGATTCTTAGTTTTTGTTACCATAATCATACTGGGAAGAAAGTAAAACACCAGGCCACAAGGAGGGGGCAAATCATACAATGAGTCACAAGATAGGACATTTTCCTACTTCGGGGTGGCACAAATTATTGGAAATAAAAAAGAGAGAATTGTCTCTAAATTTATTTAAAGTTTGGGAATATGCCACTGCCAATAAATCTTTTTCCCTGGGGTATAATTTATATTAGAGGCAGATCCATTTATTTACATTCCGTTAATTAGGACTTCTCAGTTCCTCCCACTGTTAATTTCTCCCTGCTTTTAATGCTGATTCAAAACATTCTTAACCGTTTTATTTGTGCCAAACTTCTTTAAGTGCCAGCAAGGAGAAGTTAGCAATTCCTCAGTGAAGAATAAAACATTTAGGAACAAGACATAGAAACAAATTGACATAGAAACAAATTGATTCTCTCAACGGAAAAGAGGAAAAAAAAATGAAGGTTACTGTAATTCAAAAAGGAAATTTGATAATAAAATCTAAATAAACAACCATGAGTGTGAGAAAAATATTGTACGTTTTAAAGCTTTTGGCAGCTTTTGAGAAACTATCAGGCATTTGGAACTGATACTGAAATGTGAATGAAGTAATTCTTTTACATTTGAGGTTCTCTCTTTAGGTGTTACCACAAAAATCTGGAAGATCTGGGCCTTGAAATTATATTTCCAGACACTAGTGATTCTCTGGTCCTTGTAGGAAAAGTACCACTCTGTTTTGTGGAAAGAGAAGCCAGTGAACTTCGAAGAGGGAGATCTACTGTGACCAAGAGCATTGTGGAGGTAAGACACAGCTGCAAAAGCCGAGAAAACTGCTGAGTGCTAATAACCTCCTACTTTGTTCAGAAATTCTCTATATTCATCTTTTATTCAAGAAGCATTTATGAAATAACCTGCTGGGTGCCAGGTGCCAGAGATTCAAAGATGAATTAGCTCAAGGTGAGGGAGAAGGACATTTAAACAATTATACTATAATGAAATTTGGCCAGCAGAGGTATGTTCAAAAGTGCTATGGAAATACAGAATATTTACTGTGCCCAGGAGGGAGGAGGTCAAGGAAACTATCACAGAAAAGCATTTGTTTTTTTGTTTGTTTGTTTCAGGAAAAGTCTTGTAGAACAGTAGGAGCCTGCCAAGTACAGAAGAGGGGATAAGGTCATTCTAGACAGAATAACAGATATCAGAGACTTGAAGCAGATCCCGTGCTTAGGGAACTACCAGTACACATGGCTCGAATTAAGATACACACAAGGTAGTGGTGGGCCTAGATGAGGCTAGATAGGTTGTCAAGGCCAACTCATAAAGGGATTTACCATATTCAGCTGAATAGTTTGCATTTCATCCTGTAGGCAGCCAATGAAGAAGAGCAAATTACACTTTAGCACTGCATTTTAAATACTTTACTGACGTGTTTCGTTTTTTTAAAACAATTTATTTTGTATTTGTTGTCTTTTCTTTCCTCCTTTCCTGTTTTCTATTAGAGTTTTCTTTATTTCTCTTTTTTTCCCCTCTACTGGTTTAGAAGGGGAATTTTAGCTTGCATATATGACACAGTTTAAAGGTAATTTGTTCTTCTGTTCTCTTCATAAACCGTACACAAACCTTAACACCATTTCTCTTGTACCACTTTTCTCCCATCTTCCATTTTGTTGCCTGTTTTAATTCCACCTTGTCTTTAATTCCCCTGGTAGACCTTAATTTTATAGTAAATGTTTATTTAGCTTAACCAAAATGTTTTCCATTCTTTGTTCACTATTGCTTCTTGCATCCTATTTATTCTTTGTGTTCATTTTTCTTTTCACTGAAGTAAATCTCTTAAAAGTTCTTTTGTTAAGAGTCCAAGAATAAAATATCTTTGAAAACATCTTTATTCCACCTTCACATTTGCATGATTGTCTAGCTAAAAGTAGAATTCCATTTTCTTATTTATTCCTCAAACATTTCAAAAATATTCTATTACTTCTGACATTCTGTTTTTGCTACTGAAGTCCACTGTCAATTTTATTATCATTGCTTTGTAGGTAGCCTGATTTTGTCTCTGGTTGCTTTTAAGATTTCTCTGTCTTTGGTGTTCTGCCATTTCCCTATGATATATCTTTGTGTGGATTTATTTTGATTTCCTTCTTGAGATTCATCTTACATATTCAATTTGGAAAATATAGTTATTATCACTTCAAACATTGCTTCTTCCCCCCTTCTCTCTCTTGCCTCCTAGAGATGCTATCAGATGTCTACTGGACCTTATCATTCTATTCTCCATGTCTTTTGCCTTCTCTTTCATATTTCCCATGGTTTTATCTCTCTGTGATGTATTCTGGGAAATTTCCTCATTTATCTTCCAGTACACTAAGTTCACTCTTCATCTACTGTTTAATTAGGTGTTTAACTTGTCCACTGGGTTGTTTATTTCAATGACTGTTATTTTTTTCCAGAAGTTTTATTTGGCTCTTTCTCAGATCTATCTGTTCGTTTTTCATGGTGTCCTTTTTTATTCATTGTGGTTTCTTAACTCCTTCTTTAGCTCTTTCTGTTTGGAGCACAGGAAAATCCGCATCAACTCAGTCTATCATTTTTTCCAGAAATCTGAATTACTTTAGTAATACTTAAAAATAAAAAGTAGAAGATAGATTTAGTGGATAAAGTGTGGGATACATGGATATAGGAAAGATTTGAGGTAGAGAGCAGTTGAGAGGCTAGTGCACTGGTGCAAGTAAGACAGTATGAAGATTTGACTAATTCAGTAGCAATGGGAATGGAGAGGAGGGACATATTTGAAAGGTAGACTCAAGAGGACCTGGTGAGCAAGAGAATATAAAGGAGATAAAGGAGAGAAGATAAGTAATGATTCTGAGGGTTCTCACTCAGATGACTAGAGGGATGGTGCCGTTGACAGAAAAAGGAAACAGAGGAGGAGAAGTACACCTGGCTAGGGAGTTAGATTATGAGCCTTAGTTTAGACACATTGAATGTGCCTTCAAATGGAGATGTCCAGTGGATGGACAGACTTTGAGATCTAGCACTTGGGAAAGAAGTCAGGGCTGTAGTATCTATTTGGGGGTTAACAGTATACAGTTGGCCCTTGAACAACATGGGTTTCAACTGTGCGGGTCCACTTATACTCGAATTTTTTTCAAAAAATACACACTACACTATTACAGGATCTGCGGTTGGTTGAATTCCCAGATGTGGAACCGCGTCTACGGAGGGCTAACTGTAAGGTTATACAAGGATTTTCTACCGCACAGAGGGTTGGTGCCCCTAACTCCTGTGTTGTTCAAGGGTCAATTGTATATATTTTGATAATATCAGAATCTGGAGAAGGGTCTAACAGACGTGCAATTGTTCAGGGAGAATATGAAGAAAAAAAGAGAGCCAAGCATGGAGGCTGTGGAACACCAGCATTCAGTGTGTATATGTTTTGGCAAAGGTCCAGAAAGCTACTGCTGAAAAGAAGAGACTGTAAAGGATGATTGAAAATATTTGGTCAGAGAAGGAGGAGGAAAACCAGGGAAAAGTAATATTGCCACAGCCAAGGGAAGTTTTAAGCAAGAAGGGAATGGTCAACAGTGGCCGGAGAGTAAAGCCTGAGGAGTTGGATTTGGCTGTCAGGGGACACTGCCTGCCTTTTGGAATCTGTTCCTGGGGTGGGCAGGGGGTCAGGAGTGAGGGAAGGGAGAAAGGAGAGCTAAGGAGCCCTCTCTTTCCAGGACTTCGGCTACATACCAAAGAGATGGGGGCGACAGCTAAAGGTTAAGGGTGTCAGGAAGTGTGGGGCAGGACACAGGTGGAAGAAAGGTTTTTGTTTCTTTTCAGATGGGAGAGACTTGAGCATGTTTGTAGTCTAAGTGTGAGAAGACATTTGAGAGGAAGAGGCAGCTAACATGCCAGCTTTGGGATCATCTTGACTTTACCCTTCCCAGAATTGCCCTTTGATCAGACCACCTCTGCTTGGCTTTCAGCAGCGCTCTTTTCTCCCAACAGAGCTTAGTTTCTCCAAGGCTCCTCCTCCAAATTGTCTTAAATCCAAGAGATAGGATCTGTTAGAATCTTTTATAGTAATTCAATCCTTAAGTATTTAACGAGAAAATTATAATGAAAACTTTTCCTAAAGTGACTTCAAAGAGTACTGGCAAGAAGTTTACCTCAAACTGAAACAAGGCTTATGGTTTCAGCAAGTCTTGATTATGTTAATTCAGGCTGATCAGGAGAGATTTTGTTGATTCTGAAAGAAGCTGGAACAGTTCTGGTATCTTGAAAAAGCGGTAGTTACTTGGATCTAGCAGTTGAAAGATCACTAAGACATCTTTCTGTAAAGTTCTATCCTCTAGCCTAATGCATGAGCCTTTTAAATATTAAATTATCTAGCAGTAGTGTTCAATTTGAAATCGAACATTTGAAATGTGAAATGAATAGAGAATAAGATCCGTTTCCCCTTCTCCACGCTTATAGACTGATGTTTTACAAGTCCCAGATACATAAGCACAAGAGAGAAGAGCAAAGAAGTTAGGTTTGATCTGTATCCACACTAAACTTTGTTAGTGGGCCAGGTACTATGAGACATCTTTCTATTTAGGTTTGTTTGGGAAAATATGTGGCTTTTAAAAAATACATAGTATCTACCAACTAGCTCTTGGTAACTGTGCTCATTTATAAGTATGGTGGACTAGTCTGTAAATGAGGCAGGGAAGAGAATTTTCTTTTTTGTTTTGAAGTTTTAAACTTTTAAATTCTTTTTATTTTTTTAATTGGAGCATAACTGCTTTACAATGTTGTATTCTGCTGTACAATGAAATGAATCAGCTATATGTATACCTATATGCCCTCCCTCTTGGACCTCCCTCCCACCTCCCTCTGCCATCTAGGCCATCACAGAGCACCAAGCTGAGCTTCCTGTGCTCTATAGCATGTTCCCACTAGCTATCTGTTTTACGCATGGCAGTGTATATATGTCAATCCTAATCCCCCAATTTGTCCCACCCTCCCCTTCCCACCCCCCCATGTCCATATGTCCGTTCTCTACATCTGTGTCTCGATTCCTGCCCTGCAGATAGATTCATCTGTACCATTTTTTTTTTCTAGATTCCACATATATGTGTTAATATACAATATTTGTTTTTCTCTTTCTGGATTACTTCACTCTGTATGACAGACTTTAGGTCCATCCACATCTCTACAAATGACCCAATTTCGTTCCTTTCTATGGCTGAGTAATATTCCATTGTATATATATACCACATCTTCCTTATCCATTCATCTGTTGTTGGACATTTCGGTTGTTTCCATGTCCTAGCTACGGTAAATAGTGCTGCAGTGAACTTCGGGGTACATGTGTCTTTTTTTTTTTTAAACATCTTCATTGGAGTATAATAGCTTTACAATGTTGTGTTAGTTTCAGCTGAATAACAAAATGAATCAGCTATATGTATACATATATCCCCATATCTCCTCCCTCTTGAGCCTCCCTCCCACCCTCCCTATCCCACCCTGCCCATTTTGAATTATGCTTCTCAGGGTATATGCCCAGCAATGGGATTGCTGGGTCATATGGTGATTCTATTTTTAGTTTTTTAAGGAACCTCCATACTGTTCTCTATAGTGGCTGTATCAATTTACATTCTCACCAACAGTGCAAGAGGGTTCCCTTTTCTCCACACCCTCTCCAGAATTTATTGTTTGTAGATTTTTTGATGATGGCCATTCTGACTGGTGTGAAGTGATACCTCATTGTAGTTTTTGTTTGTTTGTTTGTTTGTTTGTGGTACGCGGGCCTCTCACTGCTGTGGCCTCTCCCGTCGCGGAGCACAGGCTCCGGACGCGCAGGCTCAGCGGCCATGGCTCACGGGCCCAGCCGCTCCGCGGCATATGGGATCTTCCTGGACCGGGGCACAAACCTGTGTCCCCTTCATTGGCAGGCGGACTCTTAACCACTGCGCCACCAGGGAAGCCCTCATTGTAGTTTTTTAAATTTACTTTTATTTATTAATTTTTGGCTGCGTTGGGTCTTTGTTGCTGCGTGCAGGCCTTCTCTAATTGCAGCGAGCAGGGGACACTCTTCATTGCAGTGCGCAGGCTTCTCATTGCAGCGGCTTCTCTAGTTGTGGAGCACGGGCTCTAGGCATGCAGGCCTCAGTAGTTGTGGCTTGTGGGCTCTAGAGTGCAGGCTCAGTAGTTGTGGCACATTGCTCCATTGTGGGCTTAGTTGCTCCACGGCATGTGGGATCTTCCCGGACCAGGGCTCCAACCCGTGTCCCTTGCATTGGCAGGTGGATTCTTAACCACTGCGTCACTGGGCAAGTCCCTCATTGTAGTTTTGATTTGCATTTCTCTAATGATTAGTGATGTTGAGCAGCTTTTCATGTGCCTCTTGGCCATCTGTATGTCTTCTGTGGTGACATGTCTATTTAGGTCTTCTGCCCATTTTTGGATTGGGTTGTTTGTTTTTTTGATATTGAGCTCCATGAGCTGTCTGTATATTTTGGAGATTAATCCTTTGTGTGTTGCTTCATTTGCAAATATTTTCTCCCATTCTGAGGGTTGTCTTTTCGTCTTGTTTATGGTTTCCTTTGCTGTACAAAAGCTTTTAAGTTTAATTAGGTCTCATTTGTTTATTTTTGTTTTTATTTTCATTACTCTAGGAGGTGGGTCAAAAGAGATCTTGCTGTGGTTTATATCAAAGAGTGTTTTTCCTAAGTTTTCGGGAAGAGAACTTTCTGAGTCTGGTTTAAAAAGAAGTCTATCATGTTGTAATCTTAGGAAGCTAATTTTTTTTTTTTTTTTGCCGCACCGCTTGGCTTGTGGGATCTTAGTTCCCCAACCAGGGATTGAACCCAGGTCCCAGCAGTGAAAGCTCTGAGTCCTAACCACTGGACCACGAGGGTATTCCCAGGAAGCTAATTTATACATAGCCATTTCTAGGAGTAAAGAAATCCTGTGTTTTCTTATAAAGAAATTATTAAATATGCCATATCTCAAAACAGTTTTTAACCTCCAGAGGGTAAACAAATTAGTAGCACGAAATAGTGTCTGCTTTAAATTTCTTTAGTCCTTTTGTAAATATTAACATCTGCAGGGATGTTGCTATTGAAAAGGCTACCCCAGGGACAGAGATATGCAAAGGAGGAGAAATTTCTCAACAAAATGCCTCAGAGAGCAAGCTTTTTGACCTGAAGGGAATTGTCACACACAAAAAAATGCCTGTGGGAACTAAGTGACTACTTATTTTTATGATATTTAAACAAGTGTTATACTGAGTGCATAGTTGTATTGATGATTGTCGTGTATTTATTCTGTTTATGTGCAGTATTAAACATGTTCTAGCTAAGATTATAAATGCAAACAGAGAGCCTCTTAGTGAGAAACCTCCCTGCTATTCAGTTGAGTCATTAGGCTACCAGTTATATAACCTCATGAGTTGATGAGCTATCTCTGGAGAAAGCTTCAGTAGCTAAATACATTCTCCATTCAGTAAGAGTTCTTGCAGTTGTCTTGGTATTTCGTATTCAAAGTGCCTTACAACAAGTAAATTATTTGCATCTAGGTGCTATATTGCTGGAATTCTTTTCTTCAAGAGGCATATTTTAAAGAAGAAAATTGGAATATTTTGTAAATCATCAAAGGGCTATTATAACATAGCAATCGATTAATGCCTGTTTTCCTTTTTCTCCTCGTAGGAATTTATTCAAGAACAATTGGAGGTAAGCTTTTCTCTTATTTTGGGGTTTCACACAGAGACACCGCACACAGAAAGCTCCATTGTCCCATTTGCTTTTCCATTAATAAAGGATGTGTTTATGCATTAGCTACTCCAGACCACAGGAGGCATCCAAGGGACTTTGCCACTGACTGTCCAGAAGGTGTTGGCATCCCAAGCCTGCCATGGTAAGACTCTCGACACACTAGCTATTGAGTGCCTTTGCGTGCTGCGCGCTGGCAGGGTTCAGCAGTTATGAAAGAAGTAGAAGACACGATTATCACCTGCCTCTTGGAGGGTTCAGTTTGGATCAGGAAACAGTACACTAAAAATTACTTTTACAAAGCAAAATACCACCATATATATTGGACCATAATGCAGACTGACTGATATGAGTGGAGCAGTAACTGCATTTTTGAGTCAAGTTTTGAATGAGCTGTGGGACATGGATTCAGAGGAAGGGAGAGATTACTACAGGGGAGGAAATAGCCTGTGCAGAGATCCAGAGGCAGAAACAAATTAGTTATATGAGGAGCAGCAAAGAATATCAGGAAATTAAGCTGGTGAGGAAGCACAGAAACCTAGAAGGTCACAGCAAAACCTTCAGACTTTATACAGAGGGCAAGAATCATTGAGGGTTCTTGAGTAGCGCAATATGATAAAATATAGAAAACGGTGTTGGAGGAACTTACTTTAGGGATCATGACAGCCACAGAATCCCCTGCAACTATCATTTGACCATGGTGGGGTGTCCACTCCAGACACCCTCCCTCCATTTGATCTCTCCCCATCAACCTTCTCCTCTCTTCACTTCCTGTCTTTTCTGGCTTTGTAACCTCAGTCGCTCATTAGTTTGTCTCCTGTGAATATCACAAACTCCTTCCCCTCTTTATCCTATCTTTACTCCTCATATTACCCCATCCCCAATTTCATCATCTGTGCCTTCAAAGTGTATCTTAAATGTCTCCGATGTGATCGGTTTCTACTGCCGCCTCCCTAGTTCTTGCCACTGTTGAGTCCTCTGACTTAGTCTCCTCACATCTATTCTGGCTCCCCTTCAAGCCATTCTTCCCTCAACACCCAGAGGAATCTTTTTGAAACATTCCTCTGAGCATGTCATTCTTCTACCAAAAGCCTGACAATGACTACCCATTGCTCATAGGATGAACATTTTATTCTTTACCATGGCCTGCAGGCGTCTTCATGGTCCAGCCTCTGCCTGCCTCTCCAGTTTCTTCTCACATCCCTCTCCACCTTGCCCTTCACATTCCAGCCTGCTTCCTTGGTCTTGGTCTCGTGTGCTAAATTCTGCGCTTGCCTTTCTCCTCTGTCTGAAATGCCCTTCTGCTCATTCTTCAATTAGCCATGTTTTTCTTAACCTAAGATCTCAGATTAAATATCATTTTGTCAGGAAAGCCTTCCCTGAGCCTCCTAAACTGGGTTTGGTCTTCCGGTTATATATTCTTCGATATTCTATATTTTATAGTACTTATAATTTAAACTATTGCGTAACTGTTTAATGCTTGTCTCACCTATTAGATTGTAAGCATCATGGGGGTGCAGGGCATCCATCTCATTCACTGCCTGGCACACCTCCAACACAGAGTGTATACTTAATAAATATTTGTTGACTGAGTGAATTAATGTATGCATAAAGGCAGATTCTGACAATATGAGAGTTTAGAGTAAGAAGATTATGCTAGAAATAGAAAAAAGCAGCAAATAAAATGGACACTGTAGGGAAACAATTAGAGATCTTGGTGATAGATTGGCTCTGGATGAAAGATGACCTTGATTTCACAAACCTAAGACGTAGGCAAAAATATTGCTCTTGCCTCTTTGAAAAAACTCTGCAGGCAAAATCCTAACAAGTTAAGGGATGCCTGCTACAGGGATTAGACAGACAGTGACTCCATAAGGAAAAGCTGAGCGCAGGTCTGTCCTGAAGCCAATTTCAAGCAGTAGTAAAGTCACATGAAAGGAGCCTCAGAACCACGCTGCTCTTCCCAGATATTGGCTCTGACCCCAGGGCCAGCACCGGTTTCCCACCGTACACACCATACCCTCTTGTTTCTGTCTTTTGTTTAGGGGCCATTAAGTTTAATGACGACCTGAGCCTAGAGGAGAGCTGTCGCCTTATTGAAGCTCTGTCCTGGTGCCAGCTGCCTTTCCAGTGTGCTCATGGCAGGCCCTCCATGCTGCCATTAGCTGACATTGACCACTTGGAGCAGGACAAACAGGTGGAGCAATGACTAACAGGAGACTAGCTCCTATTAACCAAATGTAATCTGTCTTAATCCTTTCCCAATTATGAGAGTTTTGAAAAATATGCATTGGAAGTTTTCTTGGAAGTCTCACCATTTCATCTTCTAGCTCAAATTCAAAATGGAGTTTAGGCTGAACTATCTCATTATACATATGATGCCTTTGTATTTTATAAGTTTACCACATGTACAGACTGATGTATCCTGAACATTTGTTGCCTACGGGCTCTAGGTTTGATAAGATGCAGAAGTTCTCTCTGGGGCCACAGAAGGTTGGTAGAAACACAGCAAATTCACTGCTGGCAAATGTAGCCGAAACAGCCAGTTGCTTGATAGTACTTACTGGAAATGGTAGCCATCTCCAGGGATCTCTAGAATAACGATTTGAGGACCTTCAGGCAGGAAACCAAGCTTAGGACGTTTCACATTATGCTTTGGCCCTGATTGCTCAGCAGTCCAGGAACAATGATGTGGATAATGCAATAAAGGCACCGAGTGGTTTAAACTAAAGAGCATTTTCTGTCCTTGTTATAATCTTAAATGAAACAGAACGTGAGAGCATCATAGGAATGTCTACGTTGCCACTTTCCAAAATCTTTTATTTTGCTTACCTTTCCTGTCAAGGGCTATAAAGTCTTTTATTGCATGGAGTTTTCAGGTGATAATGTTTTCTGACTCATCTATTACATTTTACTCCATTAAGAACTTTTTGTTTCATATGACAGTGAAAAAAATGAAAAAAGTTTTGTCTCCATTCCCGAACAGATGTGCCTCTAGACTGAGTTTTAAGTCCCATTTATCCTAAGGAAATCTATAATCTTTTCCCAATCCAGAAATTAGAAATCAAAACTGATTTGAGTAGCCATAATTAGGAAATACTTATATGTTCCTTGGCTTTTCATACTGCTAACTGGAGTTATTCTCTTTCTTCCCATAGATTAAACCCAATCTTGCTAAACTTCGCAGAATGGCTCAGGCCTGGCATCTCTTTGGAAAAGCAGAAGGATGTGATACAGGGCAAAGCCTGCAGGCATCTGCGCCTCCTTGTGAGCTGCCATGAGAACAGAATTATTGTCTCTAAGGAACCAAAGGGATGCTGACTGTAGGCCTCTGGGCAGAGACTGTGAGCAGCAGGCACTGGCAAGGTCTTGACTGAATGGGCCCAGGGCACCAACCAGCATCTCCACCTTCCCTGAGCAGATGATCCCTCCAGTTAAGTAGCCAGATGGAATTCAAGCCTAAAGACAGTTCATTCATTGGCATCCATGGACACTGGAGGTTGCCCTATAATATCTACTTTTTGTAATTTATTTGGGGATAAAATCTAGTGATTAATTGTTTGATTGTCTGGTTGTTTGTGGGATTTTGGGGGGATGGGATGGGGTTTTTTGGTTTTGTTTTGCAATTTTTTTCCAGCCTCATAGTTTGCACTGATGTGATCTACCTGATGCTGAACTCCCAGGGGTCAAGCCTGCCTTCCCTAGACCTCCCACAGCCTGCTCCCACAGCCCCTCCTTCCCCCCCAGCCTCCTCCACTTCCCTCTGCTGCTGCTTTACATTCTGTATCTCAGCCTTAAAGAGTTTCTCCATGCTCATTAAAAACGTGCTGGGTAGTCTTCCACCAGGCCTATAGTTGGATTATTTTAAGGAGAATAACGGCTGACAAAGAGAAGCAAGGACCAGGATGGAATAGAGCAACTATAAAGCACTGCTCCTCGTTCTTTGTTTTATTGCCTCCTTAAAACCCTTCAGCTTTGGAAAGCAATCTGCAGATTCAGTGCAATCCCTGTCAAACTACCACTGGCATTTTTCACAGAACTAGAACAAAAAATTTCACAATTTGTATGGAAACACAAAAGACCCCGAATAGCCAAAGCAATCTTGAGAACGAAAAATGGAGCTGGAGGAATCAGGCTCCCTGACTTCAGACTATACTACAAAGCTACAGTAATCAAGACAGTATGGTACTGGCACAAAAACAGAAATATAGATCAATGGAACAGGATAGAAAGCCCAGAGATAAACCCACACACATATGGTCACCTTATCTTTGATAAAGGAGGCAAGAATATACAGTGGAGAAAAGACAGCCTCTTCAATAAGTGGTGCTGGGAAAACTGGGCAGGTACATGTAAAAGTATGAGATTAGAACACTCCCTAACACCATACACAAAAATAAGCTCAAAATGGATTAAAGACCTAAATGTAAGGCCAGAAACTATCAAACTCTTAGAGGAAAACATAGGCAGAACACTCTATGACATAAATCACAGCAAGATCCTATTTGACCCACCTCCTAGAGAAATGGAAATAAAAACAAAAATAAACAAATGGGACCTAATGAAACTTAAAAGCTTTTGCACAGCAAAGGAAGCCATAAACAAGACCAAAAGACAACCCTCAGAATGGAAGAAGATATTTTCAAATGAAGCAACTGACAAAGGATTAATCTCCAAAATTTACAAGCAGCTCATGCAGCTCAATAACAAAAAAACAACCCAATCCAAAAATGGGCAGAAGACCTAAATAGACATCTCTCCAAAGAAGATATACAGATTGCCAACAAACACATGAAAGAATGCTCAACATCATCATCATCAACATCAACATCATTAGAGAAATGCAAATCAAAACTACAATGAGATATCATCTCACACCAGTCAGAATGGCCATCATCAAAAAATCTAGAAACAATAAATGCTGGAGAGGGTGTGGAGAAAAGGGAACACTCTTGCACTGTTGGTGGGAATGAGAATTGGTTCAGCCACTATGGAGAACAGTATGGAGGTTCCTTAAAATACTACAAATAGAACTACCATACGACCCAGCAATCCCACTACTAGGCATATACCCTGAGCAAACCATAATTCAAAGAGTCATGTACCAAAATGTTCACTGCAGCTCTATTTACAATAGCCAGGACATGGAAGCAACCTAAGTGTCCATCAACAGATGAATGGATAAAGAAGATGTGGCACATATATACAATGGAA
Source organism: Aethalodelphis obliquidens (assembly GCF_003676395.1). Classification (NCBI taxonomy): domain Eukaryota; kingdom Metazoa; phylum Chordata; class Mammalia; order Artiodactyla; family Delphinidae; genus Aethalodelphis; species Aethalodelphis obliquidens. Next base: position 1,172,989 of record NW_020837965.1, on the reverse strand, counting down.
TATTACTCAGCCATAAAAAGAAACGAAATTGAGTTATTTGTAGTGACGTGGATGGACCTAGAGTCTGTCATACAGAGTGAAGTAAGTCAGAGAAAAACAAATACCGTATGCTAACACATATATATGGAATCTAAGGAAAAAAAAAAAAAAGGTCATGAAGAACCTAGGGGTAAGACGGGAATAAAGACACAGACCTACTAGAGAATGGACTTGAGGACACAGGGAGGGGGAAGGGTAAGCTGTGACAAAGTGAGAGAGTGGCATGGACATACATCCACTACCAAACGTAAAATAGATAGATAGTGGGAAGCAGCCGCATAGCACAAGGAGATCAGCTAGGTGGTTTGTGACCACCTAGAGGGGTGGGATAGGGAGGGTGGGAGGGAGGGAGACACAAGAGGGAAGAGATCTGAGAACATATGTATATGTATAACTGATTCACTTTGTTATAAAGCAGAAACTAACACACCATTGTAAAGCAATTATACTCCAATAAAGATGTTCAAAACAAAACAAAAAAACCCTTCAGGCAGGTGCAAGCCCACAAGGGGCGGTGGCTGGAGCTGGCGCCCCAGGTGGCACGCAGCTCCGGAGCCTCCGCCTGCCCACGTGAGGAGCTGTCAGCTCCAGCCCCGCTCTGTCACGAGCTTGTTGATCATATGAAAATTCTAGAAACGGGTCCCTTGACAAGACATCTAAACATGTTGGGACTGGATTTGTGGGGGCTGTACACATGGCGACGTAATGAAATTCCAGATTCAAGTGGATGAAAAGGGGACGAGCGCCAGGTTTAAGATTTGGCTGTGGCTCCGATTGCCTCCAGCCGGTGAGCCACCCCGTGGGTAAAAGGGAACCGGCAGAGGAAGACTTGACCATCAAAACACGGACATAGGGCTTCCCTGGTGGCGCAGTGGTTGGGAGTCTGCTTGCCAATGCAGGGGACACGGGTTCGAGCCCTGGTCTGGGAAGATCCCACATACCGCGGAGCAACTAGCCCCGTGAGCCATAATTACTGAGCCTGCGCGTCTGGAGCCTGTGCTCCGCAGCAAGAGAGGCTGCGATAGTGAGAGGCCCGTGCACCTCGATGAGGAGTGGCCCCCACTTGCCGCAACTGGAGAAAGCCCTCGCACAGAAACGAAGAGCCAACACAGCCATAAATAAATAAATAAATATAAATAAATAAATAAAAGGCAAAAGTCCTTTAAAAAGGAAAAAAAAAACACGGACATAGGTACTTGCCTGGTGGCGCAGTGGTTGAGAATCCACCTGCCAATGCAGGGGACACGGGTTCGAGCCCGGGTCCAGGAAGATCCCACATGCCGCGGAGCAACTAAGCCCATGCGCCCCAACTACTGAGTCTGCGCTCTAGAGCCAGCGAGCCACAACTACTGAAGCCTGTACGCCTAGAGCCTGTGCTCTGCAACAAGAGAAGCCACCGCAATGAGAAGCCCAGGCACCGCAACGAAGAGTAGCCCCCGCTCGCCGCAACTAGAGAAAGCCCGCGCGCAGCAGCGAAGACCCAACGCAGCCAAAAATAAATAAGATAAATTAATTTTTTAAAAAAACAAAACACGGGCATAGCCAAGGAACTCTCCTTCCTCCTGTGGCTGCACTGTTCCCTGCTGGCTGAAGGTGCAGCCCAGGCCGCCCTGGCGGATGACACAGGGAAACAAGAACCCAAGGGGGCAGAGGCGGAGAAGAAAGGAGCCCTTGGTGAAGAAGCCTCTGCCAGGTCGTATCAGCTGTTTGCTTCCCCTCTCCCACAGTAAAAGAGCTATGGGGTACACACATGTGCTGTTCACAGTGTGGCTCAAATGCCAGCAAAATACACAGTTTAATTGTTCTGAATCCTGTGGTTTCTTTCAGCCCACATTTATCACCTTAACCTAGTTCATGTATATTTTGAATTATGTATATGATCTCAAAACTGAAATCAATAATGAAGCCTCAAGTTCTGGTAGTCCACGAAATGCACGAATATCTGATTTCACCTGAATCTATTTTGGGGAAGATTACCAATAGAATGTCTTGGTCTAATGATTTGGTAGAACCAATTATTGTACATAAAACATATTTGCATATATGTAAAAAATAAAAGAATGTAAGACAAAAAAAATAAATAAACCTCCTTTCAGAGACTGATATTGTTCATATCCCAAACCAGTAAAATGGTGAAAGTACTATGAACTTGTTTTAGAAAACATTTTTTTGTACTTAAGTATCTATGTGAAAGCAATCTTCATATCAAAAATGCAGCATTTATTCTTTCAACCTAGCCAGATGTATTCTCTACACTTTTTCAGGAGATAAATGTTACTTTGGTCCCTTTCCAATTGTATCTTGGTTGCATTACAGTATGCCTAACTAATGGCCTCATAACTTCATTTGGGACCGGGACTGATCTTTCTGCAGATGCTTGTTATGCCACTCTTAATCTGTACTCCCCCTACCTTTTTAGATGACTTGATTTCTGGTTACTAAGACTCAAAAGACTAAAGTCCTATAAAAGAAAAAAAAAGCAAAAAAACAGCTGGTAATGTTTTTTGCATCTGGGATGCCATACAATGAGAAAGATGTTGCAATGAGAATATCTACTTTTGTATTTCCTGACCAGCCTGCTCCCACTGGTCTTTGTAGCAAATGGAATGATTTTCTTCGTTTTTTAATACAGGAAACAAATTTGTGCTTACGGGAGAAAATTCGTTTGCCGGCAGCCCTGCAGTGAATCTTACGGGAGTGATGAAGTAGTGCATTCACAGAAGGTTTAGGGAAAGCCTTCACTGGTTTTCAAGGGGATCCTCGTAGATCCTTGTAGAACTACGTAATTGGAACCCTGAAGAATAGGCACCACTGGCCTTTATTCTTCTAAATACGTATAAGTGGTTTCATAGACTGGGAGGGCTAGCCTTAGAAAGGAGGGTATTTTCAGGGGCTCAGCCTCCAGGCCCGGTGGGGTGCCGTGGCCTCTGGACCTCTGTCTCCCCTCTCCAGAGCTACATGGAGGTCAGCTGTCCCAGGAGTTTTAAAAATCTTTTTAGGTCAGACCAATCTGTACGATTAAAAAAAAGCGTTACGATACCTCTTATATTAGGGTGATGGGGTGTGATTTCACAAGGTCTTGCTAATAACCTCAAACCCCTGTGTTCTTGAGAAGAGCAGAGGACTAGAAAAAGTTCTCCAAAAATCATGTAACCAATCATCCTGCCCAGCCTGACTCTAGCAATGCACGAGATAATTATCCTATCTTAATAATTTATGAACTCAGTAGCATGTATCAGCATAAAACCAACCAATTAGCCAAAAATATCTAACATTGCTTTTATTGCCTGTCAGGGTTCTGTTTCATTCTGTTTTGTTTTTTAACTCAGGTGCCATAAGAGCAGAGATACATTTAATCTTCAAACACATGACGGTAATCATTAACACCTATATGGTGTTTTAAGGTTTACAAATAATATTTGCATAACTTATTTGAATTTCTTGGCAACCCATGAGGTAAGGTGGTATTATTCTCCCCATTTTACAAAGTGGGAAAGTAAGTTTGAAAAATATTCTCTAAGATCACATAGCTAATAAGTAAAGCTGAGAGTGGTATCCAAGTTTTCTGGCTCCAAGAACAAGAATACTAGCTACCATTTTTTTTTAAAGATGTTACTTTATTTTTAATGTTTATTTATTTATTTGGCTGTGTCGGGTCCCGGTTGTGGCACACGGGCTCTTTGTCACGGGCTCCTCTAGTTGTGGTATGTGGGCTCCAGAACGTGTAGGCTCAGTGGTCACGGCACACAGGCTCCGTTGCCCCGCGGCATATGGGATCTTAGTTTCCTGACCAGGGATCGAACCTGCGTCCCCTGCATTGGAAGGTGGATTCTTAACCACTGGACCACCAGGGAAGTCCTGATACTAGCTTCCATTTACTGAGGGCTCACTATATACCAAATGCCTTGTATACATGATCTCTAATCCTTACAACGGTCCTCTTAGGAAACTAGTATCTCTCTCTTGCCGTGAGACTACTAAACCTCAGAGATGTTAACCGGTTTGCTGAGAGGGAGAATTCCAGCCCAGGTCTGTAGGACTTCACACTGCACACATTCCCATCATTACCCACACTGCCCTATATCTTTTTAATTTATTAGGGATTTATCAGTTTGTAAACCTAGTGGTTTAACTGTACTTGATTCTGGTTAGCGGAGGCTTTGTTAACTTGAGAGATGAGATGTGTAACGAAGCCATTCTTAACGAGTTCCTTTGTCAGTAACACTCATCAGAATTGTATTGAGAAATAAAGGTGCATACCTTCAAGAAGCTTAGCTTCAGTCAGAGAGAGACAAGGAAACTAATGATAGACTAGGTAACTTCCTCTAAGTGTAGGGATCACCCTGAGTTACAGCTATGTCTTTATTATTGAAATAAATGGAAATTAACAATTCTACCGTCAGAATTAAGGCTATATAGATGGCAATAGGAGCTAGTATCAGAAAAGCTTAAGGCAAAGCTTAGAATGTAGGCTAGAAGGAAAAGGAGAGTCTGGGGAGGGGGCTAGGGCAAAGTCCAGAACCCAGCTGGGGATCTGGAACTCCATGAGTAGTTGAGAACGGAGAGGGTCTAGCAACCAGACGTCAGAGCAAGGCAAAAGGTCAGACACAAATGAACAGCTGGGATCTGAGCCTAACAGATCATAAAAAGAACAAGGCAACCATAACAGGTCAGAGCAGGAAGGGGCCCAAGGCCAAGTTCTAGAGATGTGCAGGGGGCTGAGGAAGCCATGCCAAGTAAGAACAGATGCAGCCCATCAGTTCCTAGACAGCACTGACAACCAGGCTCAGCCCGAGCTTCAGGTGGGGGCCAGTACCGGCGTATCTGAAGGAAGGGAAGAGCAGTTTCTGGCACAAAGAACTAGACTCTCCCTACCTGTTTTCCACTGAAGTGCACCTCCTTCCATCAAAACCCTTCACAAAAGCAGGATAACAATGAGAACTGACTGGTATGTTTGCCACTGTATATCGTGCCAATTTTCACCCCTTCTCAGCTGAAGTTGCTCATCAACAGTGAGATGGCAAAAAGGCTCAGAAGAGAGGAAAAGAAAGTCTGGGAAACCAAAAATCTGGATAATCTGCATGAAATAAACACTTCCTTCCTTCTATCTCTCCATTTATTCATTTATTTATCATTCAGTAACATTTAGTGAGTCCCTTCTAAATGTATTGAGGCAGAAATTGTGGAAGAGATAAAGAAAAAAGAAGTTATCTTATGGTTTAGGATTTTTCAAGACCTTGAATCACTTTCATCCCATGCCCATTTGTCACAGAGCACTCAATCTTATCCAGAAACATCTGATAAAGTTCAGGCAACCTGATCAAAGCCTGTGGGAATCTGAGTGTCTTACATCTGAGTGTCTCCATCTATCGAACCAGCAAGCTAGCATGACTCAAGTAGCGGTGTGAAGAAGCTGGATTTGGCCAGACTTTCCCGGTACAACTTGCCTGACTAAACAACTTGCTCTAAGGAGCATCCAATCGATCAAAAAAGAAAAAAAATGGTAGTTTGGAGTTAGCTACTGCTATTAGTTTATCATTACTTAAGTATTTCATGACCTCTCTTTTATAGTAGTTAAGTGCAGAATTTTACATATAAATTATGAATCTTTGGAATCTTGTCAAGTTTTTAAGTAGCTTCCTTCTTCTCTAGGCAGGTCTTAATTCTAAATGTAAGTAGGGACTTCCCTGGTGGTGCAGTGGTTAAGAATCCGCCTGCCAATGCAGGGGACATGGGTTCGAGCCCTGGTCCAGGAAGATCCCACGTGACGTGGAGCAACTAAGCCCGTGTGCCACAACTACTGAGCCTGCGCCCCTAGATCCTGTGCTCCACAACAAGAGAAGTCACGACAATGAGAAGCCCGTGCACCACAACGAAGAGTAGCCCCCGCTCACCACAACTAGAGAAAGCCCGCACACAGCAACGAAGACCTACAGCCAAAAATAAATAATAAATAAATAAATTTATAAAATAAATAAATGTAACTAACATGCCTGCAAAAACACTACTGAAAGGCCCCTTCTCGTCAGCACAATATTTAATTTAAACATTAGGTGATCGTCGTTTCAAGTGTGGTTAGGCTTGAAGGCAGCCCTCTGCTGTGTGTTGTGAAGACTGAAAGCTTAGACTATAGCTCTTTATTGGTTGTAATCGCTTAGCCATTGCACAACATCCTGGAACAACTGTTTGGTGAATGAAAGGATAATCCAAAGCAGAGATAAAAAAACATTTCCAAACCACATTTCAAAATAGCTCCTTTGTGTCAACTAGATGCATGTCTGCAGAGGGAGTTTTTGCAAGGACAGGTGGATAGTGTAGGTCTTTACAATAATTACATCACCATCTGGTACTATCTTTATGGCAAAGCATTCTGATGTACTGAGTTCTACGTATGTGGTATTACAGAGTCATGGAGCTCAATGGTGGAACTGTGAGCCTGGCAGCCTTCATAAACCCAAAGACTGCTGCAACAGATTACTTTGAGAAATGGCTTTGAAGCATATCTGTGAAACTTATGATCTTACGAGTACCGGCATTTTTTTCTTTGAGGTATCACTTTACACTTCAGTTTTTCTTGGTAGAGTATTTTTCAGAGACTTCTCTTAAGAGGCTATGTTGGGAATTTCTATTCCTTATTTGAGTTCCAGGAATTGTGCCTTTCCTGCCCTCCGTCCAAATTGGAAGACATAAACCGTGGGAAAAAGCGTCTTTACAACTGTATTGAGTAAGTGATCTAACTTGGTTTATTAAGCATATTCAGGAAGACTTCCACGTCCATGTAATCCTCTATTAATTTTCCAAGCTACAACAGTTTTTAAATGAGCTTCTGGATTCTGCTGCAAAAGCAGGGGTGAGAGGCAAGCCCAAACAAAGGCTGATAAGGTAGGAAGCTGACACAAACACCTTAGCTTCTCCCTGTTCAGATCAGGTTCTCCCTTTCCAATATTTACTCTTCCTCAACTGGGAAAAGGGAGAGAGAGAGATAGAAAAACCAGGCTTATAAACAGCTTTGTGGGATTTACTTGACTGAGGTTCTAAAGAGTACGCATTTGTGCAGTTCTGTTCTAGGCACTGTAAGTGTTGACCAAAGAGACAGCCTCTACCCTGGTAAACTTCGTCCATCTCAGTTCTGCCTGGGCAGGATGTTGGTGCTAATTTTAGACCCAGGGACCAAGATGCACAAAGGACAAGTATCATAAAGCACTTTTGGAGCCAGAAACAGATTTAAGTTCCTTGACTCACTGCTGCTCTTACCCCAGAGCACATGGTCGTACCCAAGTGAGCTGCCGTCAAGAACTGGTGCCTTCAGAGGAGACAATTGCTCGAAATTGGTAGCTATAAGCCACTTCACTGAGAAAGCGTGGGGTCTTAGATGCTTTAAGAAATAACTGACAGAGACCTAAGTGAGCCAGGCTCTTCTGTGTCAGAGAGCTTTTAGGTCAGTCCTTTAGACTGACCCTCTTCAGTCTTGCTTTTTCCCTGTCTCAGGGAAGATAAGAATCCTAAGGAAAAGATCTGCCCATGTCAAGTAGCTAACAGAGAGTAGAGCCCTTTCCCTCATCGTCTACCTCTGGCCAGTGTTTATCAAAACAAGGTTATCAAATGCCCTGTTAAAATCCCTTGGGTTGCTTGTTAAACATGCAGATTCCTAGAACTTCCTCCCGTACCTCATAGACACTGCTGCAAGAGGCAGGAGGCTGGCTTGTGACAAGCATCCCAGGGGGTTCCCCCTGCACACTCAGTGGACCTTGGACCCCTGTTTTGGACCAAACTTCCTAAACATGGCATCCAGATCATCTGGATAACCTGGGGAGACTTTTTGAAATCATAATTACTAAAGTAGTACACATAAAAAATAGAAACAATACACAAACACACTAAATAAAATTAGAAGCTGTCCTCCTTCTTGCCACCGTTTGGTGTTCTTCTTCCAGACTTTTATCCTATGCATGCATATACTTTGTTTTAAGGAAGTTAGTTAGGGTCATATCATGTAGATTGCTCTGCAGCTTGTTTTCCCAGCTTGATTTTGGTTTTATACAGAATATAAAACAGACTTGCTTACAAATCTATCCCATTCATTAACACAAGGGTCACCACTCAGATGCCTACAAGGGTTCGGCAGACAACATAAATGAGTTTAGTGGACATGGCTTGGAACAGCAGAAAACTGGGGGTTTTCCATTTAATGGAATTAGAAGCTACCCAACTATAGCCAAATGCTGCCATTTGGTAATGTGGGCCCAGAGTTGCCAAATCTTCAGGAGTAGCAAGAAATCTGAATTTGTTTAATGTGTAACCTCCAGATTTTAAAATACTGGTAAATAATTCAAATTAAATACTAGATGAACCATCTAAAATGTCTAATCCAGACACTGATCTCAAGCCACCCTTAGAAACCTCTGTTGCAGTGTATACATAATGTTCCACGGTACATCATACTTATTTTAAAACCTGTCTTGTTTTTAACTAACAGAATACAAAATGCTATATTGCTGGACACTTAGGCTGTGACATTACAGCTGCTACAACGGACATTCTTGTCTGTGTCTTTGTGTGCTTGTAAAAATAATTCTAGAAGACTCAAAATTGCCCTGGAAAACGTTGTACCAATTTACAATCCTATTAACAGTACATGAGGGCGTCCTTTTCTGGGGCACTCTAAGCAGATTCCCACGTGCCATCCCAGATTTCAGATGCAGTAGGTCTGGGATTGTATATTTTCTCAAACTCCCAGATGACTCTGATGATCAGTGATTTTGGAACCACTGTCTTGGATTATTAACAAGTTGTTTGGGATGAATTCCAGTCAATTATAAAGGAATCATAAACACTTTCATCTGCATTTCTGTTTTAGGCTGTTACCTCTGATCATTGCCCTCTATGAAAACACCAAAGGGCTCTGCTGCTGCTGTTGCAGGCGCTTCAGTCAGAGCAGGACAGTAAATAAACCACCTCAGGAACCTTCGAGCAGCCTTTATTGGCACAGCCTCAGAAAAGGCGTGGTAGTCATTTCTGAGCAAAAACCTGTAGCCCAGCAAGGTCTGCAGTGTTGTGTTTAACACACCACTGAACCAGAAAGTTTAAGTTCCTGAAACAGACGCCCCAAGTCACTAAGAGGCTCCAAAATCAATAGGTCAAGCCCTGCTGCTCTGTTGAGACCTGAAAGGCAAAAAATCGTCCTGGATTGCATCCTGGTTATAGGATGACTGAAACGGTGGGGAACAGTATCAGTATCAAGTTTTCTCAGCTTGACTCCAGATCACTCCCCCATTACAAGGAAGATGTGTTTCAGCCGTGGCACTGAAGTCTCCACTCCATTCTGTGTTTGCCTAAGCAGCTTCTGCTTAGGACGAGTGGTGGTCATAGGACATGATCATCAGGATGGTAGAGCTCACTCATCAGGCGGTAGATGTAGGAAGGTGCATTCCCACCAATGTTGGAGATAAAGAGGGTAATGAGCTCTGGGGGAACGTAGTCAAACACAGGGCAATGAACACTGACTTTCTCCAAGATGTCCCCTGAAAGGTAATCACATGAGCGAAAGATAAAACCAAGGCTCCTGTTCTAATAATTAAGTATCTTACAGATTCTAGGCTCAGTAATGCAAGTACACTCGCCACCCCAAGGAAGGGAAACTGCAGCAACATACAAACCAGAAGAGATGACTTCAGATCATGATACACCCTATGCTTATAACTGTCTAATGCCTTTCCATAGATAACCCTTAGAATAATATTCAAATTTGGGATTGCAACCTTCAAGATCTGGCCCCTCGCCACCACACTACACTAATTATAGTTCATATTACTCTCTCTCTTGCTCATTACTCTCTGGCCACATGGCCATGTTCTTCCAACTGGCTAAGCATGTACCTAAATCAGGCCCTTTGCACCAACACCTGGAAAACTCTTTCCTTCATCTTCACATAGCAGGCTGTATTCCTTCAGGACTCAGCTGAAATGCCATCTCATAAGTCCCTTCCCCGGACTAAGGTAGTCCCCTCGTCACTTTCCATCTCATCCTTCGTATTTGTTTTCTTCCTAAAACATCCCATGACCTGACATATTCTTGTCTGTCTTTTGCAACATAATGTAAACTCTGGGGGAGCAGGGCCTATCTATGTTATTCACTGTTACATCCCTAGTGCCTGAAATAGTGTTGGATACACAGTGGGTACTCAATAGTCATAAATATTTCTTGAAAGAATGAATGTTTGGATAAATGGTGAAGTTATTCAATTTCCAAGAAGAATCAGCACCCCGAGTACTATGCTTTGCTCCAGGAGGGTGTTAGAGCCCATGCGAACTGTTGACGAGGCAGCAGGCTCACTGAGCAAAGCTGCCTTCAGAATATGTGAGAGAAATGGACCCCAACACACAAAGGTGTCCAGGCTACAGGCGAGTTTCAGAAGTAACATTTCAGAGCCTGCTTTCTTTGGCAGTCACGTTACCAAAATGACTCCCTGCAGCAGCCGAAAACAAGAACATTTTCTCATTGGGTTGTCGCCTGTGTCTCAAAGAACTTTCGAGGCCAAACCCAGTCAGTGCTGGGTGATCCAACCTGCCATGGCCCCAATAACGCAGCTAAAATATATTAGTTTTAGAAGAAAATGAACATGGATTAGATCAGGACCTCAAGCACTCTAAGCTGCTAAAGAGAAGAGTCCCCACAAGAAGTATGATAAAAAAAACCACAACCTGATGGCATTCGATCCCATTGGCCACCAAAACCAAAACCAAAAGACCGAAACACACATACACAAAAACCCAAAACACACATACACAAAAACCCAAAACACACATACACAAAAACCCAAAACACACAAGCGCGTGTGCCACATACATTCAAGCAACTCTGTACCTTCTGTGAAAGGCAGGACTTCTTCAGGAGCCACAAACTTGTGAAATGAATCTTCTTCATTGGGGAACTGGAAAAGAATTAGGGAAAAAGAAAAAAAAAGAGAGTGTCAGCTCATCTGACACTTCCACTTTTAGGTATACACCCAAGAGAAATAAAAAACATACATCCACAGACATTTGATTACAAAGGCTTACAGCAGCATTATTCACAAAAGCCAAAAGGTAGAAATAACTCAGATGCTTATCAACAGATGAATGGATAATTAAATTGTGGTATATCCATGCAATGGAATACTATTCAGCCACAAAAAGGAACAAAGTACTGTGCTACAACTCGGACGAAGCCCCAAAACATTATGCTAAGTGAAAGAAATCAGAAACAAAAGGGTCCATGTTGTATGACTCCTTTTATGTGAAATATCAAAAATAAGCAAATCCATAGAGACAGAAAGCAGATTAGCAATTACTAGGAGATGGGGAGAAGGAGGAATAGGGAGTGATTACTCAATAGGTACAGAGTGTTTTTCTGGGATGATGAAAAAGTTTTGAAACTAGAGAGTGGTAGTTGCACAATGCTGGAATGTAGTAAATGCCACTGAACTATACAACTTTAAATGGTTAATTGTATGTTATGTGAATTTCACCTCAATTTTTAAAAAAGTAGACACCTATAGATAGGCTGATATGTTCAAAGCAAGTAGTTTCTATCACTGGTGAAATTGCTCTTCACTTAGTAACTTCTTGTATTCAGGCTACAGAGGACAGTCCATGGAACAAATAAAACCAATTCTATGTTTCTAGTTTCAACTTACTTGGCATTTTCAGAAATGGTGTCAGCGAGTGGTGGCAATGTAAACAAAGGGCGTTCCCCAACTGCGTATTGTCCTGACCTTACAATTTTGACTTCCTGAAGCTGACAGGTTGTAACTATCAATGGCTTTTCCTGGATCAAGACTTCTGTGGCTTTTTCCAGCCTCCACTGGGTCTAATCCATTGAGTAAATGCAGACAAAGAGAAGCCCCAGAGTGAGAAAGTTGAAGGCCCACAGTTCAGACCTACACCTTGACTTCCTTCTGTTGGCTAGAGACAGACGAGAGAGCAGATGGAGACAGACAGACATACCTGTGGGGAAAGCTTGAACATAGGTGCACAGACGATGAGTGGGGTGGAATGGTGTTTTGCTGCCAGTGCTAGAGTATGAGTTCCTGTCACAGCTCTCAGGGCACCGTTGGCCAGGATGGTCTTTGTGCCAATGATCACCTTTGGGACAGGAAAGAAAATGTTAGCCATCCTAGGAATAGAGCCCTAAACAGGCCATTGGGCACAAGAGCCGGAATGCTCAGCCTCAGTCTTGGTGTACTGGGGGGTCACATGCTGGTACACCCAAGGGAAAGGGAGTCTAGGCTCAGACCACAACTTCTAGCATAAAAGTGGGTTCGCAAGGGAAGAATGAACATAGTACAGGACAGGAAACTGCAATATCTACTGTTCTTAGCCCTGTCTTTCCTGGAAATCTATCTTTCATACCTCCTGAGAAGCAGGGAGCCTTTCTTCCACCATCCACCACCGCCAAGCTCTCTGAGCAGAAGTGAGCAGCCCTTTACCAGATCCCTAGCAGCTGACACACTTACCTTAGTCCCACTTAATTCTTTTCAATGCTTTAACCAAAATGAGGCTCCTCCAAGTGAGGAATAATGATTCAGATAAAGGGGGAAACAAAATCAGTTAATAGATTAAAAAGGCCCATGTATATATTTTTAAAAGGTGCTAGAAACTTTCCTCCCTTCTCATGGATATTAGGGGTGGGGTGGGGGTGGAGAACCAACATTTTAGAAGTATAATCTTCATGAATTCGACACACTATAACCCAAATACACCCACCTTGTTGACTCTTGACATAACAGCAAAAATGGCAGCATCCGTCATGACAGTCGTCTCAATACCTGTTTTGGACAAATTGACTGCCATCTCATGACCCTGCAATAGGAGAGAAAGGCTGATGCTGGGAGGAAGAGTGAGAGAGAATGAAAGAGCTCTAGGGATTCTGTGATACTGGGCATATCCAACGCACAATTTCCAACAGATAACTAACTCATCTGGTAGGTATTCTCTGGGAAGCAGGAGGAAGCCCAGGGGACTCTAATAAATGTTTATTACTCCCCAGCAGCACTAGGACAGCCACAAAACTGGAAATATGACTTGCTTGCATAATCCAGCAGAGCTGACAAGACAGATCCTAGCTCATTATTTTACAACATCCTTGCATCCTTACATACTTCCTTTTTTGGAGACCTATTATTTACCTAAAGATTGAGTGAGGTTAGACCAAGCATCAGTCATCCTCAAGGTAATTTACCCTATTTTGATTCCTAAAACAACCAATATTTATTTTTTTCTTGGGCCTAGCAGCTCACCCAACTTTCTTTTTTTTTTTTTTTTTTTACCCAGTTCTATGAAAACATTTATTGAGCCTTTATTTTACAGAAGTGAATACCGCTGACTCTCTCAAGGAGTTTTTAGGAGAGGCATATATATATATATAAAACTTTATATATATATATATATATATATATATAAAACTCTAACATGCAGTAATAGATATAATAATAGAGGTACTGAAGTAGGAAGTAGTATAGAGCTAGAATTGATTCATTTACTATTGGAAGGGTTGGGGAGAAGGGGGAGAAGAACAGCCGTGAAAAACAGTTTCCCAGAGGAGATGATATCTAAACTGGGTCTTGAAGGTTAAAAACAAAGGTTTCTTTCTTTATATGGTATGAAAAATATGTCACCCAACTTTCCTAAACCAATGTTTAAGAATGTTAACAGGATGAACTTGAAAATTCCCTTAGTGTTTTACTTTGTCTTCTCACTGTGCCTTGCTTATCAATTCAAAGATGGCATGGAGCCCACCTACCCCTCCTTTATTCTCTCCTTATTTTAAATTTTTCTTAGCAACTCCAGCAGTCCCCGTACCTGACAGAAAGGTGCACACTCTGCCACGATGACATGGAATTTCCTCTTTCGGGCAGCCTCTTTGAGGAAGGCCTCCACTGTTCGGGAGAAGCCAATGGTCATGATCACCTCATTGGAGTGGATGTGCTCCAGAGCCTGGGCTGCGATGTTCTCCGTTGTCCCTTCTGCAAGAAGCCAGTTTTTCAAGAAAAATATGACACTGCTATGCTACAACACAGACAGACACTACAGAAAACAGAAAGGGATGTGCACCCTTCTCTAGACTGCCCACCTAGCAGACCCTGGTAACACGTGGTCAATGGACTTAATGTGGAATGTCACCTTTCCTTAAAAGCCCTGCTCCTCCACGATCTTCCATCTCCCAAGTTCTCAGCCTACCCTCTTGCCCAGCAGCACCCCTATTCATCAACTTACTCCCCGTGCCCCTGCCGGGTCCCAACACCAGCTCTTTACAATTGACTTTGAAGACAATGAATTTAGGCAAGAAATGGTCCAATTTGGGAAATTCTAAAGTGCTGAGCGTGGGGTAAACAGAGCTTCCCCCCAAAGAACTCCTCCTCCAAAAGGTGGCCACAACACCTCCAACTGACAGGGAGGCCACGGTAGAAAAACTGGGGGTGGGGTGGGGGGGTGGATTTGGAAGCAGCAGCTCAGTGCACAGACAGACTCGGCTTCTTCCTCCCCTGGGAACGCTGATTGCAATAAGTATCTACAGTTCTCCCGAGTCACACAGACAAGTGGGTGAAGGTGGCCTGTGTGTATGTGTATGTGTATGTATATGTGTATGTGTGTCTGTATAAAAATTCAAGAGAAAGTTTAGTGAAGGAGGGTCTATCAACTGTGGTTTTCGGGGGTTCATCTTCTTTAAAATAAAAATAAAGCTCTTCCCAAATAGAGTCTCCGCCACAGCAGATCTGCAGTCGATAAGGGGTTAGTCTGTAAGGAAATGTAAAGAGGGTTATCTTAGTCTGCCACCTATTCCAACCCTTCCTAATCAGGATGAGGGCAAACTTCCGAGCACCAGAGGACTGGTAATCTCCCATCTCTGCTGATGACAACTTCCAGGGTCTTCTGTTCCCTCATCTGCCTGCCACCTGTCCTGTCCACCTAGGGATCAGGACTCACCCAGTTCCACAAGCAGCTCATTAATTGCTTCAATGATGTTGGACTGGAGTTGAGCATAATGGGAGCGGAAATCCTCGCTCGAGCCCCCGGATGTCAAGAGTTTGTGCAGGGACTCCTGCTGATCGCTCTCGTCGCTGCGTCCGTGGAGTCTATGGAGGCAACAAGACCCAAAGAGGGAGGTGGGGAAGAGATGTGGTCATTAAGGTAACAACAGCTGCTCAGCTCCAATAAAGGCTCCATGTAAAAAGCGTCACTGGGTCCAACCCCCGGCCCAGGACGTGGGCCTGACCTGCCATACTCCTCCCGGATGATCCTGAGCACTCTCCGCACCATGTTGCCCACAGTGGTCTCTGAGGGTTGAGCGGCCGTCATTCTCCGGCCTTCTCTGCGGATCAATTCCATCAGCTCCCCTGTCGTCCAAAGAGAGAGGGTAAGCGCGGCAAGGGCGCGGTGGGGCCTGGGCGACTTTCCGCCCAGGGATAGGAAACGGAAAGTGGCGAGGGAGGCGATGGAGCTAGGCCTGCCTCACCTGCATTGCTCCAGCGGTGGTCCGTGATGATCCGGCGCAGCAGCCCCAGGGTCTCCCGGGCCATGTCCTCGGAGCTGTGCCGCCCGCCGCCCCGCTTCAGTGCCTCTACGAAACTCTCGATCCTCTCGGACAACTCCGAGCCCTTGGCCTCAGCCCCCGGCATCTCGAAAAAACCCGCCTAGCCGGCGGAATCCACACCTGCACGACCTCCAGACTTGCACTTCCGGGGCAGGAGAGGTCGGCTTCCGCTCTGCGAGGAAGACTCCAGTTTGGGAGACGGCAGGGCCACGCCCCTCGCTGCCACATCCCGCCCCCCCACCTGCCAGAGCCAATCAGAGACTTGGAGCTCGAGTTGTTCAGTTACGGCCGAGCGTCCGCGCGCCTCCGAGGTTGGAGGACCGGAAGTGACCTTTCTTGCCTCCTCAGACGCTGAAGACCTTGCAAGTGAGGCCTCAAGAGGGTGGCTAGACCAGTTGTGGAAACAGCCAGTCTGAACGCCCCCCACCACTACCGGAGGCTACGCTGGAGAAGTTGCCGCCCTCTTTCCCGGTTCCTCAGCTCCGGTGACGGCCCAGCCTCCAGATACAGACGCTCAGAGTGTGCGTCCGGGGTCAGCTACCCCATGGGCCGACGCCCCATTATAATGCTGTTACACTGCGTGTTACTGGTTCGTTTGCGCCTCTGTCTTTCTAATAGATTGAGCTCCCTGACGGCAGGGACAATATATATATTGTTTGTTTGTTTGCCTTTGCCCTTTCCTTTTAAACGTCTAGCACGCATAATATAAGACAGAGGAATCGGGGATGAGGAGATCGAATACCCACCAATAAGGAGATTCAAAGTGGGAGTTAATATGGGAGCAAAGATGATATCCTTCCATCTGGACTACAGAGACTAGAGAGTATAACATAACACCAAGAGCTACCATTTACCTAAAGCTTACTAGGTGTTGGATACTGTGTGTGAATTGTCTCATCTAATGCATCTCTGTGAGGTAGGTCCTCTTATCCTCATTTTACAGATCAGGAAACAGAGCACAGAACTTAAGCAGTTAGTAAGGGGATGCGTTTATATTTAAATCCAGGTGTGTCTGAACCCAAAGTCTGTGTGTAATGAGAATCTCTAATTATTTCCTTAAGATAAATTCTTAGAAGTGAAGTCCTTGGGCACACACATTTCTAAGACTGCTGTTACAGTTGACAAATTGCCCTCCAAAAAAATATATCAATACGAAAATCAGACAAAGATAGTACAAGAAAAGAAAATTGCAGACCAGTGTCCCTCATGAATGCAGATACAAAGATCTGCAACAAATTATTAGCAAACCAAATCCATCAATACATAAAAGATTAATGCATAATTATCAAGTAGAATTTAAACCTGGAATGCAAAGCTGTTTTAATATTCAAAAATCAATTTGAGAAACCATATTAATATTCTGAAAAGTAAAACCACAGGATCATATCAATTGATGCAAGAAGCATTTGACAAAAATCAACAGCCATTGAATATAAAAAGAAAACCACAAAACCTCTCAGACAACTAGCAATAGAAAGGAAATTCTTCAGCATGACAAGGGACATCTACAAAATCCTATACCTAACGTCATACTTTATGGTGAAAGACTGCTTTCTCTCTAAGATCAGGAACAAGGCAAGGATGTCCACTCTCACTACTCCTATTTAATATTATACTCAAAGATCTAGCCAGTGCAATACGGCAAGAAAAAGAAATTTTAAAAACATACAGACTGGAAAGAAAGAAAACTGTCGCTATTAACAGAAAACATCATTGTCTACATAGAAGTTCCCAAAGAATCAACAATAATAAGAAAAAGCCTCCTAGAACTAATACATGAATTTAGCAAGGATACAAGGTCAACACACAAAAATTTATCATATTTCTGTATACTACTGATGAATAATCAGAAACCAAGATTGAAAACATAGTAGCTCCCAAAAGCCATAAAATATTTGTCAATTTTACTGTGTGTTAAGTTTAAAATGTCCAAAAAATTCTATGAGTTTACATGCTTGCTGGCACTTATGTTCTGGCCAGTTTTGGATATTGTCATTATTTTTCCAGGTATAAAGCCGTTAAAAAATAAGGTACATACTATTTTATACATACAAAAGAATATGTGTGTATGTATATGCAAGTTATGAAACTTGACAACAAAATGAACACCCATGGGCCCATCTGTCAACTTGAAAACTAAAAATCTCAAATTCATAGACACAGAAAGTAGAATGGTGGTGGTCAGAGGCTCGAGGGAGGGATTATTGTTTAATGTTCAGAGTTTCAGTTGTACAAGATGAAAGGAATTCTAGAAATGGATGGTTGATGATGGATGTGCATTTATATTGTACAACAATGTAAGTGCATTTAATACCACTGAACTGCACACTTAAGGGTTAAAATGGTAAATTTTATGTTATGTGTATTTTACCACAATTTTAAAACATAAATAATTTGTGATATTTTTAAAAAACACCTAGAATACTGCCAGTACCATCACATCAATGTGTGTACTCTTTTCCTAACCCATTTCCCTGCCTTCTACCACACCCAAGGATAACCACTAAACTAAATTTTGATTGATATTCCTTTGCTTTATGAAAAAATAATTTATATTTACAATTCCTAAACAACATAGTGATTAATCTTGCTTGTTTTGGAGTTTTTTTACAAATGGTATTATAATGTAATCTTCTACAAGTTGCTGTTTTTACTTAGCATGACGTTGCTAAAATTCATCCATCTTGTTATATGTATCTGTAGTTCTCTTGTTTGCACCGCTGTGTAATGTTCCATCATGTGACTATACCACAATTTATGTATTCATTTTCCTTCAACAGATATTTGGGTTGTTTCCAATCTTTTTGGGGGGTGAGAGAATATAAACTATAAATATTCTTTTGTATATCTTGGCATACCTACAAGTGGAACAGCTGGGTCATAGGCTATGTGAACATTCAACTTTACAAATAGTGCTAGTATTCCAAAGTGGTTAAATCAATTTATGCTCCCTCCAGTAGGGCTTAAAGAGTTCTAGCTTACCAACACTTGGTATTATCAACTATTTTGGGGGGTGGGGATGGAATCAGGTGGATATAAAAGGATATATCATTGGAATCTTAATTTGTTTTCCTGATTACTAATGAGGTTGTTCTTTTTCTTCTTTTTCCATATGTTTATTGGCCGTGTGTTTTTTCTGATTTGTGAAATATCTACTTGTGTCTTTTACCTACTTGCTTTTGGTTAAAAAAAAATCTTTTTCTAATAGATTTGTAGGCATTCCTTGTATATTCTGAATACTAATTTTTTTCTTAGTTTATGGCTTGTCTTTTTACTCACTTTGAGATGTCTTTGAACAGAGTTCTTGATTTTAATGTGATTAAATGTATCAATCTTGTCTTTTATAGTTAATGCTTTTTGTGTTTTATTTAGAAAATCCTTCCCTAATCTAAAGGCATAAAGATAATCTCCTGTATTTTAAAAATTGCCTTTACACATAATTTTGAATTACTTTCTATGTAGGGTAAGAGCTGGGATCCAATTTTATTTTCTTTTTCCATTCTTTCTTCAGTGATTTTCAGTGCTACCATTGTACTATGTGAAGTTTGTATATTGTGTGAGTCTGTTTTGGGGCCCTGTATTTTGTTCCATTGCTAAATTTGCTTATCCCTGAGGCAGTATTACATTATCTTAATTATTACTGTCTTATTTTTTTTAAAGTCTTGCTCTCTGGTAAGAAAAACTCCCTTACCATATTCCTTTCTTTAAGAGTGTCCTGACTAGTTTTGGGCCTTTGCTCTTTCATATATATTTTAGAAATAAATTGTCTATTTCTCAAAAAAAACCCCAAAACACTGTATTGAGATTTTGACTGACATTGCTTTAAACCTCTATATCAATTTGAGGACAATTGACATCTTTAAGATACTGAGTCTTACTATCCATGAACGTGGTGTATATCTCTTCTTATTTAGGTCTTCTTTAATGTTGTCCAGTAAAATTTTAAAATTTTCTCCATTTAGGTCTTGCACATCTTGTGTATAAAATTTATTCCTAGCCATCTTATATATTTGTCACTACTGTAGATGATTATCATTCTTTTTCATCATTGCCAAATTGGTAGAGAAAATACAGAAACTCCTTTTAATTTTCATTCCTTTGCTCATTAATCAAGATGAGCCTTTTTCATGTTTATTTGCCATTTGCATTGCTTCTCTTATGAATTACTGGTGCATGTGGTTTGCCCATTTTTCTAATATGATGTATAGCAGACATTCTGATTGTTCATTCAATATCCATTTTTCTCTTCCTTGTTAAAAATAACTGATTTTGTTTTGTTTCTACCCACAGGGAAGGTGGTTTTAGCTTATGAATAAATCCTGATTGGTCTAAGCCAATCATAGTAATTCCATTCTACTTTTTTTTTTTACAGATTGGTGTAGAATAACACACTTTCTAGTTAGTGAGATGTAAGGAAAATCTGTTTGGGACTTCCTGGAAAGATTTCCCTGTTCTTAAGAAAGAAACAGACTACGTAATCTCTTCTATTTCTGGACTTCTTGGATGAGATTCCTAGAGTTAATGCAGCTATCTTGTGACCATGAGGTCTTAAGACTGAGGATAATGTTAACATTCTGAGGATTTCAGAACAGAAAAACAGAAAGAACCTAGACTCTTGATAATGTCAATACTTAATGGATAGTTTACATATATTAACTCTTCATCCTTAAAACAATCCTTTGAGACAGATACTATTAATATAACCATTTTTAAAAGAGGAACCTAAGGCATAAATAAGATAAGTAACTTGCTCAGTGTCACACACTCAGTAAATGGAAGGGTTGGGATGTAAACCCAACAATCTAGCTTCAGAGCCTGCACCATTAGTCTATATATCGTGGTGCCTTTTTCTTAAAGTTGTGTAAAATCGACAAATTCAGAAGTTGCCCTACCTTTAGACTTCTTATTATATGAAGTGATAAATTTCTCTATTGCTTATATAATTTTAATTGGAATTTTCTGTCATTTGCAGCCCAAAGCATCTTGATTTTGGGTATTTATTTTTTCTAGTTGACTTATAAGATATATTTATATATTAAGGATACCAACTGTTTGACTGCAGTTTATGTTGAAATATGAGTATTTTTAGAAACTTTGCCCAATTCTCATATGTTGCTGTGGGATTGTAAATTGAAACCTTTAATAGGACAATTAAAAAAAAAAAAAAAGCAAAAGACTTTAAAATTTTTTTTCATACCCTTTAAACCAGCATATTTATGTCTAAAAATTTATCCTAAGGAAATAATCAGAAATAGGCACAAAGATTTATCCACAATATTTTTCACTGTATTATTTATAACACAAAAATAAGAATATTCCGAAAATTCAAAATTAGGAAATTGTTTGGAAATTATAGTATGGCCATGCAATGGAATATCATGTTTTAGAAGAATATTTAATGACATAGGAAGTGCTTAATGATAAGGAGAATTGTTGACAACATACTGTTAAGTTTCAATCACTCTGGAAAATAGTTTGGCAGTTCCTTTCAAAACTGAAAATGGACTTACAATGCAACGCAGCAATTACACTCTTGGTCATTTATCCCAGAGAAGTGAGCACTTATGTCCAAATAGGAAGTTGTACATGAATGTTCATAGCAGCTTTATTCATGATAGCCCCGAACTGAAAACTACCCAAATAAATGTTCTCCGATTGGTTAATGTTTAAACAAACTGCAGTACATGCATACCGTGGAATACAGCTCAGCAGTAAGAAGGAACTATTGGTGTATGCAACAACTTAGATGAACCTCTAGACAATTACACTGAGTGAAAACCAATCTCAAAAGTATACATACTACCTAATTCCATTTGTGTAACATTAATGATAAAACATAATTATGGAGATAAAGAATGGATTCATGGTTGCCAAGAGTTAGGGATGAGTGGGGGGATGGGATGGGTGTGGCTCTGAAGGCATGACACAAAGGATTGTAGAACTGAGTTTCTTGACTGGTGATGGTTATGTAAGGCTACACATGAGTCCATGTATAACTAGTGAAATCTAAATAAGTTCTATGGACTGTACCAGTGTCAATATCTTGGCTTTGATACTGTACCACTGCTGTATAAGATGTTACCATTGGAGGAGGCAGGGGAAGAATGCATGGGCCTTGGTGTACCTTGCTTTCAACCTCCTGTGCATCTACAGTGATTTCAAAATAAATAAAACTTCATGAACCAGGATTTATAAAGGAAAAACATGTATTTAAAAGAAAATCATAAAGTATTACATTACTCTAACTGTAATTGTTAAATGACTCAGTGCTAAAATAGATAATAAAAGAGAATTTATTTAAGGTCTGCAATTTTTCAAAACAGGAGGATGAGAAAATAGTATAATTGGTGGGATCTCAATTTCATTTAAAATATTTATATGTTATTCATATAAATTATAAAAATACACACACATACATACTTACACACACACACACCTATACACACACATATACATCAAGTATCATTATCTATATGTCTACATATACCTATATCTATTTTTCTATGTGCAGGTGTGTGTGTGGTTTTGTATGTGTGTATAAATGACGTATACCAAGATGTTAACAGTGGTTATCTCTGGGTGTTAATGGTTACAGGTTTATCAGAGACCCCTAGTTGCCTCAAAAGCCATTGTTCTATGATAATAGGGTTTTACCTGGGCAAATAGCCACCCAGAAAAAGGACTACATTTCCCAGTCTTCCCAGCAGGTAGATGTGGCCATGTGACTACATTCTTACCAATGGGATGGTATGGACGTGTTGTGTTGCTACTTATGAGAACCTTCCCTAGGAGATAGCCGTCATGGGTCCTTGGCCTCTTTATCCTTTTCTCTTCTTGCTTCCTTTCTGCTCTGCTAGCTTAGATTATGAGGATGCAGGCCTCACTGCAGGGAAGGCAGAGTAGTGAGCTGGAAGGAGCCTGGGCATCCTGAGGCCTCCGTGAGAACTCCCATGCCAGCCTGGACTTTTGGACTTTCGTGTAGCTTTGAGCAAAATAAACTTCACTCCTGTTTAAGCCATTGTTATCTTGGGGTTCCTCTCACTTGCAGTCACACCCAGTCCTAACAAATGCAAGAGTGGTTTTTATTTTCATTTGTGTACTGTTCTGTATTTTCCAAAATTTCTGCAATAAACACACCCATTTATAATCAGAAAGAAAAGTTATTTGTAAGTCAAAGAAAAAAATCCTTCATCAGGCCCGTTCTCTCAATGAGTAAGATTATGTTGACCAAATCTTCCAGGTTTTCCCAAAGGATCCCAATCTCAAACATTCTGGCTAATTGTCTGCATAATTATCAAATCGCAGTTTCCAAACTTAATTTGGAGAATAAGGTGATTATGATGATAATTCTCAAGTAGGGGGAGGGAAGCTGACCAAAATATTTGTGTCTTTCTCCTGTTCTAAAGAATCTCCTTTAGGCCATCAGATCACTTCCTTTTCCTGAAGGGCTTTGACTCAAGGCTTGGGCATGTGAATGCACTACTGTTTTTATCCTTCTCTGATTGTTTTGGTGGATAAGTCATGTCTCTACGCAACCTGAGAACAAGTGCTATTGTAGTGGACACCTGTTGTTTTTGTCTGCCCTGCACCCCCTTTCCTTTGGGAACTGCCCCTCCTCATCGCATGTCATTCAGGTGAAACTGTCAATCCCAGGGTCTCCTGGTGCCCAGCATGGCCCCTCACCGCAGGGATGGCACACCACCCAGGTCTAGTCAGTCACCCACTTCCATGATGGCTGGTTTTGCAAAGCCATTCAGTTCTTCCCTGTGATTTGCTATACAGACCTGGAAGACAGCAGGTTTCTCTCCTCTAAATCTGCTCTAGGGAAGTTGGCTTGGACTATCAGTGGCCAGCTTTCCTGCGTCATGGAGAAAAGCTTGTCTGAAGGAGAAAGTCAGGCAACTGCTCCAGGAGAAGCAGAAGTAAGCAGAGACAAGTCCTAGAGCAAGAGGGGAAAGAGCAAATGGAGCCTGAAGGTGGAGCCACCCTTGGACTTCTCAACATATTCCCCTTTGGCTTAAATTGTTGAGTTGCTAGAGCCTTGACTATGTTTCTCTTTTGTCCTCCAAGGGACCCAACCCTATTCTCAGCTAAGGTAGAAGTTTATTATTATTTGATTGATTCTGCTAAACTAGAAGCTAGTCTTGGTCTAAATGTGGATTTATATTTTTTGGAAACTGGCTCTGTTCTTGAGATTCCCTGGCACTTAAATGTGGTTCATTGCTAGGAATTGGGAGGGAAATTCTACTGACAGACACAGTGGTAGTCCCAGAGAGTGTGATTAGAAGAAACTACTACCACTATTGTTATTAAGACTGTATTAACAGTTGCTCTTCATAGAACAACATACTCAATAGGCAACAAATATTTATCGAGCATATAAGTAAATATAAGCACCACATTGCATATTGGAAAATAGCCCCTGTAGCAGGGGAGACTCAATAAGCAGCAGCATCCCTTACAGTTAGAGGATCTTGCCTTTTAGTTAAAGATATTCATATTCCTTATCTCTTTTGGTCTCTAAAGACCCCTATGAAGTGGGCTGGCTCTGGTCAAGAGATCAGTTATTCCACAATTGACAGGTCCATCCTAAGTGAGAATTGTACCAAGCACGTAGGTAGACAAAATCAAATAGTCTGTGATTCTGGGGGAAAAAATGTGGAGACCAAGGCCCACAGTTATCCTCTTAGCTATGGTAGCAGTGTAATGGAATGTTAAATGTTTAGATGCTTGGGCTTGGAAGTCATGTAAATCGCAGTTGAAATCTTAGGTCTGCCCCTCCGAAACTGAGTGATGTTATCTGTCAGTGGAGATGATAATAACAGTGACGTTTGATAAAGGGTAGTGATCTTAAAGATTCAGAGACATTGTACTACTATTGATCTTTAAAGCAGTAGGTCTGGATACCCATACCCATAATCAAGAGAATTTTTAAAATCTCTAATAAAAGGTGATTCTAGTATACTTAGAATTTTGAAGACCAGATAGTCCAGACAAAAATAATGCTAGCTTTTATTTCTATAACTCCTCTCTTCAAGAATGAATCAGTTAGTGTAACTACCTGAGAGTATTTCAGAACAGCTACAGACCTTGCATGATGGGGCAGCCCAGTCAGGAAGCCTGGGTCCTGGGTGCTAGCACTTCCTACCACTTTTGGGGCATAAGTGACACTTAGCAACTAACCTACGGGCAGAGGCTGCTGGTGGCTTGCAGGGGCCCAAGGCCCACCGTCTCCCATCTGGCTCCCCTTCTTCTTTCCCTGGAATAGTTTCTATCCCTGGTTTGAGGCCTGTGGCCAGGAACATCCTTAACAACAGACAGTGATTGTCTAACTGCAGAGGGTAGTTTGATTAACTGGTTCCTGACCAGAGTGGAAAAAGGAGAGGCAAGGAGGCTTCTCAAGCGTGCTGTCTACATTGTGCAGAATGCGGCAGATGGGGAGAACTGAACTGAGTACTGAGATCAGAAGGTTCTTTCTTTTTTTTTTAATTATTGTTTTAAAAATATTTATTTTTGGCTGCATTGGGTTGTAGTTGCAGCACGCGGGATCTTCATGTGGCATGCTGGCTTCTCTCTAGTTGTGGCGCACGGGATCACTTGTTTGTGGTACGTGGGCTCTCTAGTTGAGGCACGTGGGCTCAGTAGTTGTGGCACACAGGCTTAGTTGCCCCGCAGCATGTGGGATCTTAGCTCCTTGACCAGGGATCGAACCCGCATCCCCTGCATTGGAAGGCGGATTCTTAACCACTGGACCGCCAGGGAAGTCCCAGAAAGTTCTTTCTAATCTCAACTAATTTCACTTCTTAGGGCTTGAGTAATAAGAATCACGGTGTCCTCCACTTACTAAGCACCTGCGTTGTGCCAGAGGCTATGTATTAATTACATCGAAACCGTCCAAGTCTCTCCAAGGTAAATGTTAACTTCTTCATTTTACACTGGAGGGCACCAAGGCTCAGAGAGGTTAAATGCCATGCCCAGGCATATAGCCAGTGAGACAGAGCTTAGCTTCTAACCCAGGTTGGTCTTCTCCAGTGACTTCCACAGTGCCTGCTAATTCCACAACGTCTATATCCTTCATGTTAGAGTGGGAGGAATGGTCTTTAGGGGTCAAATGGGCCAGAGTCCCACCAGTCCCTGAGGTCTTCAGGATCTTGGGGATATAAAGCGCTGTGTCCCTACCCTGTCACATGAATAAGGAGCCAAAGGATGAGACTGGAGCTGATGCTGAGAAAGCTGAGTGGCAGTCCTCTGAGAGCTGTGCCCTAGCCTTGCTAGGATGCCCTGCACACAACTGAGGGCGCTGGGGGGTGGGTAAGGGAATCTCCCTGCCAACCCCTACCCCCTGAAGGGAAACCTGAGTGGAAACCTCCCAGGGCTCACAAGCCTAGCCTGGGGTGGATGCATCCTTGGAGCCCAGTGGCCAGGCGCACCCCGTGGGAAAGCCTTGGCCCTGGCCTGCCTGGGAGCCACGGTGGTGCCGCCTCCTGCCCACGGCTTGGCTCAGCGGGTTCCCAAGTGGCTTGACTTCCTGCCCCCCTCCACCACCACCCCCCACAGCCCCCAGGGAGCCAGGGAAGCCACTGGCAGAGTTGGCTCTCAGCCCCCAGGCCTCCCAAAGCCCTTTCCCCCTACACCTTGGGGCCAGGTTTCCTGCAGTGGAGCGGGAGGAGAACCTCCCATCTCCCTAGGTCTCTTTAGGGCTGACTGGCCCCATCCCTACTCCTGCTGCTGCACACTGAAGCAACACTCTGGGCTGCAATAACAGGGCTTTGGATATGGGCTGTTGTTTTTGCAGCTGGGCTGGGGCGGAGCAGCAGCTGGGAAGGCTTCTCGGGTACCGACCATCTGAGAAAGCCCCGAGCCCGCATTCCCACTATGGCTGGGACAGCCCCTTCAGGCTAGCAACTGTACTGTTCCTACAAAGAGGCCCCTGGGCAAGGCTCAGAGTGTGAAGGGAAGGCAGAGAAAGAGGCCAGCCAGGGGGGAGCGAGAGCTTAGGGGAGACCCTGGGCCTTCTCTGAGCCAGCCCTCGCCCAGCAGGCTGTGCTTCTCCCCTCATTTTTTCCAACTGCAGCTGGACCGAGCCTCCCCCCCACCCCACCCCCGCACACATCTGGCAGATGCTGAAGCAAGCTTCCTTAAAACAAACAACAAACAAACAAAAAATCTCATTTACTAGGGACAAAATGTCGGAAACTAAAAAGAATAAAGATCAACCCGTAATCCCTTCACTCAAAAATATTCATTAAGAACATTTTGATGTATTTTCTATGACCTCTTTTTTCTTTTAAATTGTGGTAAAATATACATAACATAAAATTCACCATTTTAACCATTTTTTAAAGTAAAGTTTGTTTTTAAATGTATATTCATATTCTTTTTAAAAATTATTTATAAAATTATTTATTTATTTATTTTTGGCTGCATTGGGTCTTTGCTGTTGCGTGTGGGCTTTCTCCAGTTGCGGCGAGCGGGGGCTACTCTTCATTGCGGTGCGCGGGTTTCTCATTGCGGTGGCTTCTCTTGTTGTGGAGCACAGGCTCTAGGTGCGCGGGCTTCAGTAGTTGTGGCACACAGGCTCAGTTGTTGTGGCACGTGGGCTCTAGAGCACAGGCTCAGTAGTTGTGGCACATGGGCTCAGTAGTTGTGGTGCATGGGCTTAGTTGCTCTGCAGCATGTGGGATCTTCCTGGACCAGGGCCCAAATCCGTGTCCCCTGCATTGGCAGCAGATTCTCAACCACTGCGCCACCAAGGAAATCCCTATATTCATATTCTTGTGCAACCATCACCATCTCCAGAACTTTTTATCTTCTCACATTGAAGCTCTGCACCATTAGACAGTAACTGTCCACTCCCCCCAGCCCCTGGCAACCATTCTATTTTGTGTCCCATGAGCAGTGTAGGAAATCCAGAGCCTTTTCCTTCCTTCACCACACGTTTAGCGCATTTCTGAGCACTCATGCGCCTGGCCCTGAGGAGCCAAGGCTGCTTGTCCATGACTTCTCTTTCCCTAGAGAAAGACGGAGGCCTCCACCAGCAGGGATTCATGTACCCAACAATCTGTGAGTGCCCCCTGGGCTCGTCTGTCCAGTTGAGGTGCCAAGTCGTTGATGGCCATGCAGTAGAGTGACTCAGGAGAGAGCCAGCCTAGGTCTGGAGCCTACTCAGAGAGACTGCAGGGCAGAGCTGGCCTGGGAACAAGGAAGCATCTATGGGGTAGGGGTTCAGGGTCTCCATCCTAGGTGTGGCCTAAGTTTGGCCCAGGACCACTTGGCAGACCCCTTAGTGACTGCTCAGCCAATCCCACGCAAAAGGATAGCCGTTTTTTGAGGGATTACTATAGGCTAGGCCCAATGACTCCTCTCACAAACCCTAGGCAATAGGTACCTCTATTGTCTCCATTTTACTGACAAGGCAAGTGAGTTCCACAGTCATTTGGTACCTTGTTCAGGGCACACAGCTAGTGTGTAGTACAGCTGGGATTTGTACTCAGGTGTCTAACTCTAGACCCTGTGCTCTAGACCAGGGGTCCCCAACCCCCGGGCCATGGACCGGTACTGGTCCACGGCCTGTTAGGAACCAGGCCGCACAGCAGGAGGTGAGCAGTGAGCGAGGGAAACTGCATCTGTTGTTCCCCACCGCTCACATTACCGCCTGAACCAACCCCACCAACCTGCCACCAGTCCATAGAAAAATTGCCTTCCACGAAACTGGTCCCTGGTGCCAAAAAGGTTGGGGACCGCTGCTCTAGACTATTCCCATTTCCTGCTTCTTCTCACAGGGGCTCTGCTGGCACCCAAAGGAAGAGAGAGGGAAGGGCTGTGGACCAGTGATGGTCTATGGGGGTGGGATTTGGGTCTGCCCTCTCTGCCCAGCCTGGTCCAATCCTAGACCAAAGACCCCTGGCCACTGGGAATGGGGAGTGCTCTATGCCCCAAGGGAACCTGGGTGGGGCAGGGATGGGGGCAACTGGAGAGGGAGCAGCTGGGGACCGCACTGCACACAAAGAACCTGATTGTGTTGCAGCCTCTTTTGTTTGGGAAAATGAGTATCACGAAGTCATCTTGTTTTGGACAATCTGGTGTCCCAGAGACCCAAAGCCAAAGAAAACATGGGCTGAGGAACCGGAGCCAGCAATGCTGAAGCCTGCAGGTGAAGCTGGCCCTTCCGGGGTTGGACAAGGGAGCTCCTGTGGGTTCTCAAGCTGGAACCTGGGTGCTGACACCCAGAGCAGGCTCCTTGCCTAAGGCTCCTTGTAGTCCAGTCAAAGGCCAAGCCTTGAGCTAGGAAAATTAATTATTCCACAGACTGATGGGAGCAAGGGATCTGAGGTGCTCAGAGCCCCCCACTGAACCCCAACCTTGGCCTGCAGGCAGAGGGGCCTCACCACATCCAGGAGTCACTGGAAGGCTCAGAGATCCACCAATTCCCTGGGCTCCATCCCTCAGCCTGAGGAACATGAGTGAGATGAGGCCGGTTGGGGGCCGGCCAGGCCTCGGGCAGTCACAGCACCCTACAAGGCAAGGGAAGGCAGCTCAGTGGGAACCCAGGCGGGGAGGGGTGATCTTTTTTTCCGGAACAGGATTCCCTGTGGGGCGCAGAGCAGAAGTCAGTAGGCTCTAGAGTTCTGGACATGCCTATTTGACTCGGCTCAGGTCAAGAGGGCGGCCCACTGGCCTGGCCTCACCAGCCAAAGCCAACACAGGAAATGCCAAGCAGACCTCAATGTCCAGGCACCTAATTTGCGCTGGTTGGCCGGGAGCGCCTGCCTCCCCAGCACCACTGGGACTGGGAGGGAGCAATGGCGTTAGTGCTCAGGGGACGCACAGTCTCCAGGCCTTTCCTGGTGGGCCCTCCACCCCGGGGCCAGGAGGAGCCAGGCAAACACACAGGAGACCAGCAAGCAGCGAGAGGAGTCAGGCGTTACCCTGGACGGCGGCCACCGGCTTGTTGTTGGGATCCAGTTTCACACTCCTGCTCCTTCGAGGAGAGCTGTGAGGGGTCACCCCCTCCTCAACACCCTGGGAAGGAGACTGACGGGCAGACAGTTGTTAGCGCACCGCCACCATGGTGATTAAGGCTGCTGTAATTGGCCTCGCAGCCAGGCAGGGGCCGGGCCTGTCAGCCAGCAGCCGCCAGGGTCTGCGGAGCAGGGGAGGGGGCCACGGCGCAGGGAACAGCATGTGCTATAGCTGTTTGCACTGATCGGATTAGTTTGTGAATTGACATTCAATCCTCCTCGGTGATTTTCTTTCTGGGGCCCCAGCCAGGGCCAGAACTGTGGGGGTGGGTGGGTTGTGGGCAGGGAGGAGACACGGGTCTTCCGGAGCTCTTTTTATTCAGGCACCAGCTGGGGCAGGGTCCAGGGCGAGGGTCCGCATCCTAGGTGTGGCCTCAGCTTGGCCAAAGAGTCTTCTGCAGCCCCTCAGTGACTGCCCAGCCAACCCCATGTGGAGAGACCTGCTCATCTCTTGCTGGAAGGGCCCCTCATCCCCATATGCCCACTGGTGCCTGGTACCGGTCGAGCCTTGCAGGTGCATTCTGTACTCCCAGGTCCAGCATAGTGCCTGGCACAGAGTAAGTTTGCCAAGGATATTGGCAAAGTGAGTGAATCGGTGTCCTCTTCCCCAGTTGGTCTGAGTGCCTTGTAGGAGAATCTCTGTGATCCCCTTCAAGGTCTGGGTGGTCATTGTGGGAGCATTTTTCCAGACAGTCTGAGGAATAGAGAGCTCTTGGGCCAGCGGCCCTGCCCCTGCTTCTACAGGCAGCATTCCTTAAGTCATCTCTGATGGGCTGTTGTGCTACACTTCGGCCAAGTTCTCCTTTTTGCGTTAGTGTGTGTGTGCGTCCATGCATACGGCTGGGGGAGAGTATGTGTGCTGCCCTGGAGGAACACTTGATATTTTCTTTCCTCTACATCCTCTGTGTTCCCTCCCTTGGAGGTCCCAGGCAAGGAGGAGGAAAGCTAGGTGTCTGGTGTGGAGGCCTCTGGGTCATGACCTTTTCAGAGCCTGTCTTATTTACAACTTCAGTCTGAGGCACAGGCCAGGCTGGCCTCCCACCTGCCTGTCCCGTCAGTCCCCTCCCTGAGGGGTGCCCCAAGCCATCTGTGAGTAGGAGCTGGTCCTGGCTGCTCAGGGCCTTGGCTGGGATAAGGGGCAGCGCCCTCTCCACAGGAGGATATGTTGGAGGCCAGGTAGCTGGAGCCCTAGAGGGAGGCCCATCAGGTCAGCACTGGTGGGCAGGGGCAGTGGCCAGCACCCACCAATGGTGTCAGGTGAGAAGTGTCCCTTCAAGCCTAGGAATGTATGTGCCCCAGGCACATTGGGGGCTGAAATACAATCCTTCCTTCCCTCTTGCTAGGTTTGGTTTGAAAACCCCTTCCCTGCCAGGTGACCAGCCCTGCCCAGCCCAGGCCTCCAGCACCCCAAGACCCTGAGCATGGGTACAGCATGGGCTCCTGGGGGACACTGGAGGAGAGGCACCACAGCACTGACCCCGTACCCCTCCCTAGCCTGCTGCTTCCTTCTCATTCTCCAGCCCCTTTCTCCCACCCCAGCCCCTTTCTCAGGGGTTTTCCAGTCTCTGCTCCATCATATCCATTCTCTGCAGTGAAGGGGCTGGAAGCTGTGGCAAGATGAGAATAAGGCCTGGCTGTGCAGCCTGGGACAGCCATTAAACTGTTCTGAACCTCAGTTTTCTCATCTTTAAAATGGGAGTGAGGAATATCCACACTCTGTTTACTGCCTTAGAGGGATATTGACGATGCATTGTTGAATGAAAACAGCAGGATGTAGCACAGAATGCATTGAAAAGGTCTGGAAGACATCCAATAAATTGTAGACAGAGGTTATCCAGGATTGTGGGAGTTAAGGGAGGGACAGAGCAGTGAGTGCAATTTTTACTTAATATACGTTGATATTACTTGAATTTTATTTCAACAAGTATGTACCTCTTTTTTTTTTTGGCCATGCCGCATGGCATGTGGGATGTTAGTTCTCCAACCAGGGATCGAACCTGTGGCCCCTGCAGTGGAAGTGCGGAATCTTAACCACTGGACTGCCAGGGAAGTCCCCACGTATGTACCTCTTTTGTAATTAAAAAATGTAAGGGTTCTAACTTAAAGGGCTATTGCCAGCTTTAAATGTTAATGTACGTTTGTTGAATGAATGAATGATGGATGAAGGCCCGGTGCATGTCTGGCTCAGGACATGCTTCTCCTACCCCCACCCCCGCCAAGCCAACTCAGACTCCCCACTTATCCACCTTCTTTTCCTGAAGGGGTTAAAACAGCAGCACTTCCAAAGCAGAGTAAACGGAGTCCAGAAGCCCCTAATGAGGCCTCAGTGGGATGTGTGGGGTGACATGGAGGCGGCACCCGCCCGGCAGGCCACTAGGCCAGCCCACTCTGCTCAACTCAAGACCTGCTTCCAATTACCCATGAAATCTGAGCTGGAAGAGACCTATTAAAGCCCCATTTAGTTTGATCCCCCTGGGGGCCAGGGATCTTTTCCGGCGACATCCCCCTCCTTATCCGACTGGGACTCCAAGCCCTTTGGATGTTATCTCCTCCTGGGTCAATATTGTGACAACTCCAGCTGTGACCCAGGCCACCCTGGAGCCAGAGCTGATCCGAGCCTGCTGTGGTGCAGGGGGCCCCAAACCCAGCTCCCTTCCTACCTCGAGGCTCCCAGAGGTAGCAGGCAATCACGGCAGGCTGACCACCTCCTGCCGAGCCCAGCCCAGCCTCTGCCCCTCGTTCCAGGCTGGTCTGTAGGAAACGGCTTGATGGCTCCTGGCCCACCTGTTCATTCCCATGGGAAGCTCTTATTGGTAGGGACCATCTTTCACACATTCCCAGTCGTGCCTGGTACAAGGTCCCATGTTTCATAACACCCGTTACATAAGAAATAATAAATAACGATGATGAATGACCTCCTCCCCACATCCCTGAGCTCGCCTGGGTCAGACCTCCCAGGGAAGGCATGGGGGCTCCAGAAGGAGGAGGGGGGAGCCCAGGGTGTAGCGGGCACTCACCCTCCTTCCACACCCTCCCCAGCATCTCTGCGTGTCCTCTCCCACAGCCACTCCCTCAGGAGCAAGAGGAAGCCACCAGGAGAGGCAAGGCAGGGGCCCCAAAGCCCCTCAGAGGAGGGGGACCCAGCACAGAGGTGGTGGCCCAGGGCACGCTCTCACGTTCAGTTGGCTTTGGCTCCCTCAGGACCACCCTGGTGGGAGCCTGTGCCCACCGAGGCCTGCCCTCTCCCTGCCCTCCCAGAGCACCCTGACTTCCCGAGGCACCCCTCCCAGTTTGGGCCTCTAAACACTGTTCCTGTGGGTGGAGGCCCAGGGCTACACTCCAGGGACCAGGCAGGCGGGACTGGGCTGGGCCTTTGGGGGTGGTCTGCTGGGAGAATCTGTGGCTTCTTTCCCGAATTCTGGAGCAGCAGGGAGGGAGTAAGGAAGCCACTTTGGGGGCAAGGCTGGGGCAGCCACTGGGAGGTGAGAGGAGGGCAACAGGAAGTGGAGGATAAGAAGGTTTTGGCGGGAGAAGAGGAGGGGAGAGATCTTAGGGGCAGTGTCCAGAAGTGCGCCTGGCTTATCCTCTCCCCAAACTCCCCTCTGGGCCCCCTCAGAGCTGCAGAGGACACCCAGCCAGTCTCCTGCCTCCGATCCCCCCCACCACCCCGTGGATGGATCTGGATCCTGTTTGGGGGATCTTTGTGGACGTAGATTTTTTGGCCTTGGTCAATGAAGGATGCTCTTTCTTTCGGTCTAGCCTAAGCTTCCTTGCTGCATTTTAAGCCTGTAGCTTCTCGTTCCACCTAAAGTGGGTTCACACAGATGGACGCTCCCTCAGCATTATTAACCTGTTGCGTTGTTCCTCTAAAGTTCACTCCCCAGAGGAAAGAGGAACATAGCCCTGGCATTCTCCAGGTACTCTGGCCCTGTCACTGTCCCCACATCCAGCATCCAATATATGCCGCTTCTCACAGGCCCAGGGAGGGTTCCCATTGCCTGGGACAAAAACAGAGCCATTACCTCTTGCTGGACCCTTCCTGAGCCCTCCTAGTCCTGGTTACTGGCTATGTGGGGGACAAGGGGTCCTGAGGGCTGGAGGCCAGGGGCCAGATCACCATGGGGCCAGACCCCTGCCTCTCACAGCTGCTCATTGCTATGGCTGGGCAACCGCACAGGAATGCTTCATTTATCTCTGTCAAAAGTCAGGATGCAGTGTGCAGCCCCCTCCTCATGCCCCTGGAAGTTGGGGGTGGGTGGCGCATGGAAGGCACACTGCCTGGCCTTGGCCTTCCCCAGTACCCGTGGGCAGGGCAGAAGGAAGCACACCAGAACACGGACACCTGCATGCACAGACAGATTCTCCTGCAGATGTGAGCACATGCCTTGTACACACACACACCCACAAAGCACATGCTTTGGCACACGAGCACAGGGTCTCCTGCACAGGCTCATGTGCACACACATTCACACACCTGTACACACCCACTTTCACACAAGCAGAGGCACATTCATTCCCACACACTTCCAAACCCACACATAGCTCCCCACGCACGTATGCTGCCTTATATCTTCCCCTGAACGTACATATATTCATCTGCATACAATGACACATTTCATGTGTACTCACATGGGACATTAATGGAAGGTTCAGCTGCTGCTTGATTTACATTATGGAGTATATGATGGAAGTTGTTCAAAAGCCATTGGCTCTGGAGAGCACGGGAGGGGGTGGAAGAGGAAACCTGGGGCCCCAAGGGAAGTTTCTCTCATGTCTGTTTGGGAGCCATCAGCCTCCCAGGGCACCAGGAGACCCCAGGCCTTGCAGAGTGGGTAGAATTTCAGTAGATAGGCATGGAGCTGTGTTCCAGGAAGAGGGTCTGGCCTGAGCAGGGGAGTAGAGAAGGGGGAGTTTCAGGCCAAGTTTGGGGCAAGGCTTGGGGATGGCTTGATTGGAGGGAAGGGTTCTCTGGAGGGTTCATCCTAGGGGATGATGCAGCCAAAAAGTGCAAAAGGCTTTTTGCAGCAGGGAGCCATGGCAAATGTTTGAGCTGGAGAGTGTCAAGATGAGAGGGCTCCTTAGCTAGCTTCATGCAGTCAGTGCTTTGTGCGATGGGAGCCCAGAGTGGGGAAATGAGCGATTCTGCCGGGTACCAAGGGGAAGGAGCAGGACAGCCTCATGTCTGACATGGGCCTCCAAGCTGGCAGCTGGGGGCGGGGGAAGGGCTGTGCTCTTATTCACATGCACCCCATAAAGCCAAGCACAGATTGTCTTGAGGAACTGAGCTATTCCATCTATGCTGGAATCAGGAGTCCAGGCAGCTATGACCAAGTCTACCGGGACATGCAAAATGAGGCCAGTGAACAGTGCCTGATGCTACCCTGGGGCAGGTTGACCCGACCTCAGAGAGGAAAGGAAGTATTCTCCTGAATGAGGGAGAACCATGGGTTGAGGACACAGGAGGAGCCTTCAGGGCCAGCTGGCTGGCCTTCCCAAGGGACCACTCATGTCTCAGGGTCACCCGGATAAAGAACGGGTGGAGTTATGGGGAGCACCTGGCTCTGATCCTTTGACACATCTCCTCCCTTGGAAACCTCACTAAAGACATTCTAACCAACCTCCACCCACTGGTGACCCCACCATCCTGCTGAGATCTGTGGCTGAGAGGCTCAGCATTCCAGGCTCCAAAGCCACCATGGCCCCATTTCCAGCCTCCATCTCTTCAGAGCGGGAAACACCACATCCCAGCTGTCTGACCCAAATCCACCTGGAGGCCAGCCAGCTTGGCTGAAATCCAACTTAGGCCAGATCCAGGAGACACTGCTGGGAAGAGGCAAGGGCTGGAAGGAAGCTGCAGGGCCAAACCCTTTCTGGGCCCTACCCCGTAGGGTTCTCCCTGGCACACCCATGGGCTTGCCCATTGCCATGTAATTCTGAGCCGCTGGCCCCCGGGGGCTGCAGGCTTTAGGCCTTTCTGTGAAGTCCTAAGTGATACAGGTTACCATAACAGTGGGTGGTTGGACCCCACCCTGATTGCCAAAGGCCTGGAGGTCTGGCTTTAAGCCCCACTTGGGACAGAAGTGAATCTGGTTGAGAACCCAAAGTCCCATCTTGCAGATTTGAAAGCTTGTCAACAGGCTTATGCAGAGACCCTCACTCTGAGAACAACTCCCTCCTTCCTCCGGGCCCCCCGTATCTCCCACCCCCACCCTCAGCCAACAGACAGCATCAGCAGCAACAGCTGCTGCAGCCCTCGGGACAGCCTAGGGCCACCACCACCCCTGCTGAAGGTGAAAGGAGCTTGGGCATGTGCGGTGCAGGGCTGCTGCACCCTCCTTAGTTCTGGGGAGCCGGCACCTCTCATCCTCCAGACACCTGCCCCATGGGTCCCCAGCCCCTGAGCAGGCTCTTCGCTCCCTTCCCTCTGCTTTATCCTCCATCCATTCAGCTCCCAGCCAGGAGACGCTTTTCTGATGCCCATGGCGTCTGGCGCCACAACTGGTCTGCCACATTCCATGCATATTCCCTCTCTGCCCCTTTTGCCGAGAGAGGAGCCAGATGGATGCAGAGTCAGGGTCAAGAAGCAGGATAGAGACAGCCAGAGGACACAGCCACCGAGACGGTCCCCGAGGACATCTGGTGACAGAAGCAGACACAGAAGAGGATGGCGAGACAGAGGGCCAGGGTCAGGTGACTCCCACTGAGCAGCCCACGTGAGGGTCGCGGTGGGTGCTCCTGTGTGGGGGCGGGGCCAGTGCTGAAACAATCTCATTAAGGGCTGGCCCCTCCCAGCTTCCCCACTGCTACTGACCGCCAGGTCTGGAGCTCGGCGGGGTCACCTTGTGGGCAGGTGGTTAGGGTGGGGAAGGGTATGCGCTTTGGAGTGAGATGCTTGGATCCGGCACTCACAGGCTATGTGACCTAGAGCAAGTGCCTTCACCTCCCCACGCCTCGGTTTCCTCAGTGAAAATGGGTCTGCTGTTGTAGCCATGATTCTCGAGAGAATTGAATGAGTTAACATTTGCAAAGTGTTCAGAGTTTCTGGCACCGAACAAGCGATCTCTAGGTTAGGCTATTATTACTCTCATTTTCTGAGCCTGATTTCCTTGTTTGTTAGAGGGAAATAATAATACATGCATCCCAGTGGCTGTGGGGAGTGAGTGAGTAGATGTCAAGGCGGGGTCCTTGAAGGCACTCTAACTTGCCTGCCCCCGGGGCCAGGGCCCACCCCACGTCCCAGCCCCGAGCCTGACTGGCCACAGAGGCCCCCAGGCAGGCCTCATGCCCAGCCAGGCAACAGGTGGCAGGGCCGGCAGAGCGCAGGTGCTCCGCCTGGGGGTGGTGGGGGACGAGGGGGGGTGGTCCCTCCAGTTTCCTCCCCACGCCCTGCTTCCCCCAGCTGCTGGCTGGGCAGGCTGTGCCTGGGAGGAAGGCTGGGCGGAGGGAGGCAGCAAACGTGTAGCCGGGGCTGAGTAAGCGCCATTTCCTGCTGCCCCCGTCAGCAGCTTCAGCAAGGGTGGCCAGAGGGCGGCTCACAATGCTTGCTGGGGCAGGCGCTCAGCAACGCGGCAGGGTCACTTCCCTGAATTGTCTTGTTCGCTGGCTCCCCCCAGCACACCTGGCAGGCCTGCCTGCCTGGGGAACTGTGGGGTGCCCAGCCAGGCCTGAGAACATCATCCTGGGTGGCAGCCAGTCCCCAGCCCGCAGCAGGCCAGGAGGCAGGGGCTTGGCTGGGCATTTGCTCTGGGGTCTGGACACAGCATGAGGCTGGGGCTCACAAGAGAGCCAGACGGGGTCTGAGTTTGGCCCTAGCCCACTGTGCCCTCTAGCAGCAGCAACAGGAGTGTCCGCACAGGACTTTACACCAGGACTGGATTGGGGCCACCGTCCCTGAAGCCCTTACTGGCAACATCTCTCACTATCTCGGTGGGCTTGACGTATAAAAAACCCCAGCAGACACTCAGCCAGAACAAATGCAAACAGCCAATACTCACTTGGAGAACTCACTCGACTGCCCAGTGACCAAGGAAATGTATCCAGAACAAACCTGAGACATGACCTTCCCAGATCTGATGACAAAGGTGTAAAAGAATGATGATACTGAGGACTGCCAAGGTGTAGGGATCTCATCATCCTGGACATTGAAGGGAGGAACGGGACAGCTTTACTGGAACTCGACAATAAGCATCAGAAGGCTTTGACCCAGAAATCCTAGGAATTTAAGGGATGCGAGCATGCTCCTTGTAGCGCTGTTAATAATGGAGAAAACATTAGACATTGCCTAAATGCCCAATTATAGGTAGATTTGAAAAGAAAAATTTAATCACGCAGTGATAAGTCTTCCCTGGGAGTACAACCATTAAAAATGACGCCACATTACAGCACTCTCAAACTTTAATGTGCACAAGAATATCCCTGGGATCTTGTTAAAATGAATATTTTGATTCTACAGGTCTGGGGTGATAGCTGAAATTCTGCATTTCCATCAAGCTCCCAGGGGAAGCTGATGTTGCTGGTGCCTGGACCACACTTCAAGCAGCAAGGCTGTAGAATTTTTACTACTAATATGAAAAGACATTACCAAAATATGATAAAATGAAGAATAGCGTGCTACAAACAATATGATGCCATTTTTATAAGAGATAAGATATGTGTGCATAGAAAACAAATCTAGAAGAATATAAAACAAAATATTAATAGAGGTTTTCTCTGGGTGACACGGTTGGGTGATTTTTATTTTATTCTTTATGTTAGTTCGTATTTTCTACAATGGATATATGGTCATCTCTCGGTATATGCCAGGCACTGGTTCCAGGACCCCCCGAAGATGCTCAAGTCACGTATATAAAATGCCGTAGGGGCTTCCCTGGTGGTCCAGTGGTTAAGACTTCACCCTCCCAGTGCAGGGCCCCAGGTTCTATCCCTGGTCAGGGAACTATCCCGCATGCCTCCGCTGAGAGCCCCCATGCTGCAACTAAAAGATCCCGCATGGGGCAATGAAGATCCCACGTGCCGCAACTAAGACCTGGCTCATGCCGCCAAATAAATGAAATAAATAAATGAATATTTCAAAAAATAAAATAAAATAAAATGGCATAGTATTTGCATATAACCTATGCACATCCTCCCATATACTTTAAATTATCTCTAGATTACTTACAATACCTAATACAATGTAAACGCTATGTAAATAGTTGTCAGTATGCAGCAAATCCAAGTTTGCTTTTTGGAACTTTCTGGAATTTTTTTTTACTGAATATTTTCAATCCGTGGTTATTTGAATCCTTGGATTCAGAACCCTCAGATGCGGAGGGCTGACTGTATACTGTTTAATTAAAACAGAGTGACTGTTTATACCCCTAGGCCACACCCTGAATGTAAGAGGTGAGTCTCAATGGAAGGGAAAGCATTGCTGAGACCAGTTATGAAAATTGCATCCCTTGGTGCAAGAGCCAACCCTGAGCTGAAAGGCCTGGCCAGGCAGAGGCCTGGGAATGGGGTTCTTTGGACCTGGACCAGGAAGAGACTGCAAAGTGTAGGAGGAACCCTAGGTGGTAGGCTTGCAGATGAGCTGTCCTCATGGAGGCAGGTACAGGCCAGGAACTGAGGCCCCCATCCCAGGCCCTTGACACTGGAGGGCAGATGTCTATCTCAGGCTCTGGACAGTGAGCCATTCCCCTTCCCTCAGTGTTTGTACCTCCTTTGTCCTTCCTTCCCCTGAGTGCCCACTGGGACCAAAAATGTGGGAGCAGAGGGCATCAGGAACAGAGAGACCTCCATGAGAAGGTGAATCCTGTTTCAGGGCAGAGATCAGACTCACAGGATGGCTCTTCCAGAAGTTCTTCTTCCAGGACCAGCCTCTGAGGGTCTGGGTTTGCTACAATGCAGGACAGGCTTCCCACACAAAGTGATGCTGTGTTCACCTGCCTG
This sequence comes from Aethalodelphis obliquidens, assembly GCF_003676395.1. Lineage (NCBI taxonomy): Eukaryota > Metazoa > Chordata > Mammalia > Artiodactyla > Delphinidae > Aethalodelphis > Aethalodelphis obliquidens. The sequence goes on along the minus strand of NW_020837965.1, from coordinate 1,133,429 downwards.
AGGACAGGGTGACTAGAGAGGACCATCAAGCATTTGCAAAGTATTTTGTGGGGTAACCTGCTGGATGACCTTGCATGGGCCCTGTGACCTTCTCTACATGAGTTTTTGCAGCCATAATAGAGAGGAAAATTACCCAGAGATCTTTTGGGCTGCATAACGCTGTGAGCTTCATATGCTTGGGGAAAGAAAAAAAACAACACACAACTCTTTGCAAGTTGGAAAAACATGTACCAAAACTGAGAAGCCTGCCTATCCTTTTTGTTATTTTTCAGAGAGAACATGACTTGAGGCTTCCTTGCCAGTGAGAGTCTGCTCCCCAGACATTACACCTACCCTGACTATGGGATTGGGATGTTCATTTTTCTATGCCATGGGTTCTCAAAGTATGGACAGCATATGAGATGATCTGGGGTGTGTTTGAGATGATTTTAGCTAGCCTTTAATAGTACGGAGTCATGGAGTAAGAAAATTTTCCCCTTTCCAATTCTCTTTCCATCCTTCTAATGAGTTAAAAAGAAAGCCTCAGTTAGGGGCTAATGTGTCTCTAACAACTCATTAACACTTGCTAAATGTCCTTTTTAACAAAAAAGAGCAGACCTTAGGCTCAGAGTCTTCACTGGCATTATTCAGCTATAATTTAATTTATTTTTACAGTTACTTTGCTATTTAAGGTAGTGATATAAAGTTTCCTTTAAATTTTTTTTTAAGTTAAAATAATCAATCTAAACAAACAAATACTAGTGTAGGTGGTATTAGGATACAGCAAGCTTCATGAATGTGGCACATGGTTATGAAGATTTTTGGTCCTTGGAGGGATACGGCACACTTGCGGAGAGTGATCCCTCCAATTGACTCTTCTGAGACCCCCTCACCCATCACTGCTTATACTGGCTCTGGTCTTAGGGGTGACTCCTCAGCTTTTCCTCCTAGTGCTGCCAGGTTTTGAACATCACAGGGGCTGAAAGTGGCTTAGTTCTTGGACTCTCCCCCAGTACTACCTAGAACAGGGCCTGGAATAGGATAGATGTCATTCAAAAAGGGCTAAGAGGTCTGAGGTCAGAGGTCAGACTCCATGCGGCATATGGTATTTGCCATTATCCAAGTACCAAGTGGGAGCTGGGAAACTGAGTTCTGGTCCTTACCCCTACGCTCATAGCTGTGTGGCCCTGGACAAGTCCCTTCCATCCCCTCATCTGGCTGCTTCACGGGGTGTTTTCAGCACACTAAGTATGTGAAAGGGGTTTGAAATCAGGAAATCTCCGTAAGGTTCATTAGTATTATTATTGGCCGAATCACAAATCCACTGTCATTCAAAACCTTTTGCATACAGAAAATAAGACGTGAAGATGAGCCTGGAGGAAAAGAGGGTGGTAAGATGCGGTGAGAGGCAGCAGGGCTGGAAAGGGAGGATGCCAAGGACCCTCCTTCACACCCTGATCTAGGTCTGGGGATACCTGGAAACTGCCCTCTGTGACTTTGAGAATAGGCCTCCCTGCCACTGGGGCTCCCCAGCACTGTCCAGCACAAAAAAACCTGGTCTTTGGGGTCACGTGTCTAGTATCACTTGACAAGTTCCAGCTCCGTCACTTACTGGCTAGATGACCTAAGGCAAGTTACTTAACCTGTTGGTGCCTCATCATTCTCATCACTAAAATGGGGCAATGGCGACTCTCAGGACTATTGTGAGGATGGAGTGAGATCGCACATGTGTACAAAAGACCTGACACATAGCAAGTGCTAAGTAAATATGGGTTCCAGAGAACTCCTGCAGGTTCCTGGAAGGAAGGGAAGTGATTCACAGTATATGACATCATCTGGATCATTTGATTCATAATTGGGGAGAATTGGACTCACCAGAGCTGTTCTGGTCTAAAGCTAGAGCTGGAAAGTTAGAGAGTTAAAGTGCAGCTGTCAGCTCCATCTCCACTCCCATCTCCCACCTTCACCACATAATACCCAAGGCAGGCGCCAATTCTGCCCCCTTAGGGTCTCTTGAGCTATAGATTCGAGGCCCCTGGTATTCTCCAAGATGAGGGGAGCTGGAGGAAGAGGAGGATCTTTGGAGGAGCAGCCAAGTGTTCTTTGACTCATGAGAGAGCCGGGGGCCCAAGGGGCCAGCTGGAGGTCCGCTGTCTGTCTGCTGAAAGCTCTGCTAGACTTTCTGTCTCCTCCACCCCTGGGAATCCAACCATAAGAGTAACTAATCTGGCTCCCCTCTGCATCCCTTGTCCCCAGCACAGTTTCCTTCTTGTGCTCTCTGGGAGAAGATGAGAGCTGGGAAAAGAGGGATGCGGCTGGGGAGGCAGGTCCAGCTCAGCTGGCCCACAACATCTGTACCCTTAACTGTGGCCTCCCCATGCCTGCTTCGAACTGAGAGGGGATTGGAGAGCGCCAGTTCTCCCTAGGAAGCAGTAATCTGACTCACTCTCCAGGATAAGCCATGGACGATAGCAGTCTTTTTTCCATAAAACTCATATAGAACTGTGGAACTCATGTTCTCACCTTTATAAGGCAAAATGTGGAGTAGCACATGTGTTAACAGAAAACTGCAAAATAATGACGACTTAAACAAGATGGAAATTAATTTTCTCCTCACATGAAATAATTTTGGAGTTAAATAGGCCAGGGCTGTTATGAAGACCCTGCAAAGTTTTCAGGGACCCAGTTTCCTTCCAACTCATCTTCAAGGTGCCAGATGACTGCAAGGGCTCCTACCATCATATTCAAGTTCCAGGCAAAAGCTTGGCAGATAGAGAAGTAAGACATGCTTCTTCCTTTAAGGAGACTTTCCAAAGGTCAAACCCCAAACTTCCATGTACACCCAAAACTCTAAGAAGCCCTAAGGGGCAAGGATTGCCAGAACTTAGGCATAAAGTCACTGCCAGCTCCAGAGATGGCTGGGAAGTGAACTCTTTTATCTGGGTGGCATTGGGTCCCATCCCGTCTCCTCACACAGCCACTGTCCTGATTCAGGCCTCTCTCAACTCTATGATAAGCACAGATCTGGTCTTCCTGCCTCCAGGCCAACCCTCCACATCTGGCCATGTCACCCCCTTGCTCAAGAACCTGCAGTGGCTCCTTGAAGCCCTTCGAAGAATAAACTACAAGCTCCCAGTATGACCTGCAAAGCTCTTCACAATCTGACTCCAGACTTCCCTTCCAGACTCATCTCCAGGTACAGATGCACACCCTCCGCACCCTGCACACAGTCCAGCCGCACCAGATTCCTCTATGTCCCTCAAAGGATCTATACCTCACCAAGGTACTCCCCTTGACTACAATGCTCTTTCCACCCTTTGATTCCTGATAAACTTCCATTCATCTTGTGAGATGCTACACAAGCATTACCTTCTCCATGTGAAGCCTTACTTCTGTCCTCTGTGGACCTCCCGGAAAGTCTCTGGAACACTCTCTCACATGTCTGAATGCCCTCGAGAAGACGGCCATCTAAGGTTCAGAGCCGCCCACCCGCATGCTACCACGGGCCTGCAGCAGCGGCCTTGGAGGCTTTGTTTTGCACAGACTTAGTATTGTTTAAGACAGCATTATTAAGCCCTTCGCGCTGCACCGGAAGCTCCTCCAGCACCGTCGCTGTCTTGGTGTCCCCAGCAGTGAGCCCAGGGGCTGGCACTGAGCAGGGCTGAATGAGCGAAGGACCCACAGAAGACGCAGCTCCTTCTCTCTCCCATTGTAGCTCAGAGCCCTGCCGATTCACCGGCCTGGCCCCCTCCCTCCGAAGTGCAGAATGACAGCTTGACCAAGGACTAACACTCTTAGGGATGACATTAAAATGGAACAGATACGGGCCCTCACAGCAATCCTCACCCAGATCCACGCCGTTCCAATTATGAGATGTTTAGTCTATACTGTCTCCACTGACCTTTCGCCCCATAACAGACAACGTCATTCCTGACGAGAACAGAAGCCCCTTGCCACCCCCTGGGCTCCCAACACTGGGGAAGCACCGAGCCAAGAGTCTGGGTTCTTCGTCCCCTGCCAGCTCTGGGAGGCAGAACGGAGGACAGACTGGCTGCCCAGACTCCGCAGCCTCTGGACATGGTGCTCTGAGGGTGAGGCGTGGGGATGGGGCTTCTGGTTGCTATTTTCTTCTACCTCTCCCCAAGTGCCCCACCCCCATCAAGTGCTAGGAAGTCCTTCAGTTACTACCCAGAAAGCAGGCAGGACGTTTTTCCTTTGGGGGAGTCCCTGCAGAAGACTTTTGTCACACTGCCACCTTGACGAAGTGGCTGGGGCATTAAGACCTCCTTCCCCAGGAAGCATTAGGCCCTGGTTCTAGGGCCCATCTCCCTTCCCCTTCCAGCTTCTGGGTGGGTGCCTCGTCTGGGGGAAGGGACGGTCAGGATTCTCAGGCCAGGGAGGTCCAATATTGATTTTGATCCCCCATCCCTACACATACACGCACACGCACCAGCAGCCTTCTCCCCACTCTTTCTGCTCCCGTAGCACTTTGCAGCTTGACTCTGGTTCTATAGAGGCTAAGTCATAATTAACTGTGATTGTCTATGACCTGGGAGCATCTGTCTCCTTAGGTGAATGGTACAGAGAAGGGGCCCGATGGATGTGGGCGCCCTCTCCTCTCCCATCCTCTCCCACTCTGTGGAGAAGGAGGTCTCTGAGGTTGGCTCCACCCCTTGAAGGGCAGAAGAATAACCCAGAAGCCTTGCCTCCTCTGGGATGGTTTTCCTGCCATCCGTGGTAACCATGGTGACCATGGCGAGGTCTGCTTGAAGCTCAGTGGGGGTAATCTGGCCCACCTCGTTCCCCTCTCCCCAGGAAATGATTATAGCAGCTGAAGTTATTAAACACTCACAGTGTACCAGACACTCTGCTATGTGATCGACTTCCACTTTCTCACTCAAGCCACACAACCAGTCTCTGAGATGGGGTTAGAAAGCTGAAAAGACTTGCCCAAGGTCACACAGCTAGAAAGAGCCAGGCTCTTAATCCCTGCCTGACGCTCCTTCCTTGCACAGCCTCAGCTAGTCCTTGCCCATCCCTCTCCCTTCTGCTGCTTGCCTGGAACACAAGAGGTACTACCCCGGCGGGAGCTACTACCCGCCATCATCCCTCAGGCCTCCTTGGTGGAGTGGGGGAGGAGAAGGTTGACCTGCCACCCAAGCCACCCAGCTGTTGCAGAGGCAGGACAGCCCGGAGCTGTCACAGACTCTCCAGTTCTCAGAAAGCTCTGTTCCACATCACAGCCGATTAGTTACAAATTGCTTCCTCTCCTCGTGTATCACTTACACAACAGAGAGAAAGGGGAGATTGTTCCTGAGGACAGTCTCCCCGGGGCCTCGCACCAGGGCAGCTGGGAGACACAATGGGAAAGAGAGGAGGGGCTAGGAGGAGAAAGGGGGAATAGTCACAGGAAATAGGATGTGGGGGGTCCCAGCAGTTGGGAAGGGACCCACTGTGTCCACCCCGGTAGGCAGCAAGAAGGCAGGGGACCAAGGCTTAGCAAGGGCCCTGAGCTGTGAGCGCAGAAAGGGGAAGCAGCTATGGTACCAGCTCAGAGGCTCAGTTCCTGGAAAGCAGCTTGCCAAGGACCCCCAGCTTCGGAGGACAGCCCCTGATTGGGTAGCCGGAGCACAGCAGGTGCCCGGCCTCTGGATTTCTCGAGAGCTTTGGACACCCTGGGATCTGAACAAATGCCCTCCCTCAAAGCAGCTGGCCGGCCCTCCAGCCCGTCTGGTTTCAATAAAGCTCTTCCAGTCTGGAAGAGCCTGGAAGGAAGTTCAGTGTCAGTGAGGCTGCTGGACACGAGGTGCTGGCTGTGGCCCCAGAGCCTCCCTGTGCCCTTGGTGTTCCTTGACTTTGCTGCCGCCACTAAGCTACATCCCTCCGTTAAAGCAGAGGGCCAAGCATGCACAGAGTACCCCTTTGTCATTCCACTTAGCACAGCTGAGACCAGCTGGCATTTTCACAAAGGGCTTTACTAAAATACTAAGGGAGAACAAAAGGGAAATAATTACAGAAAACACAAAAAACCCAGGCCCGGCTGCCAAGTTCCCAAAGTACGGGTTTCTGATCCTTTGGTGATGACACGTTGCCCCAAAGGCCTGGGACAAGGCCGCAGGCACCTTGCCTGGCCGCCCTTGTTTGCAGCCTCGTGGTGGGCGCCATCTTAGTTTCCAGCCCTGGGAACCACTGGGTCTCCCGTGGGCTCTGCTTTTGTCTCCCTTCCAACTCGGACCCGCCCTAGGGCCCTAGGCCTCCCACTGGGTTCTGGTTTCTGGGCCGAGGCGTGAGCCTTGTCCCCTGGGGGCTGGCAGGGCTGTGGTGACCATCCCAGGGCATGATTACATGGCAACGGGAAGTTGTTTTCCCACACTTACCCCACCAGAGAGGCCCACACAAGCTGTCTTGAGCACAGGGTCTAGAAGGGCTACCTCTGAGGGCTGAAGGACATCTGCGTAAAGAATGAGCAGGCTTGGGACGTTTTCCCTGTGGAGAGAGGAGAGAGTGCTCTGAGGATGGGCCCACCTCAACAAACATCAAGTAAGCCCCTACTGTGTGCCGGGCACTGCACAGGGTGCTGGGAATCCAAGGGTGAACAAGTGTCTGCCCTCTCAGATCTTACAGACTGAGGAAAGACAGACCAGCGTCTGGGCAGTGATGGTGCTGAGGGCCAGGCACCGCGATGGGAGGGAAATTCCAAGTGCTGGGGGAGCCTAGGTGAGGAGTGTCTCACCCAGTGGTGGCAGCCAGGGAGGCCATTGGAGCCTGAATGAAGTGCATGGAGAGGAGGAGAGAGGCTCAGGGTTGAGGCTGAGGAAATCCCAGCCCAGAAGGCAGGAGGAGAAGGCAGAGAGGCCAACCAGCCATCTTCTTGCTGGTGACTTTGGCTAGCTGGTGGCTGCGGCACGTCCAGCCTATAGCGGACGGGCCTTCAACCTGCGCTGCCCGCTGCCGCTCTCCCTGCCAGCCAGGAAACAGGAGATTCTAGTCCTTGGACGCTCTGCTGCTCACCCACCTCTGGCCACATCCAGATCTGGGGCTCAGGGACAAGGTCAGAGGGAGTGTGCTTCTCTAGGGCCACCTGAGATGCCACTGCAGAGGCTGATGCTCGATGACATCAAGGGAGAAGGAAGAGGTCATAGTCGGGAAATAGATCAGAGGGTCAAGACTCCGAAGAGGCCAGGCCAAAATGAGAAAATGAGTCAGGAAGCTAAAAGCCAAGAAATAGGGATGGGTTGACGCAAGCGTTTCAGGCTAAGACCATGACTAATGCAAGGTGTGGGAAGCCCTGTGTTTTAGGGCAGCCCCGGAAGGCAGCCCAGCATGCAGGACTAGAACCCATGGCTGCTCAGGGTGACTACTGTCATGGTCCAATCAGTGTTTCTACGGCCTAGACCCTTGTGTTTACCTGTATTTACCTGTGACAGGGTCAATTCCAGGCCCGGGATGACAGTGTCTGTCTCCCACACACCAACCTTCAGAGCTTGTCAAGCAACCACTCTGCTCCAGCAAAGGGAAGATTGAGAAAAGCTTTGGGACACCAGCTCTGCCTTCAAGGTATTTGCTACCTGCTTGCAGAGAGAGCTTGTGCTCACTGGAAAGAGCGCTGGAGAAAGACCTAAGCTTGATCCCCATCTCTGTTCCTTCCCTGGTAGCTAAAGGTCTATGGCCCAATTACTTAAACTCCCTGCACCTCCATTTTCCCATCTTCAAAATGGGAATATTTAAAACCTACCTCATAGGGTTGTTATGAGAATTCAATGAGTCGAAGTGCTAAAAGTGCCAGGCACACTGCTTGACACATAATAAGTGCTCAAAAAATACTTGTTCTCTCCCTGAAACAACAACAAATGATCACCATCCTACAGCTAAATGTTGAGTTGTGAACGCTGATGCTACCAGTGCTCAGCACCTGGATCTACTCAGAAGGTGTCAGGGACAGCTGGGGACTGATTGCCTGGATGGTGATGGTGAGAAGTTGCGTGTGTGTGTCTGTGTGTGTGCACGCATGTACATGCATGCACACATGCACATCCACGCGCACGCAAATCCCTGCATCCTTTTTCTCCTCTGCATTTGGCAGAAGCATAAGATTCTTCTTTTTCTGTCTCATGTCCAAGATGGTGAGGACTCTACTCTGCAGTGTCTTTTTTTTTTTTTTTTTTTTGCGGTACGCCGGCCTCTCACTGTTGCGGCCTCTCCCGTCGCGGAGCACAGGCTCCGGATGCGCAGGCTCAGCGGCCATGGCTCACGGGCCCAGCTGCTCCGCGGCATGTGGGATCTTCCCGGACCGGGGCACGAACCCGTGTCCCCTGCATTGGCAGGCGGACTCTCAACTGCTGCGCCACCAGGGAAGCCCTGCAGTGTCTTTATATCTCTAATAAGAATCAAAAGTTGAATTAGAAATCATGCCTAACAGCTACCATTTCCTGTACCCCAGGTGCTTTAGCAGTCCTCACCTCTGAGGTAAGCACTGTTATTATTCCCACTTTAGATGGAGGAAGTCTGGGCTCTGAGGAGTAAAGGAAGTTACTTGAAGTTATACAGCTGGTAAGGACTGGAGTCACAATCCAGGACAGCAGAGCCCCAGCACACCTGCCCTGGACTGGATGTGAGTAACAGTAAACCTCTATCTGACTCATGGATATTCTGAAAGTCTAATTGGTTTCCCCTAGCCTACCCTAGCTAATTCATCTCGCAACCCAAGAAGCCAAGTTTAGAAGGATATGGTCTCCAGTTTAGTGACAAAAAGACTGAGGTGCACTTGTAGGAATCGCAGACACTGCCCAGGCATCAAGCTTATTCCAGAGTAGAAAGGGAGCTGCAGCGTTCCCACCCATCTGTACCTACCCACCACCCCCCTCCTCGGCCCTGGCTGTGAATGTAAACTTCAAGGGAACCACCACACCACATGCCAGTGCCTAGAACATAGTAGGGCTGAAGCAATACATGTTGCATGAAAGGACAGATAAATGAAAACAAACACACACAACACGTACAATCTATGCACCCTTATACATACACAGTTATAGGCAAAGGTGCCCAATGCATAAGTGCTCAAAACACTCAGTTATAGACAAGCATATACAAAACAGATACTTCAACACACACACTCATACACAAAACACACCCATGTCCACATTCACAAATCCAAAACATGCATATGTATACACAGATATCATGAGCAAGCATATATGATCCAGATATGCACAAACACACATCTACTCACCCCAGCGATGCCCAGACATCCTCCACCAAGACCCTGGGCCCAGGAAGGAATCTGTCTGCTCCATGAGCCTTAGCATGTTGGAGCTTGTCAGAAAGTTCTTTGCAGCCCCCCCTTAGCTGGCTGGTGACTGGCCCCTGGCTCCTGGACCTCCGGGTTTGGGGCCGGCCAGGCAGGAGGCAGCATCTCCGGCAGCCCCGCGTGGGTGGGCGGGCAGGCAACGGACGCAGAGGTCACTGGGGTGAGAGCTGGGGCTGCCCTGGCCTCTCTTTTCCTGGCTGGAATGTGAGATGTAGGGGCCACCTCTCAGGCCTCCCTCCTCTCTCCCAGCCGCCCACCAGCCCCAGGCCCAGGCCAACCCATGACCCCAAATCCTGCCAGGTTCTCGTAGCCAGGAAGTGTGCGCGGAGGGTGGTGGTGGTGATGAACACTCGAGGACCGTGGGAGGCATACACAAATAACACAGAGATGCACAGTCACACACAGAAGCTGGCCCGGATACTCACCCACGAAGACACACACACAAAGACACAGGCAGGCATACAAGTTCACAATCCCACTGAATGCACATTAGACACACTTCCAAACACAGAAGAAAAATCAGGCACATCCATCACACACACACACACACACACACACACACGCAATCACACACACGCAATCACACAGGCATACAGAGATACCAAGAGACCAGACGCCCACAAAGCGACATTTGCACATACAGCAGATGCACACAGACACTCAGACCACACAGAGACTCATAGCACACGTGGATCTTCACAACTGCACGCAAATGCCCACACACAGGCACAGAGACACGCACACACAGACCCCTTCCGGCAGACCCCTGCCATGTCGGAGCACTTCCTCCTCCTCCCGGGACCAGGAGGAAATGCTGCACTAGTAGGCCACTCTCCAAGCCACATGTGGCCGGCTTGCAGGCAGGGCCCGGAAAACTGCTTGCCACAAGAGGAAATAGTGCTGAAGCCCCCGCCAGGTGCCTGCCGTCTGAGTGCCTGGCCAGGAGGATGGTGCATGGGCTGAAGAGACAGCCACATGGCATGGGTTTTGTCTCTGTATGTTAAACACGCACGCACACGCACGCACACACACACACTTTTCAGGAGTACATATGTATGTACAACGTATACAGGGAGGGGCACTCTTGGAACCTCAGTTTCTTCATCTATAGCATAGGGTTGATAATTCTTTCACCCTTGAGGATTATGGGGATGGCATAAGGTGGCACTGTGACGTACCAGAGCAAATCACTGCCTTCCTGGGGGTATGGAGCTGCATCTCTGCAGAGGCCTAATGTCAGGAGCCTTGTTCGCAGGCGTTGGGCTCCACACCTGGCTGCCCCCGCCCAAGGTGGCCGGCCTGGAAGAGCCGGAGCCAAGCTGGGGGCCCCTCTCCTGGGCCAGCACTGGGCGCTGCCTGGCTCAGCCGGCGCCCCGGGCAGCAGGCTCCGAGCGTCCCGGGAGAAGCTGCGGGCTGGGCTCCGCCGGGCGGTGAAGCCCGCGTCTGGAGGGCCCCTTCCACGCACTGCCGCCCGAGCTCGCTCAGGTCCGCGCCGCCCGCCCGGCCTCTGGCCCCGCTCGGCGCCCGGCCGCTCCCTAGGACTCGGGTCTGGAGCCTCGTCGGCGGTGGGCGGGGCGGGCCTGCAGCCCCGCCCCCACTCGCGGGCCCTGAAACCCAGCGGCCGACAAGCTTCAGTCCCAGAAGGGAGCTGCTGTCTGAGGAAGAAGCTGCATCTTCACTCGCCAGCCACGAGAGGACCTGGGGTCGCGCCGGGCGCCCGACGGACCCTGCTCAGGGACCCGCCTGCCCCACACCGACCGGCCCTGCCGGACCCTCCGCACCAGGTGCCCCAGCCGCAGCCTTACCTGCGGGCTCCAGAATCCCCAGGGCTTCTAGAGGATGCTCGGGCCACCGACAGGGACCTCGGGGCAGCAGTGAGGGGGGGCACCCAGCCCCCCATTCAGCTCCTGTCCTCCTGTGCCAGGGGCTCCCCCGGGGTACGAGCATGGTGGTTTTCCCTTGGAGCCCCCTGGCTTGGTACGTCTGAGAAGATGCCTGCCATGAGGCTGTTCACTTGCTTCCTGCAGCTCCTGGCTGGGCTGGCCCTGCCTGCTGTGCCCCCCCAGGTAAGACCCCCACCCCCCAGCCTGGCTTCCCTGATCTTCCCACCCCCAGCACTGGGAACAGGGGGCTCTGAAATCACAGACCCACTCCCGGGAGCAGCACCTCCAAGGATGTCCACACACTTCCCACGAGCCAGGCTGGACCACGTCGTCTGGGAGGAGTCCGCAGGCAGGGCTGTCCCAGACCTCAGCTCCGGGGTCTGTCTTGGCGGGGGCGGGGAAGCCACAGGGAAGGGAGGGAGGTTTCCTGTCTGGCCCTTGGAGCCCTGGTGGGTTTGCTAAAAGCATCTCTCCACTAATCCCAGGCGGGTCCCTGGCCTTGTGGTCAGGGTCGAGGCCCTGTGACCAGGCAGGCGCCCCCAGGACCTCTGACCTGGCCTGGTGGAGGGAAAGCCGGCTGAAAAGACTACTGGTGGGGAGGCTGGGCCCTGCCCCCCACCAAGGCTCCAGGCTGAGCCCAGGGCTCCTGGGTGGGCTGGGGGCAAGACAAGGGTCCCACTGTGCCCTCTCTCCCGGATGGGCAGCTGGAGGTCCTGAGTGCAGGGCCTGGGGAAGTGAGCAGGGCCCTTTTCCCAGGAGCTGGGTGAGTCTGGCTGTGAGCCAGCTTGGGCAGCGAAATCCTGACAAAGCCAATGAGCTCCCTTCCCACTGCGCTGTCCCACTGCCCTGGGAGTCCCAAGCCCCAGCCCAGAAGTGGGTGGGCTGGGCAGTTCCACGGGGCGGAAGGGCCATACCACCCGCCACCCGCCGCCCGCTTGCCTGCTGCAGGGCTGGTCAGAGGTGTCACTTTACCGGCAGCACCGCCTCCTGGCGCCACCCGCTCCAGCGCCTCGGCTCTCACCAGCTGATCGCTTCCCCCTGGGCTCTGGCACCCAGCCAAGGCGAGCTGCACAGGGCCCAGCAGGGCTGCCTGGGGGCTGGGTAGAAGGGAGACCCCAAAGGATCGCCAGATCTTTGGGACAGAGCAGGCAAAGGGTCTCCAAAAGCTTCCAGCCTCCCACCCTTTCTAAATGAGGAAACTGAGGCCAGAGAGGGGGTGGGATCCACGGGACCCACCCAGGGTCCCTTGAGTTTTTCTCGTTGCACCTGGAAGGAGCCAGCCGTGAGACAGGGCAGAGTGTGTGCAGCGGGTGGGAAGGAGCTCAGAGTCAGAGGGGCCTCTATGATCTTACCGACACACTGGGCCCCAGAGCGCAGAGGCCCAAGGTGGTCCCCCTCATCTCTGCACCTTTCTGTCCACAGCAGTGGGCCTTGTCTGCTGCGAACGGCTCATCAGAGGTGGAAGGTAAGCTGCCTGGGCCCAGGGGGCGGGGGCGGGGCTGGAGGGGTGGGTGCACAGCTCGCCAAGTCCTCACCTCCTGGGCCTCTGCAGAGGATGGGAAGGGTTGGGAAGGGTGGGTGCAGGCTGATACTGAGCTGGGGAGAGTCTGCAAACTGGCTGACGCCCTGGCCGACAGAGTTGGCAGGGCCTGAGAGATCCCCCCATTGTGACCCAGAGGCCTAGAGAGGTGTCTTCCTGGGCCAGGGTCACCCGGCGCACAGAGAGCAGGGCTGGGGCCCGTTTACCCAGGATTCGTCAGGTTGGGGTTCATCAGAGCCCCTTCCCAGCATGATGTAAGGGGGGCAGATGGGGTCTTGGAGGGCAGTGCAGGCAATGAGTGCCAAGGGCCAGGCTGGGGGTCTGTGAGCTGGATGCAGTGGTCCAGCAGTCAAGAGGACCAGGGAGGGGCAAGAGGACCTTCCCAGCAGCCAGCCCTGGAGGAGCTTCAGGGACCTGACGAGGCCTTTCCATTGATTACAAACAGACAGAATGAGTTGTGCCTTCCCTGGCCCCTCCACTCCCCACCCAGGGTTGTATCAAGAGGGAATCTTCAAAGGGTGAGACAATTTGCCAAAGAGACATACGTGCAGAAGGCAGGAGGCCCATGCCAGGCCCCCTGCCTTGCCCCTCCCTCCCTGCCTCTCCAAGACGTGCTGCCAGGCCACACACCACTTTCCACGGAAGAAAGGGAGCATGTAAGGACATGCACATGCACACGCGTGGTGACCTCTGTGAGCTGGGAACACCCTCCCTCTACTGCCTGTAGCCAGCCTCTCCTGGGCCTGACCATGCTCTGACGGCTGAGTCCCAGGCCCCTTGGGCACTGAGAAGGTGGGGGTGGTAGCAGATGTTGATTTCATTGATATCCTCTCCCTCCCCCTGCTTGCCCTCTAGGATTGGCACAATATTATGCTCTCTGGGATTTGGAGAGAGACCCATCACCTACCTCCACCCCATGGCCTTTTTGATGCTTTTAGTATATTTCAGATAACAGCTATCAAAGAAGTCTGAGCCTCAGTTTCATCATCTATAAAATGGGAGCATTAAACTACATGATATCTAAGGTTCTTTTTCTCAGATTGTAGGATTCTCTGACTCCATGGAGGAGACACAGGAGTATATTTCTCCCAGGGACCCGAGTGAGGAGGGACCCGGGAAGTATCGATCCATTAGAACAGCTCACCTGTCATCCTGATCAATTAGGGAGCCTGTATCATGACCAGGGAAAGAGCTTTGGACCCCAGTTATCAAAATCCTGAAAATGCCATCCCCTCCTAACACCAGACAAGAGACAGAATGGTCTGTGCTTTGCAGCCGCAGACGTTGATTTTTTACTATTACTATTCATGGTAATATTATCAGGCATTTACTATAACTCTGTGCCACAAGCTGTGAACTAGGAAGGCACTCGTATTCTCCACGTTTTATAGATGAAGGCTCTGAGGCTCACAGAGGCCCTTGCGGTCACCTAAAGCCTTGGACACTCTTCAGTACATGTGACAGAGCTGGAGCGCGTGGCACCGAGCCTCCCCACGGCTCACAGCTGAGCAGGCATTGAGCAGGGTGTCCCCTGCCGCAGGCTGGGTGTGTGCCCCACCGGTGACCACCAAGAGGATACCTGCTGGGCTCGGGCTGGTGGCCAGTGGCTCTGCCCAGCCCGGTCCCCCCACCCTCCCAGTGGCCCCCCCCAGGAGCTTGCTCTCAGGATGAAACACTTCCCATCTGGGGTCTCCTCTGTCCTGGGTGGTAGGCAGCTGGAGCCAGACGGGAGGCTCACCCAAGGGCTGGCAAGAGAGCCGAGAGCCCACTTTTTGGCCCCGGGAGCAGCCAGGCGCCTGCCTCGGCCACAGCCTCCCGTTCCTCTCCCTGCACCCCGGCCTCTGAGCGGGTCTGGGGCTGCCCTCAGGAGCAGCTGAGCAGAGCTCTTTGCCGAGGGGCTCAGCCCACAGCTGGGAGCGGTCACAGCACTCCCTGAGCCAGCCCCTCGCCCAGCCCCCTCTGTTTCTCCCACACACCCAGACAGCAGCCCCAGGAATGAGCTGCCCCCTTTCCTGGTGTCTGCCAGGTAAATCAGGCCCAGCCCACCTCCTTCTCAGCCCTCTCCCAACACCATCCGGCCATGAGGCCCAGAAAGCGGTGGGCTTCAGGGCCCCGGAGCCTGGGTCCTGTTGCCGCAGTCTGCATGGTGGGTGAGGGGAAAGGAAATCCCTTCTGCCTCCTAGGCCCTGCGGCTCTGCTTAACCTGGCGGTGGCCTCATGGCCCAGCTGGGTGGAGTTTGCTTGCGGGATGGTAGGGGGACGGGGTGCCCCTTCTCTGCTGCTCTCCCCCTCCCTGATGGCTGGTCCCGGGGCAGGACCCTGAACCTTCTGTGGCACTTTGGCAGCTGGCTATCCCTCTGCTGTTATTTATGTTTTCCGAGGCAGAGATTAAATGTTCAGAGTTGTGTAGTGCTTATGAAGGTTTTAGACTAAACACGCACTCATAGAGTTACAATAGGGAGGTGCTCCTCTGACCTCTCCCTGCAAAGGCTGGCTTCCCTGGGGCTTTGGGCTGACCTGGAGGAGAGGGCCTTGTTTCCCACTTGGGTCCAGGGAGAGTGACCCAGTGGCCTGGAGAGGCAGGATCAGGGAGGTCTCTGGTCTCCCTCCCGTCCCTGGGCCCAGCCCTAGTGCGCCCTAAGCAGACAGGGCAGAATGGAGCAGCAGACGCTCAGATAAGCACAGTTTATTGCTCTGTGGCCGCTTCAGCCAGCTCCACGTGGACACACTGCCTCTTGGGTATTTTCCACCGGCTTGCAGCCTTTCCCAAGGGCCTCTGCTAGGGCTGAAGTTTATTTTTCCTCTAAGATTACCCTGAGACTCACGTCCTCGTAGGCTCAGTAGAATGGACTTCAGCCCCTTCTGCCCCTAGTAAGGGACATGGAAGGTAGTGAGGGGCTGCTAGGAGAGGTCATTGCCCTAGGGCAGAGGCTGCAGCGTCCCCAGGTGGCCCAGCTTCCCTGTCCTCCCCCACCAGCTGAGGATGACCACCAGGTACAGGGCAGGATGACCCAGGACTGGAGATGTGTCTCTGCTCACGGTCTCACAGCTGGGCTGGGTTGTGTGCACAGAATCACAGACTGCCTGTCAGATCTGGGAGAGCCCTTAGCAACCATCTATTCCCAACCTTCTTCTTTTTCCTCAGCTGAGGAAACTGATATACCCAGAAAGGTGAAGTGACCGCCCCAAGGTCACACAGCCAGTGTAGGGCCAGGACTAGAAGCCAGGTCTCCTGGCTCTGGCTACTCACTTCCTGTGAGCCTCTGTTTGGGACCAGGCCCCAGGCCCTCCCCTGAAGGAGCAACGTCTTTTGAGAGACTCCAGATCAGCCCGCAGAAGTTCCTGGTCAAGACCACCAGGACATCGTGGAGGTCAGGGATGTCCCTGATAACCTTCAGTGAATTCTCATCTAATCAATCAGTAATTACTTAGCCTGTGTTTACTGGGTGCTTGGGTCCGTGTCTTCAAGGAGCCTCAACTTGCTTGTAAAAAAGATAAGAGCCACCAGTGACGGAGATAAGGCAAGCCCTTGGGGCTGAGTTATGCTCAAAAAAGGAACATCTGTTCACGCTGGACAAGTAGGAGAAGGCTTCGGAGAGGAGGAAAGGAGGCGGGCCTGGGGAAGTGGGAAGTGGGCTTTATTTGGTTAGAAACGAGAAGGGGGCAAGGAGCATGGACCTCAAGTGGGAATTAGGATGATGTGGCCCCGAGCTCTCACGAGGGTGGCCTGACCGAAATGGAGCACGGGAATGGGGCATGTTGCTGACTGCAGTCTTGGCCACCAGGCAGAGGAGCTGGCCCAGTGTGGGCAGGAAACAAGGACTAAGGGGAAGGCTAACCCTCCCTGTGGGACTCTGCAAGCCAGTCTTGCAGAACTGACTGTTTTCTGCCAATTCCCCAAGACTGAGGAAGCACCAGGTCAGGGCTAAGAAAGATCCAGAGGGCCTGGGGAGCTGCCAGAGCACGCTCCTCGAAGCTTCAAGGCACCGAGGCAGATGCGGCCCCTGACTTGAGAATAGAGCTGAGAGCTCAAGACACTGAGAAATTCCGTTCCACTGGGATTTCCATCCGGCAGACGGGTTGGAGGTCCAGCTGTCATCCCAGAGGGATCACATCAGGAGTTCAGAGCCGGGGGAGCTCACATAGGCAGGGGGCTTCCTGGAGGAGGGGGTGTGGGCTGAACCTGGGAGGACCCGCAGGGCCTAGGCTTCAAGGAGCAGGCCCCTCCTGGCCTGACGCAGCTGTCTGTGCCTCCTCGCAGTGGTGCCCTTCCAGGAAGTGTGGGGCCGTAGCTACTGCCGGGCCCTGGAGAGGCTGGTGGACATCGTGTCTGAGTACCCCGGCGAGGTTGAGCACATGTTCAGCCCGTCCTGCGTCTCCCTGCTGCGCTGCACGGGCTGCTGTGGCGATGAGAACCTGCACTGTGTTCCAGTGGAGACGGTCAATGTCACCATGCAGGTAAGCGGGCTCTCCTCCTCGTGTCCGGGCCTGCCCCTCTGTCCACATGCTGCTCAGAGGGCCACAGAACCTGCCCCCGAGGGGGCCCGGGAGGGAAGGAGGGCAGGCCAGGGTCACAGGACTGGGACTTACGCCCAGGCCTATCCTCTTACCACAGTGCCCCTCCTTCCTGAACCCCTGCCCCAGCTTTGAGCCCCCTCACCTCCTCCCTTACCAGCTTTCTCAGCCTCTGGCTTAGCCCTGCCCCAGGACCTAGGATATCTGGTTGAGGTTGGAAAAGAAATCTGTTCGGATTCAAGATGTCCCTGTTTATACCAGGGACATTTGGCATTTCACGCCCTGAGCTTTCTCACACACTCACACCTACAGTGGTTTTTTGAGCACTAGTTGAATAATGCCAAGCGCTATGCTAGGTGCTTCAGAAATGTTACCTCAACATTCGATCCTTGGAGCTAAGTGATATTCCCATTTCACAGATGAGGAACCTGAGGTTCAGAGATGTTATTTCACTTGCTCAGCAGGTGGAAGAGCCAAGCTTTGAACATAGGTCTCGCTGCCTCCAGAGCAGGGGCCCCCTTCCTACACTATTGCTATGCTGGTGGCCCTGGGACGGGAGGGACAGGGGCCTCCCTCAGCTCCACATGCAGGCGGGAGGGCTATTTGCCCCACACTCAAAGCGAAATGAGGGTGTGTAGTCCAAAGGCTGGTGGGAAATAGGGAGCCTGGTCCTCATGCAAGGGGAGGCTGGAGGGAGTATTGGAAACCCCAGGCCGCCCCCAATCCAGTCACCCAACCTTCCTCTCCCCTCAGCTCCTGAAGATCCGCTCTGGGGACCGGCCCTCCTACGTGGAGCTGACGTTCTCTCAGCATGTGCGCTGCGAGTGCAGGTGGGTCCTCGGGTGTGGCAGGGACAGCCCCCACGAGCCTGGCAGCTTCAGCCAGGGGCTGCCCGTCCCTGCTTCCTAGTTGAGGGAGACCAGGGAAATCAGCGACCAGTGGCAGCTGCTTGTGTCTCCCCATCAGCCGGTTTTGCCCAGGGAGCTGGCCCCAGCAGCTGGACCACAGCTGCTGAGAAACCACAGGGATGGAGGGAGCCAGGGTCCCTCCCAAACTTGCCAAGCTCAGGGCACGCCATCTCCCTCCTCAAGCTGGGAGGCAGCTGCCACGGCCCTGGAAGAAGTGACTGGACTTAGTTCTAGGCCAGGCTGGTGCCCACGGGAGGGGTCAACTGGCTGAGGCGCGCAGATACGGACAAGCCCTGGTGGGAGGGAAGGGGCAGAGGGAAGGAGCTTTCTTTAAAGTCGCTCCCCCACCCGGGAGAGCCTGTCACCAGCACATCTTGCTGCTGGTGCCCAGGGTACTCTGAGCATTAGTTACCAGGAGCAGCAGGCCTGGCACTGCCAACCAGGTACAGGGAAGAGAGAAATGGGCTCAGGTGCTCTCCTGGTACCCCTGGGCCATGGATGGAGACACCAGACAAGAGGTCCTGAGCCCTATCCTGGGGCAGGAGGAGGGGGAGGACCACCATTTATGGTGCATCTCCTCTGTGCCTCGCCACGCATTAGGCACCTGACTGTGTTTTCTCATTTATTCAATAAACATCCATTGAGCACCGACTGTATGCTAGGCACTGTCCCAGCTCCTTGGGATACAGTGGTGAGCAAGAGAGACCAAGTCCCAGCTCGCCTAACAACCCTAGGAGATAGGTACCATTGTCGTCCCATTTTACGGATGAAGAAACTGAGGCTTGCTATGGTTACATGATTTGCCACAGCTAGTGAGTGGACCCCAGCCTGTCTAACCCCTAAGCTTGCCCTTTTTCTTGCTACCTCTCGTGGCCGTTACCACACTCTCCAGGAGCCCCGGTACTGCCCTGGGCTTGGTCCTGCCTACTGTCCTGGGCTCTGGCCACCCCTTTTGGATCTGTACCACTGTTAGAGGCCCTGCCCCAATCTGTTTCCTCCTGTCCCCCCTTGCCAGGGCTTGGCCATATAACAACAGTTCAGTAACAAACCCTCCCGGGCACAGTGCTTGACAGTGACCTTTCACCTTCCACATCACCTTTGCCCTCACAGCCTCTCTGTTGGGGCAGACAGATGAGAAGACTGAGGGTCCAAGAGTGTCTCTGACTGGTCCCAGATGGCAGAGACACGACCAGGCAGTCCCAGGAGGCGCTGGTACCCTGCCCTGGCTCCCAAGGGAGATGGCCAGCCTAGGGAGTCTTCCCTGACCTCAAAGCTTGCTGTCGCTGCGCTGCCCCATGCCCCCACTCTGGCTCCCAGGGGAGACTGAGGCCCTGTCCCCTTCCAGAGGGCTGGGCAACAGGGCCACCTTTCTTCTCTCTTCTGGGTCAACAGCCACAGCGCCCGGAGGCAGAGCCAGGACAAGCCTGGTGACTGTGGGGCGTTCAATCAGCTCCCCTCACCCCACCCTTCACCCTGGCCCCCTGATGTTGCCTGCACCGTCACACATCCTCAGGGTGGGGGGTGGCGCGATGTCCACCTGACAGGTGGCCTTGCGCCTCATTCACTGTCAGCGAGGAAACTCCCAGAGGGCACCCAGGAAGGAAGGGCAGATGCGAGGGAAGAAGTGAACAGAGAAAGGCAGCAGAGAGCAGACTCATTCCCCAGATTTGATGCCAAGAGGCAGAGGAGAGCAGAGGGTGTGGAGAGGACCCCCAAGAGGGCATTCACACCTCTCTTGGTGGGGTTACCAGAGGCTAGAGTGGGAGCGGAAGCCCCAAGGCCTCTGGGCATCTCTCCCTAACTAGCTCCATGCTACCCCCTAGTGGCTTCAGTGCCAACTACAGGACCAGCGCCGGTGATGTCCGAGGGGGCTTAGCGGGGCAGGGAGCCCCCGCTTACTGCTTTCCTGATTCTCCCCTGCTCCTCTCTGTTTTCCCAGGCCTCTGCGGGAGAAGATGAAGCCAGAAAGGTAAGCAGCCTGGCTGGGGCACCGGGCTGTTCTCAGGCCTGCCAGCCCCTGTCCTAGCATGGGGGTCCCCAGCCACTCTGTCCTGACGCTTTTGGCTTATTACAGGAGGAGACCCAAGGGCAGGGGGAAGAGGAAGAGAGAGAAGCAGAGACACACAGACTGCCACCTGTGAGTGCGCGGGGGGCCCAGGGATGGCAAGGAGGCTGGGCCAGCGGGGAGCCCAACCCTGCCAGCAGGGTCAGTGGTCGGGGAGGGACAAAGCCAGTGGTCGGGGGCCACAACCTAGAGATTCTAGGGCCTAGGAAGCCTCAGGTGAACCAGGACAGGAACCAGGAAGCCTTGCTTCTTGTCCTGGCTTAGCTCTAAGTTTCTGTGTGGCCTTGAGCAGGTCACGTCACCTCTCTGAGCCAAGTTTTTCTCTGTGTGTAGAATGAGGGGTCAGGGGGTCCACCAAGCATTCAGTCGGTCTACGTTTACTAAGCACTTACTGTGTGCCAGGTACGTCAGTGGGCAAACCAACAAGCTTCCTGCTCTTACAGGGCTTACATTCTAGTGCTAAAACGTCCAAACACTCAGCCAGGGCTACCTCCTGGTGGCCCTGGGGAAGGTGTAGCCCCTCACCGGCTCCCAGACCAATATTTCTTCCACCCTCCCAGGGAGCCTTGGGGTCCACTCGCTTCCCTTTCCCTCTCCATGTTACCTGCCCATTTGGCTTCACATCCGGAGGACTAGGCTGGAGTCCAAGCCTGAGTGTTGGGAGAGCAGGATTAGAGAAGGGAAAACCCAAATCTGTGAGAGTAAAGAGTAAAAATAAAGGATTTCATCATGCACAGTAACTCAGTCACACCACGGTTCTCCTTCAGGGCCTGTCTCCTTCCACCAACAGGACTCAGGAAATCATTTCATGCCATGGGACTGGGGCTGGCCAAGTCCTACCCCATGAGCCCAACCCTGCACGAGCGGAGACCTCCACCCCACTCTGTGAAGATAGGGATGCTGGGGAGGATTCTGGGTGGGTCCTCTGCAGGCACATGGCACTAATTTCTCCCCTGGGCCCAAGCAGCGACTGGGGGAGGAGCTGGCAGTGTAGTCAGTGCGGGGCTCCCCAGCTGGGCAGCCCCAGATGGAAAGCGGCCTGTCCTCTATCTGCTAGGGCAGCAGTCTTCAAACGTTTCATTCGGGAATCTCTTGAAAGAAATTCAAAAACTCACGTGCTCCCTTGTTCACTTTTAAGTTGACATTGAACTTTTTCATCAAAATTGTAAATAGTTGCAAAGGATGTAACTTCTGGCCGATCATGAATATTAATATTTTAATATAAAGCCATTATATCACTCTCCAAATGTATCCTGTGGAATAAGCCATCCTAATTTAATACCATCATCCACTCTTAAAAAAACTGAACAACAGCAACAAAAAAAATACATGAACGCTCTCCTTTGATAGTTGAATATTTCCATTGCTTCTTTTTTCCTTGAACTTGTCTTTCCACTTTACTTTCCCCACAGAATTTCAGCCTAATGTATTTTTTTTAATATTCAAATGTCTTTTATTTATCACCTTGTCATATTTATCTGCGACAACAATGGTTTGAATTATTTTAAATTTTCTGTGAGCAGAAAACTCGAAATTCAATTTTCTCTTGGAATGAATTATCACAATAATTATTATCAGTAGCAACTGATCAAAACAGCACAAATACATCATATTTTACTAGATGCTAAACGCAGAAGTACAACCCATCTTATTGGGAATGCACCTCAATGAGATGGATGCAGCTACTTCTTTTCAATTAGTTAATGAACTCAGTAACGAATGTTACCTCCTGCCAGACTGAGGCAGGATTCAATAGTAATCCCATTCCTGTGCATCGTTTTTTATAGATGAAAAGACTGAAAAACCATGTTCACATAAACAGGTAAATGGGACTGGAAGTCACTCAATCACTTGAACTCCTTCCAAGTTGTTTGCCAAAAACCTCAAGGTGATCTGCTACAAAAATTACTTCTCATGACAGATTAACTGACAATTCGGTTAAGCTGTTCTTCAATTTTGTTGAAAGCAGACTTGGAAACCACCCCACTTGCAAAATGCTTGCTTACCCAGTCAGTCACCATATTTCCTTTCTCAACGCCTACAACAATGTCTCAGATGGTTATTTTATTCAGTGTCCCCTCGAATCCTTCTTACCTTGGGGAAAAGTACTGTAACAGGATTTAGAATGGACAAGATGCTTCCTTCCTTCCTAAGGGAGAAGGGCAACTGGGAACAAGATGGTGGGAAGCAGACCTCAGGTGGAGAAGATGGGGGAAGCGGACCTCTCACGCAGACAGTTTTCAGGCAGAGTACATGGGAAGGCTGAAAACGAATTTCTTTAAAACCATCAGTACATACACCTTGGAAAACCTTCACGTACACCTAGGGGTTCCCATATCCTCGTTTGAAGACTGCTGTCCCAGAGTAAGCAAAGGCATTGATGCATGGAGCCAAATTGCGTTCAAAGTAGACTTCGTCTCTGACTAACTGTGTGACCTTGGGCAAGTTTCTTAACCTCTCTGAGCCTCAGTTTCCTCATCTGCAAAAGGATGATAGTGCCTTACTCATGGGATATTTTTAAGGGTAAACGAGAAAGTGCTTAGCGCGGGGCTGGGTACCTGGGTGCGTGCTTGGTGAGGGGTAGCTCCTAGATGCTTCTTGGCCTCGTGCAAGCAGAGATCCAGGCTTCCCATGCTCCCTGTCCAAGCTTCCCCTCTGGGTTTGTCCCCCCTCCCATAGGAGGGACCCCACCCTCCACACTGGGCTGATACCCCCTTTCTGTGTTTGATCTCTGGCAGGTGCGGCGATACTGTTCCCCGGAGGTAACCAGCCCCTCGGAGGAGAGAGACCCCACACCCAGCTCGAGTATTTATTACCGTCACACTCTCAGTTACCTCCCTGCTGGCACCTGCCCTCTATTTATTAGCCAATTGTATCCCTGCTGAATGACTCACTCCCTCCAAGAGGAGGGGCAGGGAGGGACAGGACCCTCAGGAATTCAGTGCCTTAAACAGAACGTGAGAGAAAGACAGAAGACAGACCCATGTGGCTTCAGCTTGGGAAGAAGCAAGACGTGTGGCTTTGTGAGGGGCAGGCCAGGCCCCAGAGGCTCCGGGGGTCACCAGGGGGCTGGAGAGGGAAGGACTGGAGACCCACCGCCTGCCCCCCGGCCTTGGGCTCCGCATGGACCAGCAGCCCTTGCTGGGGGAGCTCCTGGCCGGGGTGGGAGTGGAGAAGCCTGCTCCCACTGGCCCTGCTGGGAGAGTGAGCAGGCAGCAGCTCTGCACCCTCTTCCTGGCAGCAGCTCTACCCCTGGAGATCAGAACATTCAGCTGTGGAGAACAGTGGTTGCCTGGGGGCCTTGGCCACTCCTTGTCCCCTAGGTCTGGCCTCACATCTTGCCACTGCTTGTGCTGGGACATTGTTCTTTACGGCTAAGGCGTCACCATCCTGCCCCTCCCAGGGACACAGGCAAAGAGTGGCCCCAGGCTGGACATGGAGCGAGCTGCCCCCGCGTGGCTGTTTGACCACCAAGCCAGATTCTCTTGAATAAAGTATTTTAGTCTGGAAACAGCTTTCCAGGGGAGTGTGTCGGCCAGAGCAGCGGGCAATAGCAGGACATGGAAGCAGGACAGAAGTAAAAGGGACCGTGGGCTCCAGGGCTCCCCGGGGGTAGCTCGAGCCTGTTGCTGCAGCTCCCTGGGGCATCTTCTCCCAGGTGCTTTAGGCACGACCCTGAGGCCCACTCCTCCCGTAATGAGGGGTTCCCAGGATGGAGGCTTGGCCCCAAACTTGGGAGGCCCTGACCCCAGCCACCCCGATCACCCTCAAATTCAAGAGCACAGTCCCCTTCCTCTCCCCGCCAGGGCCACCCTATACCCAGCCCAGTGCCCTACCCTCTGGACCCTGAGTGAATGGGGGCTCCCAGGTGCCACAGATTGTGGCCCTGGGGGACTGAACTGCACCACCTCCAACCCACGCTGGCTGCTGAACGCAGGGATTGGCAGATGCTGCCTGATCTCTTCCTCCTTTGACCTCCTGTCTTCCTCTGTCTTCCTCCTGAACACCTTGGCATGAAATGAGAAAAAAATGTTTTTTCTTTTTTCAATCCCATACACTTACTCTCTGATTCCCTTCTGCCTTTGACCCACAAGATGTGTTTGTTTTCCTGTTGTGTTTTGGGAAGGGGAGCTCCCTGTTCTCTCTAATTGCAGGCTCCTCAGACAAAGCCACAAGGCCCGGGGGCAGGGGCCCGCCCCAGGCTTTGGAAGGAAGCCAAGGACGCTCCAGTGAGGTAGGTGGAGTGGGGAGGCCCTGCTGAGGCCCTTGGTGGTCTGTTCACCGAGGCCTGGGCCCCCCTGGAGGACAGTCTGGTCAGAATGTGCTTCTGGCTGGTGATCACAGAGTAGGGGTGGGCCAGCCCCGGGGGACACGCTTTGCAGAAGAAACGCACTTTCTCTCCAGCTTCTCCACTCTTGGGCTGGACGCATTCCCCGAGGCGTTGCCTCTGAGGGACTGAGAACTGAGAAGAGCACCCCTCCCCCTTAGGCTCTGATGTGGCCCCAGGGACCCTACCGCAGCCCTTGCAGCATCTCCAAGGCTCTCAGATTCACAAGTCACCCGCATGGAGGTCTGCCTCCCCACCCAGACCAGCCACCTCTGTAGAGAACTAGACAGAGACCAGGGGAGCATCCAGAGGCCAGAAGCAAAAGTCTGCATCCGGGCCAGAGCCTCACAGCAGGAGTCAGTAGGAAAGGAGCTGACTGTCCACCTGACTACACTGGCCGTCCTTTCAAATCATTTAGGACATAGAGGGCCCTTTTCCTTTGCTCTTTATATATTTGTGGAGCCCCACCTGTGTACCTGACACTGTCCTAGGCACCAAGGACTCAGTGGGAAATAAAACTCCCAGGACCTGCTCTCATGGATCTTGTATTTAGTGGAGAGACAGACCATAATCGTGGTCCAATAAGGATGTTGGGTGGACTTTATTCTTTTTCAAATTGGAGACTGGACCATAACTTAGGAAAAAGGGGTCTTGAGTATCCCACACTCTAAAACAAAGAAGAAGCAATTTGGGGCTGGACACATCTGCCTACAGGATTTATTAAGAGATGGCTGAAGTAATCCTGCTAGGCTCAAACATCACCCAGCATCCCCTTCCTCAGTCTCCATAAGCGGAGGACCAGGGAGGGGGAAAGGAGAGAGAAGGAGGGGAGGTCACCAGAGACCTGGGTTGCTGGCCCCTTCTCCTCTCCCTGGAGCTGGATTTGTCATTCAGATTAGCCCATGTGCTAGCTGGCTGGGAGTTGGAGGAATGGAGAACTGAATAGTGAGTAACAGAGGATGGGGAGAGGGGACACCTCAGCACCTCCAGTGGGAGTTTCCAGGGGGACATAGGGGAAGGTGAATGGCCACGAGCCTCCTTTCCCGTGTTCTCCCAAGAGGGATACGTGCAGATGAGGAAACCCCAGAGGCTCGAGGCTGTGGACCTAGGGTTGGGACAGTAGCTGAGTGGAGGTGTCAGGTATAGATCTGGAAAGGGCACACAGTAGGGAGCAGTGCGTGGGGTAGCCCTGTAGTGTGCAGTGCACCCACATGAGAGTGGACATCTAGACGCCCGTCATACGAGGCACATTCATAGCTGGAGAAGAAATGGCCACAGCCAAGAGAAACTTTCCCCTAATTTCTCCTTCCCGGCCCTGTGAAAAAAGAGAAAGGGACTTTGGCGAGGAAAATAGAGAGGAGTACAGGGGCAGACTACGCCTCTCCCCGCTCCCTTGAGCCAAGTCCAGGCCCTGCCCAGGGGAGAGAAAGGGCTTAGTCTTAAATTGGATGGACCAGCCTAGATGGGGCTGGACCTTTAATAAATTAAAGTGACAGGAACATTAGAAGGTCTGCCCAAGATGCTATTAAGAAACAGGAAAAGGAGGATCAACATAGTTAATCTACAAGCAATGATGAGAGAAAGAAACTGGTTTGTTTGTGCTCCCACGGTTTGCTCAATAAGCAATCTATACATGTAAACAGAGAAATTAACGAGAAAATGACTTATTGCCAGAATACGGTTCTGGCATATTAGAGATGGCCCTTCCTTTGAGTTGACCTGGGTCTGCTTTGATCAATAGAGTATAGCAGAAGGGACTTTATAATTGTTCCAAGTCCTTTAAAGAGCACTAGCAGCTTCTGCCTTGGTCTCTTGGAACCCTGGGCTGCCATGTAAGCAGTCCAACTATTGTGAGGTCACCATGTTGGAAGGAAGCCCAAGCTAGCAATTTAGATACGTATGGATATGTAGGCAGGGGTAGCAGCCAGCTTCCAGTTGCTCCAGCTCCCAGGCATTACAGTCATCTCAGCTGAAGCCCCAGACCCCATAGAGAAGAGAGACATTAGCTGTACCCACTGTCCCCTGTTTGATTTCCTAATCCATAGAATTATGAGATGTAATAAAAACAAAGTGTCTGGGGGCAGTTTGCTATGCAGCAATAGGGGCTGAATGGAAAATAAGGAAAGGTGATGAGATAGTGTTTGGGGAAGGTTCTCTAGACCAGGAGGTCACGGAAGGCCTCTCTGTGGAGGTGACATTTATGGTGAAGTTATGGTCATGTGAAGATCACTCCAAAACAGGACAAGAGCCCTTTGAACAGAAAACACAGCTGATGCAAAGGCCTAGAAGGAATCCCAGTGTGGCTAGAGCGTGATGAGTAAGGAAGGAAGGGCCAGGAGATGTGATGTTAGAGGTAGGCAGGTCATGAAGGGCTTTGCAGGGTAAGGAGTTTGAATTTTGTTGTAATGTAGAGGGAAACCACTGGAGGGTTTCAAGCAGGGGAATGAAGTGGCATTACGTACATTTTTGAAAGATCACTCTGCCTTCCATGCGGAGGATGGACTCTAAGGGCACAAGCCCAGAGGTACAAATACCACCTCGAAGGCTATAGCAAATCCAGACAACCAATTATGGTGGCTTTGTCTAGGAAGAAGCACATGGAATGGAGAGAAGTAGAGTTTGGTCTTAATTATGCATGTGGGCTTGTTACTCCGATCATTCATTCATTCATGAACATTTTTTGAGTCTACTAGGACCAGGCATTTTGTAGCAGATACATGTGTGAAGGGGCAAAATATGTTAGCACATGAAAGTCTTTCCAGCGTCCCCACTTACTAAAGAAAATCCCATTCTGGAAGAAATAAGGATAAAGAGAGAGGTCTTAGCTGGAAAGACTAAGTTGTCTACCTGAGAACTAAGAGAGAGAAGGCACGATTCTGAGAGAGAAATAAAAGATGCCAGGGCCAGAGCTAGAGAAAGAGCTTGGTGCTCTGCTTGGAGCTTCTGATGATTTAAGACAGCATGGGGAGCGAAGGAAGGGTTTGGGGAATGTTGCTACACTTCCCTAATGCTGAAGGCCCTAATGTTCTTAGGCAGAAACCCAACCCAGTGAAACACCTGGATTAGCTAGGATTACACAGAGATAGCTAAGACATTGTCCCTGCTCCTAGAAAAACTCGTCAAAGGAATCAGATACGCACAGGTGATCACAACAGAAGGAAAGAAGGCCACATAGCTTCAGCAAAGGCAGATGGAGTGCTACTAAAGAAATCCGAGCTGAGGTGATTTACCCATGGAGAAAGTCAGGGCCAGCTTTGCAAAGTCAGTGACATTGAGGAATAGGCAAGCCTGAGTGCAGGGAGATGGCTGGGGAAGGTGTTCTAGGTGGAGGCAACCCACTAACAAAGACCCAGAGGTGCACCCCCTCCCCCAAATCCAGGGTAAAAGCCAGGGCTTTTCCAGTGGTTCAGTGTGACTGATGCATAAGGTAGGTGCAGCAGAGGAGTGATGGATAAGGCCAGAAGGTGGGCTGGGCCCCAGGCGCCATCCTTGGGAGTCAGGACTTTGGGAAGCAGTGGGAGGCACGGAAGTGTTTTAGGCAGGAGGGTGAGGTGATCTTGGAATTCCAGGCTGAAAGAAAATTTACAAATAATCCATTTCCATACCCTCATTTTGCAAATGAAGAAGCTGAGGGCCAGGTGCGTCCAAAGCCGTGGAAGTTAAGTGAGTCAGAATTTCACAATTGACCAGTAAGTGACAGGAATGGAATTGAATCCAGATCTGGATCCAAACTCCGTGCTCTCTACCCCTCACCGCATCATCTCTCCTCAGGATGGAGCGCAGAGGAGGGGAGGGGAGGAGAACTGTGTCTGCTCCAAACCTAAGAAGCAGGCCAGACATCTGCGTGGTGGGTCCACAGAACGGGCCCCTCTGCACACACTGGTGGGAAACCGAGGCTCCAGACAGGGCGGTGACAGGACAGAGCCTTGGTGTGGAAAGACGGCTCTGTCAGCACCGGAGCCCGGCAGCTGTTTTCCTAGAGAAGGCCGACCCTTCCCTTTCCTGAGGGAAGCCTGGAGTGTGCTCTCCCTACCCCGACGCTGGCTGTGACTGAGGCAGATGAGGGCCTGGTCCCTGCTAGCCATCTGTGGATCCCACCTCACAGGCCACGGGGCTCCAGGCCAAAAAGATAGTGTGTTTCTAGCCCCTGAGGTAGCTTTTTACCATGGCAACCACCAGGCAGGACAGTCCGGCGGGGAGGAGGGTGAGGGCTTCCCCACGGGGCTGGGCACCCTCCCACCCGCATTCCTCCCACGGAGAGGGCGTTACCTGGGTGACGGGCAGAGGGCCCTGCGGCCATACTGACCGTCCGTCGAGGCACTTTGGAGAATCAGCCCCTGTCCTCACTGGACTCGGAAGAGGAGAGTCCCCCACCGCCAGCCCCCATCTCTAGGCCTATCCCTTCTTCTCTCCCATCTAAGGCCCCGGCTCCCCCACCCCCACCCCCACCCAGCAGTCAGCCCGGGCCCCCCATGAGTCACCGTGTGAGCCACTCAGCAACGGGAGCCTCTGTGCTCACACAGCCAGGCCGGCAGCCCTGGTTGTTTACAGACATGTAACCGCCTGACGCCCCCAGCGGGGGTCTGAGGTTTAGACTGTAATGATGGTGATATCCGCCCCTCCTTGAGCTCTTTATCCCTCCCAAAGCTGTCCCTGCCACAGTCCTCTTCGGAAGCCTGTGAAGTCTTTTCATTTGCCAGACAAGTTGGAAGGAAGTACTGAGAGGGTGAGAAATCTGCCCGAGGAATTCCAGCCCCAGAGTCTCTGGAGGGTCCAGGGGGCTGACAGCTGGCCGCGGCTGCCACACAGCGAGGCAGAAGCTGAGGCCTCGTGGGCTCTGATCGGCTCATGGACCCCGGGCCAGCCCTTTGGGGTCGTGGAGGTCATCACTCAGGAGGGAGGGCCCAGTCGGAACCTGAGGGTAGGGGGGAACCTGAGGGTAGGGGGGCACCCGGGAGCTATGCCTCCCCCACCCCAGATCACTGGAAATACAACTTCTCACCAGACCTGCGGAGGTAAGGAGGGGATAGCACTCTTCTCTCACAACCAAGTCCTGAGTCCAAATCCAGGAAGCTCTGGGTGCCTTTGGGATCCTTCTTTAGAAACCAGTCCTGGCCAATCAGGATTAGCTGTAGCACAAAGACTCCCCCTGGGCTGTTTCACTGAGACCCTTCATCTTCATGTATGTGTGGACTGCCCTGCCATCTCTTCCCTTCTCTTTCCTTCTCTTCCCATCCTCTTAGGAAAAGATGGATTGTTATGTGGCTATAGTAACAAGTAACTCTTAGCACCAGTTATCTACCCGGCTTCTTCTACGACCACTTGTTTCAGTAACCATGCTCCTGGAGCCGCACGCTCCAGCAGTCATAGCCCACCCTTCTGAGAATAACCAGTCAGCAGCGATCTCACTCCATTGAGGGTGCTTCTAGAGCCAAAGGTCGACCATTCCTAAACACTCTGAAAGTTGACCCATCGCTGAACTCCACGCTTCCCCAAAGCCTATATGAGATGACCTCTCCCCCTTGCTCAGAGATGCCTTTGCAGGTACAGCTCTCTTAAGCAAGCAGTACACTCAAGACTCTTCTTTCTGATAGTGAGCGGTCACATCTTCCTTTAAAACTCTGCCCCCCACCCAGATATTTCCTATAACCTATCACAAATTCCTCCAAAATCCAGAGAACGAGCAATACATTGTTTTCAGCTTTGGTATAAATTTGGCCTAAGCTGGGCCCACAAGTGCTTTCCTTCTTATCCCTCTGCCCTCCCCCAGCATTCCAGCTCCATCCTGGACCCACATGGAGCATCCACAAGACAAATAAACCTCTCTTTTGATAAAGTGGATCACTTCCCTTGGCATAATTTTGGGCATGTTGCGTTATGTCAAATGACCCCCTCCTCCTCCCACCACCAGGCATGAAGACAGGGAGAAGGGAGGAGGTGGAGGAGACATCCTGACACCGAAATGAGATCGTAATATATTCATGATGTTATAACTTGCTTCTTAAACTTAATATGTTGTAGACATTCCCCACAACGATAGATATTCTTCTACGATATAGTTTTTTAAGCACTGAATTGCTTTGCGTCACTTGGATATCCCGTAATTTGATTACTTGATCTGTTGCTGGATATTTAGTTTCTCTTTGTTGTTGTTGTAATAAACAATACTATGATGAACGTCCTTGTGGATATGTCTTTGTGTGTAAAAGTCTTTCCCATCATAAAAATAACAACAGCAGCCGGAATTAAACCCAGACTTCAATGGCACGTTCACCCTCCAGGGGCCTCCCTATCCCAGTCTTGTGCTTTAGATCCACGTGTTTTGAGATTTGTCTATATTTTCAGTCTCTTTCTTGGCATTTCTACTCACTATCATAACACAGCCCTGCGAAAGTGATTCCAGCGATTTCCATGGTGCCAATCAGAGTGTCCAGTTTTCATCTTACCCAACAGCACACAATATTCTGAGAATTAAACTCCCAGTCCTTTCCTCAGCCTACAGGCCTCCATGAGGTCAGAGCCCTGTCCACCTCCCCAACCTCATCTCAAGCCATGTCCCCTCTTTCTCTAAAGCCTAACACACTTACCTTTTCTTAGTTCTGGGAATTTGTGGTACCCCCCTCAGGGCCTTTGCTCATGCAGTTTCTTATGCCAGGAAATCTTTCCACCCTCTCACGCCCAACTCCTTACCCTTGCTGACTAATACACATGCATCATCCACAACTCAGCTCAAAGACACTTCCTCAGGCAAGTTTCCCAAACATCCCTCCGCATCAGACTAGGTCTAGCCCACCATTAAAGGCTATGGAGCACTGTCTACTTCCTTGTAGCATTAATCACTATATGCTGAAAAATAATTATATATTTTCATGTATATATATATATATATATATATTTCATATGTAATTTTTTTTTTTTTTTTTTTGTGGTATGTGGGCCTCTCACTGTTGTGGCCTCTCCTGTTGCGGAGCACAGGCTCCGGACGCACAGGCTCAGCGGCCATGGCTCACGGGCCCAGCCGCTCCGCGGCATGTGGGATCTTCCCGGACCGGGGCGCAAACCCGTGTCCCCTGCATCGGCAGGCGGACTCTCAACCACTGCGCCACCAGGGAAGCCCCCATATGTAATTTTTAAAAATTAATTTATTATCACAAATAATATACGAGTTTACTTTGCCCTTTAAAAACATAGAACATTACGGGTATTGCAGAGCTTTATTTGACCACTACCCAGCTCCTCCCCCAAGTCTCGCTCCCTGCCTTCCCCCACTTCCTAGATAACATCACTGTTATGAGCTTAAGATGATCAGCATCGTGGCTCAGAGGTTCGGTTCTGGAGCCAAACTGCTAAGATTTGAGTCCCAGTGCTTGCTCCTACTTCCTATGTAACCTTAAGCAAGTTACTTAATCTTTCTCTGCCTCAGTTCTAACATCTGTAAACTATGGATTAATAATCTTAACTAATAGGGTAGGATTAAGATTTATATGAGATGTTCCATGTTAAGTGATTGGGGTAGTGCCAGGCTCATAATAAGTGCTGAGTAGAAGTTAACTATTACTACATGTGATAGTTAATTTTATGTGTCAGCTTGACTGGGTCATGGGGTGCCCAGATATATGGTTAAACGTTATTTCTGGATGTGTCTGTGAGAATGTTTCCAGACGAGATTAGCATTTGTATTGGTAGATTCAGTAAAGCAGATTGCCCTCCCCAATGTGGATGAGCGTCATTCAATCCACTGAGGGCCTGAATAGAACAAAACAGTGAAGGAGGGGAAAATCCACTCTCTCTGCCTGACTGAGCTGGGACGCTGATCGGAGACTTATGCCCAGTGTTCCTGGTTCTCAGGCCTTCAGACTCAGACTGGAGCTAGGCCAGGCTTTTCTAGGTCTACAGCTTGCAGACATCAGATCAGCAGCTCATGGGACGTCTCAGCCTCCATAATTGCACGAGTCATTTTCTTACGGTAAGCAACCTATCACCTATCTATCTATCTATCTATCTATCTGTTTATCCAACCTATTGGTTCTGTTTTTCTGGAGAGTCCTAATACTCTATAATATATAGATCGTATACAGTATTTGTGTGTGTGTGTAGTTTAAAAATATAAATATAGGGACTTCCCTGGTGGTTAAGAGTCCACCTTCCAATGCAGGGGACCCAGGTTCGATTCCTGGTTGGGGAACTAAGATCCCACATGCTGTGGGGCGACTAAGCCCGCGTGCCACAGCTACTGAGCCCACACACTCTGGAGCCCACATGCTGCAACGAAGAGCCCTCAAGCTCTGGAGCCTGCACGCCACAACTAGAGAGAAGCCCGTGCGCCACAAAGAAGAGCCTGCATGCCGCGACTAAGACCCCACGTAACCAAAAAATAAAATAAATAAATAAAAAATAAATATTAAAAATATAGGACTTTCCTGGTGGCGCAGTGGTTAAGAACCCGCCCGCCAATGCTGGGGACATGGATTCAATCCCTGTTCCAGGAGGATCCCACATGCCGCGGAGCAACTAAGCCCATGCGCCACAACTACCGAGCCTGCGCTCTAGAGCCCGTGAGCCACAACTACTGAGCCCGTGCGCCACAGCTACTGAAGCCTGTGCACCTACAGCCCATGCTCCGCAACAAGAGAAGCCACCGCAATGAGAAGCCCGCGCACTACCACAAAGAGTAGCCCCCGCTTGCCGCAACTAGAGAAAGCCCATGTGCAGCAACGAAGACGCAACGCAGCCAAAAATTTTTTTAAAAATTACAAAAAATAAATACATAAATCAAAAATATATATAAATATAAATGGCATCATATGGCAGGTAGCTCTTAGGAACTGACTGTTTTTACTCAACAATATGTTTTTCAGATCTTGCATGTTCGTACACAGAGATTTAGTTCTGTTTCATTCCTTTAAAATGCTGAATAATAATAATAACTCAATATATGAATATACCACATTTTATTAATTCATTTCTACATTGATATTTCACAAGATACTAAATTTGGAATTTTTTCCAATTTTTTAATATTGCAGGCAATGCTGCAGTGAATATCCATGTATATCCTTACGTATCTTAGCAAGTGTTTTTTTTTTTTTTAGATTAAATGTCTAGAAGTGGAATTGATAGGTCATAGATTATGTGTATTTCCATTTTAAATGGAAATATAAATCACCCTCCAAATATACTAATTCCCATATCCCTCCCCACCAGGAATATTTAAAAGGTGATTTCTACCTGAAGATCGTGCTGATATTCTTCGATACTTTCTTCTAAAATTTTGAGGTTGTTCTCTTTTTTTTAATTTAGAATTTTAAACTTGAATTTAATTTTGTATAAGGTATGAGGAAGAGATCAATTTTTTTTCCTTAAGTCAATTGTCCCGACACCTCTCATGAAGAATTCATCCTTAGCCCACTGGTTCGAAATGCCTTCTTTATCCTAAGTCAAATCCCCTAGATACATGAATTTTTTTTTTGGACTCCAGTCTATTCTTATCTATTTATGTGTACCCACGTCACCTCTTTTAAAAATTGCAGCTTTATAATAACTCTTTAGATCTGGTAAGGCAAGATCCTAACCCCCACCATTTGTTTTTTTCCAAGGGGCTGGGCTATTGTTGCACATTTCCATATACTGTGTAAAATCGTCATGAGATATTATGTATCTGTATGTCTGTGTCTTTACTACTGTTTTTCTCCATTAGAAAAAGAGCTCCAGGAAGGCGTTTTTGTTTTGTTTTATTTACCACCATCTCCTTACTATCTAGAACAGGGTTAGGCCCATAGTAGGCCCTCCATAAGTTTTTGTTAAGGGAATGAATAAACATATGGATTTTAGAAGCATCCCGTCAAGTACTACAGAGTGTTTTTAGTATTTTGATTGAGATTGCATTGAAGTTTTAAATTATTTCGGAGAGAATCAACATCTTTACGACGATAGTCATTCCCTTATTGAACACAGCACGTCTCTCCATTTTTTGTGACTTTCAATTTTATTATTTCCTCCATGAAGGTCTTATATACTTCTGATTAGTTTATTCATAAGCATTTCATAGTTTTTGTTACTGTGATGAATGGGATTTTAAAGTTATTATTACATTTTCAAATTGTTATTGTTGATATATAGAAAAGTTCTCTTGATTTGTAAATATTGAACCGTTCTAACTCACTAATTGTTGCTCTGGGTTTTCTAGGTGAGTAATCACATTATCACAAATAATGGCAATTTGGTCTCTCCCTTTCCAATCTTTAAACCTCTTCTTTTTTTTGTTTTGGCTTGTTTGTTTGTTTACATCTTTATTGGAGTATAATTGCTTTACAATGTTGTGTTAGTTTCTGCTGTACAACAAAGTTAATCAGCTATATGTATACATATATCCCCATATCCCCTCCCTCCCACCCTCCCTATCCCACCCCTCTAGGTGGTCACAAAGGACCAAGCTGATCTCCCTGTGCTATGCAGCAGCTTCCCACTAGCTACTAGCTATTTTACATTTGGTAGTGTATATATGTCATTGCTACTCTCTCACTACCTCCCAGCTTCCCCTTCCCCCCCTCACCCCGTGTCCCCAAGTCAGTTCTCTTCATCTGCGTCTTTATTCTCTTCTTTGTTTTTAATTTCTTATCGTGTTAGTTGTAACTTCCAGTATATTGTTGACGAGTAGAGATCTTGGCTCATTTCTGACTGCACTGGGGTATCATTCAAGATAGGTCAAGGTTTGCTGCAGTAACAAACAGTCCCAAAATCTAGTGGCTCAACACAATCAAAATTTATTTCTCATTTACACCTCATATTCAACACAAGTCATGGGTCAGGGAGGGGTTCCTTATTGTTATTTCTCAGAGACTCAGGCTGATGGAGGCTAAGCACGTGGACGTGTGCTTCCACAATCACTATGGCAGGAGGAATTATGTACTGGCTTTTGAAGCTTCCACCCTGAAGTAACTGCTGTTCGGTCCACTGACATTTCAAAGCAAGTCGCATGGCCAAGCCTAACTTCCAAAGGGGTAGGGAAGTGTGATCCTTCCATATGCCAGAAGAACAGCTGGACCGTGGGAATGCTTCTCATGCTCCACCGTTACACATGGTGTTTGCTCTAAGTTTCTGGTAGATAACCCTTTATCAAGTTAAGAAGTAAGTGCACGAGTTTGTTTAGAACTTGTTAAATAAAGAGTTTGTCCTTATCATGAATGAGTGTTAAATTTTATCAACTGTTTTTATGTCATCTGTTTGATGTGTAAATGTTATTTTTCTCCCTTAATTTGTTAAGGCATTTATATATGCTGTTTCTTTACCCAGAACATTCTCCTCCGCTGTCCTCTTCAAACAGTTTTCCTGGTTAATTCTCATTCTTTAGAGCTCATTCACTCATCCAGCCAATATTGATTGAGCAATGCTATGTGCCAGATGTTGTTCTAGGCACCTGGGATACATCTGGGATACATCTGGGATACAGAGCAGATAAAGGTCTTGCCCATGTGGATCTTACACTGGGGGGAGGAAAGAAAAGAAACGTATAAAATAAATAAGTAAATTAGATAGCATGCCAATAGTCTTGAGTACAACAGAGAAGAAGCAGAGCAGAGCAAGGGAGAAATGGAGATGTTGGGAGGGTATAGTCAGAGTAGGTTTCTCATGATATCAGGGCAACGACTCAAAGCAGGGGCAGAGTTTACTAGGTAGGTATCCAAAAGCAGACTGTTCCAGGCAGAGGGTAGCAGTGGGGCAAAGGCCCTGGGGTGGGAATTGCCATGTGGGTTCTAGAAGCAGTGAGGAAGTTCCGGGATTGAAGCTGAGTGAGTGAGCCTGGCAAGGGATGAAGCTGGAGAAATAGTAGAGGAGGGTGACTGTGAGGGCCTTAGAGGTCATAGCAGAGCCTTTGAGTTTTTCTTGGACTAAGATGGGAGCCCTTGCAGACTTTTGAACAGAAGGACAGAATCTGACTGAGCTTTGAAAGGATCCCCCTGATGCAGTGGTGAGAACCACCTTTAGGGTGGCAAGGGTAGAAACAGGAAGACAGGAGGAATCGCCTACGATAACTCAGGTGTGAGATGAAGATGCTCCTACGAGAGTCATAGCAGTGGAGGTGGTGAGAAGTGCTGAGATTCTGGATACATTCTGAAGGAAAAACCATGATGATATTCTAATGGATTAGATGTGGAGTGTGAGAAAATAAGAGAAACCAGGATGGCTTTATGGCTTTAATGGAGCTGGAAGAGTGGAAGAGGCTTTAGGTGGAGAAGGTTTCAGGTGGGGGAGGATCAAGGGTTCAGGTTTTTTTTTTTCTTTTTCATTATGATAATTATTTTATTGAGATAAAATTCACATATCATAAAATTCACCTCTTTAAAATGTGACTTCGATGGTTCTTAGAATATTCATGAGTTGTGCAACCATCACACTATCTAATTCCAGAACATTTGTTGACCCCCCCAAAAGGAACCCATACCCATTATCCACTCTCCTTCCCCCCCCAGACATCTACTTTCTGTCTCTATGTATCTGCTTATTTTGGAAATGATATATAGATGGAATCATACAGTATGTAGCCTTTTGTGTCTGACTTCTTTCATTCAGCATAATTTTTCCAAGGTTCTGGACTCTTTGAATTTGAGGTGTTTTATTAGACTATTAAATATTTAAGTCTGGTAGAGAGGTGAGGGCTAAAGGATACAGAAAATATAAGATATCTGTAAATATATATACAGAATCATCAATATATGGAAGAATACTACTTAAAATCATGAGACTAGGTGCAATCCCTCATCAAGTGAGTAAGGACAGAGAGAAGGAAGATGCCCAAAACTGGCACACTCGAACATCTGGAAGAGAAGAAGCCATCACAGGGGACAGAGAAGGGGCTGCTGGTGAGAGGGAGGCAATAGAGAGTATGGATCCTGGAAGCCTGGGGAGAAAGTGCATGGACAGAAGGCTGTGATCACCTGGGTCAGATGCTCCTAAGAGGTCAAGTAAGATGAGGACTGAGAAATGACCATTGGGTTTAGCACCCAGGAGGTCATGGAGCTCCTGGTTGACCAAGAGCTATTTCAGAGGGATGTCAGGGAAGAAAACCTCATCAGAGCGGGTTCAAGAATGAGTGGGAGAAGAGAAACTGGAGACAGGAGAGACATCTCTTTTGAGGAGTTTTGCTGCAAACCTGGGGTGGTAGATAGGAGAGAAGTGAGGCCAAGAGTGTTTTTTGTTTTGTTTTCAAGATGGGAGAATCAGCATGATGTTTGTTTCAGACAGGAATGAACGATGCAGTGGGAGCCAAAAATTAATGATGTAGGAGAGAAAGGGGAGAATTGCCGGACAGGGTTCCTTGAGGAGGTGACGGGACAAGATTGATCCCAAGGGGAAGGTTGGCCTTTGATGGGGCTCGGACAGGTCATCTGTCGAAAGAGATGGGGAGACAGTATGTGGGTGCAGACCTGGCCAGAAGGCAGATAGCAGGCAGGGTAGGAGTCTGTGTTCCTAAATTTTCAAGGGATGGAAGAAGCACGGTCTTTGGCTGAGTGAGGGGGTGGAGGTGTTGGGAATTAGAAGGGAATGGCGTGAAAAGGTATCTAGAAGAGAGCAAGTGCACTAGGGAAGAATAGTGTGAGTCCAGGCAGCATTAGGGTGCAGGTGAGGTCTGTGTGCCCAGTTCAGATATCACCCCCTCCCGAAAGTCTTCTCACCCCCAGACTAGGTCACTCCCCTTGCTGCCTCAGGGCCCCTGTGGTGCTTCTCTCTCGCAACTCTGATCACAACTGGAATGAAATATCAACTGTATTCTTTAATTCTTTAATCCCTGTAACCCTCCCTAGACTGTAAACCCCATGAAGACATGAGCAGAGGCTGTCCCCTCCGTCGCGGTATCTTGGCATCTAGCTCCTCCCACACAGTAGTCTCTCAATACATAATATTTAAATAGTTGAATAAATGAATGAAGTAATGGATGAGAAAAGTCCTGGAAGCTGCATGTGTGCTTTTAGTCGGCCTAGATTTCTGAAGCAACTCCTTCCGCATCCCTGTGAGATTCTGGACCTCCTCTCTTCGCAGTTTTTACCCCCACCCCAATCCCTTCCCCGCTCCCCCTCCCCCTCCCCCTCCCCCTCCCCCAGCGCTCCGTTTTGCGGGCGCTTCTGCTTTAAGGGCCCCGCAGAAGTCGAGCCGGGCGCTGATTGGTGGTTTATTCTAACGGATAGAGGATGAGCTCATCTGCAACCAATGACCGAGCTGCATCCGGCCAGACCCCTGCACCTGGGTGGAGGGCTGAAAGCAGCCGCCCACGGTGCAAGGTCCCCCGCGGGGGCGAAGGGGCAGTGGCGGCCGGGCTGGGTCTGGCCACGCGGACCGAGCTCCTGGCTCGGGCAGGTACGGTGTTTGCCCGGCTCCTCCTCCATCCCCCTCCCCTAGGAGAGGATGCCCCCTCTTCTCACTCCCCCAGCCCGCCTTCCTCGGCGACCCCCGAGGGGCGGTGCACCTTGCGTACCGGGGACTCGCGGGTTGGACGCGACGCTTTCTGGGTCCAGGCGCGGCTATGCGGTTCTGCCCGGAGGGACCCGGCCCAGCGGGTGGTCCCGGAAACCGGGCCCTGACACAGAGCAGCCCGCCCTGTCGGCCTTGGTGCCTCTGAGCACGGGACTCAGCGCGGCATGTCCCTGGTGACTAGGCCGAGTGGAGAGGGTGCGGCTTCCCTTCCCCCCTCCCTCCACCTCCTGGCCGCATCCTGGCCAGGGTTCAGCTCCCCGCTGGCTTCACGATGTGGGTTTTCCTCCCCGCCCCACTCCCCATCCTGTTCTCTCCTCCCTCTCTCCACAGAGGCAGAAATGACCTGGAGTTGGCAATTTGGGCCCTGCTCCTTCCCAGTGGGGCCTGAGGGAGCGAAGGTGCAGAGGCTGCAGTGAGGGGCAAAGGCAGCTCTGCTGGCCTCTCTCTGAGCCCTTTCCTTTCCTGAAGACACTGCGCTTATCCCTTTGGCCACTTGTATCGCACACTGCTCAGGGAGGAGCTGCTGTTCGGTCCTTGGAGG
This sequence comes from Aethalodelphis obliquidens, assembly GCF_003676395.1. Taxonomy (NCBI): domain Eukaryota; kingdom Metazoa; phylum Chordata; class Mammalia; order Artiodactyla; family Delphinidae; genus Aethalodelphis; species Aethalodelphis obliquidens. The sequence goes on along the minus strand of NW_020837965.1, from coordinate 1,093,895 downwards.
CCACGTGGCCTCCTGACCTTCTCAGAGACAGAGCCAGGAGGCCAGAGGCATCCCCTCCCTAGGGCTGCTTGGGCTCTGACCTCATTCCTCTAACTCCACCCAGAGTGGCACTGAATCTGCCACTCAGTCATCTCATTTGCCCACAGACTTTAAGGCCAAGCCCTGTGCCCGGCTCTCTGCCTGGCTTCTTGGGGGTCCTCACTCCCTGGCCACACTGACCTCAGGACCTAGGGAAATGAACTAAAGTAGGGGCAATCCATTCTGTTCGAGGAGGTACCATGGAGCCGAACCTTGAAGGATAAATGAGATTCCCATGGGAGGACCAGGACGGGGAGAACAGGCAGGATGGAGGGAACAGTATAAGGAATGGCCTTTGGGCCCCGCGCCCTGGCTTCAGCCTCAGAGTGTGTGACCTCCATGTTTAATGTGTATAGAGGCCCTTTGCAGGCATATCCTCAGCTCTCTCCAGTGCTCAACACATAGTAAGTGCTCAAGAAATACTTGATGAACTGAAATTGAATTGAAAACAAAAAACCCAGAGCCCAAAGCATGTTATTATTCTGTTATTACCACCACTTAGGAAAGGTCTGGCTCAGTGAGGGATGTTACCCACATTAGCTCTGATCCCTCCAGCCCTTGGACCTGAGCATTAGTCTTCCCAATACTCAGTGGAGGAAACCAGGGTGCAGATGGGGTTTTACTCCCAGCAGGATTCTCCCTAATGCCTCTGCTCATTCCAGGTCCCTGCTCCAGGGCAGCCATGAGCCTGGTGGCCCGTGAGTGTCCCCCTGGCCCTGGCCTGGACCCCGAGCCCTGCTCATGAGTGCGGTCCCAGGCCCTAGTGTACCGGGAGCAGATTTGCAAGCGGGTCACTCCAGGGGCATCTGACATGACCAAGCGCGACTACCTTGTGGATGCAGCCACACAGATCCGGCTGGCCCTGGAGCGTGATGTCAGTGAGGAGTATGAGGCAGCCTTCAGCCACTACCAGAATGGTGTGGACGTTCTGCTCCGAGGCGTAAACGGTGAGGCTGGGGCTGGGCATGGACGGAGGCCGGTGGTGAAGGGCTCATCCCGCCATCTGTCCATCTGAGCTGGGCGAGCAGGGCTCTCTGTGTGGGCCCTGCAGGGCCTCTGCAAAGGACAGTAATAACAGTTCTCATTTATCGAACGGTTCCTATACACCAGGCGCTGGTCTAAGGGCTTTACTTGTATCAACTCATTTCCCATTCACAGTAATACAAACCACTGTATATGTTCTTGCATGTACTTCCAAATATGTAAGAATGATTTTTATTCCTGTTTTCCAGATGAGGAAACTGAGGCACAGGGCAGTTAACTAGCTTGCTTGAGACCCCACAGCTGTCAAGTGGCAAAGCTGGGGTTTGAACAGTGTGGGCTCCAGAGGCTGTGCGCTTAGCTCACTCAGCTTGCCCGCCCCTGGAGCTGGGCTGGGGTCCTGCCCTCGGGAGGCTTGCATTCTAATGGGGGGAGATTGATGAGTTGATGATGGACTATTATAGTCCCAGGTGGCAAGAACAATGAGGAGGAACTGAAGGGAGGGAAGAGGGAAACTGAGGCCAGATTAGGCTGGCATAGGGCGTTTTCTAGAAGTCAGAACCCTAATCTGAGTACTGAAGAATGGTGGGCATGTTGTCCAGCTGAAGGGCTCGGTGGGGCTCCAGAGGGAGAACCGCACAGGCCTGGAGGTGAGAGGGGAGGCCTGTTCAGGGAAAAGGAAGGCATTTCCAAGTAGGGGGAGAGGCTGGCCCTGAGGCCACTTGGAGACCCCTGAGGGCCTTGGTGGCCAGGCTGGGGGTAGGAGTCAGGCCCCAATTCACGCTTCCTACCCTCCCTCCGATGAGACTTCTCAACACCTGGGCTTCGTGCCTGTCCAGTGACTTCCTTTACCCTCCATCCTGATCCCCATTCTGGCCTCTTTCACACTGGGCATCAGAGATAGATAGAACGTGTGCTCTCTGGGGACTTCTGTCTCCTACTCTGTAAAACGGACATGGAAATCCACACTGTGTCCCTTCCCAGGGTGTGATGGTGGCCAGCGAGGTAGTAGGTGCCAACTGTAAAGTGCTGTAGGCTGAGTGGCGACTGTGGTTCCCAACCTCTCCTGCCACCATCCCTCCTCCTCCTCCCCTGCTGGTCTCCCATCCAGAGGAGGACCCAAGGACAGAGGTGGGGTCAGAATCCACTGAGCAGCATCAGAAATAGGCACTACCTCCTCTGGAGGGCAGAGGGCGGGCAGTGGGAGCCCAAACCCCAGCGCCCTCCCAAGGACAGGACCCCTCCTCCCCACAGTCGACCCCAACAAGGAGAGATGTGAGGCTGTAAAGCTGAAAATTACCAAGTACCTGCGGCGGGCGGAGGAGATCTTTAATTGCCACCTGCAGAGGACGCTGGGCAGTGGAGCCAGCCCTGGCACGGTAAGGAGACCCCAAAGGCCTGAGGGCTCTGAGGGGAGAGAGCTGAGGCCCTCACCCCACAGGCCAAGGAGCTGTCGCCCGCCATCGGGGCGGCAGGCAGACGGTGGAGAGCACAGTTCGGCTGGTGTGTGTGCCAGGGCTGCCCTCCTCCCTGCTCCTGGCTTCCTCTCTATCCCACACTCTCCATAATTCATTCATTTGCAAACGCTTAGTGAATCATCTCCAGTCCAGTCTTACACCCCCACAGAGTACACACACACACACACACACCTCCCTACCCTCACGCATGGCCCGTACACGTGCTCACCTGTGCGCACACTCAGGCTCCCAGATCTCTCTGTGTTTGGCTGGGCTGCAGTGAGTATTCGGAGCAGACACAAATACCCACGTGCGTATACACACACTTGAATATGTGCATATATAAATGTGCAGAAGTCCTCTCCCCATACGGCTTTTCTTGACCCAGTGGGCACTCAGACAGGGTTGAAGATGCACGCACACTTCTCAAGCCCACAGGTGTGCACGTACACACCCCTTCTAGGCTTGCTGCACCTTGTAAGCTGCTTCCCCCAGAGCAGGTGCCTGGGCCACATGCCTTGGTTTTCGAGGCGTGTTCCCCGAGATGCACATGTTCCCAGGTTACTTCCCCCCTCCCTGGGCGTATCTGCCTCCTGTGGATGAGGCTTCTGAGAGGGGGTTTCTGAAGCCCTGAGAACTCCCTGTGTCTGGGAGGAGGGCTAGGTGGGGGGACCGAGCTGAGAGGGTGGCCTGGCCACCCTGGACCAAGGCCAGCTTCTCTGCTCAGTCTGTCCCTGTGAGGTGGGCCCTGCCTGTACCCTGGTCCTGCCCTCTGTGGCCACTGCTCTCCTGGCAGCCGGGGCCCTGCCCACTGCCTGCTGAGAAGGCCGTGGCTGAGTAGGACTCACCCTGAGGCCGCTACGTGGCTCTCTCCTGCCTCTGCAGGGTTTCAGCAGCCTGAGGCTGCGGCCCATCCGCACACTGAGCTCTGCCCTAGAGCAGCTGAGGGGCTGCAAGGTGGTTGCCGTCCTCGAGAAGGTGAGTGAGCACCGCCCGAGGTGTGGGAGGAGGTGTTGCGTATAATTGGGAGGGGCAGGTGTTGGAAAGGGGTCAGAGGGTCCAAGGGGAGGAGATGGCTGTGGCGGTCCCGCACCCTTCCTCCACCCCAGCCCACACCAGTCAGCTCTGGAAAGGAAAATGTGAGGAAAAAGCAGAGGCGCGCAGCTCCTCTCCACAGCCCGCCAGCTCAGACGCAGAAAGCCACTCCCTCCGGGACCCCCAGCCAGCCCGCGCTGCCCTGCCTGCCTGCCCCAATTCCACTTCGCCAGGGCTGCAGCCAGGAGTCTCCCCACCTAGCACAGCCCAGAGGTTCCTGTGGTGGGAGTGCGCTTATCTCCAGAAACCCGTTCTGCAGATGGTCGAAGTGGGCTGGTGCCTTGTCCAGGGCCTTGGCAGCTCTGCCCTTTCTCTCCTGGCTCCTCCGGCCACCCCCCCATCCTGACCCCATCTGGGATCTTTTCCCTTAATTCAGGGCAGACAGGAAGATAGGAGCTGACAGCCAAACCTGAACCTGGGACACTCTTCAGAAGGACAGACAAGTTGGGTCAAATGAGATTTGAGCCAATATTGGATCGCTCTCCGCCCCAGCCCAGGGATACCTGAATATTTGCTAAAGCGTTTTTTTTCTCAAACTGGCTGTTTATCAGAATCCCCTCGGGGAGCTTCCTAAAAATACAGATGCCCGGGCCCCATCCCAAACCCACTGAGTCAGAATTTCTAGGGTTGAGCCCAGGCACCTGTAATTTAAAACACTCATGGGGGATTTGGACGGGTCTGGGAGCCCGCAGAGAAAAGGGGACCGGTGTGTGCTCCCCGACATGCCGAGGGTGAAGTGCTGGCCGGGCTGGCACCGCGTGGCCACAGACGAGCTCCTTTCCCTGTCTGGGCGCTGGTTTCCTCATCTGGAAGTGGAGGTAAGGATCCTCCCACCCACCCCCGCCCCACCCAGCGTGATGTGGGAACTAAAGTGAAATGATTCGGGGGAAAGGCCTAGCACACGCTAAAGCATTTGATACAAGTTTGGTGGCCGTGAAGGCGAATGACGAGAGTGTGTGGCGAGCAGACTTCCCATCCCAGCCTTGCTCCAGCTGCTGCTCCCAGGTCCCTGGAACAGGCCCCAGTCTGTCAGCCAAGGCCCAGCAGCTTCCATCTGCCCAGCCCTTCCCTCCCATTGCGCGAGTCCACGTGGCTTGGCCGCTTCCCCGGGCAGGCGGAGGAGGTGACAGCCACCACTGTTTCCCCGTGTGGGATCCCACCGAACCAGTGGTGTTTTGGAGAGAGGGGTTCTGGGTCAAATAAGTTTTGGAAACAGTGAGTTAAAGTTACATTACTTCAGTTTTTTAAGTATAGGAAGTTTCAAGCTTTTAGGATGCAGATGTACACAGTGAATCTCCAAGAGGGAGGTCTGTGACAGTATTCCCCGAATTTGAATTTAACCCCGGACACACATGTGCAAAGCATTTTTGGAATCCCATATACTGAGGCCTGTGCATATGGGCATTAGAAATTCAGGCCAAGCCCAGCCATTCTGTCTTGAGAGTGCCCTCTTTTCTTTCTTTTTATATACTTTCTTGGGCACTCAATTTACTTACTCCACCTCCCTCCTAAAATCCTGCTTCCGTTTTCTGAGTCATTCCCAAGCCAGGAATACCAATCTCCTCAAATTAGGAGAGGTGTTGGGGCCACTGGGCCCAGGTCCCTGCAGCCAGGCCTGGATGAGTATCACCACATTCCATACCACAGCTCTGCCCAGGCAGATCTGGGCAGGCAGGTGGGAGGGCAGTACCAGCCTGCAGCAGCTCGCAGACTCAGGGGGAGCAGAGGGCCTGGCTCAGGAAGCCTTGAGTGCCCCCAGAAACACCCCATTGTGAGGGTTAAAGGGGCTGGGGAGCGGGGGGTCCCTTGGGACCGAAGAGATACTGGCAGGGGTAGGGGGTGGCAGGGAAGAGCAAGGAGGGTGGATCAAGGACTAGGCAGGCAGCAGGCCAGGAGAGCCAGGGTCTGCTCTTGGGGAGCCTGGGGGGCTTGGGACACAATGCTGCCTATTTGCTGAGCTTTGTCCTGGAGCCAGGCCCTGAGTCAGGGAGGGGAAGAAAGAGAAGACCAGCCAAGTCACTTCCGTGTTTTTGGCTCAAACACAGGGGTGTTTTTTGAATTATTGTTAGTTATCAGCATTTAAAAATTGGCAGGTTTCGTAGAGAAGTCCAGATTTCCTACTTATCCTGAGAAATCAGAAGCTCTGGAAATGCTGCCTCACATTCATGTCAGCCGGAGCAGAGGACGGGCTGCCCGATTTAATGGGGCACCTGCCCTCCGTCGGCCCCTTTCTCATCCTGCCCATTGGCTCACATGCCCAGCCCCTGTGGACCTTAGTGCTTGAGAACCTGCTTGAAACTTCTGGATTTGTTTGCTCCAGGAGGAGTCCTCCTGGCCTTGGTACTGTGGACATTTTAAAAGAAAGTGTTAATGTGTTTCACCAAAGCTTTCATTGTCCCTGAATCCCGAGAACTCAGTGGGTTTCATTTTTAAAAAAGAGATTTCCCTTTTTATTTTTTATTATTTATTTATGGCTGCATTTGGTCTTTGTTGCTGTGCACGGGCTTCTCATTGCGGTGGCTTCTCGTGTTGCTGAGCACAGGCTCTAGGTGCGCGGGCTTCAGTAGCTGTGGCTTGAAGGCTCTAGAGCTCAGGCTCAGTAGTTGTGGCTCACAGGCTTAGTTGCTCCGCGGCATGTGGGATCTTCCCGGACCAGGGCTCAAACCCGTGTCCGTTGCGTTGGCAGGCGGATTCTTAACCACTGCGCCACCAGGGAAGCCCGAGATTTCCCATTTTAAAAAGATGAAGGCAGGCACCCTTCACCAGAACTGCCTTCCACCTTCCCGATAGCAATACTCACCTGACATTCGTAAGGCCCATTCTAGTTTGCCAAGCTGTCGCATTAAACCCTCTCGGTCACCCTGGGGAGGAAAAGGGTTATAAACCTGTGCAGTCCGCTACAGTAGTCCCCAGCCACATAAGACTATTTTAATTCATTAAAATTAATCAAAATTAAATATTCTATTTCTCAGTGGCACCAGCCACCTTTCAAGGGCTTGATAGCCACATGTGGCTAATGGCTTCTAATGGACAGTGCAGATATATAATATTTCCATCATGGCAGAAAGTCCTACTGGACAGTGCTGCATTTTTTTAAAGGTATTTATGTATTTATTTATTTTGGCTGTGCCAGGTCTTAGTTGCGGCATGTGGACTTCTTAGTTGTGGCATGTGCGACCTTGTAGTTGTGGCATGCATGCGGGATCTAGTTCCCCAGCCAGGGATCGAACCCAGGCCCCCTGCATTGGGAGTGCCGAGTCTTTCTTACTCACTGGACCACCAGGGAAGTCCCTGGACAGTGCTGCATTTTAATCATTGTCTTACAGAGAATGTAACTGAGGTTCATAGAGGTCAAGGGACAAACTAGTGCTCTATAGCACAGAGCAAAAGAGGAAGGGGATTTTTTTTATTTGCTTGGTTTAATGGGAAAATGCCCCCTTTTGAAATACCATGAAAGAGAAAGGAGTTTAGAACAGAAAAGAAAAAAAAAATTCCCCACCATCCTATCTAATTCCAAGATAATCACTGTTAATGGTTTGGTCTAATTCTTTCTTGATAGATGTGTGTGTATATATACATTTTTTCTTCTCTTTTTTAACACACTTGTTTCAATGTACTGATCAAGTTTTATTTCTGGCCTCCACGACCTTCACTGCTGTTTTTTTGTAAACGAGAAGACTTGCCCAAGACAAGACAAGGTGGAGGGGAATCCCACTTGGCAAGTGGCAGTAGGGAATTATCCGGGGTGTCAGCACTTGTGGGAAACTGTATTATCCTAAATGACCCCAGAGTTCTCTTTCTTTCTTTTTCAAGCTTTGCGTAAATTTGGCCAAAGAGTGGGGACTAGGCTGGACTCCATCTCTGGCTGTTGGAGGAGAGACCTCTAGTGGTCAGAAGGGATGCCTCACGCCTGCTGCCCCTGTGCTCAGAGTCCACCACCTTCATCTCACTGACGATGGGGAAACTGAGGCCCAGAGGGGAAGGCATGCACCAGGTCACCTGGTTGTGCCCCTATTTGCAGTTATGTCTCCAGGGCTCCGGGATCAGCCTGTCTGGAGTCACATCTTGGCTCTACTACTTTTTAGCAGGGGGACCGTAGGCAACGTAACCTCTCTGAACCTCAATTTCTTCATCAGTAAAATGAGTCACTAGTAATGCTCACCTGGTAGGGCTGGCGAATGAAACTAAATGACCTCGATAAAGCCCTTAGCGCAGAGTAAATGCTGATTAGGCAGTGTGGGGTTTCCCTGTGATGATATTAATAATCGTCACTATAGACTATCGAGAGCATGTTATGTGGCAGGCACAGGCTGCTGCTGTACTTGAGTTGCTCGCGTTAATAGAATCCTCCTAATGGCCTTCTGAAGGAGGTACTGCTATGACCCATTTTGCAGTGAAGAAGGCCAAGGTTCACAGAGGCCATGTGACTTGGCAAATGTAACTGACATTCCCACCGCCTTTACATTCTCCAAGGGCCTTCCCATTGGTGGCCTCAACAAACCAGTGATAAGGGAGGGTGGGCATTTGTAATTCCTGTTTGGTAGATGAGAAAATCAATTCACTCACCCAAGATCTGAACCCCAATCCTAGGCTGCAGCCTTCGTCACTGTCCAGTGGCCTGGCCTCAGGGCCTGGTTCCCATGTGCCACTACGGGGAACGTGTGCAGGGCAGGCTGACGGCTAAGAAGTCACAACACCAGGGTGCTGGCCTTGCCCCCCACATGCCCCTCATCTGGGCCGAATCTTCCGCTTTCCTCCCCTGACGTGTCCTCTCCTATGGCTGGGGTCCACCCCTGCCCACCATGGAGATGAGTCTAGGGCCCAACTCCAAACAAGGCTCTGCCCAGCAATTGGCAGGCCACTGCCTCCAAGCAAAACCAACAGGAGAAGGAATGGACTGCCCTCCAAAGATAGCCTCCAGAAAGAAAGACCATTTAAGAGAAGGGGCTAGGGGCAGGGGACGAGACCTGAAGGAGCACGGCAAGACCACAAGGTCTCGGGCACCACTGGGGCCACATTCTCAGAGCCTTGGCTTCTTCACCTGTAACATAAGAGATCAGAGAAGGTGACTGGCTCTGAGGTCCCTTCCAGCCATGACACCCTCGGACCGTACAGGATGGACCACTCAGCATGCATGCGGGAAGCACCGACTACCTCCCTGTCCTATGCAGGTCTCTGGGAGTACAGAGCTGGCCATGTGGTCCCTGCCCTCTCGGAGCTCACAGCCCAGCGGGGAGACAGGAAATTAGGCACAGTGTGATAGGGTGAGCCCAGAGAGCACTGGAGACAGAGTAGGAGCCCCAGCCTAACGTGAGGGTTGGGAAGGCTTCCTGGAGGAGGTGGTACCTGAGCTAAGACCTGCAGATCTAACAAGGGTGGATGAGCAGGACAGGTTCGATGTCAGTTTGGCGGTGGGGGGTACACTCTGCACTACCAAAGCCTGGCCTCCCAGCCCAGCCTTGGTGGAGGACCCTGGGAGGCTGGGGCTGGGGCCATGGAGTCCCAGGAACTAGCATGTGACTTGACTAGTGCCACCTGGACCTCGGCAGGTGCAGCTGGTCCAGGACCCAGCGACTGGAGGGACCTTCGTGGTGAAGGCAGGTGCCGCCCAACCCCCTGCCGTTCTGCATTCCCCTTTGGACTTTCTCAGAGCTCTTGGAAACCCCTACCCCCTGGGGAACCTCTACCCAGAAGCCGTATGGGAAACCCACACTCCCTCCAATTCAACAGCTGTTTGTTCTGCCCCCAGCATGCACCCCGCCTCCCAGAAATGTGCACGTGTGCACACGCACACACACATTGCCTCATCCTTGGACCAGAGATGGGAGGGCCTGCCTTCCAGGGTGTAAAGAGGGTTGAGGGTCAGGTTAGGAACTGGGGGCAGGCAGCTGCTCTCCAGGGTGGCTCCCACCCTTCGTCTGGTTGCCCCTGAAGAGCAGAGCAGCCTCTGGCCAGTCCCCAGCTGATCTGCCTGCTCTGCTCCCTCCCCAGAGCCTGTCCAGGTGCCACGCGGTGAGCCGGGAGCGGCTGACCATCATCCCACACGGCGTCCCCTACATGACCAAGCTGCTGCGGTATTTTGTGAGCGAGGACTCCATCTTCCTGCACCTGGAGCATGTGCAAGGTGAGGGGGCCCTGTCAGCTCCTCAGGCCTTTGGGATGTCGTCCTGTCTCATCCTCTTAAACTGCCGAGCCCAGATGCCCAGCACAGACCAGGGGACCCAGCCTTCCTGGAGGATGATGGCTGCTGGGGGCTTCTGTGTGGTGCCAGGGGGGCAGGGGACGTCCTGGGAGGATGTTCACATCTTGGGCGGGTGAGAGGGCATTTATGCAGATGTCCCCTTTGTCACCCTCTCCTCCAGTCTTGGCTCTTTTCACTTTCCTAGTCTGTGCCCACCCCTCAGAGTGGCCCCGTGGGGTGATGGTGCTGAAGCTGTAAGGACAGGAACTGGGTCACGTAGCAGATATTTATTGATCAGCTATGACTTTTTTTTAAATGAGGTACACCTCTCTGGGTCATGATATACAGTCGTCGCAGGTCCGTGCCTGGCCTTGTTTTTATTTTACTTACTTAAGCTTCATTACACTTTTCTCCCTTAAAAAAAATTATAATACATTGAACACTGGCGAACCCACCACCTAGACCAAGGACATTAAGAATAATTTACATCTCCTTAGGGGTTAAGCACCTATTTTGTGCCAGGTTGTGAGGCTGGGGCCACTTTAGGTGGGTGGAGAGGAGGGGAGAGGGCATCCTAGGCTGAGGGAGGGGAGGGAGCAGAGGTGAGGACCTGGAAGGCAAAGGGTCCGTGCCCAAGACGGGGGGTGGGGGGTGGCGGGAGTGGGAGAGGGACCTGGGCCCCACGCTCTTTTACTCCTGTCCCCATGCTTGCTGCACCCTCTGCACGGCCCAGGAGGCACTCTGTGGTCCCACCTGCTCTCCCAGCCGTGCCTCCAACAGTCTGGGACTAGGTCTGGCTCCAGCCTGGAGAGGATGAAGGCTCAGCTCGACTCCCGACTCAGCCTCCAGACCCCAGCTCGCTTCCCACCTGGCCACACCTGCCTGCAGGACGGAATCCCCCTGGAGCCTCCCCGGACTTCTCAGAGCCTTACCCCGGCCGGGGGGGCTGCAGCCATCAGACCCCAGAGAGAGGCTGAAGGTGAACTCTCAGCCGGGACCGGCCCTTCCTGCTCCTGGGACCTTCCAAAGGCCCCAGGTGGCCACCTGCACCACCAAGCCAGGCGGGGGCCTGGCCAGAGCTCTGATCCGGGGCCCCCTTGCGGGCTCCCTTGGGTTCGTGCAGGGGCCGGCCGGGTGCTGGGGGGCTGTGGCCGAGGCAGAGGTCGGAGCCGCCCCTCAACCGGTGGAGCCGCCTGGAGTGTGAGGGAGGAGCAGGTGAGGCAGTGGGCAGCCGAGATGCTGGTGGCCCTGGAGGCGCTGCACGAGCAGGGGGTGCTGTGCCGGGACCTCAATCCCCGGAACCTGCTCCTGGACCAGGCAGGTAGGAGCCCTGGGCCCAGGGGGAGAAGAGTGGGCCCTCACCCTACCCCACCCCTCCTGCGGGAGGCCCCCGAAGCCTCAAGACAGAGAAGGAAATTTCCCCAAAGTCAAGCGGATGCAGAGGTTATCTGCTTCTTCCCTTGCCTCCCCTCCCCGGCCTTTTCAGGAAGGACTCTGCTGAGCCTGGTTGGTCAGGGTTGAGCTTGGGAAACAAACCCTTTCCCTCGATGAGCTCAGGGCAAGGCTCCTGTGAAGACCAGGTTGTTTCGGGGCCTCGGCGTTGCGGGGGGGCGGGCCCTTAGGGAGCTTCTGCCCAGCGCAGCCGCTGGCCCCTGCCTTGTGGCTGTTGGGAGAAGCGCTGGAGTCCCCTGCGTCACGCCTGCAGCTCCAAGATGACTAATAGCAATTTTTGTCCCCTTTTATTCCTCCCTGCATGCACTGCATGACAAGGCCACATCCGGCTCACGTATTTCGGCCAGTGGTCAGAGGTGGAGCCCCAGTGCTGCAGGGAGGCTTTGGACAAACTCTACAGCGCCCCAGGCAAGAAGGGAAGGGGTAGGGGGTAGCCCTTGGGTGTCTTTATGTGGGTTGAGCCAGGGGACTGAGGATGATGGAGGGACCTGGGGCACCTGGGTAGGGTGAGTGGAGGGGAGACACGCCTCTTTGGGCAGGCGAGACTGAGACACGTATGTTCTTGTTCCCACAGAGGTGGGTGGAATTTCTGAGCTGACCGAAGCCTGCGACTGGTGGAGCTTTGGGTCTCTGCTGTATGAACTGCTGACGGGAACGGTGAGCGGTGTGTGGGCAGGGTGTAGGGCCTCGTGGGTGTCACTGAATGTAGGAGGGGCTGGGGTTAGTCCAGCCAGTCGGTGTTGGGGCAGAGCCTGTCTGGTTCCCGGAGACCTGGCCGTTGGGCCCAGTGTTCTGCCAGCACAGCTCCCGCCTCCACCGCCAAGACCATGAGAGACCGTGGAAGCCACTCCCACCCAGGCCATGGCCACACTTCGCACCGCTGCCAGATGAGTGGCTATAGCTAGGGAGACTGTCAACTCAGTGAGAGTGGAGTCGGGATGATCAGGGAAGGTTTCTGGAAGAGAGCGTCCGGGCCTGGATCTGGAGGGAGGGTGGAGTTTGACACAGCCCTTTTACTTAGAAGGCCACCGGATCATCCCCCAAGCCTCCTCTCCCTGCTGCTCACTCCCCACATCCACACCCTTCAGAGCTATAACCCCCAGACTTTGGCTGGACGACCAGAGAGAGGGCCTCCTTCATCCCAGGCTGGCAGCTGCCCTGTCCGGCCTGGGTCAACCCAGAGCTTAAAGTTCCCCTGGCAAGTACCCTTGCTCAGGATGATGACCTCCGCCCTCCATCCTCCCTCGTGAGCTCAACGCCACACCTGGGGCTGGTTAGGTCGGGCAGCAGGGAGAGGCCAAACTGCATTTGAGAAGGAAATGCCCCAAGTGGATGCAGTGTGACCGGAAGTCCAGATCTGACTGGTCCCTCCTGGCTCCCTCCTGGTTTGGTCCTGTAGCCAGGGCCTTTGAGAGCCCTGGTTGCACACAGCCCCACAGAGTGGCTCTCTCCTCTTGGCCTCCCACCACGTCTCCAGATCAGGGCTTCTGGCCTTCCTCCTGGTCGCTTCTTGCCTCTCTTCCTGACCTCCAGACAGACCTCTCTGCTCCCTGCAGCTGCACCCTTCTGGAGCACAGAGAGGTCCTACCTTCTTCCCTCGCCACAGCCCTGCCTTGGCCCTGGCAGTAGGACGCCATGTCAAATGAGTCGCCCATGGAAATTTTTTTTCTGTAAGGAGACAAGTTTCAGTGCTATTCCTGATAGAGTGCCTGCCCTGACTGCAACCCAAGACCGATGTTTCTAGCAAGCTTGGAGCCAGAGGGACCTGGGTTCAAACCCTGAACTCAGCACAAATCCCTTGGCCTCTCTGAGCCTGCTTCTTGTCTTTAAAATGGGGGTAATAATACTTACTCTGAAGGTTGTTGTGGAAATTACGGATAATGGGTCTCAGGCATCTTCCGCAGCCTGACATGCAGTAGATCCAAAGCAAGATGCAACAAGCAGCAGCATCATCATCCCCATGAGATGTGACACAGGGGGAACAAGATAAAACCTGGCCGCCATTGGAGTGTACAGACCCTCCTGGGGTCGCCCCCGTGTGTCTTCCCAGGCGCTGTCCCAGAGCCACCCCTCAGGAATCCAACCCCACACCCAGCTCCAGCTGCCCGAGTGGCTCAGTCGCCCTGCAGCCTCCCTGCTGACTGAGGTGAGGTGTGGCCGGCCCGGAGCAGGCAGCTTCTTTGGCCTAGGGTGGACAGAAGGGAGGACAGAGCCCTGTGTGTGAACAAGCTGCCCAGCCTATTAGGTGTCTGATGTGGGTGCAGGAGGTTAATGGGGACAACAAATTTCTGTATGTTGGTGGCCAAACACCAATGTCTCCCAGGGTAACACTGGGGGTTCTGTGGGCCGGGCTGGCTGGGAGCAACGGGGCTGGGAAGGCCTGCCCAGTGCTGACTGGGCCTTTCTCCACAGCTGCTGAAGTTTGAGCCCGCCGGGCGCCTGGGCGCTGGAGGAGGCGGTGTCAACAAACTCAAGTCCCACCCCTTTTTCAGCACCATCCAGTGGAGCAAACTGGTGGGGTAACCGGAGGGGGTGGAGTAGGCAGTGGAAGCAGCTGGACTGGTCTGGATCTCCTCTCTTCTCTTTGCCTGCCACCCAGAGCTGGCCATTCTAATCAGCGGCCCTCGGGCAAAGAATGAAAGGCAGCTTGCCTTTCCTGGTCGGGCCCCTCCCTTGGGCCTCAGAAGTCTCTTCACTGACCAGGAAGGGCCTACGGAGTCCCCCAGCCACGTCCTGGAGAAACCCTTCCTAGATGGTGCTGAGCGGGAGGGAGAGAGAGATCTCAGCCTGTTAGGCAGCTTGAACCCCTCCACCCATCAGTCAACAGTCACCTGCTGAGTGCACACCCTGGACTTGAACTTGGACCTACCATGTTAAAAGGTGCCTTCCTTTGCATTAGCTCTGAGCTACTGACCACCTGCTGAGCCGTGAAATTTTGTGACTCATTATCTGCCATGTGCCCCACTCGGGATGTCTCTGGAGACTCACCTCAGGATACTAGTCCACCGGCTTAGTGGTCCCAAACCAGGGCTGCCCTGGCTGGTCATCTTAACCATGCAACTAGTGGGCCTCTTCCACCAGAGGCTACTTTTGCAGGGGGTCGGGAGGCTGGGGAAGCAGGGAAGAAGTCTGTAGTGGGCATGGGGTGGGGTGAGGGAATGGGACAGGACAACTCATTCCCCCCTCCTGACCATGCCCCTTATCTTGTGATTACAGACTTTGGAGAGCAAAAGGAAAGGAGGGGAGGAAAATAAGGATAAAGAGGAATGGGGGGAGAGAGGAAGGCACAGCTCTGCCACTTAGAGAAATTTTGGAAACAAAGAGCTCCCTTCCCCGGCTAGCCCACCCATGTGGAGAGAAAGGAAAACCTGCCCCACGGGTCTGAGGGGAGACCGCCATTCAGTCTCCAGGCTGAAGCCACTTGAAGAAAAGTTGTACCCACTAGGACTCCCTTCTCGGACGTTCGTCCTGTTTACCATTTTGCATTTTAGTCTTGAGGGTCCACTCAATCCACTGCCCACTGTGACTTCATATCCTTTTGAAATGAAACCACAAAACACATGGAATGATTGCCCAAGCTTTTAGCCAGAAGCAAAATGTTTCTGGTCTCGGAAGAACTGGGGTAAGTAGTTATCCCCAAAGACAACTCCCTCCCCAGATTCGGGGGCCTTCTTCCTCTCAGGACTCACCCTGTCACTGGGGTGTGGCATCTAAGACAAACTTCCACAGATCTCCACCAACTCCTCCCCGCCTGCGTCTCCGGCACCACCAGGTGGCGCCTCTGACACCACCCTCCAGTCTGGCTGTGAAGGCCCAGCTCTAAATCTGGGGCTGGGGACCTGTTATGGGCATGGCGCGAAGCTCCTCAGGCCCTCTGGACGCGTCTGGGGGACGTGAGAGGTGCAGCCTTTGGAAGGTCCTGGCTCTCCCTGGGGCTTGCCCACGGCCCTCCACCCCGACTCCAATAAAGCCTGCTGTTGCCTCTGGTGTCCTTGCCTCATTAACGCAATGAGAGGGGATGGGGAGATGGGAGGGTTCCTCCAGAGCAAGCTCCACGATAACCAAGAGTGTGCTTGGATCCTGCTAGGAAGGAGGAGGCAGGGCTGGTAGTGAACAGCACACCAGCCTGTACCCAGCAGAGCAGTCGTGAGCCCCCCAGAAAGTGGCAGCACTGGGCTCCGTGGGAAGTAAAACAGGAAAAGACATCTTTGAAGAGGGTCATGGTGCCTGGGGGTGGTGCAGGGGAGTGGACCTAACCCTCACGGTGACCTCTTCAACAGATGGTGGCTCCTGAGAAAACTGGAATTCAAAGAGGGAATGACAGGACCCGGCCAGAGCCTGGTGGAACCCACTCCAAGTCTGTTCCTTCCGCTACACTCCCTCAGTCAGGTCAGAGCACCTCCAACTACTGTACAAAGTGCAAGTTGCTTCTGGAACTTCTGGGCCTCATTCATGCAATGAACACTGCACATCCGGCACTTTGCTAGGCCCTGAGTTTAGAATACTGTGGTCCCAGCCCTTAAGGGGCATACAGTCTATTTCCATTTGATAAAAATGGGGCTAAATGTACCTCCTTTGTAGGTTTACTAAAGAAATTAAAGCTTCTAGCTCCATGCCCCAAACCTGACCTAAAATTCTTCCTTTCACTGAACCCAAGCTTTTTCTACTAGCTCTAGTTCTACCCTCTAGGAGCCACTCTGTTCCCGTGACAGACCTTCACGTGAAGATGGTATCACCGCAAGCGAGATCAGCAGGCAGGGACTGCGTGTGGAAAAGCCAGGCTGAGTTTAAGCCTGGACACCATCAAGCCTATCACACGTAGTCAGCGCAGATTATCTCTCAACCCCGTCCACTCGCCGTCACACACCACTTGCTCCTAGGAGGTGATCTACCCTCATTTGTTCAAATCAACCTTGAGCATCTGGGTACCCACGTGGCAATCAAGTGCAAAATGCGAAACTATGTTGCTCCACCACTCCCCCATCCATCCCAGAAATAACGCGAGGCAACGCCACCAAAATCTAAATGTCTGTTGGTGTCTGAAGGGGCTTCACGCAGGTGAGAACCAGTTTCTCTTCAACAGTGTGGCTTGCCGGGCTCACCAGGTTCGAGGAAGGAAGTGCCCTGGAAGGAAGCCAGGGCACTTTTCTGGATGAGAGGGACATTACGTGGCTTTCAGTGCTAATGACAGTTACAGTGCTGGAGACTTGCACAACCTCAGTAACCAAAAGAAGTACAGAAGCAGGAACCCTGTCTGCGAACATTTGCCCTTTAATTTGCATTTAAAATCAGTTTCTTTAAATATTTTAGTTACAAGTTCTGAATAGTGAAGACATAGGAGATGCTGCAGGCACTCAGTACTGGCTCCCACCCCTTCCCCCTACCCCAACCCCCAGGCCTTGCTTCTTCACTCAAAATACAAATGGGCACCCTGCACTAAATGAATGGCTCCCTGTGTCAAGTGTCAGCAGCCTCAGGCCTGGATGCAGTTGGATACGAAGCAATGAAGCCCAGTAGCTTTCATGACAAGACATGTGCATTTAACCATCCTCCGAAGAATTCCAATGACTGTGTCCAGACCCAAGGCAGTACCTCGTAGGTGACATCGGCCATTTCCCCACTGTGCACTAGCATCTTGGGCTGGTTTCCACCACAATCCATTCTCTCCCAGACCTGTGTTCTGTGGAGGAAGAGCTAAGGCTCCGCTCCCTAAGGGCCACGATACAGGAAGGAACAGAACTGCCTCTTCAGCCCACAGGCTTAAACCAATGGAATTTAAAAGCTCAAGACAATGTGAGCCAGTCCACAGGAAGCCTCCTCACTCCGATCTCTGCCAGGCGCCATCCAGCCCTTGGCTGTGACACGCTGTCTCCCTGCCGTGCGCTAGAATCTGCTCTAGATGAGAATCATGTGGTAGAATGGTCCCAGTGGTCTGGAAAGGGCAGCACAACCACAGCTGGGCATGCTTGTGCCAAAATGGGTCTTCCTGGTACAAAGCTATGACGGAGAGTGTGAGGGCAGGCCTGGGCTCTGCTCCAGCCTCATTTATAACCTCTGACCTCAGAAGCTGTCCTCCCCCTCAACACTGCCTACCCATACCCTGCCCCTCCAGATCCCCCAGCCTGTGCTTCCTGGAAGAGGTAGAAGAGGCAGCTTGAAGTCAGTGACGGCTGAGAATGAAGATGCCATTTAAGAAGCAAAGCAGCACCTCCTGGCCTGTGGTCAATACCTCCACACGGGTGGAACCGAGTAAGGACGTGCACAGCCAGGACAGAGGTTGCTCCGAGCTTGGGAGGCACAGCACCCTCCTAGGCATCTCTGGAGAACAGACTTTCAAGAGATAGAAACTTAATCACATGGTCCCCGGCAGTTTCCCTATGGTATACTGGACGGGGGAGAAGCAAAATCATCTCAGCGGAGGGCTAATGGAGAAAGGCAGGAATATTAATGAGCATCCATTAAGGCTCTCTCTCTCCCTCAAGCCTAAGGAAATCAGATATTCGAGGGTAAGAGAACGGCGCAGAGAGGGAGAGAGCCTGGCAGGAACACCAAGAGACCTGTGACTGCTGGTTACATGGTGCCCTGGTTTCCTTGCTTGAGAACAACAGCATATGCCTGTCTGTCACCAGGCTAACCCGGGGCCCGTGAGGGGACAGGGAGAAGACTGGTTTTCAGTTCCTGCATGGTTGATGTGTAGGGCGCATGGCTTCCTCCTACAGGTCCAATAGGAGGACTCTGGGATCCTCTACCGCTGCCTTGATTTTCCGGAGGAAAGTCACGGCCTCTCTGCCATCGATCAGCCGGTGATCATATGTCAGGGCCACGTACATCATGGGCCGCACCTCCACCTACAGAGAAGAGAGGTCGACAGGTTTGTCTGTCCTGTTGTCTACAGCGGGGCAGAGAAAGCCCAGATGAAAGGGGAGATGACACAGCACAGCCCATAGTTAAGTTCCCAGTTGCAGAGCCTTTCCTGCTTTGCTTTGCTGCTTCTGGATACGTACAGTATGTTCAAAGACCAAGCCCTACCCTGAGTGCAAAGCTCCCACACTCAAAGCTTAAACCAAGAAAACAGGAGTCTCCTTACAACTGCCTTTAAAAACACAAAACAAAAGAAAACAAAACACCATGCTCTGGCCTCTCACTTGTCTGCTGTCTACAGGGAAGTTCCTCTTCAGTTCTGGCTGCCTGCAGTTGCTTCTTTGGGGTTATAGTAACAACAAAAAAATTTTTTTTTATCCTGGGGTCCACAAATTCTCTGAAACTCTATGCAAAGTTGGGTGTATGAGCATTTTCAGGGAAGATCTATGATTTTTAGATTGAAAAAGGAGTTAGTGACCCAAAAAGGTTCTAAACATAGGAGTCCCAGGAAACATTTTCCTACCAACATATCTTCTAGGGCCAGCTCCAGACCCTTTGCCCTCATTCCGTGAACTCCCAGAAAACCTCTAAGCCTCATCATTACAACTTGGCAGCTTGTAGATGGCTCTGCCCTGCTGTCCTCTGTTCCCCAGGAGCAAGGACCATGTCTTCAACTGTATCCCCACACTCTCTACAGCACCTAGAGAATGAAGCCTGTTGACTAGTCCCAGATGAAGGAGCAAGCTTTCTCAGCTCAAAGGTTCTCAAACTTTAACGTGCATCAGAATCATCTGTACTTTCTGCTTCACTAGGTCTCGGAAGGGGTCCAAGAATTTGCATTTCCAACAAGTTCCCAGGTGCTGCTACTCCACACACAATTTAAGAACCAGTGCCTCAGCTAGTAATTAGAAACTAGGAGATGCAACTTATGCCTGAAATTATAGTAAATCTTTTATAATGAGCATCTAGTTAGACTTACCTCTCCTTATCGCCTAGCTGCTAGGACATTAATGGTGACGTTCCCTACCTTGCCTCCCACGACCACTGGCCTATCAAAGATGGCATGCATGCCCAGGATGGCAGACTGAGGGGGGTTGATGATGGGCGTTCCAAAGAGCGAGCCAAAAACGCCTCCGTTGCTGATGGTGAAAGTACCACCATCCATATCTTCAATGGCAAGTTCATTCTTCCGGGCCTAAAAACAGATTTTATAATTGAAAGGTAAGGTCAACCCAGCTTTCTTCACCTAAAGGAAGTCCAGAAGGCTCATATCTAAGATCAACAATCCAAGGTCTAGCTTTAACGCGAAAGCATTCAGCTAAGATGCCTATGACTAGTGCTCCACCAGGGGAAAGGACTTCAGAATCTTTTCTTTTCTGAGGTTTCCTCTGACGAGCTCTTCAGTCGTAAGAGCACGATAAGCTCCACCAGGAAGCTGTACTTCAGCTCTCTCTTGTGACTGCTGTTCACAGGGGCCACGCACTCCTTTCAGAAGAAAGTGAGGCTCCAGCTCCCTGAGCACCGCTCACTGGCCCAGCCTTCCCCAGGCTCTCTTCCCTGACCTGCCCAGCAGCTCATACCATCCTTTCTCTTTTACCTTCTCTCCCAGTTCACTGATGGTTCGCTCAATATCGGCATAATTCATAGTTTCCACATTCCTGATGACGGGAACCACCAGACCCTGATGAGAGTGAAAAGTTCTTTTCAGTTGCAAATTAATAGTACCCTTTATAGTTATAACTCTCTTGATTCAAGCCTATGGTCTCCCCTCCCCCAGAATATCCCCCAGACTCGTGATTAACAGAGTCTAAAATATTTAGGCTTGCCAGAGATAGAAGAACGTGGTATGGTCAAAAACAGGTTACTCTTCTAGTAACTCCCTTCTAAAAAGACAGAACTACAGGAAAGATCTCTCCCAGGGGTCTGCTTCTTCACACAGGTAAGGAGAGAGTCAAAGATCAGAGCTCCCCACTTCTTGCCCCAACATACCCGAGGCGTGGCCACTGCAACGCTGATGTCAATATAATCCCTATACACCACCTCTTTGGTTGTATCGTCAATCACTATGAGAGAGAAAACACACATTACATACAACTCCCCAGGCCTAGGCTAGTGAGGAAAAATTTGCATTCATAGAGGAAAAATCCACGATGCTTGGTACAGTGTGGGGTGACCAACTAGCACAAAACCCACCGCGTTACAAGTGGCAGCTGACACTCCTCTTACTCCCATGCCAGCCAACTGTAACTTCTCCCAAGTGCCCTGACTAAGCATGAGCACAGGGGCATCCGTTTCCTTGGCAGCCCTCAGAGGGATCAATACACAGGCTAACACAGGATAAGTATGTGCCAAAGTTCTTGTTAGCTAGCTCTACTCCAGCCCTCCCTTAGCTAACGGCAGGTTTAAAAAGTGTTCCCAAAAAGGGCAAATTAGTAAAGGAAGTGGGGGGATGGGGATGCTGCCCATTCTGCTGCCCACTCTCAACAAGGCGGCAAGCCTCTTTCTAGGAGACTCGGTAGGAAGCAGGGTGGTCTGAGAGAGCAAACCAGCAGCTAAAAATTTAGGTCTGGTGCTCATGAGAAAATACAGGCTTGGGAATCTTTTTCATAGAAAGTCTGCATTGTATTACAGATAAGACACCCCGGGAAAAGCATGTAAAGTGAGAAAGAGGTCAGGGGAACTCTGAGAAATGCCTACATGTATGTGTAGGCAGAAGCGATGGAGAGAGTCATCAGGAAGCATAAGAAGAACGGAAGAAATAAAGAGATACACATCGGGGTGAAACAAAGCCCTTCCACCCACCTAAGGGCACACCACTTGGCGGAAGGGACTAGGACTTCTATTTCCAGACCTTTAGGGACCCTGCACTGCTGAGGGTTGCAGAAGTGCCACTGTCCTCTCTAATCTTCCAGGGAACAGAGAATTGTCTAAATGGGAAAGAGAACTGCTTGTTAGGTCAACATTCCAATGATGTAGGTGAGCAAAAAGTAAGGAAAATGGGCACCAAGTCCAGGAAAGAGGGACCAGGCCCAAGGCCTCCCAATGAGGTCCACTGGCCAGAAATCAAAGGTCACCCTGGAGCTATGCCAGGTGTAAGAGTCAGGTCCCAAGATAATAGGGCTTGTGGGAGGGTGGGCATCAGCCAGAACACAAGTCTCCACACTGACACGAGAAGCCTGGATGGCTGACCTGGCTCAGAACTGCCTGTCACCACAGCAGCTGCCAGGCTATGCACTGTGAAGAGAACCTGTTCTGTCCAGCTGGGGGGGAGGAAGTAATCATGACGTCCATTTGGGAAGGTGAGTCAAGAAATCCCCAGGGAAGGTACTCAAGTTTTCACATGTATGAAATAAGAAGTCTTAGTCTGTCGACCGCCATCTTTGTGTCTGTGTGTGGGAGCAGGTGTGTGTTTACACGCACACCTCCCAGGACCTCTGTGATTCTAGCCACCACAAACTCACCTGCATTTACAACAGGCTGCTCCTGCAAGGCAAAGGCTGAGGCCTTCACGAATGCCGACATGAAGCCTAGTTTGAGGTTATGTTTCTTCAGAAAAGCATCTCTGTGCCGAGACCTCATCTCCTGGATGTTACTGCAAAGACACATTAACATTACAAAACAAACTGACCACAAAAGAAGCCTCAATTCTGACTTTCATACTGGTTTCTAACTCTGTGTACACAGCTGCGTAAGCTTTATTCCCTTACTGTGGACCATCTACCTAAGTTCAAGTTTTGAAATAGTCCACCAGAGGTCAACACAATAACTTTATTCCTTTACAAAACCTGGACCCAAAGGAACCGGATCCAATCTGTCTTTAAGGCAGATTGAGCCCTTTACAGGGCTCCTTTGTGTTCCAGAAGTCAAAGATTTCAGTTACAGACAATATGAACAAGAGCTCAGACAGCACAGCAACATCCTCACCCTGGACAAGAAAGTGACTTCCAGCTACACTACAATCATGAGCCATCCACACCGAAAAAAGCTTTTTTTTAAGCATAAACAAAGTCTGCAAAATAAGCACCATTCTTTTTATCTCATTTGATTTATTTTCAAAATACCACCAAACCTGATTATGACTTCCTTGTGACATTCCTCCTGTCTCCTAACTAGTGAAGATGAAATAAACCCCAAAGCCCCACAGGTTCATGGGCTTCATGGGAGCAAAAGCAGTCACGACTATCTGTGGATGGGTATAATCCAGTGTTGTTTTAGGCTCACGAGAAAGTCAGTAGATTCATTCATCTCCCCAGAGTTAGCAGTTCCATCCGCTTGTTCCTTCTACCGTTTTTTTTTTTTTTTTGCGGTACGCGGGCCTCTCACTGCTGTGGCCTCTCCCGTTGCGGAGCACAGGCTCCAGACGCGCAGGCTCAGCGGCCATAGCTCACGGGCCCAGCCGCTCCGCGGCATGTGGGATCTTCCCAGACCGGGGCACGAACCCGTGTCCCCTGCATCGGCAGGTGGACTCTCAACCACTGCGCCACCACGGAAGCCCCCGCTTGTTCCTTCAAACAGGTACTAACACCCACCACACGTGGGGGTCAATGCAGGGCACCAAGATATAAAGATAATAAAAGACACAGTTCCTGCTGTTAAGATTAGTTTGATGGACGTGGTTTCCCTGGTATTTAGAAAAGTGACCATGTGCGGACCTAAGCTTTTTAAAGTACAAGCAGCAAGGCCCCTGAGAAGCCTTTGCAAGGTGACCAGTCTTTGTTCCTTCGGGGCTGGTTTTTCACATACATACAACACATGTGCAACAGAGTTAGTGGGAAATGGCTTTCCCATCATTTTGCTGCAGAAACCTCTGTATTTATGGGAATACAGTTCCGTGATAGAAATCGAATTTAACTTTATCTTAGGCCCAAATGCTCAGTTCTCCCTTTCTCTCTATAATGGCCTAATTTGACATTAGCACGAAAGATAAGATGATATAACTTTAACTCCCCCTTTAGACCTTTTGTTTTTTAAAAGGGAAGTTTTCCTAGGGAGACTGATTGGTTTTAAAATGTTTTGTTTTCCTGAGTCTAACCTCATTTAGTGCTAGGATTACCACCCTAAAGACATTACTGGTTCCCAAGACACAAGAGCTGCAGAAGAGGGAAAGAGGAGTGATAAACATCTCTGCTCTCAAAACTGCCCAAATGCTATTGTCTGGTCATTAAGTAGTTTCTATTTCAGAGCTCTGCCCTTGCAGGCAGAGGCTGGGACAACAGGGGAGAGGAGAAGGTCTCAGAAAGGCCCCTTATGGGTTAGCTGATCAGTGCAAGACCCAAAGGGCACTCAATCTAAACCAGATTACTGACTGCAGTAAGACCCCAGGCCATCATTAAGTGACACTTCGATTAGCTGCTGAAAGGAGATCCAGCTATTGTACTTACCTTCAATCAAAGCTGTTGGGCCAACTGCATCTTTCAAGGCCACAAATATTTACATGTTTTGTCTTAAGGAATTGGGTAGAATTTCAAAGCCCAATTCGATTTGTGTACAATTTGGCCCTAATGCACTGAAACATAAGCTGCAGCCCTTGTGATTCATTAGTCAAGGTCCTTCCCTACATCCTATGGATAGGAGAGAAATCTTTGGCTTGAATGACATCCAGTCTTTTGGGAAGCTTCACAATAGAATGTATGACATCTAGTGAAATGGGCCACAGAGTCCTACTCTGTGAGTGCCATAGCACACTCCCCTCTCTACGCTTCTCAGACTCCTTCCAAAGGAGACCAATTTCCTTAATGAAATGTAGATTCACAGACTAAACACTTGGGACAAAAATAAAAAACAAAGAGATGACCTGAAGACTTGATGATTTTACCTCCTGTATTAACTATGAACTCTTACCCTGGCACTTAAAACATTCTGAAGTATGGACCCAACTTTCTTTACCATTCTTTCTTACACATATTTCTCACAGCGATTGTTTCTCAAATGTGTCATGTACTTTCCTGTCTGTGCCAGGTCCATATTGTTAACATCTTCTGGAATGACCTTCCTCCACTATGTCAAAGTGCTAGTCGTTCTTTAAGGTCTATTAAAAATCTCTTTCCTCCAGGAAGCCTTTCCTGATCCCTACCTCCACCCTGTCACCTCATAAACAAATGATCTCATTCTCTTCTCCACTTCATACGTTTTGTATCCTCCTGATACTGATACTAGAGATTTTACTTTCTATTTATCTAAGCAAGATGGTAGCTCTATGAAGGTAAGGGCTCTTTTTCACTCATCTTTGCATCCCCCTCAAATATAGTGTAATATACTGTGCACAGTAAGCACTCAAAAACTGTTTGTTGACTTTAACTACATTCTCTTCCCTACAGTCCTGACACCTATAAACATCAAAGTCTTGAAGAAGATAAGTGAGTCAACGATTAGCTCACTACAGAAATGGGTATACTGAATTAGCCCCTTTGGTTAATTCTGAAGTTCTTCTTTAAAAGCACAACTTGCTTCCCATTTCATTATCAAAGCTGGGAAAGGTGAAAGATACGACAAGCCTATGCCTTTCCACCCACTCAATTCTGAGTGGCTTAGGAACACACATAAGGAGCAGTCCCAGTGAGAAGGAAGCAGGGTATGGCGCCTGACTCTGGACACGCTGTCAAGTGATTCTGTATCCCTAGGGGAGCCTTGTCAGCCTGGATGCCCTATCTCTCTACTTGTCAGCTCGACAGTAGTCATTAGATTTTAAGACTATTCCCAGCCTCGTTTATCAGAAATCACAAGATTCAGGTATAAAAGTAAAAGGCTAAGTTTTTTAGGTCACAGAGGAGGCAGGCACAGTATTAGGAAAGTCGATTAGAGAGTGAAATCAGTGGGTCACTCTGTATAAGTCAACAAGCACTGCAAAGAAGTACTTCTTTCCTGTTAAGTTAGTTTTAGAATCAGCACTAGGTAGGGACTTGGGCAAGTTCAAGTGTTCTCCAAGAAAATGGGCACAGGGAGGAAGAGGACTAGAGCTCTCACCTCATGTCAATCTCATTGAAAGTGGTAAGCATTGCGCAGGTATTCTGAGCCTCCTTCAGACGCTGAGCAATGCGCTGCCGCATCCTATTCATTTTCTCCTGAAAGGGAAAGTGGGACAAGTATTGACCACCTGGTCTCTCTGGAACTAACCCTTCGCACTTAGTCTGAGGGAGCATTGGGCTTGCTAGGAGTGGATAAGGACAGACTGTAGTATCTAAATACAGGGAGAGATCCAGGCTTCCTCTTTCCTGTGGTGGCCTTGCTCCTCTGTGCAAGAACAAGGAAACACAAACTACCCACTCAGATGTGCCTGAAGTTTGACCAAGAATAGAGGCCTACAACAAACACATGAAAAGATGCTCAACATCACTAATCATTAGAGAAATGCAAATCAAAACTACAATGAGGTTATCACCTCACACTAGTCAGAATGGCCATTATCAAAAAATCTACAAACAATAAATGCTGGAGAGGGTGTGGAGAAAAGGGAACCCTCTTACACTGTTGGTGGGAATGTAAATTGATAAGCCACTATGGAGAACAGTATGGAAGTTCCTTAAAAAACTAAAAATAGAACTACGATATGACCCAGCAATCCCACTACTGGGCATATACCCTGAGAAAACCATAATTCAAAAAGAGTCATGTACCACAATGTTCACTGCAGCACTATTTACAATAGCCAAGACATGGAAGCAACCTAAGAGTCCATCGACAGATGAATGGATAAGGAAGATGTGGCACGTATATACAATGGAATATTATTCAGCTATAAAAAGAAATGAAATTGAGTTATTTGTAGTGAGGTGGATGGACCTAGAGTCTGTCATACAGAGTGGAGTCAGAAAGAGAAAAACAAATACCGTGTGCTAACACATATATATGGAATCTAAAAAAAAAAATGGTTCTGATGACCCTAGGGGCAGGACAGGAATAAAGACACAGACGTAGAGAATGGACTTGAGGACACGGGGAGGGGGAAGGGTAAGCTGGGAAGAAGTGAGAGAGCGGCATGGACATATATACACTTCCAAATGTAAAACAGATAGCTAGTGGGAAGCAGCCGCACAGCACAGGGAGATCAGCTCGGTGCTTTGTGACCACCTAGAGGGGTGGGATGAGGGTGGGAGACGCAAGAGGGAGGGGATATGGGGATATACGTATGCATATAGCTGATTCACTTTGTTATACAGCAGAAACTAACACAACATTGTAAAGCAGTTATACTCCAATAAAGATGTTTCTATTAAAAAAAAAAAAAGAATAGAGGCCTCGGATATGGTTTGATTTAAAAACCAAAACCAATTTATGGAAGAGTGTGGGGTAGGGCTAGCCAGCCCAGGAGTCATTGCACAAAGGGAAATTTCTGGTAATAAAGACTTGCACGAGAATAGCTACTGGTGGAATGGAAACTCAGAGGCAACAAACTTTTGAGGCTATAGTATTTTTAGGAGGTATTCTCAGGCAGAGGAACCCACCCTCTTGACCATACTTCCTTGAGGTCTTATGTCTGCTCCTGACTGCCACTGGGTAGCCCTCAGCTAAGTATCCCGGAAGTATAGGAATAGAGCTCACTAAACCACCTCTCTGAAGTATGCGTTATCGTGGGAAGGAAGGGATGCGTCACTAGGCTACCATCCCCTGCGTATATCTTACTCACCCACAGCATTTCGCTGCTGGCATAACAAAGTGGGAAAAACCAATGGACAAGTGTTCAGAAGACCTCTGGTTCTAGTCCTGTCATTTGACAGTCATGTCACTGAACAAGTCGCATCCTAAACTCAATTTCCTTGTCAAGGCCAAGGGAATCAGCTGCCAGCCATTCAAACGTAGGCAGAGCATACCCACTCCATTAATCTCAGCACTGCCCCTCGGCTTCTTTCTTGGAAGTGGTCCTCAGAGACTTACCCGATGTTCTGAACGCAGACCTGTGCCAGCTCCTGGCTCAGCTACTGGAGGGGCAGCAGTGGGTTTTACGGCAGACACTGAAAATGAAGAAAGGGTACACTGCATCAGAAAATGAGAAACATTTACTTGAGTACATGCCAGTGCTTTCATACTGTACTGTCACTTAATCTTCAAGATATGCTGAGGTGAATTACTATCATTCCTACTTCACGAACGAACAATCTGCTCAGAGAAGTTAAATAACTAGCCTAAAGTCACACAGCTATACACTCAGCTAAAAAGCTGAGATGCAAACCCTTTGTTTCAGGTCTTCTGATACAAAGTCTAGAATTCTTTCTACAAAGCAGACAGTGGAGCCTGTTCAGAGCCGTAATTAGTCTTAGACTGTGAGGGAACATGACATAAGATGAGATGTTGTTCTCCCACATAAAGACACGTGGGAGCCAGAGGCTTACCTGGTTTGCTAGTGAGAGGTTGTGAGGGCGAGGGCACTGGTGGCATCTGAGTGGGTATAGATGCTGCAGGGGGAGGAGGAACTGCCGATGCTGCAGGTTCTGCTTTTGGGGCTGCGGCAGCAGGAGCTTCGGCTGGCCTGGCCTTAGCAGGAACAGCTGAAAAACAGGAAAAATAGATGCCATTGGCACTATCTAGAATGGAAAGCAACCAAATTGCAGATACTAAGTAGAATTTAGCAGCAAAAGCTCTATCTCCAATCAATTAACAAATGCTTCCTGAGTATTTGCTATACATGTAAAGCTTTGAGATACACAGAATGATTTAAGGCACTATGCTTCTATTCCCCAGGGCTCCTAGATGTCCTACATTAGATAACTGACTTAATTCAGCTGCCTTCCTGATTTCACAAATATCTACTGATCATCAAATTCAGCCAGTACTTTCAAAGCACCTACTGAAGTCCATGGTAATGTAAACTTCAAAGCAAAAGAAACCCAGGTAATTTAAGATGTTAAAATACACACATAAGAGCAACACCTTTCTAGTTATGGTAATACTGATCGTCTCCTCTTCTATTTTAACATCCCATGTGGGAGAATACTCTTAACTATTAAAACTTAAAAGTTTAAATAATCAAGGGCACATTTAGACTGAAGACTTCAAAGCATTTTATCTAGGGTAACTTTATAAACCAATGAGGTGGTCAAGCAATATAAATTCACAACTTTAAATATTTTTGATTTTACCAATTTGGACATCACATCTGGGTTTACATTTAAATTAGAAGAACATTCTCTTAAGGAATGATCAGAAGATGAAATTCTCCAACTAGAAGAATCAATCTTATCCCCTAGCCTTCTACTGTATGTTGTTTCCATTCTGGGCTTCTGGTCTTGCCCTGATCAATCATAACGATGCAATCTACCATCTTGCTGCTTAACTATCTTAACAATGAAAAAAATACTTTAGTAGTTACAGCATTTAATTAAGAATCAGAAAGTTCTTTTCTAATCTCTAATACTGGCTGTGAGATCCAGTACAAATTCATTTCCTTATTTCTCATTTCTTCCCAAGAGAAATCCAACTCTCCCTAAAAAATGTTATGAGAGAATAGATATGAAAAAACGACACCAAATTCTCTATAACAGACAGGATGAAATACTACTTCTCGTTTTAGAAGAGTGGCTCCCAGCCCTAGCTGTGTATCAGAATCACTTGGAGAGCATTAAAAACAACAACAACAACAATGAAAACTATGATAAGATAACCAGGATCTGAAAACCCCAGATTTAATATATCAGAATCCCTGGGACTCAGAATCTAGGCATTTGTATTATTTTTAAAGCCTCCATGTGACTCTGACGCCGGGGTTGGGGTGGGGGGAAATCACTGTCTTTAGAATCTTCTTCATTCCTATTTAAGAAAAGGTCCAGCACAATAAAGAACAGAGTATTATGAGCTTTATTTTTTTAATACCCTTTTCTTCTAAAACTTGACATTTAAAGTTCACAATATAAATAGCTCCCCTCTTACTGCCTCAAAAAGGGCAGAGGGAATGCCAAATGGTCTTTGAGGTATCAAGGAATTAGTATATTATGCTCAGCCCCAGTTCCAAGGGGGAACACTGGAGACCTTGACAACCAGGAGAACTTCTTTACCGCCAGTTTTCCTGAGTGTGAAAAGAGGAGTGCCTCCTTCTACTTTTCCCCCATCAGGTACCAAAAGAGCTTCAATCATGCCATTTGCTGGTGATGGAACCTGCACAGATGTCTTGAAAAGAAGACAGATGGAGAAAGAGTCCAAATTTTTACTCAGCATTAGAAAATTAATTGTATAGAATCTCAAATGAGTCACAAGAGTTGCAACACAGATACACAAGACCCTGTATATAGAAACACCAAGGCCACACTTTCAGAGTAAGAGTAATCAATGCTACTGTGAAGATTCACCCTTTCTGTCCTTTCTCAGAACACTAAAGCAAGATTCAGTTAATGTGTTTCCAAGTGATACATAAAAACAACTGGAAACAGCTCATGCACACACACACAAAAGCTATAAAACTAAAGCTATTAAAGTACATAGTACATACACCTAGAACAATCTAAAATTAAACTTTTAATGTTTTCTTTTTAATGAGCTATTCCAACAATTTTACAACTGAGGCAGTTAAAAATTATCTATAACCGACAGTTAAGTCCCTGTTCCTTTCATTAGGTTAAGAAACCAAGGGGAGACCATGAAAAGTTGGTACTAATAGGACAAGCCTACCTTGTCAGTTTCAATCTCACAAACCACTTCATCTTCTGCAACTGTGTCTCCAACAGCTGAAAAGATAGTCAAAGGCTACCTCTTAGGGTGCAGGGGGGAACCCTCCAGTAGCCACAAAATCCCCATTGGCAGGTGTGTTACAAGACCCCTTTCCTAAAGCCAGGGGAAAGTACACTGCAGGTAAAGAAAAGGGTGGAGCCACTGATTATCGTGGGGGTAAAGGGGACTTTTCAAAAGTATTTAAACTTAAAAAGTGAGAAGGCACTAAATCTTACCTTTCTCCCACCTGACATCCCCTTCTGTGACAGATTCTGCAAATGCTGGGGTATTGACTGTAATCACATCATCCTCTAGTAAAAGAGGGGGAAAAAAAATCACATAGTCCACATTTCTCCTTTTTAATTTTTTTCTTTAATTAAATTCAGTCAATTGTTGTTCTTCCCATTAAAACTCCATTCCCAATAAGGTAGGGAGCTGAAGGTACTTACTGCACACAGCTGTAGTTCTGAAAAAGCGAACACTGAAGACACTACCGCTGTTAATGCTAGAAAACAAACATAAAAGTAAACTCCTTTAACAGGTGATTCACTCACATTTTAGTCTAGATAAGGCATCACGGGTCACCTTCCCTTTTTTATTTTCATTTTTTAAATTTTTATTGGAGTATAGTTGATTTACAATGTTGTGTTAGTTTCTGCTGTCAGCAAAGTGAATCAGTTATACATATATCCACTCTTTTTTAGATTCTTTCACCTTCCCTTTATTTTTTATTATTATTATTTTTTTTTTTTTGCGGTACGCGGGCCTCTCACTGTTGTGGCCTCTCCCGTTGCGGAGCACAGTCTCCGGGCACGCAGGCTCAGCGGCCATGGCTCACGGGCCCAGCCGCTCCGCGGCATGTGGGATCCTCCCGGACCGGGGCGCGAACCTGCGTCCCCTGCATCGGCAGGTGGACTCTCAACCACTGCACCACCACGGAAGCCCCACCTTCCCTTTAAATCAGTGATTCTTGACTAGGAGTGCCCATCAGTGTTACCTGGGAGAACTTTTTCAAAGCATACATGTCTAGGCCCCATTCCCAGAGATTCTGACTCAGCATGTCTAGAGCAAAGCCTGGATGACTTGGGTGCCTTAAACAGTGAGTCCCTTGGGTGAGTGAAATGTGCTGCAGTGAAATGCCAGCTCTCCCAGAACAGATCTAGTTTGGGTCTTTGAAGAAAAAGATAGCATCTTGGCCCTTTGCATACCCACCAAAAGGACTCAGCTTCCTGATGACGTTTTTTTCTTAACTAAATGCAAGTAAGATAAATTGTGTGTCCTCAGGGTACATGCCACTGTGCCACATACAACAGAATTTCTGTCCACACGATTATAGATTTATATAGGACAGCAAGATGAGACAGTTAACAAGTAAAACAAGGTGTTATATGCAAAACAAACAAACAAACAAAACACCAAAAAACTGATACAGTATCTCCTAATCTGTTCTCTTGCCAGGAGGCAGCATATCAGTCCATTCTGGACTCATTCAAGAGGAACTTCAAAAGAGCAAGGTAGGGCTTCCCTGGTGGCGCAGTGGTTGAGAATCTGCCTGCCAATGCAGGGGACACGGGTTCGTGCCCTGGTCTGGGAAGATCCCACATGCTGTGAAGCGGCTGGGCCCAGTGAGCCATGGCCGCTGAGCCTGCGCATCCAGAGCCTGTGCTCCACAATGGGAGAGGCCACAACAGTGAGAGGCCCGCGTACCACAAAAAATATATATATATATTACCTTGTATGCACAAAATCATTAATAGTGGTTACCACTGGAGAGTGGGAAACGTAGATATATATGGTATCTATGGTTATCTGTTACATACACACACATTTTGGAAGAGTGATTTGGACTGATGGGGACTTTCACTTTCTACACTTCAGGACTGTTTGAATATTCTACCATAAGCATCTTTATAACAGAAAAGTATAACAGATTTAAGTTGCCTTTTGATATTTTTATTTTTATAATTTCAAAATAACTATAAGGTCTATGTAAAATCAAGGGGAAAATGTATGTTATTAAAAAAATACAGAACACAAAGTGTTCTGCCAACAGTTTACAACCATGTATAGGTACATGTTCGTAGGCAAGAACTAACAGGTAATGTATAAATGCAGAGACTGCTCTCTGAGGACACCCGAGAACATGGAGCACTGGCTGCCTCTGGGAAGAGAAACTTGGTGGCACCGGAGAACAGGAAAAAATCTTCTCATGGACACTCATTTTACTTCTGAACCATGTAAATTTATAAGCTATTAAATAAAAACATAAAACCAAAAATAGTTTTACAATAAAAGATTTTTAAGTAAAATGGGTACCTTATTCATGAAAAAAGACAATATACAACACAAAAACAGTTATTAGAGTAATACCCTAATGTGTGATCCTTATCCCTCAAAGTTTAGGGTATTTTAAAATAATTTACTTTTGAATAGTTATTTATTGCATTTATTGCATAGGACTTGTGGCTGCTCCACTTTTCATTTAAACTGCAGATGAGTAACACATTTTGAATCTCCCTAAATAACTTTTAAATTACAAAAGTATTAGATGTTAACAGTAGAATACTTAGAAACAGCAAAAAGAACATTTACAATGGGATTATGCTTGTAATGCACAGTGAAGAAGGAGCCAATCTGCTCACCCTTCATTTTGAAGATCCTACCTGTAGAGAAAATAGCTTGACAGCTGCTCAACAGGTAACTAAAGAGCATCCTCTTACCACCACCCTGAAAATACTTGGAATGCAAAGTAGCATTAAGCAACATTCATAAGCAGAAGTTAATCTGAAACACACATGGGTGGCCTTTCCCCAAACTTTGCATTATGCAATAATAGCATTCCCTCTGAACTAGGCAAAGTCCCATGACTCAACTGACTAGTCTTCTGCTTTTACTGTTTCTAAAATGAGTAACCATGCAACCAAACAGATGCTCTTAATCTCCACAATAAATGTAACCTCCAGTCCCTCAGCTTCACTTGTATCCAACCAGAATATTTAGGAGCACCTTTCTATATCTATTCCCATAAAAAGAGGATTCCAGCTTCACTTTCATTATAATCTAAACACCTCAGGACAGACACACTCCTGGTCCAGCACTTAACATGGGGCTGAAGCTCAAGCACATGTCATAAATTAACATCAAGATTAGGTAGAGGGACTCAACATAACCAGCTTGATTACTAGGCTTGAAAGACAGTTAAGACAGCAGATGGTTCAACTGGTGTCTTAAATACCCCATGTCCACATATCTGTGCTTCCCAGTGATACTTACACAGTCTTCCTGCTGTCAGGGTAACCTGGTCCCTGACATAAGGAGATCCCTGCAAGAAACAAAACAACTCTTAACCAACAACTCTTTATCTTATACAGGATACCTGCTGGGAATGGAAAAGAAGTCTGTTCACCCCCTAACTCTGAGGTAGAACAGGATCAACAGCAGGCAACAACATAATCTTTATCACACAGAGTCCTGCTTCTTAAACTTTTCCACCATAGCAATAGTAATGGCAGAGAACAACAGGCATGTGGGACTTTGGGTGGGAATGGCTTTGAGGAAGAAAGGGGAGAATTCTATAATCTTATTTATCTTAAAACTCATAAACTTTCATTATCCCTTTATGTTTTCATAATAAAATGCTCTACTCCCCAAGACTTCAAATACAATTGAAGCTTGAAAAAGACACATGATGGCTTATCCTGTGACTACATATAGCCTAATCAGAGAAGCAGTGGGAATGTTTGATCTGAGTTTGTTTCCCTGGTTACTTAAAATGCACTGAGCAGGAAGTCTTGTTGCCTGAACCCCAGTAGCAAAGACTAGGCTACTTCAGGCCTAAGGTCTCCAGCTTGCTCTAGGACCGAGCAAATCATTGTCCCTCCTTTCAGTTTATTGTCTTCCTACACTCTTCCCGAGGCCTTCCACTCTGGTCATACTCAACAAGGTGGGAGCTCCTTTCTGCCCCACCAATTGTCCTTATCACAGATAACTGCACTTCTTCAACTGACAACTAATTACTATATCTGCTTCACCTGACTATATTCTTTCATGTGTCTTATTTTTTCAGATCTATTAACAACTCTTTCTGAACCACGGGCACGGTAAACACCAAATGGGAGACAATTCTCTCTTGTGCCCTCCTCCTTACAAACACCCCCAGGGTTTCAGAGGCAAGTTAAGTCACCTCTATATCCAGTAACCAATGATGCTGCAGTACAAATCCCAAACACAGCATATATTTGAGCTAGAACAGTCAGCAGCCCTTACTGATTTTTGGAACCCTAACTCCAATTTAGAGTTCATCCTATAGCAAGTTTCATTTGTACAGCGTTTAAGAGTTTATAAAAAGCTTTCACGTAATGACCTCATTTTGATTTTTGTGTCTCACAACTCCCTGAAGTGGAACGACCATCTGCCATTACTCCCGTTTCATATATAAGCAGGGCTTCTGGAGGTTAAGTGACTAGCCCAAGGAGAAGCCCTGAACCACAACGCAAACCCCAAATACAAGGCTCTTCCCATTGTCCTGCCAATCTATGAAGTGGAGAAAATGTTTACTGACATTTTTCAAAATTCCAAGTTAAAAAGTTTATTACTGAGAGTCCACTATTAGCGAACACTGTGCTAGGTGCCTATGATCTCATGACTCTAAGGATAAAGTCCAAAAACTTTCCATATTCCTGTCTAGCCCTCCCAGACAGGCTTCCTTTCCATTTCTATGACCGGTCAAGTCTCTTCCTGCCTGAAAACCTATGCACAAGCAATCCCCTTTGTTTAGAATATCGTTCTCCTGGCCAACTCCTATGTATTCTTCAAGACTTAGCTTAAATGTCATTTCTTTGGGGAAGCCTTTACTGACGTTGCCACCACACCCTCCACCCTCCCAAGCCTGGCTACATTATCCCATCCTCTCATTACACTCCACTTCTCCTTTATAGTAATCACAATGTAATTATGTCCTTAAGTATGCATAAATATATATTTGTTTTCTCTCCAAGTAGCCCCTAAGATCCTAGAGGGTAGAGACCACCTCTATCCCTGTCACGTAGCACACTGCCTGGCATGTAGTAAGAATTCAATAATCTGTTGATTATATGAGTAAATGATAACATGGTGGGTTAGGAGTTCGGGCTGAGGAATAGGCAGACCTGGCTTGACCAATAGTTGGCTGCATCACCTTGGTCAAGGCACTTAACCTCTCTTAAGTCTTGAGTTATACATTTGTAAAATAGAGAAAACACCTCTTTTACTCTTTCTTGATGATTAACTGAAAAAATGCACAGAAAGCACTCAGAACAATGCCTGGCACACAGAATGCCCACAATAAGATCAACTCATTCAACAAATACTTATGCCACGCATATAAAGAACTGTTGAGATAAAACCTAAATTCTCGCTAGTCTCTATGCCATCTTCTATCTCATGCCACTCTCTCCCTCAACTAAAATGCTCTGGCCAAACCACCCTTTTTCCAGTTCCAAAATACTGCCAAGCTTTTCCCTCCTCAGGGACTTTGTACATGCTATTCTCTTTCTTTCTCCTGCTTTTCATCCGGCTGGCCTGTCACATCCTCTGGGTCACAGCTTTAGTGTCCAGCTTCGTATGTTTCCTTCTCAGCATTTAACCAAGATTCACAATAGTTCACTTGTTTAGCAATTTACATTTTGTCTTTCCCACTAGACTGTAAGCTCCAGGAGGGCGAGAACCCATCACTGCTGGATCCCTTGTGAGGGCCTAGCATGGTGCCTGACACTCAGCAGATACTGAGTAGCTAAGTGCTAAATGAATAAATGATAGCTGTTATTAAACAACACCTGTTTCACTTCTATCTATCTGAACACAATGCGAAGAAACACAGGCACCCCGATTTCCTCGCATACTGCTCTGCCCAGGAGGAGAGCATTTTAGGTGACGGCAAGGGCAGAACTTACCAGGCAGGGAACGTCTCCCTAGAGGGCAGTTCCCCTGTTGAGAAAGAAGACATTATCGACGTCACCCAAGACGAAAGGGGAGAATAAACAGCTTTCTCTTTCAAGCACAGACTCAAAGCTGCCCAGGTACCGGTGACAGGCGAATCTCATGACTCCAAAAGGTGAAGGCAACAGCCTGGGCGGGCTCTCAGTCCGTCAGCACACGGGGCCTGCCAAACTATCTCAACTTCCCAACCGGATTGATATCCACCAACTTAAACAGAAAGGAAACGGGCCCCCGAATCCCGTCGGGGCTTCCGCGGCACCTCCTCCCGAACTCTGAGTCTCGTGCGGGGGCGGGCTCTAAGGCGGCTCCTCCGCCGGGGCGGAGGGTGGGGTCCAGCAGGGGACGGGGCGCCGGCTGTCTCGGGAAGGCGACGGGCCGGTGAGCTCCGCAAGACGGCCCCGAGGGCAACAGCGGCTCTGGGCCGCCCAGCCCGCGGCCTCCGAGTCCCGGTGCCCTTGGTGCCCGGCCTGGCCGGGGCGCCACGCCCCTGTCCCCAAGCCGCCCGTCCGCCGCCGGCGAGTTTCTCACCCGCCGGGGCCCCGGCCCGGCCGTACCATACCTTCTGGAAGGCGGAGAGCGAACGGCTGAACGCCCGGGACAGGAAGCGGTACCGGGACAGCATCGCGCCGGCGGTGGCGGAGGCGGCGGAGCGGAGGGCAGGCGGCCACCGGATATAGGGCCCGGCAACAACCGGAAGCGGGGCGGGCCGCGGCACCCGCCGCTCGGGGAGGGGTGTTCGGAGCGAACCACTGGCGGGCGGGGGGAACCGACGGGCAGCGCGGAGCTGCCACCGCCTCAAGCCAGCTGTCCGCGCTGGTGAGGCTGCCGCGCTGCCAGCCGGCCGGGGCCGGTGCTCCCGAAGGTGCCCCTCTGTCCTGGCACCCAGGGGCACCGCGCCGTTCCTCCTCTGCACTACCGGAAAAGAGCCGAAGGCGGCATGGGCTTCGGACTCGGACCTTGGCAGACTTGCCTGCCTTATCTTACACTTGTGTGGCCTTGGGCAGGTGACATTGCCTTCCTAAGCCTCAGGTTCCTCAAATATTGAAAAAAGCAATAATCACTTGCCTCGCTCCCTAACACCGGAACAAAGAAACAGAACCCCAAGGAACCTCTAAAGGGCTCCCACTGCCCTTTAACCGAGCTGAAGATCTTCACCAAGTAGGCTTACCTCTGCATCCACATCTCCTGATCTGCCATAGTGCCAACTCAAACTGTCTCCAGCTGAGCTAATTGTTCCCCATACATCCTGTACATTTTGAAGGCCATTCATTTGTCACTCTACCCCCAGAATATAAAATCCATAAGATTAGGGACCTTGTCCGGTTCACTGATGTATCCCCAGCAATTTTTTAAAATTACAGTTTTGTTGCGATATAATTGACATGTAGCACTGTGTAAGTTTAAGATATACAGCATAATGATTTATGTGTATCATGAAGTGATTATAACAGAAAGTTTAATGAACATCCGTTGTCTCATATAGGTACAAAATTAGAGAAATTAAAAAAAAATTTTTCTTGTGATGAGAACTCATGACTTACGCTCTTAAAAACTTTCATATATAACATACAGCAGTGTTAATCTATCATGTTGTGCGTTACCTCCCTAGTACTTATTTATCTTATAACTGGAAGTTTATACCTTCATCCAATTCCCCCACCTCCCTCACCTCTGGTAACCAAAAATAAGATTTCTTTCTCTATGAGTCTGTTTGCTTGTTTTTGAAGTATAATGTATCCCCAGCACTTAGAACAGAGACGGTCACAGTTTAGGTGTGCAATAAATATTTGTGGGCTGAATTTGGGCCTCCCAGCTTTGGGCAGATCATGCTTTAAAGTGAAAGCAGGTAGCACTCCCTCTACTCTTTAGTTTATCCTCCCCTTAAAGCCCCAGGCCCCTGAGTATCCACTTTTATAGTTTGCCTTCCTAATAGAAAAGGTGTTCTATAAGCTTCAGTTTGAATTAAGAATGAATGAGCCGCTTGGTGCCTACTCATGTTGGTTTCTTTAGCTGAGTCTTCTTGCCTGGTCCTTAGGAGCTTTACGATGCCTTCACTCACCCAAACCCTGAAAGCACTTCCACTGCAATTCTGGAGGGATGAGCAGAAGCCCTAACTTTAAATAGAGAAAACACCCTTGTCCTGCAGCTGCCTCTGATCAAGTCCTCAGCATCCTTCACCTGGATTGTTTAAAAAACTTCCTGGGGACTTCCCTGGTGGTGCAGTGGTTAAGAATCCCCCTGCCAATCCAGGGGACATAGGTTCGAGCCCTGGTCCGGGAAGATCCCACATGCCACGGAGCAACTAAGCCCATGCACCACATCTACTGGGCCTGCGCTCTAGAGTCCGCGAGCCACAACTACTAAGGCCACACGCCGCAACTACTGAAGCCCGGGCGCCTAGAGCCCATGCTCCACAACAAGAGAAGCCACCGCAGTGAGAAGCCCGAGCACCGCAACGAAGAGTAGCCCTCACTCACCGCAACTAGAGAAAGCCCACACGCAGCCAAAAATAAATAAATAAATAAATTTATAAAAAATTTAAAAAGCTTCCTGAAAGGATCTGGGCCTCCACTCTCACTTTCTCTAACACATCCTCCACACCTGTGTCAAAGATGTCTTTGAAATGCAAACCTAATCCTGTCACTCCCCTGCTTAAAGTCCTTCGGTTGCTTCTCTGTCAGTAGGGTAAAGTCCAAACTCTTCAACTTGACCAGGCACCTGATAACCTGGCCTCTGGCTATATTGCGATCCTCTCCCTAACCTTCCCCACCCGCATTCTCCCAGGTGCTGAACTTTAGTGCTATTTCACTCCTTCACATCTTTGCCGGGGCTGCTCCCAACTCCTATTTACCTAGGGACTCCTAATCATCCTCTAAAAGTCTTTTGAATCCCTTCCTAATCCCCTTTAGCAGAGTTAACAGATATCTCTTCTGTTTTTCCGAAGCATTGTGTCTGTATCTCTACCTTGATTGTAATGTCATTTTTACCTGTGTGTCTCCTCTATTCGGCACAACAGCAGAAGGAAAGAGATGACTCTATTTTCCTAAATCCCCTGCACAGGACACAATGGCTGGTACTCTGTAGGTACTCAATAAATACAACTGGAATGATTAAATACTGCCATGCTGACAGCACTGCTGGATGCAGCTAAAGAGTCCAGAAACAGTCATCAGGACTTGTGGCAATCCTTTGCAGGGGTTGCTGTTAATATTTCTTAGAAAACTACTTAATTTTTTCAGTTTTAAATAATTAATTTTTGAGATTCTGATTGAGAGTTTAGAAGCTCAGGCCTGGATAATGTGGCAAAGCATTTCTCCTGGAGTTTCAGTGATTGCCCAAGTTAATTAGATGTTATAGTCAGACACTACACACGTAGGAGTGCACACACACACACAGTTGCGTGCAAAATTTCTCTCACAGGATAAAGGTTAAAACTGATTTCCTTGAGAGTCACATATGAGCTTCCTGGAGCCCAGGGTCCAACTCAATAAGCTCACACCTTCTTCTGTATCTAAAGCCTTTCAGGACACAGCATCACCTATTGGGACAGGAGTTGATAAATACAAGTTCATAAACTTGTGTTTATGGCAGGGTTCAAAAGAAGATTTTTATGGCAAAATATATATTCAAAAGGGTGTATAAATATATGTGTATGATTTAAAGAAAAGTAACAAAAAGAATACCCACACTCGCCATGCAGCTTAAGAAATGACAAAGCCCTATGTGACCCTCCTTGCTGGTCGTCCCAGTTAACCACTGCTATACTGAATTATATATTAACCATCCCCAGGCTTTCATTGCAGCTTCAATATGCATGTGTCCTAAACTGTACACATGTTTTTGTTTATTCTTTAAATTGAGGAAAAGATGTATTTAGTTTCAAATTATATAAGAAAAAGAAATGTGTTTCTAGGAAGAATAAATGGCTCAGTTAATTTATAAAAACACCACAGAGAGGGCAGCTCAGCTTCAATAATACACACAGCATTCTTTTTCTTTAACTGAAATTCCCCAGTATTCATAAGTGTGGCCTGAACCATACACTCACATCCTTACTTATATTTTTTCTAATATTATTGACTAGATGATAGATGGAGCTAGAGCCTGGGGTCCATAAAATAGAGACTATACCCTATATTCACTTTAAATTACTCATGATACCTAGATTCCATCTATCTCTTCATTCAGTTTAATTAAAAATAACGGATAGATGAGTACTCAGCGAAAATCTAGACATTTTGGCCTTTTTTTTTTTTTGCGGTACGCAGGCCTCTCACTGTGGTGGCCCCTCCCGCTGCGGAGCACAGGCTCCGGACGCGCAGGCCCAGCGGCCGTGGCTCACGCGCCCAGCCGCTCCGTGGCATGTGGGATCCTCCCGGACCGGGGCACGAACCCGCGTCCCCTGCATCGGCAGGTGGACTCTCAACCACTGCGCCACCAGGGAAGCCCCTTGGCCTATTTTTAAACGTAATATAAATGGAATACCTGTGTCATTCTGTAATATAAATGGAATACCTGTGTCATTCTGTGATTTGCATCTTTCACTCAACATTACATTTTGAGGCTTTATCCATGTTGAATTGAGCTTTAGTGCATCGATTTTCATTGCTGTATTTCACAACATTCACTCCACTTCCCAAAATGAAGGAGGAGAAGTTGCTAAAATTCTAGTGATGTTGGGGGGAAATGATTTGGCCAGTGAGTTCTCCCCAGCTCTGCCAAAGAAGGGGGCTTTTGGCCCAGCAAACAGCCTCCCCAAAAGTGTTCAGACCTCTGCTGGAGGGAGAAGCTGCATAGCCTTCCTGCAGAGCTGAGATGCCATATTTTTGGCGCTGGCCTGGTTTCCATATCCTCAGGATGCGTGAGGGGTAAGGAGAAAGATGTTCACTTTGGAGCTGACTCTCTGGAGAATCTGGAAGCCGAGGTCAGGAGCTCCCTGCTGGAGGCCAGTGTAATGGGCGAAGCTGGGTAACTCAGTCTCAAAATATCAAGGGGCTCCGTGGATCCTTAGGCAAGGACAGAAGAGATGGCATTTCAAGAAGGTCCTCTCTGAGCTGGCTTTTCTGGACATCTGAGATGGGGTGGGAGTGGGAGATGGCAGGGGGGCAGCCAACCAGCTCTGGCCTCTATCTGCATATTCATAACCCCCCCACACTGGTTGGCTGCGATAGGCAGCCCTCACTGTCCCCAGTGCCAGCGGCTGCAGCAGGGCTGGGTCTGTCAGATGGTGCCTTGCACTGAGAAGAGGTGGGAGGCTTCCCTTACCCAGCCACAGGCACCAGGCCTGCCTGGGGAGGAAGCAGGGAAACCAAAATCACTTCATGACTGTGGCTGTGTTGCTGCTCCAGTTCCTGGGGTGGCGAGCCCCACCTGGCTGAAGAGCCCAGGACCGGACCTCCCTGAGGGCATCTTCTCTGTGAGTAACACCATCCCTTCCATTTACCTTTCCAGAGCACTTTTTATGATGATGGAATGTTCATTTTAAAAAATTTCAAGTATGCAGAAAAGTGGAGAGACTAGAGTAACAACACCCATCTATAAACCCATCACCTAGATTTAACCATTGTTCATATGTTGCCATATTTGCTTCATCTATTTTTGTTGGCAGAAATACTTTCAAGTAGATCACAGACAGTGAGACTTTTCACTCCTAATACCTCACT
Organism: Aethalodelphis obliquidens; assembly: GCF_003676395.1. Lineage (NCBI taxonomy): Eukaryota > Metazoa > Chordata > Mammalia > Artiodactyla > Delphinidae > Aethalodelphis > Aethalodelphis obliquidens. The sequence goes on along the minus strand of NW_020837965.1, from coordinate 1,052,517 downwards.
CTCTAATACCCTGGTATGCATCTCCGAGCAGTTTCGAAGCTCATCTTTCATTAGGTTCTCAGACAGTCTTAGTGAGGGGGTGATTATCATCCCCATTTTAGAAAAACAGATAAGGCATAAAGTGTGGCTTGAGGGCAAATGGCTGGGAGTAGAGCCCAGACCTACTAACTCTCAGCTTGGAGCACCTGTCTCAGCCACATGAAAGGAACTCTTTATGTCCAGGGGTGTTGTCCTAGATAACAGTGAGACATGGCAGCCGCTGTGTGACCTTGGGCATGTCACTTCTACCTCTCTGGGCTTCAGCTGCCTCATCCATAAAGCACAGGCATGGTTTGACAATCAGAGGTTCCTGAACACTGGTCTGTGATGTTTTCCTGATTTTCAGAAAAGACAATATAAAGAGGTTTTTTTACAAAGCTAAATTTATTTGGATATTATGCCCTTCCTGTTTTTTTTTTTAAACAGGGTGGTTAAGATTCTTTTTTTATGAAATAAAAATGATAGTAGGTTGCAGTCTTTTATACTTATTTTTGTGCCCTTAACCGCAAATAAAGTGTCAGCAACTCTCAAGCTGATCCTTTTTTTTTTTTCATTTTATTAATGATTGAAATCTAAAAGCCTGGAAACCACCCACTGTACCAGGTGATCCCTAAGCCCATTCCAGTGCTAAAGTTCCATGGCTATGGGGCCTTCCAAATCTGCCCTACGGGGAAAGGAAGCTGCAATTTAAGGAGTACCTATTATCAGTGCTGGAGAGTGCAAGCACTGGACATGTGTTAACACCTGTGATCCTCACCGAACCCCTAGTAAATGGCATTGTTATCAACCCCATTTTACAGACAGAGAAACTGAGGGAGGGAAGAGGCAAAGTTAACTTGTATGAGATCACCTAAGAGCTGGTGAGTCTGACCCAGATCCAACACCAGTAGATGATTCTATAATTCATGGGCACTAGTCACGCAGACCACCAGGGCTTCCGACTTGGTTGTATCTATGTCTGTCGATGGTCAGGGCTGTGCACATTGGGCCGTCAGTCTGACCTCCTCTCACCATTTCCATCATCAGCCAGTGCAGCGGGGAGAGCTACTCAGGGCTGGACCAGAGATGAATGGGTGCCCCCGCTCCCACCCACAGCCATGTGGGGATGGACGATGCAGGGGACCCTCAGAAAATGAAGCAGAGGTGAGGTCGTATATGAAAACACCTTAGTAAAGCACGGAAATGCTGTATGTCCTTGAGATGTGCCACCTTGAACAAGTCTTAGGTGGCAGCTAAAGTTTGCTGAGCCTGCTAAGAACGAGGATGGGAGGCTGTTCAAAAATACTATGGATCAGGCAAAAATGTATTCGTATATAAATGTGTGGTTAAGTGATCGTTATTATGAATCACCCGAGGTGGGCCCTTAGATCCCATGACATCTGTACAGAAGAGGCTGTTTCAGGATGAGGCATTTTCCTCCGTATTTCTCCAACCATATTGGAGTGGTGATCTACTAGGCTGGTCCGATCGGAATCCAGCTGAGTCTAGGAAGTGAATGAACAAAATCCTGCAAAGATAAACACTAAAATTTCCCAACAAAAACCTTGCAGGAACATTATCAAGGAAGTAACAATAAACCTCATATAAATCTGGTCTGAGCATCAGTCATAGGGATGAGAATGACCTAGCATCTCTTGGGCTTCACATGGTGCCTCTTATCTAAGGACTCCTCATAAGCCCACCTTGTTTTATTGATTGGTTCTTAGTGGCCCTGCTGGAGTTTGTCAGAAGTGTTTGCCGTTCCCTAAATGTGGACACACCACAGAAGGGGAAACACGGCCTGTGAGCTGCTAGTCTCACCCCAGCTGGCCCTGTGGGCAGCTCTTCCCCTTTGCCCTCTTGGGCAGAGCTTTTGGGAGATTTCAAGGGAGATCCCATGGAAGGGCACAGACTCGCAGGGAGAAAGGCTCTCATGTCAGGAGGTGATCTGTGCAGTTGAGCTGTCCTTTCAGCTCGTACCCATGGTTTCAAATACTTCAGCTGAAAAGAGATGACACACAGCTTCTTTCTTATGTCTATTATTTACTTGAAATTCAACCTCGCCCTCATTTTACACTTTCTAGCTATAAAATCCTACATACCTTTGGCGTTAACTTATAAGCCCTGTGTTCTGTGCTTGTGTTTGTAGCTGAATTTTCTTCTCCAGTGAGGTTCCTTCTGTCTGGTGCCCAGAAATGTATGTCTGGGAAAGAGTCAATAAGAGAAAAATGCCAGTTTTGTTTGTTTGTTTTAATAGACTTTATTTTTTAGAACAGTTTTCGGTTCATGGCAAAATTAAGCAGAAAGTACAGAGATTTCCCATATATGTTCTGACCCCAAACATGCGTAGGCTACCCTATAAATGCAAGTTTTATTAAATTATCCAAGGCAAGGGATGCCTTTTTTTTTTTTTTAATTACGAGAGTGAGAACATACCCACTATGGGAAATACAGAAAAGTAAAAAGAAGAAATAGAGAAAAAAATTACCTATGGTTCTATCACCCATGAAGAACTATTGCTAACATTTTAATGTATTTCTTTCTCATCCTTTTCTTCTTTGTATTTTTAATATGTGATTTTTCTCTCCCCTCTACTTACTATAAAATAATGTTTGACAAACTCTTCTCAAACATGATTTTTTTAAATGGCTCCATAGTATAGCATCACATAGATGATATCATACTTTATAATTTGTTTAACCACTCTCTAGTCTTATAAATAATATTAAGATAATCATTCTTGATATAAATCTGTGGGTATCAGATCATTTTTAAATTTTTTTAAAATTTTTATTTTTAAAAATTTAAAAATTTATTTTTGGCTGCATTGGGTCTTTGTTGCTGTGCGCAGGCTTTCTCTAGTTGCAGCTAGCGGAGTCTACTCTTCGCTGCGGTGCACAGGCTTCTCATTGCGGTGGCTTCTCCCGTTGCGAAACATGGGTTCCAGGCACACGGGCTTCAGTAGCTGTGTCTCGCGGGCTCTAGAGCACAGGCTCAGCAATTGTGGCGCATGGGCTTAGTTGCTCCGTGGCATATGGGATCTTCCCGGACCAGGGCTCGAAACCGTGTCCCCTGCATTGGCAGGCGGATTCTTAACCACTGCACCACCAGAGAAGCCCTCATTTTCTTTTTTTAATGTTTAAAAATGTATTTTATTTTATTTTATTTATTTATTTTTTTTGCTGTATGCGGGCCTCTCACTGTTGTGGCCTCCCCCACTGTGGAGCACAGGCTCCGGACGCGCAGGCTCAGCGGCCATGGCTCACGGGCCCAGCCGCTCCGCGGCATGTGGGATCCTCCCGGACCGGGGCACGAACCCGTGTCCCCTGCATCGGCAGGCGGACTCTCAACCACTGCGCCACCAGGGAAGCCCAAAAACAATGTATTTTATTTTTTAATAGCATCTTGATTTTACTTCGTAGATGTAGAGTCATTGACTCAAATGATATAAACATGTTTAAGTTTTGTAATATACACAACATAACTATTTCTCCCAAAATATATGAAAAATGAGCAAGAAATACAAATGATGAGATAACATTTTCACCCATCATATTGGCAAAGATTTAGCAGACTGACTCTGACAAAAGACTGACATGCTCAGTGTTGCTGAGGATGAGACGATATGTGTTCTTTTAAAGATATGTTGGTAAGAGAGCAAACTGGCTATTTAAAAGTGTATATACAAGTAATGCATGAGTACTTTCTTATGAAAATTCAATTAATGCAGAAATATACAGTCAAAATTGAAAATTCTCCTTCAGACCCTCATCTTTACTCCTGATCAGTTGGATGTAAACTGGAGGGCAGCTGTGTGACAAGTATGAAAGTTTAACATATGCCTAGTTTTGGACCCAGAATTTCCACTTCTAGAAATGTAACATAAGAAAATAATAGGATAAGTTGCCAAGGATATAGATAGGAGTGTTCAACCCAATACTACTCATAATAACAATAGCTAACACATCAGCAGTTTACTATGTGCCAGGAGCTGCTCTAAAAATGTGACATATGTTAACTCATTGGATCCTCACAACACCCCTATGATAACAGTAGGTACTATGGTTATTCCCATTTTTTTGACGGGAAGGCTCAGTACAGAGAGGTCACAAAGCTAGTAAGTGGCTCTAGGGATTCAAATCTAGGCAGTCAGGGGCTTTCCTCGTGGCGCAGTGGTTAAGAATACACCTGCCAATGCGGGGGACCTGGGTTCAAGCCCTATTTCAGGAAGATCCCACGTGCCGCGGAGCAACTAAGCCCGTGCGCCACAACTACTGAGCCTTTGCTCTAGAGCCCGCAAGCCACAACTACTGAGCCCACGTGCCTAGAGCCCGTGCTCCACGACAAGAGAAGCCACTGCAATGAGAAGCCTGCACACCATAACGAAGAGTAGCCCCTGCTCGACAAACTAGAGAAAAGCTCACGGGCAGCAACGAAGACCCAATGCAGCCAAAAATTAATTAAATAATTTTTTAAAAAAATCTAGGCAGTCAGACTCCAAGGTCCATGCTACGGCTATAATGGTGAAAACATAAGAATGAACTAACTGTCCCTAGAAAGGGAATTTATTAAATAAGTTATGGTACATCCATACAGTGGACTAACTGGCTTTCACAGTGCTGCTGTAGATTAATATTCATCGACACGAAAGAGGCAAAAAAATTGGAAGCTGTAGAACTATGCATTTATGATTCCATTGTTGGTTTTTTAATGAAAATAATTATGGAAATTTATCTGTACACAGAGAAAAACATTGGAAAAAATGATGAACACCAAAATGTTAGCTGTGATTTTTTTTCTAGGAGGAAGTGTCTTTCTTCTCCTATTAATACATTTCTATATTTGGGGTAAAATGATTCTGTATTACTTTCATAATCTAAGAAAGGCAGTAAACCTGTTTTTAAAGGGTTGTGACAATGGCTACTTCGATCAGTGAATGTGAGAGTGCTGCTAGTTAATTTTCAGACAGAAAGCGTTGTTGCTTCAGGCCACGCCCAGATCAAGGGCTCCGGGCAGCAGGCTGGCCCCAGCACAGAGGTTTCCTGTTTCTCAGCTGCCCAGATGCAGAGTTTCCATGATTGTCCTACAGAGACGGGCGTGAACGTCTCTGGGCACCCAACCACAGCAGAGTCTGGCTGGACTTCCAGTTTCTGACCTCAAGGCATTCTTGCTGATTTTTGCTTCACTGAACACACTGAGTCCTGTCTTTTACTCTAGCAGTTGTGCCTTCCGGGGCACAAAGACTACACGGAACACTGGCAACAATACCTTCAATAACCCACAAGGGAGATTTGGCAGTTGGTGGTTCTATGCTCTTCTGTCTATCTGTCTGTCTGTCTGTCTCTCGGTCTGTCTGTGTTGATTTTGTTTCATGCACAAGGCTCTGTGCTAGGGGCTAGAGAGATCTGAAATAATGTGCCTCTAATGAGGAGACAAAAGTCAGTCTAAAGCGCTGAGAGAATAATTTATTTAACTGAGTCACCACAAACCTGGTGACAACTCATGGTCAGGCACTACTTGGGGACACAAGGCGGGAGCTCAGAGTCTGAAGGGGAGATGCACTGATAGCTTCAGAAAGGAGCTCATATTTCAGTTGGATTTTGAAAGAGGAGTAGAGGTTTCTCAGGTGGAAAAGCAGGAGAAGGGCCTTCCAGGTGGAGGGAAGAGTAGGTGCAAAGACCCAGAGGCATGAAGGGGTTTGGTGAGCTCAGGAAACACAACCCAGGACAGTGCAATGCAGGTAACTGTTTTGTGTTTTCTTTTTTTTACACATTAGTATTGTTTGTTTATTTATTTATTTATTTGTGGCTGCATTGGGTCTTCGTTGCTGCGTGCGGGCTTTCTCTAGTTGTGGCGAGCGGGGGCTACTCTTCGTTGCGGCACGTGGGCTTCTCATTGTGGTGGCTTCTCTTGTTGAGGAGCACGGGTTCTAGGCGCCTGGGCTTCAGTAGTTGTGGCATGCGGGCTCCATAGTTGTGGCTCGTGGGCTCTAGAGCGCAGGCTCAGTAGTTGTGGCACACGGGCTTAGTTGCTCCGCGGCATGTGGGTTCTTCCTGGACCAGAGATCAAACCCGCATCCCCTGCATTGGCAGGCAGATTCTTAACCACTCAATGCAGGTAACTGTTGAGGGTAGTGGCTCCAGAGGAGTTAGAATAAGACCATGTTATGAGGAGCTGAAACATCTGAACCTTATGGTTGATAGGAAGTTAGCAAAGGCTTTGATTCCATGGATGGGCATAAGCAGACCTACAGTTCAGAAAATTCATGCCAATGACAATGTTGCTGAGAAAACTGAAATAATCAAAAGGGACTTCCTCCAGCTCCCATCACCGCATCTACCCACATGCCAGCACCTGCCCACATACCTGCCTTTCTACTGCCACCACCGATAAACTGAGGGTTCTCCTCTCTAAAATCAGCCCTCCTCGTGTGCACCACATCACACCCCCTCCTTCCTACCCAAAGACAAGGCTCCAGAAATTCTCCCCCTCTTGCCTATATTAACAAATACTATCTTTCTACAACATCATTGCTATTAGCCTGCAAATATCCTGTTATTCCTCCTGTCTTGAGAAATCCTCTCTCTCTCTTTTTTTTTTTTTTTGCGGTACACAGGCCTCTCACTGCTGTGACCTCTCCCGTTGCGGAGCACAGGCTCCGGACGCGCAGGCTCAGCGGCCACGGCTCACGGGCCCAGCCGCTCCGTGGCACGTGGGATCTTCCTGCACCGGGGCACGAACCCGTGTCCCCTGCATCGGCAGGCGGACTCTCAACCACTGTGCCACCAGGGAAGCCCTCTCTTTTTTTTAAATTTATTTTTTATTGACGTATAGTTGATTTACAATGTTGTATTAGTTTCGGGTGTACAGTTATACATATATACTCTTTTTCAGGTTCTTTTCCATTATAAGATATTGAATATAGTTCCCTGTGCTATACAGGAAGTCCTTTGTTTATCTGTTATCTGTCTCATATATAGTAGTGTGTATATGTTAATTCCAAACTCCTAATTTATCCCTCCCCCCCATCTCCCCTTTGGTAATCATAAATTTGTTTTCCATGTCTGTGGGTCTACTTCTGTTTTGTAAATAAGTTCATTTGTATCACTTTTTTTAGAGTCCGCATATAAGTGATATCATATAATATTCGTCTCTGTCTGACTTACTTCACTTAGTATGATCATCTCTAGGTCCATCCATGTTGCTGAAAATGGCATTATTTCATTTTTTTTATGGCTGATTAGTAGTCCACTGTCTCTATATACCACATCTTCTTTATCCATTCATCTGTTGATGGACATTCGGGTTGCTTCCACGTCTTGGCTATTGTAAATAGTACTGCTATGAACACTGGGGTGCACGTATCTATTTTTTTATTCTTTTCCACCCGGCATGCGGGATCTTAGTTCCCTGACCAGGGATCGAACCCATGCCCCCTGCAGTGGAAACACGGAGGCCTAACCACTAGACGGCCAGGGAATTCCCAACATGTATCTTTTTGAATTAGAGTTTTCTCCTGACATATGTGCAGGAGTGGGATTCCTGGATCATACGGTAGCTCTATTTTTAGTTTTTTAGGAACCTCCATTCTGTTCTCCACATTGGCTGCACTGGTTTGCATTCCCACCAAAAGTGTGGGAGGGTTCCTTTGAGAAACCCTCTCTTGACCCACTTCTCCTTCCAGCTACTGTCCCATTTCTCTCTTCTTTACAAGACACCTTGAAAAAGTTGTCATGGTTAATGTCACCAATTCCCCTTCTTGTCCTCTCCCTAAAATTCAATCCAACCAGGCTTTCCCCCTCTCCACTCCACCGAAACTGCTCTGATCAAGATCCCAAATGACTCTGATTAACATCTGGAATTACTAACTTGAACGGTCAATTCACAATCCTTATGTGACTTGACCTCTCCCGACTCCTAGAAACACTTTCTTCACTTGGCTCCCAGGACCTCACACACTCCTAGACTAGACTAGATTTCTTCCTAGGACTGATTGGTCCTTGTGTTTCCTGTTTGGGTCCCCTCTGGCCCCAGCCTCTTCATGCTGTTAAGTCCTAGGACTCAGACCTCAGCCCCCTCTCTATCTACATTGACTCCTTGATGAGTTCACCCATTTACACACCAGCAACTCTCAATTTTATATTTCTAGCCCAGATCTCCCCACTGAACCTGAGGCTTAGTTATCCGACTGCTTTCTCAACACCCTCATTTAGATGTCTAATAATTACCTCAAATTTATCATGTCCAAAACTGGGTTCCTGGTATTCCTCCCCAAGCCCGCTCCTTCTGCAGCCCTCCCCAGCTCAGTTCATGCAACTCCATCCTTCCAGGCCAGACACTTCAGAGTCATCATCAGTAATACTTCTTTTTCTCTTGAGCCTCACATCTCATCTGCTAGTAAATCCCCTTGGCTCCAACTTCAACATATATCCAAGATCTGACACAAGTTCCCACTTCCATTACTGCCACCCTGGTCCAAGCCATCTCATCGGGGTTATTATCATCTAGATTATCGCAAGAGCCTCCTAAGTAGTCTCCCTGTTTCAACCCTTGCTCCCCACCCCCTAGTTTATTCCCCACCCAGTAGAGAATGAGCCTTTTAAAACTAAGTCAGGTCACATTGCTCATAACCTTCCAATGGGTCTTCGTTTGTCTCAGAGTAAAGCCCAACGTTTTTACAAATGACCAACAAGGCCCTATATAATGGCCTTCCATTACTTAGTATGTTTTTACATCTGCCTCCCTTTGCATGGATGTTAGCTTCACATGGGCAGAGGATTTTGTCTGTTGTCAGCACTCAATCCATGTTTGTTGAATGAATAAATGAATGAATGTAGAAGAAGGACCAGAGTAAGGAGAGGCTAGAGGATGGGGACCAGTCATGAGGTACTGGAATTGTCCAGGTGAAAAGTTATGAGACGTGGAATCGGGAAAACATAATGGGAAAAGCATGGCGGAATGTAGTTCAGAGACATTTTTGCCCAAAAATTTACCAGCCATGGTGACCAAATCAATGTTGAGGATAAGGAGGTGGGCAGGGGTCAAAGAGACTCTCCAGCTTCTGGCTTGAACAATAAGATAGGTAGCAGAGAGGTAAGGCAGAGGGGCAGCTCTAGAGTTTGGGTTTGAAAATGTTGAGTTTAGGAAATATTCACTAAGTAGTTAGAATAACTATAACCAAACCCCTCTTCTTTTTGGAAGCTACTTAACTGAAAATATACATGGTTTATACTATTGTTGTATAGTTCCTCTTGGTTAAAATAGCAATTCTTCCCGTGTAGTGATCATTATTAGTTAGAAAGCAGCTAAGGCATGCTCAATGACCCAGTTATGCTTATTAGATGATATGATTTAAAAATAATTTTTTCATATGATACAAATAATATATATTCATTGCCAAATGGTCACAGGAAGTTAAATGTTTCTCTCTCCAAGAGGTGGTAAACCATCCAAACTGTTGGTAAAACTTGGTGATAACAAATTCTTTAATTTATATTAATTTGGTGAGTCACATTTTTTTTTTAGTAATTTACAAATGTATTCCTTACTCAAAGCCAGAATCTTCTAATTACTCTGAGCTGAGAACCTAGCCTTCTTTCAGTGGCGCTTCCCCCATGACGGCACGGCAGATGCCACCACCTCCCACCCTCTGCCCTGGCACTTGGTATGACGTTGCTCATAGAAAGCTTGTGTTGTGCGGCTGCCAGTCACCTGCCGGCTCCAGGTGGAGGCTGTGGTCAAGTCTACTGACTAGAACCCACTGGATGCAGAAGAGCTGAGATTTCCTGGAGCAGAGAATTCCAAGTAAGCTTCAGGATGAAAGTGGGAAGAAGAAAGCAAGCTCTCTCCCGCCATCATTTGGACTAGAGCAGCAATCGACGGTGAAACTTTGTAGAGAAAAAAGAAATTCACTTACCTTTTCTAGGAAAGGATGAAACTTTTTAACAGGCAGAGAAGTCGGTCTCTTATGCAGGTCTTTTCATCTTCAGGGAGGGAGCTGAAGTGTGGCTGCATCAGAAGACTTGGAATCTCGTAACTGAGAGCCACTCAGCCTCACTGAGCCTCAGTTTCCTCATCTATAAAATGGGAGAATTACACTGACTCTCAAGGTTGGTGTGAGATGCAATGACGTTACATGAACGAATGTTTCGTAAACTCAAAGTGCCTTATACCTGCTACCGGAAGCCTCCTGGTTCAAGTGCAGGGTACTTTGGTACTCATGGGAATAAAACAGCTTTACTCAGTCTTTTCTAACATAGCTCTCTCCTTCTCCCCATACCTTCATCCCAATTTCCAGTCCCTTATTGTGCTTTTTCTTCATAGCAGTTAGCACGACCTGAAAATGTACTTATTTATTCTCTCTTCCCGTTACACGCCCAGCTCTGTGAGAGCAAGACTCTGCTGTCTTGTTCACCACCGACTCTCCAAGTGCCCAGAAGGCCTGATGTATAGTAGATGCTTAAAAAGTAGCTGTGAAACGTGGAAAGGTAGATGCATAACCTGACACTTCCAGGAGCAAGATAGCATAGCGGTCAAACAGCGGCTTCTCAAAATTTAGTTTGCTTGTTTTAAAGGCAGGTGCCCTGCCCCAGCACCAAGAGATTCTGATTAATTAGGACTGGCAGGCCTACTGAATTTGCTTGTTTTAACAAGCGCCCAGGGTGATTCTGTTGCAGATAGTCACTCTGAATCAAGACAAATATTGTTCTGACTCCAGCCTGACACTTACTAGCTGTATGACCTTAGGGAGGTAACTTCTTAACTCCTCTGAGCCTGTTTCCTTATCTGTAAAATAGGACTGACAACATTCCCACAGAGCTGTTATGAGAAATAAATTAGGTAATGGATGTAAAGTTCTTGGCCCAGTGTCAGTTATGCAGTTAGCTGCCATTATCATTATCATTACAGATTACTTTATTGTTATGCCCTGGCAGGAGAAGAACCTTCTTGGAGAATTGCTCTTCAGAATCTCCTCAAAGTGTGGTCTGGACCAACAGCATCACCTGGGAGCTGGTTAGGGATGCAGAATCTCTGCCCCACTCCAGACCTGCAGACTCAGAATCTGCATTTTAACAAGATTCCAAGGTGATTTGTTTGCAAGTACAAGTTTGAAAAGCACCGCTCAAAGTCACACGTACTGTTTTCTCCTGTCTCTAATTTCAGAGTCTGACCAGGAGGTGGGTAAGCCCCGGCATCGTAGAGTCTGAATCCTTCCTCTTAGTGAAGAGAAGCTCCCACCCAGCTCACTGTAGGTGCACCTCCAGCTGAGGACCTGAGGGGGAGGAATTCTCTCACAGAACCCTGACTAACAGCCTCTGTGGAGCCAAGGGATGAATCCAAACTTCAGCTTGCTTTCTCAACCATCCCGGGACTGCTCATACCTGGCAGAACCTCGTACCAAAGATGGAAGAAGCCCGTCCCCCAGAGAACAGGGCAGAGACTCCCCATTTCCCTGGAGCCAGGTCCCCAGCTCCAGCCTCGCTGACCCTGACTGGTTTTGGGATGAGCACATCCAGGCAAAGAGAGCCAGAGTAGAGACCATCGTCCGAGGCATGTGCCTCTCCCCTAACCCTCCGGTGCCAGGCAATGCCCCAGCCAGGGACAGCCCGTGCTGCCCAGAGAAGGCCCGGGAGCGGAAGAGGAAGCAGAATCTTCCCGTGCAGCAAGGCCCCCTGAAGCCAGGCCCTGCCGGGGACCGGGGAAGCAGGAAGGGGGGCCCTCGGGTGAGAGAACAGCTTCACCTGCTGAAGCAACAGCTAAAACACCTGCAGGAGCACATCCTGCAGGCTGCCGAGCCCAAGGCCCCAGCTCAGGGCCCGGGAGGCTCAGAGACAGGGAAGGCCCCTCTGAGTGTAAAGCAGAGGGATGGCTCTGGGTCTAGGTCCTGGGCTGTGCACAGTGACCACCGCCAGGGTTCCAGAGGGGACCTCTCCAGGGTGGAGAAGCACAGAGTGCCTGAGGTCAAACACCAGTCTGAGGAACCCAGGCTCCTTCCTTCTGGAGCGCGAGCTTTGCTGGAGATTCTGAAGAAAGAATTGACGGGGGCCATATCCCAGGCTGTGGACTCAGTATTACAGAAGGTGCTATTGGATCCATCAGGCCACCTGACTCACCTGGGCAGAAACTTCCCGGGACTGGTGCCAGACGGTAGAAGCGAGCCCTCGCCTCCTGAGGGAGGTGGCTGTAAAGATCCCCTTCCTCTGGCTGCCTTGCCCAGGAGGGCCCAGCCACAGACAGGGGCTCCACTGGGAAACTTATCTCTGGCCAAGTCTCTAGATTCTCCCGGGTACCCTGTCTCTCCGAGAATGATCCCCAAACCCTGTCAGGGTCCCCCAGCAAACTGTCCCTTGACTGTGCCTGCCCACATCCAGGAAGATCAGATTCTCAGCCAGCTACTGGGCCATAGGCCCAGTGGCCACTGGAGGGGCAATCTTCCGCAGGACTCTTCTCCCCAGAGCCACCCCTCCTCAGAGGCGGCCCTGCAACCTTGGCAAGCTGCCAAACTGCGACCACTGGCTTTGAGCCAGCAACAGTGCCCCTGGCTCTTCAAGTCCACCTGTTTGGAAAGACTGCCCCTCGTTCCCTCAGTGAAAATGGAGCAAGGTGGCCTGCAGGCCGTCACGGACGCACTTCCTTTCTCTTCAGCCCTTTACATATCCTTTACTAGTAATCGAAGTTCTCGTTGTCACAGCCCAGAGAGACAGGAAGTCTGGACGATGAGGGGAGGGGGGGACAAATAAGTACCCAGCGCAGGGAACGGCTCTTCTTTCCCGGTGGTCTTCTTAACGTTGCTTCTGGGCCTCCCTCCCCTGTGGCTCGTATTTGCTAGGCTCCTGAGAAAGTGGTGACCACAGCCTGGGATTTAAGGATGCTTGGAGGGGTCTGTCACCTTCCTCTGTGACACATCAGATTCTACCACTACTGACTGAGTCCTTTGGGTCTGAAAGGGTTTTGTCTGTTTTTAAACCCAAATTGGCTCCCAAAATACCCTGTGGAAGGAAAAAACCCCATCATTTGGTTGTCAGCTGCCCATAGACCTTGGCACAGCGGGTCAAAGGAATGGCCTCACTTGAGGCATGGCTCCTGGAGCCTCTTGGCTTTACAGGCAAAAGGCGTGCTCTGACCAGATAATTCACGGGGAAGAGACGAGGGACCAGAAACTTCTGGAGCAGATGGGAAAGGGGAAGTTTTCTGCAGGGACTAGACCTGAGGGGTGAGCTGAAAGAGGTAAGAAGATTTCAGTTTAAGGACTAGCTTCTAAGCTGCAGCTGAGGAGAGAGCATAGGGCTGCACACATGTGGAGGAAGAGGAGGCCCCCATGGGGAAGCCTGCGGGGCCCAGGCTGGTCTGAGAGGGTCCGAATCTTTTTTTTTTTTAATTTTTATTTATTTATGTATTTTTGGCTGCGTTGGGTCTTTGTTGCTGTGCGCGGGCTTTCTCTAGTTGCGGTGAGTGAGGGCTACTCTTCGTTGTGGTGCGCGAGCTTCTCATTGCGGTGGCTTCTCTTGTTGCGGAGCACGGGCTCTAGGTGCGTGGGCTTCAGTAGTTGTGGCACTCAGGCTCAGTAGTTGTGGCTCGCAGGCTCTAGAGCGCCGGCTCAGTAGTTGTGGCACACAGGCTTAGTTGCTCCGCAGCATGTGGGATCGTCCCGGACCAGGGCTCGAACCCGTGTCCCCTCATTGGCAGGCGGATTCTCAACCACTGCACCACCAGAGAAATCCCAAGGGTCTGAATCTTATTGCATCATCTTTGCAACCCTTAGGCAGACCCCACTCTTAAACAGTTTTTTCTTCAGAGTAACTCTCCCTCAGGATGTTAACAGTTGTTGAAGTAGGAGAAAAAGTAGCTTGGGTAAATAAACACTGGGTTAGTTCCATTACTGCGGGACTTCTCAGAGCCATGCTTAAGTCCAATGAAAAGCTCTAAGAGGAGAATGCATGCAGCCCCAAACTCATATGACCAAAGGACCCTTTTCCAACAGGCCTCTGTAGGACTCAAGTTCCTGAGAACATATTTTGGATGTTGCTTTTTTAGGGAGCCAAGCTCACGCTGCTGCTTCTCAGGGACAGCCTTACGTCGAATCTCCTTGTGCCTGTGGAGTCACACAAGCAGGTGTGAACAGTCGTGCCCTCTACCTGGCAAGCAGTGGTGAGGACGCAGGATGGGATGGGGCCAGCTCACTACCACGCCAGGCCCGCCCTTGTGTCCTAAATGCTATGAGCACCCCCTGCTGGTCACAGGTGTTAGAAACACTCCCAAAGCTCTGGCCCCGCTGGCTGCTTTCCTGGCAGGCAGTGAGCAGCTACAAAACCAACGCTGAGAGCACCTCACCAGCCACCAGTAGGCATAGAGATATCAACATAGGCAGAATTTCTCGTCAGGTGATAGCCCTCTGTGAGGAAAGCTATCTGTCGGGCCTTTGATAAGAGGCTACTGGTTAAGACTCTCTGTCAAAGTCAGGTGGTGGAAGAACCTCAAGGGCTCAGTCCCCAGAGATTCTCTGCTGTCCTTCCCCTGTGAGGGGCACCTGGCCCTGAGAAATACACACACAGGGGTGTGCCTGGCCCTGCCTCGACGTGAGGATTGGGCTCCAAGAGCTTCAGGAGGTTTCGGGGGGCACCCGGGTCAGGTACTTGGCTACCTTTGGAATGGTTGGGGGCCCCCAGGCAGCATCCTGGCCCCAATTATTCCCTCATTCCAGCATTAGAGATTTATTCCTCTGGGCCATGAAAGCCACCTAAGAGCAAGTTCTTCACGTGGCACGTGGAATACAATGTTGAATGGATAAGGTTCTTGCTCTCAAGGACCTGCACATTCACATGATACCCCTGTGAAACAGGTAGAGCAGGTATGACGATGAGACAATGATGATTTACTGCACACCTTCTCTGCGGCGGGCACTGCGACTCGCAGTTTCCCTGCTCACCCCCTTAGCCACAATTCTGAGACACAAAACGCTCTGAAAATCTCTATTTCTTTCCCCTAAGGTTGATGGGAACTCACTTGGTTGCAGAACCTGACCTGCACTGATAGGAGGCTATTTATAGACTATCTCACTTAGCATAATTAGTCATTGATTTTGCTGTGGGAATATTAAATGGATTAGACTCCTGCCACAGACCCTGCTGTGGGTGTTAACTAACACATCGTACATGCACCGTATTACCTTTATAAAATAACAGGGATTCTGAAGTCTGGCCTCCATTTGGCCCAGAGTTTCAGATAACGGATTGTGGGCCTGTGTTATCTTACCCTCCTCAATCATCCACTCTAGATCAGTATCAGGGAGGCAGAGACAGAGAAGCAAAATAACTTGCCCAAAGTCAAAGACAGACACATGCAGAGACAGGATTCAAACCCAAAATCTGACTGCTAAGCACAAGCTTCAACCACTACACTCCACAGTTTAGAAATGAGGCCCAGAGAACATAAGTGGCTTGCCCAAGGTCACACAGGGTCTTGGTGGCAAAATCTGTATCTGAAACTGGGTCTTTGGACTCAATCCAGGATTCTGTCCACAGCATTTATGAAGGATAAGAAGTAGGGCCAATGAGGCAGGGAGCAGGGGCCTCCTGGACAGCAGCCTGGGTGACTGGCCAGCTATAATTATAATCAGTTGCTTGGTTTCCTTCGGGTAAACTGACATATCCTACTGAGAAGTCTTTATTGTCCTAAGGCTACAGCTCAGGCCTGAGCTCCAGGGTAACTCTGTATGCTTGCACTCAGCCCTAGGATTGTTCCTGGGAATGCTAAGTGTTCTTGTGTAAGAGTCTTTTATTTCCCTCTCACCCTGGTGCTAGTTTTCACACCACAGCCCCCTACTCTTATTAAAGGGGAAGGAATCTGTTCCCAGAGTGAGGAATGAGTTGGAATAGAATTGCCATATTTGTGTATGGATTAAAGTTGACCATTTAATCACTCCCTCATTCCTTCATCCAACAAACATTTATTGAGCACCTACTATGTTCCTAGCACCGGGCTAGGCACGTGGAATACAAAGATGAAAGGATAAGGTCTCTGCTCTCAAGGAGCTAACAGTCTAAATGGGGAGACAAACATGCAATAAAATTCCAATAGTGTCATTGTTACAAAAAAAGGTTTACACAAAGAGTGTTGGTAGCCCAGGGTAAGGAAGGCCTAATTTGGCAAGAAAAGGTTTCACAGCAGAGGGAACATCTGATTTGAGATGGGAAGGATGAGGGAAAATTCTGCCAGGCAAATGGAGAGCAGTTGCAGCCCAGCAATTCAAGCTTCTTGAGCCAAAGTTAACTGAGATCTGGTACTCAGTCTGGTTAGATGCTCGTTGGCGTCAACACTGCAAAGGCAATGATGAGAGCCAGAATGGGGACCATCTAGTCGACTCCTCTCATTTTACAGATGAGGAAACTGAGGCAGAGAGAAGTAAATCTCTACCTGAGGTTTTGAAATGGTTTATCTGGGAGAGAGTTGCCATCTCTTCCCATCGTATTGTGAAAGCACACACACAGTACAACAAACTGTATTTGATATCGCATGTGCCATAGAACTTCTACACATCAAAATGCTTTATAAATTCTGCAACTTTACTGTACATATATGGTATTCAGCATCTGGAAAGAAAAAGCTTATCTGATCATACTTGCTAGAGGCAGAAAAACAGAGCAAATCCATCATTCAACCAGAAAAAAATAAAATAGAAACCATAAGGAACAGGGCAATTTACTATTTGGATAATTTGACAAAATTATTTGATAAACTGGTATTAGTTTTCCTTGACCCTGGGATAAATCCAGGAGGGCCTCAACCCTGGTCACTTGAAGAAGGCCAAACTAATGTTTTTCTTCACCCGCTATCCCAGTTCCAACCTCCTGAAGGCTTATTTTCCTGATGTTCAGGTAAACTCCTTCAACTCAGTTTCAGCCTCTGCAAAACTCCCAAGTGGCAGCGGGTTTTTCCCATGTGCGGCAAGTCCTAGGTCATCATATGTGCACTTTAGCTCCCCTTCATGTTGTGGATGGAACTGGTGGCATTTTTGGTCTGGGCTGAGAAACTGCCTGAATCATCAGGGGTAACTTTGAGGGTAGGAAAGTTGGGTGTCTGAATCTAAGCTTTTGAACTGTAGGTATACCCAGAAACATACGGGGAGAGAGGCAGGGTTAGAAAGAACACTAGGAAATGGCGTCTTTGGCCTAGTGTTCTGTCTTTGCTGGGGACGCTATGAAAAAAAGAGTGAGTGTATCAAGAGTTGGACACTGTCCCTGTCAACTTTACATTCAAACTGCTGTGTTTCAAAATCGACTGAAGGTGCATACAGATCAATGTGACAATAAGAAAAATCAAGGTCTGGTGGTTGGAACCAGGCCTTGCCTGTTTCCATAAAGTCTCTGAGGGCCTCCTTTACCCTGGGTATTGGGTTAGGGGCTGTTAATACTTTGTATCTATATCATCCCTTTGCTGTTTTTGAGCTCTTGCCCTCATATCCAATTGCTCGGTTGATCCCCGCACCAAGCTCTCATTCTGATTCATTCCGCAACTCTGAGTTGCCAGTAAATGGCTCTCTGATCTACACCTTTACCCCTTCCTTGGCTCTTTACCTGGCAGAGGGCTCTGGGGCTGCCATGCAGTCTACCTGGGTGCAGCAGAAGCTGGGACTACACTAGTCTTGACCCTGGACCCTCCCAAAGTCACACTTCAAGAGTGAAAAACCTTTATAAATCTAGGGTATAAAATACATTTTCTAATGGGCATTATGGCCTAATTCAGATTTTTCTGTGTATAACTGTATAGGCTTAGAAAACAGCTGCGGCTTCTTTTTTAAAGAAAGCCCTTTTAAGTGTTGCTTGAAGCCATTCTTGTTAACCCTTGTGTTGAACTGGAAGCTGACAGTTCTGACCGAGCACCTCATGGCAAACGTCTGAGTTCATGGACCCTGTTGTTTGTACAGTTCAACCGCTGCATTACCTCCCAGATGATCAAGTGGTTCAGCAACTTCCGTGAGTTTTATTATATCCAGATGGAGAAATTTGCCCGGCAAGCAATTTCAGATGGTGTCACAAATCCCAAAATGCTGGTGGTTCTCCGCAACTCGGAGCTTTTTCGAGCTCTCAATATGCACTATAACAAGGGAAACGACTTTGAGGTAAGATCATGTGCTTGGGTCCCAGGAGGACTGATGAGTGCCTTCCCTTTGTGATTGGAGTTTTAGAAAAGATCCCCTTCCGTGTCTGTCCTTACATCACTGAGAGCAGGGCAGCCTGGGGCCAATCTCTGTACCATCCACAAAGATTACAGCCTGCACATCTTCTCTTAGGCAACTGATGGATGCTGCAAACTGAATGTACAGCCAGTCTTTATTCATAAACTTGGCCAGAGGTCAGCTGTTATGCCATTTTAGACAATACTCTGTAATGACCGAGTTACACAGCCTGTCGACCTTCTCACCTTAGCGCCAGGAGGCCCAGGACTGAATGCAGGGCTCAGCTGCAGCGCCTAGTCTTGGCCTAGGTTTTCTTTACAACAGTCTCTGTTCTTTCAATCATTTGGTTCTTATCTTCATTCTCCCTTGAACAGTTTTATCTGTGGGTCTCCCATGGCAAGTCACCTCAAATCCTTTCTGGAAATAATAAACAATCCTCAAGCTTCTCAGTCCTTTGGGGATCTCTGTGAAGGCACGCTGGTGGCACCGTAGAGGTAAAGCGTCAGTAAAGGGTGAGCAGGTGGCCTAAGTGTCGCTGGTGAGAACTCGTAATCTTCCTTGTGTGTGGCTGACAGCTCGGTTAGGCTGGCATCTTGTTCTGCAGGTGCTGGGTGTGTCTGGTCACTGACTACACTTCCCTCTTCTCGCATTTCTCACTTGACTGTGATCACAAAGCAGTGTAATGACACCTCCAAAAAAGAGAAGCACTGCTGGCATCCACTGGTTAGATGCTCCATCAGAATATGTTCGGAAACCTAAGCCTACCTGTGGGGAAAATGGACCACGCCTCCTTTGTGAGGCTCGTGGGGGTCAAGGCATGTGGATGGGAGGCGGCGCTGCCACGTCTTTCCACGTGCGGGCGTCATCTGGCACGCAGTGGTGGCAAGCCCCAGGCCAGGCTGGATCTGGAGGCCCTGTAGGATGTCCCATCATTAATGGTGCCAGTCTGGGTGAGGTCCTGGAACATCTTCTTGAGGCCCCCCACACCCCTGCAAGCCTCCTGGTTGGCTTTGGGAGCAGGAATGATTCCAAGTCCTTCGAACCCAGTCCCAAAAGATGGCAGAATGAGGTACGACAGTCGTAAGCTTGGGGGCAGTTCTTTCCACATGAGGCACTAAGGAAAAGAATACGAAAAACCTCTTCTGAACCACAGATTTAACTTCAATCAGAGTCAGTTTCCCACTTACTAAAAACGCCACTCATTAGTGGAATCAGCTACTCCTGCAAAGGAAGTGTCCCTAATACGCTTTCTCCCAGGGCTGTCTCATCAGTACCATCATTTTAAGGTATGTATTTGATGAGGGAGGAAGAGATTCCACAAGTCAGGGGCCAGTAGAGCAGGGATGCTCTGATCAGCCCACAACCCTAGGAACAGGCAGCATCAGGCAGTGAGGTCTGTATGGTGCCAGTGCTTCACAGCCTCACGTCTTTTCTTCCTTGTGGGTCTCTTTGGGAGTGCAGGTCCCAGATTGCTTCTTGGAAATCGCCAGCTTGACATTACAGGAGTTCTTCAGGGCTGTCTCCGCAGGCAAAGACTCAGATCCTTCCTGGAAGAAACCCATTTACAAAATTATTTCGAAACTGGACAGTGACATCCCAGAGATATTCAAATCTTCCAGCTATCCCCAGGAGCTGTTTCGGAATTAAGGTCCCACAAAGTGAGGGGCGACTGGCCTGGGTTTCCTGGGTTTATCTTAAATGGCAGTCAGTACAGCTGTAGTCATATAAAAAGAGCATAAGGAGAAACCCCTCAAATAGGTACCATTACCATTTTTGATCATTTATTTCCTTTTCCAGAATTACCAGAGGTTTAACATTAACTATAAAATATTGTAAAAGGAACACAACAGTTTGGAACCAGAAGTATCTCCACGCCACTGTTTCCAGGTATCATGACCCTGGGAACTTGCAGGTGTCTCTGCATCTGTAACATGAGGTTGTATGGATAAAAAGACATGTCCTAAAGTGCTCTGTGAAATGTTTCTCACTACACAAATGTTATTTTTTTTCTCCTTCATCTTTCAGATAAGGCTATCTTATTTGGGGTTTTTATAAATTGCTGTTTCGAGTTACCTATTTATCAAGCTCCACTTATTTGAAAGACACTTTCAAATACATTACCTTTAAGCTTTTTACCCTGAAACATTTTTAAAACAACCAAACAGAAGTTTTAGAACTGTAAGATAACTCGCCAAAGGCTATGAGGCTAGGGCATTTGGGTTGGTAGGGGCAGTCAGGAGTGTGGAGGAACCCATGGCCTTCTGATGCCAGGCTGCATGTGGACCACCTCATGCTGCCGCCCATGCTCTCACACAGGCCACCATCCCCGGTGAGCATCCAGCACTGATGCGGCACTAGCTTCTGACAACCCCTGCCTGGCACTTAGGAGTGCTTCATCACCCGGATGTCCACCGATCGTTCCAGCAAAGCCGACACAAACTTTCTGCAGGACCTGAGTGTTGCTGTACATTCACATTTATCTGCTGGAAGAGTTTATCAGCTGAATAACCCACACAGTCTCTAGGTGACCAATGCAATTAATGCCCCAACTTCCCATGTGCAGAAGAAACTGAACTTCAGACCACGAAAGCTAGAAGGGCCTTAGGGGCTCATCTGGCCTACCCTGCTTAAAAGAGGAAGGAGGAATGAAGCCCAGATGCGAGGCTTTGCACAGACCGTGGATGGCTTAAGTGGGACAAATACAGCATCACACAGCAATGGAAATTCTCCTGCTCCATAAGGACATTACAGCCCATGGTCAATCTTTCACAGATAAAGGAATTCATGAAATCAACATTCCTTTCACCTACTGCTCCAACACAAATTGTGACTTGCTCTGAGCATATAGGCAAGACATCTGCAAAGCTGAGTAACTGTATCTAGCTTCCCAGCTAGTCAGGGTCAAGTCTTTGAAAGGATGCCAAAGGTGCGCAGGCCAGGATAGGCGTCACAGAGCTTGAGCTCTGTGCTCTGATTAAGGGGTGTCTGTGACTTCGTTAGTTTACTTCTTTTCCCTCTGTGCAAAACAAGTTTCCACATTTAACTACTCCACTTCCTTGACTTTTCAGGTCAGCTGGATCAGATAAGATGAAATCCCTAAATTATTGCTAGATGTATCAACATAAAAAGGTAGGAAAGACGACTTTCTTTTGAATTTTCTCTTACTCCAAATAGCTAAGAGGAAAAACAAAACAAACATACTCAGCCCAAGCCAGTCTTTTTGGGCTGCTTTAAGGCTATTTGTAAGTGTCCTTCATCACATCCAGCTGCACTCAGATGATCTTTGCCCTATTTTCTCCCACAATGTTCTCTTCACAAAAATGAAGGACTCCGCCAAACCTCAGTTTTAAAAGCAAGCAGGCACTGAGTATCCTGAGCAAGGGCAATCAGGCATCTGTGTTTGGGGACAGAAGAACCTGCTGTCCAGAGTGACATTACATAGTTATTTAAGACATTCATGGGAAACAATTCCAAGTTCACATGATTGTCCAATATGAACAGCCACTTTCTGTCCCAAACCTGAAATTCATTAGTTTTAAACACTGAGCCAAGCCACCTCCAGGGCAGTGAACCTTGTCCCAGGGACCAATTAGATGAAATGTACAACTCAAATTGAAAACATTTGGGTACTGCAGTCTTTCCAGGAAGTGTTCTCTAACCACTGAGCTAAACACACAAGAATGCATAAATATATATGCTCTGCCAACAGAAGAATTCTAGTTTACTATATTTTTCTGTCTCTACCAAGTATGGTGGGAACACATTCGAGCATAAGCTGAGATGGTTATTGTGTTCTTTTAGCAGTCATAATATTGCCAAAGGTCTGCTTATTCTTTCCATCAAGGTGTTATGTGGATATACCCAAATTAGACATGCTCAGTGTCTGGTCAAATACTGCATAATTGTCCAATCCTTCTTTGTTGGACAGCAGGGGCTGGACTGTGGTTTAAGATGATGGCACTATTGAGGACTTAATATCCAATGATCAATTGAAAGCAGGCAGTTAACTGGCATTCCATGCAGAAAAATGTTCATTAGGACCCTTTATTTCAAACATGGTTGTATACAGTATACACAGCTCCAGACCGGATTCATACGGTGAAGAGGCGAAAGGCATCTCCTAGGTATATAAGGGGCTACCCTAGCCATTTTCTTTCCATCAGAGGAAGGGCATACCTGGCAGCGATAGCACAGCACTCTTTAATAAAGTTCTGCACCCCAGACCCAGGGAGGTACACAGGTCCACTTTTAAAAATTGTCTTTGTTTTCAATGACGTAATATAGAATCCTCAGAAAGAATAATTTAAAATAAGGCTTCCATAACATAATTTTACATGTGCCTTTAAGAAAATATTTCTTTTAAAATCTTTATAAAATTGGCTGAAATTTTGGTAACCAGTTTCCTGGATGAAGTATATATTCTAAATGTTCATATTTATTTATTTATTTATTTTTTTGGCGGTACACGGACCTCTCACTGTTGTGGCCTCTCCAGTTGCGGAGCACAGGCTCCGGACGCGCAGGCTCAGCGGCCATGGCTCACGGTCCCAGCCGCTCCGCGACATGTGGGATCCTCCCAGACCGGGGCACGAACCCGCGTCCCCTGCATCGGCAGGCAGACCCTCAACCAACTGTGCCACCAGGGAAGCCCTTTTTTTTTTTTTTTAAGTGAAGTACAGTTGATGTTGTGGTAGTTTTTGGTGTACAGCAAAGTGTAAATGTTCGTAATACTGGATTCTATCGTTTTTCTTTTATAGTTTTGAACCTTTGCTCTGTAAAGCAGATCAAACATAGTTTGATGATGCATGCATTCAAAACAAAACAGAACGTTTAAAAATCCATTGATTTTTTACACAAACTCTATTAGGTAATTTGTTATTTCACATAATACATGTGTATTTGTATTTCACACAATGTAAGATCATTTTCTCAGGACTGAGAAAATCAGAAAAGATAATGAGATAAAGTGATGAGGGGGAGAGCTGAAGTTATAGTTCTGTCAGGCTGATGCTTGTGACAATATGGCAAATGCAATACTTCTCATGAAAGTATATTCTTGGTCAGATTTAAGTATATACAACACACACTGTAAAGACTGAGCTCTGGTTACATATTTGAGAGCATTACTAATGCATGCTGTATCTCTGAGGTAGATCATGGTACCTACACTTAAAACTGTGTACTAAGTGCTCACCCATGGAAAAAGATAATTCTTGAAAAGGGTATTTTTCAGGGGTAGACAATTTCTATAGACCAGAAGAAGCTCTTTCAGACTATATAAACCTAAAGAGTATAACCAAGTGTCCAGGAGTTGAATGCTCAATCATATTCTTTTAGAAAACCAGATGCTAGGCCTCAGAGGAAGAAGGGAATGTCTGATGAAACGTTGAGGGCAGGTACAGACAACGAAAACAGTATAGGAACACCCACTCCAAACCCCACCAGTTTCACATGTCCATCTACTCACACTGAGGAGTCTGCCTGCTCTTTCACCAAGGGTCTCTCGGGGTTATTTGTTTCTAACAATCTTACCCTTCACACTGACAAACTCTTGTTTTGCCATTTCCCAATTCTCCAGCATCACCCCTCAAACAAACGTCAGGTCCTAGAGTCTTCCCTTAGAAAACCCTTTTTCTCCCCATATTTACTGATTTCTGTGGCTCAGACTCCTTATCTCCTTGACAACTGCTTCTCCTTAACTAAGTCTGAAAAGTAAGCAAGCACTGAGTACCTCAAGCAAGAATGTCGTCTCTCCCCTTCCCTTTCCCCCACTTTATCCTCAGCTATCTGATCTGCTGCCCACCCCCCACCTTCACTCTCCCCCTCAACCAATACCTTTCCTAAGTAGAGTTCTGTGGTTAGGTGCATGAGTTCTGGAGTGCCTTGTCATTCTGGCTCAAGTACCTACCAGCTCTGATCTCTGCAAGTTACTTATTCCCTTGGCCTCAGCTTTTCCATTTGTAAAACAGAGATAATAAAATAGTACCTACCTCATAGTACTGATGTAAGTTTTAGGTAAAATCATACATGAAATTCTCAGCACACTCCTAGCGTACAGTAGGTGCTCAGTAAATATTATTAGCTACATTATTACTCAGCGGTCATAAACTGTTAGCAAAATCATGAACTTGTACTCCTAACAGTGAAGGAGAATTATTTCTTAAGAACAGCACTGAT
The DNA here is from genome assembly GCF_003676395.1 of Aethalodelphis obliquidens. Classification (NCBI taxonomy): domain Eukaryota; kingdom Metazoa; phylum Chordata; class Mammalia; order Artiodactyla; family Delphinidae; genus Aethalodelphis; species Aethalodelphis obliquidens. The sequence continues at coordinate 1,028,147 of NW_020837965.1, read as the reverse complement.
GTGTGTGACATTACTGATATAAAACATATTCTGAATTTCATTTTTACTATAACCATGTAGTAACATGTACTAGTATCTGTAAAGATAGCAAAAAACTTAGCTTTAAAGTGGTATGTTAACGTTTTCTGAGAGGTAAACAAAACCCAGCCTAAAAAAAAAGCCATGTGCCATAAACTCTATATGCTTCCCTCACTCTTTATAACAATCCTATGTTGATGTGCTGTTTACCTGACACATGACATAGCTATTATTGCTATTTGCTAGTTGGTTGCTAAGACATCAACCTGCTTTTCTGTAGGCCAATACATTGCCTTTTTGACACCCTTTTAATTATAAGCTTTGTGACTGATGTAGTATTTCTAAAATTATTCAACTTGCTGTCTTCAGCAACTGCTTTTTGAGGCTGTAGCAGTATCCATTGGATAGACTGTTTCTGGCTTGAGTATTTTCTGAATTAACTTCTGCCATTTATTCAAAACATCTTTGTAGTTGTTCCACTTGTTAAAGAGGCTGTTTCATTGTTTTCTTGATTGGGTGGGTGGGTGGGTAGGGGGAGCATGTACTGACACAACCCTGATTTTCCTCTCTTAACCTTTAAAATCCATTTACATTTCCACAAAGAAAAGCTTGCTTTCTTATTGAAAATAACCTGACCTCTTCTCTGGTTCTTTTTCATTTAATAGTCATTAAAGTTGATTATTTTCTTCCTCTGTTCTTTCATGAATATGGGTCCGTGATTACCATTTTCAGAATATTTAAGACTCTAAATGTTTTTTTGGCTACTGTTTCTAAATAAACTGACTTTTTCAAATCAAGATTTATGAGACAATAGGATTATCAATTTGATGCTTTGCTGAATTCTCACTCTATGAATCCCTAACAAAAAAATACACAATTACATTTGGTAGAATATATTCTTTATAAATACCCCAAAGCTGCTTTTATTCAAGATTACTATCTTGGTGTTTAGATACTTTATTCCTCATCGTATATCCCCTTACTTCATCAGGGCTGAGCTTACTGACTCTGGACCAACCAGAACAAACTCCAGAACTCCTCTCCTATGGAACTCTTGCCAAAAATAGTGTCAGAAATAAGAGTTTCTAGAGAAGAGAATGGGGTGCAGGTATTAGAACAGAACACACATATGAACAGTTTTTGCTAGACTGTAGATTTGTCAGCAAATCCTGGGAACAGAAAGCTTAAAATCACTGGACTTACATTCCTAAACACCTTAGTTTTGCTATACTAGATGCAAAGATAATTAAAATCCTCATACCATGTGAATGGTAGTTATGATAATGTATCCTTTCTCTCTTGAGTGAGGCAGAGTTTAATATGTTGACAATGCTGAGAATATGCTATTAAGTGACAGTTTTCACTTCTTTACTATAGAATCATGGCTATTCACTTCAAATGTATCAGGGCATTTCTCTGGCAGATGGACAGTCTTCTCACTGTTTCAGGAACTAGAAAGATGCACTATTTATTGAGCAAATCTCAAATGTTCCAAAACTTGGCAGAAAAAGAACTCCCAAGCATTGAGTCCATTGCTGTTGTACCAGAACTGGTGAATTTGCCCCCAAAATGAAGATCAATAACAGATTTTTCAGCTTTGGGGTATATACTTAACAGTTCACTTCCTTTAAATAAAGTGACCACAATTTACCTTTTCAAAGCATAGTTACTGAGAAACACACTTGTATTGATGATCCCATGAAAAAAAGACCAAAAGCCACTTGAGGTTGCAAAAGCTATGTGGCACCTCCCAGCAATACAAAGTCCTGAACTCAAGTTGGGGATGGGACTACGAGCAAAGTGACTCATTCCATATCTTTTAACAGTTCTTCAAAATCCCATGTGAAGTACTGTATCATGATTATGGTAGTGGTTACGCAAAGCCACACATGATAAAACGGCATAGAATTACACACACATACACACTTGAGTGCTTGTAAAACTGGTGAAATCTGAACAAGCTCTGTGGAGTATACCAATGCTAATTTCTTGGTTCTTATGTACGATGCTAACATAGGGGAGGCTGGGAGAAGGATGCATGAGGACTTCCCTGTACATTTTTTTAAAAAACTTCCCATGAATCTATAATTATTTCAAAATAAAAAGTTAAAGAAAAAAACATAACCCACATAGAATCAGAATCTTTAAGAAAGGGTTCTATTGAAGGAGAGATGTACTCTAAGGAAGAAGCATATAAAGGCCCACACCAGCACAGACTGGAGTGCTTCTATAAGGACACAATTTTCATTCTGTTAGGGTCTGTTTGGTCTTGTTCTGTTCTGAGTACACAGATAATCGAACTATCAGCTAGTTCTGCTCTTTGGGATCAGAAAGAAGTCATGGAAAAACAACCTGTCCTGCGTGCTCACCACACTCCTCATCTGTCTACAACCTCCCCACAAATCACATTTCCCCTCTAAACTTCCAAGTTGAAGTAACATTGTACAGCAATTCATTTCTTTGTACTGTTAGGAATCTTCACAACTGTGAATGTCTTGGCTTGTTTTCAGGCCCAGGGGCACATATGTGTTTTAGATTAAAAGACGTTTTAAATCTTGGCTTTATTTGCTCCCAATAAGCCAGATTCTTCCTGTGCCTAAGCTGTTCCTTGGCTATCAAGGACCTTTGGAAACTAACACTAACTCTTTCAGGCTAGGTGGATTTTATTTTTCACTTTAGGAGTTTCCTATTAACAAATAGCCTTCCTACACCTCCAATTTCTTCCACACTTGCGAAGTTACTGACAGACCAGGGCCTTTGGAAAGTGTGATCAATGAACCTACCTTCAGACGGAGATAAAATAAAATTTAAAACCTCCTTTAGCCTCTACCAGTTCTCAAACTTGGCTACACATTGGAACTACCCAGTGGACTTTAAAAATTACCAGTGTCTGAGTCCCACCTCTAGATTCTGATTTAATTGCTATGAGGTGTAGCCTGAACTTTGGGAGTTTTAACAGATCCCTAGATAATTCTTATATGCAAAGTTTGATAACTACTGCTTTCACACACAACTCTTCACATGGAACACTTTTCATATTTCATCACTCTTCCAAACATGCATAAAGAAAAGAGTAATCATATGCTTTAGTGCTCATGAAATACTAAGCAATTATTCAACTTGAAACATATCAATTCTTGGATTAGGGCCTCCACTGTCAATACCCTTCCCTGACCATAAAACTTTGGGAATGCCTTGTAGAGGCCCTACTGACACGCTCAGGTTCATATCTAATGAAAGCGGAAGGCTCATATGAAAAACAGGAGATCCTCTCTTTTCCTCTCTCTCCCCCTCCCTCTCTGTCTCTGTCCTTCTATATATATATTTTTAAAAACACACTTTATTTTTTAGAGCCATTTTGGGTTCACAGCAAAATGGAGCAGAAGGTACAGAGATTTCCCATATATACTCCCTGCCTCCATTTAAGCACAGCCTTCTCCATTATCAACATCCCCACCAGAGTGGTACATTACAAATGATGGATCTACATTGATATATCGGCATCACGCAAAGTCCATAGTCTTCATTAGAGTTCTCTCGGTGTTGTACATCCTATGGGTTTGAACAAGCGTATAATGATATGTATCCACCATTACTGTATCATACAAAATAGTTTCACTGCCCTAAAAGTCCCTCCTTTTCCATTAACCCCTAGCAATCACACTAATCTTTACTGTCTCCATAGTTTTGCCTTTTCCAGAATGTCATATAGTTGGACTCATGTAGCATTTTAGACTGGCTTCTTTCATTTAGTAATATGCATTTAAGTTTCCTCCATGTCTTTGATGGCTTGATAGTTCAATTCTTTTTAGCGCTGAATAATATTCTATTGTCTGGATGTACCACAGTTTATTTATCCCCTCACCTACTGAAGGATATCTTGGTTGCTTCCAAATTTTGACAATTATAGAATAGAGCTGCTGTAAACATCCATGTGCAGGTTATCGTGTGCCCATAGTTTTCAGCTCCTTTGGGTAAACACCAAGGAGTGTGACTGCTAGACTGTATGATAAGAACACGTCTACTTTTGTAAGAAACTGCCAAACTGTCTTCCAAAGTAGCTGCACCATTTTGTGTTACTACCAGCAATGAATGAGAGTTCCTGTTGCTCCACATCCTCAGCAACATTTGACACCGTCCACGTTCTCGATTTTGGCCATTATAACAGGTGTGTAGTTGTACCTCATTGTTTTAATTTGCATTTCCCTAAAGACATATGATGTGAAGCAACTTTTCATATGCTTATCATCTGTATACCTTCTTTGGTGAGGTGTCAAGGTCTATGGCCCATTTTTAAATTGGGTTGTTTTCTTATTGTTGAGCTTTAAGACTTCTTTTTGATTTTGGATAATAGTCCTTTATCAGATATGTGGTTTGCAAATATTTTCTCCCAGCCTGTGGCCTGTATTTTTATTCTCTTGAATGTGTCTTTAGCAGAGCAGAAATTTGAATTTGAATGAAGCCCAACTTATCAATTCTTGCTTTCCTGGGTTATGCCAAGATCATCTAGATTTTCTCCTATGTTCCCTTCTAGGAGTTTTATGGTTTTGTGTTTTACATTTAGGTCTGTGATCCACTTGGAGTTAATTTTTGTGAAGGGTGTAAGTCTGCATCTAGATTCACTTATTTGCATGTCAATGTCCAGTTGTTCCAGCACCATCTGTTGAAAATACTATCTTTGCTCCATTATATTGCCTTTGATCCTTTGTCAAAGATCAGTTGATTATATTCATGTGCATCTATTTTGGGCTCTCAATTCTATTCCATTTAATTATTTTTGTCTGTTCTTTCACAAATACCACACTGTCTTGATTACTATAGTTGTGTAGTAAGTCTTGAAGTCCAAATTCAAGTAAGTAGTACCGGTCCTTCAATCCTGTTCTTCAATATTGTGTTAGCTATTCCAGGTCTTTTGCCTCTCCATATAAACTTTAGAATCAGTTTGTTGACACCCACAAAAAATTTTGCTGAATTTTGATTGGGATTACATTGAATCTATAGATCAATTTGGGAAGAACTGACATCTTGACGATATTGAGTCTTCCTATCCATGAACATGGAATATCTGTATTTAATTTCTTGCATCAGAGTTTTGTACTTTTTCCTCATATAGATCTTATCTTGTACATGCCTTGTTAGATTTATATGTAAGTACTTGATTTTGGGGGGTGATAATGTAAATGGTATTGTTTTAAATTTCAAATTCCACTTGTTTATTGCTGGTACATAGGAAAGCAACTGACTTTTATCAATTAATCTTGTGTATCATGCAACCTTGCTATAATTACTCCTTAGTTCCAGGAGTTTGTTGATTCTTTCAGATTTTCTACATAGACAACCACATCTTCTGCGAACAGCTTTATTTCTTCCTTCCCAATCCATATAATTTTGTTTCCTTTGTCTTACTGCATTAACTAGGACATCTGATACAATGTTGAAAAGCACTGGTCTGAGGGGACATCCTTGCCTTGTTCCTGATCTTAGGGGGAAAGCTTCAAGTCTCTCACCATTAAGTATGATGAAGTATGTTAGCTGTAGGGTTTTCATAGATATTCTATATCAAGTTAAGGAAGTTCCCCTATATCCCTAGTTAACTGAGAGTTTTACCATGAATAGGTTGGATTCTGTTAAACACTTCTTCTACATCTATTGATATGATGTGGTTTTTCTTCTTTGGTCTGCTGATATGATGGATCATATTAACAGATTTTTGAATGTTGAACCAGCCTTGCATACCTGGTATATTTCCCACTTGGTCGTGATATATAATTCTTTTTCTACATAACTGGATTTTTTTTTTTTTTTTGCAGTACACGGGCCTCTCACCGTTGTGGCCTCTCCTGTTGCAGAGCACAGGCTCCGTACGCGCAGGCTCAGCGGCCATGGCTTACGGGCCCAGCCGCGCCACGGTATGTGGGATCCTCCCAGACCGGGGCACGAACCCACATCCCCTGCATCGGCAGGCAGACTCTCAACCACTGCGCCACCAGGGAAGCCCTGATTTGCTAATATTTTGTTGATTTCTGCATTTCATGAGAGAAATCTGTAGTCTGTAGTTTTCTTGTAATGTCGCTGGTTTTGATATTAAGATAATGCTGGCGTCATAGTATGTTAGGAAGTATTTCCTCTGTTTCTATCTTCTGGAAGAGATCATAAGGAGTCGGTATAATTTCTTTCTTAAGTGTTTGATAGACTTCCCAGTGAACCCATCTGGGCCTGGTGTTTCCTGCTTTGAAAGGTTAATAATTATTGATTTATTTAATAGAAATAGGCCTATTTAAATTGTCTATTTCTTCTTGTGTGAGTTTTGGCTGATTGTACCTTTCAAGTAATTGGTCTGTTTCATCTAGGTTATCCAATTCGTGGTCAAAGAGTTGTTCATAGTATTCCTTTGTTATCCTTTTAATTTCCATGGAATCTGTAGTGACATCTTCTTTCATTTTCAACATTAGTCATTTGTGTAAGGAATATTCTTTTTTTTTTTTTTTTTTTTTTTTGCGGTACCCGGTCCTCTAACTGTTGTGGCCTCTCCCGTTGCGGAGCACAGGCTCCGGACGCGCAGGCTCAGCGGCCATGGCTCACGGGCCCAGCCGCTCCGCGGCATGTGGGATCTTCCCGGACCGGGGCACGAACCCGTGTCCCCTGCATCGGCAGGCGGACTCTCAACCACTGCGCCACCAGGGAAGCCCAGGAATATTCTTTTAATAAAAGTTTTAATACCTAAATAAATGAACTAGATTCTCTTAAGAAAACTGACCTTCACTAAAACAATATATATATATACTTTTTCCTGAAAAGGACACAGTATCAAAACCTACACTTTCCAGGATTATTCAAACTAGTATTTTAAAAAATGTGTGATGTGAGAAAATATTTTCATGGTTCCTGTGGATTCAGCTGTTATAATTCCAAAGGGAGCAGAGAAAGACTTGGAAAAAAGAACTTCATGATTAAGGGAGACTATCTTCTCAACTGAAAATTTAATTTCCCCACCACTGTAACACATCATCCAAAAACATTAATTTTGAACCATGGCTAGAACTCAGAACCTATTTTGCTTACCCATATCAATTCCAAATTAACTGAAAAGGCAGAATTCAAATGACAGCAGCATAGAAAACTAGAATTCTAAAATACCAGAAAAAAGCATTTCTTTTGAAACCCTGGACATTAAGTTCGGACTCTCTCTAAAACACATGGATAGGTAATTATTAGGAGGACATAAAAAATTGTTTCCCTGTGGCCCAGTAATTTAGTTCTGTATTTTCCCTGGAAGATTTGAAGATATACCCCAAAAGGGGCATTTACAAGGATGTTCAATGCAACATTGTTATGACAGTGAAAAATTATCACAAATAAGGGAATATAATCTATGTTATATACCTATAATAGAATATACACATACACCTATGTATATGTGTACATGTATATGACACAGTGGGCCTGCAAAACAACGTGTAAAGAATATCACTCATGGAAAAAAACAATAAAACTATATCCTTATAGATACATGTATATGTATACAAACGCGCAGAAAATGGTTTGGAAAGCCACACTCCAAAATGATAACAGTAACTACCTCTAAGACTTTAAGGTGTTTGTTGCTCAATGGGGGGTTTTAGTATTATATGTCATATGTTTTTTTAAATAATGAGTTCATATTTTATGGCTGAAATGAATTTGAAAAAGATAATGCCCCAAAACATACTTTAAGAAATCAAACATATCAAAAGTATACCCACCTTGACACTGATAGGTGCCAACAAAGAAGCCGAATGACACGCATCCTCTTCCCCCAGAGGAAATAGTAGAAAGCAATGGAGAGTTAAGAGAACACTCTGGTCAAATTTGCATCCAGGTATGGCTGCTTAGCTGTTCCACTTAACCAAAGGGAATTCTTGCTGTCTTCTTTCTGTGGGGCAGGTGTGTGCCCACTATTTAATTGTGCACACATAAGGTGCTTACCTGCATCTTGATAAATGGAAGCACTGGAAGGATGTTAGCCAAGGAGGGGGGCAATACACATGCTTCCATGTCAAAGCAAGCAATGGACAAAAATCAACCCACTGCAAATTCAGCATCAGTACATTATGTATGTATTACCATCTGGCTCAATGAAAACAGAATTGCTCACTCCAAGACATCAGTTAAAAGGTGCTGGTCAAAATATTTTTATACCATCTATGTGATATAACCTGATGTTTCCTTTCCTATAGAATCTCTTCTCTGCAGTAACTGTCTTTCAAGATTCACCATCCCTTATGGTATATGTCAGAAGTCCCCAAATGATGGCTGAAATATGTGACTTTCATATGTGATTTGTTTTCTCTCTACTGTATTGTCCCCATGGTATTTCTGAGAAGACTATTTCAAACAAAAATCCAGATTTCTACTTTATCTTCATCTGGTAACACTGGGTCTACCTTGCTTCATGGCAACCACTGGCTGGAGAAGAACTGTCTCACTGAGATAGGGCAAGCACTCTGCAACATCCCAGTCCCCACCATGCCTTACTGCCTCCCCAGTACTGAGGCTGAGAGTCAGTTGCCAATATCATTCTGTTTCCACTGCTGTTTTTCTCACAGGAGAGTTAGGAATAAAATTAATACCTGTACTTACATTTCTACCAAAAGTGGAAAAGCTAAAGATACAGAGTGTCAGATGTTTTAAGAAAAATGGAAAAGAGGATATTTTTCTATGAGAATGAAGAATATTTCTACATGTCCAATTGCAAAAAAGTATGTTTCTGCTGAAATAATATAACTTAACATGCCATTGTGAAACTACTGGCCAATTCTCTCACTTATGATATCTTCCTGTCCATATTAGGCATTTGAATTTCTAATGCCTGATTTATATAACATTTATGGGTATGCCACCAACCAAAAGATACAGAGGCAGTGAAGAAGCAAACAAAAATTGGAGTTCTGTAAATTACATACATTTTTACCTACGTGAATTAACTTCACATTTAAATATACCATGCCATCAATTCTAAATATGCTTGTTGAAAAAAACCACAAAAAAGGAAAGCATAAATAAATAAATAAATATGCTTGCTGAGCGCCAACTATACGTAACAGGTACTGCATATTCAGTATTACAAGGATGAAGATGAACAAAACAGTTCTTACTCTCTAGGAGCTTGCATTTGGGAGTGGGAAGGGATGGGGAAGAAGGAATAGAGAGGTATATAAGTTACTCTCTTAGAAAGGCAAATTAAGATAGTTACAATTTCTAAAGGATAAGATAAAAAGGAGGCAGTAAACCAAGAAATTTTAGGGAGTGTTGCGGGAACAGTAAGTCACACAGCGTACCTGCAGTATCGTGTACATATGGTAAGAAAGGTAGAAGAGAAAGCTGTAGTAGTTGGGATCATGTTATTGACAGACTTCACTGCTAAGTTGATGCGTTTGTCTTTAATAAAGTGGGTATTAGGGAAGTTCCAAGTGAAGTAGGAATAACACTTGTCATTGGAGCCAAAGCAAATAGGCTGGTTACACTGCATAAGAAATAATAAATTACAGAAAACAAAATTACTCCTATAAGCTATCTGAGCTTATAGCTCAGATATAAGCTTCTACATAAGGTAGATAAGCTAGCTACTTCTATAAGCATAGATACATGAGTGGTTTTCTAGAGAAAACCCCACTGCTCTTGTACAATAATCGATTCAATACTCTTGTCATTTTTTTTTTTTTTTTTTGTGATACGCGGGCCTCTCACTGTTTTGGCCTCTCCCATTGCGGAGCACAGGCTCAGTGGCCATGGCTCACGGGCCTAGCCGCTCCGCGGCATGTGGGATCTTCCCGGACCGGGGCACAAACCCCTGTCCCCTGCATCGGCAGGCGGACTCTCAACCACTGTGCCACCAGGGAAGCCCTCTTGTCAAATTTTTAAGCTTCTGTGATTAAACAGAAATGTCAACCAATCTAATTAGTAATAAATGAGAGCCCATGTGTATAGCTACTCTTTGCTTCTTGAGAGGTCAAGATAGTTTCAGAGGTGATCAAATGAGTCACATTGTTCCAGGACCACAGAATTTAGTAAACACACACCTGTGTACATGCACACACAACATACTCAATACCGGAGGATATGCCATCCTAGAACTTATGAGGCCTCATAAAGGGGGTGTTGTAGTTAAGGCAAAAGAAAGTGCCAGGTTACAGACTTGGAAAACCAAGGTTTAGCCTTGTTCTGCCATCAGGTAAGTGAGCAAGTCATTTCTCTTCTTTCAGCCTCAGAAACTTCACCTGTGAAATGAAGGGACTCAACAGGAATGAGCTCTATGGTCTCTTCAACCTCTTGCCTAATATCAAGAATTTCAATTCGCAGCCTTCAAGTGTGAAATGACAGGCAGCCTGTGTGCGCTGACGCATTCACAAAAAGACCAAACAAACCGAACAAAAAAGTTCCTGGTGCTGAAATATTGAAGATCTCACATAAAAATCGAGTTTTCTCACTTCTCTTGAAACCCCAGAAAATCTGGCAACACAAGATCCAAATCCCCAGATGGCCACAGTCTGCTGTGGTTGAGCAGGTGCCACCTCCCCTTTAACAGGACCTACCTTGTTTTCCAGTTTGCCACAGTCTCCACCCTCTGCCTCACACATGTGTCACCTGTCCGACTCTGAGTGACCACTGCCATACACATAGGAGGCATCCCCTCTATTTATTCACTCTACAGATATATGAGCCATGCACTGAGCTAGATGCTGTAAAAGAAAAAAAAAATTAGACATGCCTAGTCAAGAAATAGGAACTCACTATCAGAAACAATAGATCTGAGAGTGGGATTTCAAGTCATGGTGGAAGAAATTATTTTAATTCTTCAAATATCAAAGAAAAGGGATCTATAATCTAGATCAATATTGTCAAAAACAAGAATATGAATATTTGGTAAAAAATTCAAGCTTCTTAAGTAGAAGATTCAAAGTCAAGTTTTTCTCTACATAATAAACCATTAAGTCTACAGGTTCTTCGTAGGATCACAAATGCAGATTCCTGCTAGCAGGCCGAGGGCTGTCCATAACTGCAGAAGCTCAGCCTCAGTCACGAGGATGCTCCTTGACTACAGTCTGATGTGAAAGCAATAGAGCCTGAGATCAGATGAGTCACTGAGGTGCAAAAGCATAAATACCTAGGTACAGAGGAGGACAGTGGACTAAGGTCTTAACTCTTAGTCACATGTGGACCATGAACCATCAGTCTGGCCACTCTAGCTCTCTAAGACACACCACGGTTCTTTACTCTGTCAGAATTCTATCATGCAGGATTTTCCAGGAAACAAGATTTGCCTTTTTCATTTCATTTGTCATCTCCCTTGACAGTTCACCGCTGTGATGTGTTGTGCTGGCTCTTAAGCACCTGTCACCCTCTGAGGATGTCTATGTAAAGGATGCCATTAGTAGTGTTCCTTCATTGCTAGAAATTAGGCAAGGATAGAAGTGGCAGAATGATGACAATACATGCAAGTCACAATTTATAACAGCAAAAGACAGCCTAAATACCCATCAACAGAGACCTGGTAAGTTAAATTATGGTAAAGACATAAAATAAAACATTCTACAGCTATAAAAGAGGATGGGATGGAATGCTATTGAGGAATAAAAAGGGAACAAACTATTGATACACATACCAAATTGGATAAATGTCAAGGGAATGACATCAAGTGAAAAAAGCCAAAACACCAGTCCCCAAAGGTTACATATTATATGACTTCATTTATATAACATTCTTTAAATGATAAAATTACAGAGATGGAGAACAGATTAGTGGTTGCCTAGGGTTAGAGATGGGGCGGTGGGAGGGGGAGGAAGATGGGGGTGGATACGCAAACCTACACACGTGATAAAACTGTACAGAAACAGACTCACACAGTATATATTCCATGCCATCAAAAGAACAGAAATACAGATCAATTTCTAAAAATTATCAGTAAAGCTTCTTACGATAAGAAGGTACCTTTGGAAAACTAAAGAGGAGGAAAGAGAAGCGGGGGAGAAGAGGGAGAGGGGAGTAGGGGTGGGGGGATGAGAATGGGAATGTTCTATATGACCAGAATGACCTCTAAGACATACTACAAAGCAAAAAACAAAAAACACCATAGTAGTGTGTGTAGCACTCTACCATTTGGGTAAACTGAAACAAAAATGTTAATGCTTATCCACAGAATTTTTCTGAAAGGACACAAAAGAAACAGTCAACACTGGTTGCCTCTACAGATGGGATAGTAGGAGGCTGAGGACTTGGATGGAAGGGAGATGTTACTATACATACTCTTGAACCTTCTGAATTTCATACCATATGAATGTATTACTTATTCATAAAAATTACTATTTTCTTTTTGAATATATGACAAGGCCAATCAATGCTTCAGTGCCTTTGTTCATACATGTGGTCTGGCAATAGCTTTCCATTACTACTCATCCCCTCCTGGGTACTTATTAATGAGCCTTTGTACCTAAGTGATTCTCTTAAGCCTCCATACTAGTTCTGAAGATCAGTTTCACTGGTTACCTGAAAATGCTTCTAAATTACTACTCTTTCAACCTACACTCACTGCACTATTTCATATGGCCTAGCTCAGTTATAGTAGCTGACTATAAAAGGTGACAATTATCTTCAAGCCAAGTGAAAATTTTTAATTTTAAAAGCTTATATGAGAACAAGTCAAAAAATAATGATGATGCCAGCTACCAATTTTTGAGCTTGATACTGTGCCAAGCAGCTTTACAAGCATTATCTCAATTTACTCCTCACAGAAACCTTTAATACCTGAGTTTTGTTATTTTTATTTTATAGATGAGGAAACTGGAGCTCAGATAGGGTAAATAATTTGATTAACGTCACATAGGTTCTAAGAAAGGAATCTGAACCTGTATTAGGGTCTGTCAATACTAGAAATGAGGAATCATTCTTCTATAGCCTAGTAAAATGCATCTCAGTTTTGGTAACTCTGAACTCTAAAATCCATCTGAAACAGCTGTGTGGTCTCTTTGTAGCTGACAACCTGCTGCTTTTACAGTGCTAGCAGTAAGCTGGCTCTAGACGTCTATTATTACCAAAATACCTGCACCTTGTGTAGTTAGGACGATAAAACACTAAACAAAAAGCTGAGGTGCCTCCAAAGTAATAAATTTTTAGACAATCCAATTCAGAATTTAATAGTTGGTCTCCAGATGAGATGGTACTTACTCTGATCTGTACAATCAACAATCAAATTCTTTCACAAGACATGAATCCAACCAGAAAATTTAAGATTTTATCTTTATCCAGAAAAACTTCTGAATTAACTATTGATATCTTAATCAAATTTGAACTTCTGGAAAATTATGTGAATCAAATAAGTGTCAACAAGCAGACTACCGTGTATTGTTAATGGCTTTTGATCTCTGTATCAGTCACAACATATTTTGAATATGCCAGCTTAACCCTAAATAAATTGATTCCCAAATAGAAAAATTTCTGCATCTCATCTACCACATTACTTGCACGGGAGTTTATAAGTAGAGTTGAATTGCTGAAGTGAGAAGTTTTACATTTAGTTTAAAAGATCTGAAACATTAAAGATAACTGGAACTTTCCCCAATATTGGACTATTTTGTATTAAGACACAGATACCACAAAAGATTTTAAACTTAATTATGTTTAAAATAAAAATTAAAAAACACGTACCAAGCAGCTTTCTGAGATAAGGAAAACAATGTTAATAAATAACAGTAAAATGCTACCAAATAAATGCAACCCAAGTTTGGTCCTCTGTATTCCAAGGACATCTCTTAATAAACTTAAAAGTATTTGTGTTATCAAGGCAATTTCTAACCACACCAAATTTCTCCAAGATATTCCTGATCTTTTTCTTCTATTCTGCTTCTAGCAATAATGTAAATTTAAGAATTTCTTAACAGCAAAGTCAAATATCAACTATTACTTTCTTTTTGGTGCCTGATCTTTTTTTCATTAATCTCCTTTCATCGAGGTTATGTGTTATACCAAGTAGGCAACATTCTATGTTCATCGCCTAAGGTCATGTTAATCTGTATCTTCTAAAAATCAGCAGAGGCTATTTCTGACCCTGTTCATTTTTCCCTCCCCCCTCTTGGCATAAGATCGCAGACACAAAGCCATGGCTGCAAGGCAAAAGCATGACAGAGTTAAAGGCATTCGTGGGGGATCAACACTTCTCATTTCATTGGCATTCTGAATACTGTCAGTCAGAACATAAAAAGGTTAAGAAAACTGAAGTAAAACACTCTCTCTAAGAACATATATACCTCCTGAACTAAAGAACACATTCTGGAAATTTTGTTTTTGATGAGAACGGACATTTGGTAGATTCAGTAATTAGTAAGTTGGTCTTTGTATAAATGATAATTCTATTGACTATCTTGTGATGTACCTTAATTCAACATAGGAGAGGCGGCTGAGAAAGATCACTACATAGAAATGTCTTGTCGGCCAATAAGCAATCAAAGTAGCTTGTTAAACACTACAATCACCAGAAGTTACTTAATGTAGCAAATTATACATTCAGGATTGACTTGTTAATAACAAAGCCTCTTACATGTAAACATTCAGAATTGCAGCACAGATAAAAAAAGTACAGAGTCATCAGAATTTCCCGTTAGTCTTCAGCACTATAATTTCAAGCTCTTGAACCCAAAAATGATACTATTTGAATGGTAATAAATATTATAATAAATAATAAATATTATCTCTATTCACACAGTATTTAATGTAGGTCATAAAACTAAAAGGTTTTTATTTGTAGCCCAAAAGTAAACGTTTCAAAATATTCAAGCCTTTTGTAAACAAATTTACAGCTTACTGAGTTAAATTACATAGTGGGAATGATGTCTGAGAAAGAAGTCTCTTCTCTGTCTTCTCTCATGCTGGAAATAACTTTTTTTTTCTTTGCAGAATGAAAAAGGGAAAAGAGCTCCTTTTCTGTTTTTAAACAGGAACGATATTTGGGTTTTAGCTCTGTATGTTTCTAGGCTCCACCTGGTACCATTCACAAGAGAGGAAATTCTATGCAGAAGGCCATGCTTCCCAATCATGAACAATCTGGTAAGAACCTGAAAACTTGACAGGCTTAAAGGCTGCCTACCAGAGCACCCTGCATCGCCATACTCCTGCCCTGCAATCTTGACTTAAAAAATCAACAATTCAAGGTTAGCAGTGAGGCAACAAGCTCCCAAGCTTCATGGAGTACATCAGTTTTGTCTACCAGGAGTCAAAGCCAGATCAGGGAAAAATCAAAACATAACAGAACGTGAAGGGAGAAAGTAAGAAGAGGAAGGAAAGAAAAGAGGGAGGAGCAGAGAAAGGATCCAAAAAATAAAGAAAACAATAAAGCATCATGATACAGAACAGATGTGCTCCAGGGAACTGAGGAATATTTGAAATTGTCTCTACTAGTCTTCAAGACACCAAGATAGAGAAAGAAATCAGCTATAAAACAAAGGTAAGTGTTGTGAACATCACTGAGCCTTGTGTTTACAACATGATTTATGGAATCATTGAGCTACATAATATTGAATGGAAAAGAGGTTTTGGGATGTTCAATTAGCATGTAATTAGAACACACCATATTAAAAAAGCAATAAAAATAAAATTAAGAAAACAAGAGAAAGGGGCTCATGCTGTACAGCCCATGAATCTCATTGGCTTTATCATGAAAGTTTATTTTTTTAAATCCTAGTACAATCAACTACCAGTTACATACAGTAAAAAAACAAAAACAGCCACAAAGCAATGATGATAGAGATAGTCTGCGACACTGTACAGTGGAGGAAACGTTGTCTGTTGGAGTCCTCCGGCAGATCTCCACCTGGCTTCGGCAGTTAAGCTATCAATCCCTCCCTCCCCAAAGTAGTTAAAAAGAAAAATTAATGTCTTGCTTGGGTAGAGCAAGATCCTAATACCTCTTGGGGACACTGGAGAACTTTAAAAAACTAAAGCAGTAGAAACAAAACAAAAACTGAAATGTGGAAGCAAGGTGACACACAACGAAGCTCCATGAGGCGTTGGCTTCAGACCACCTCAAAGCGAACCACCTGGAAAGAAAAGAAAAGGCTGTCACAGCAGGAAGGAACAGACAGAAAATTCAGCAGACCTTAGTCTCTCTCATCACTCCACTCCTTACCAAATCTACAGAATCCAAGCTTTTCTTGTCTTATATTTTTATAAGTAAGCCAGGTTGCAGAAAATTGCTTCCTTTTCTAATACCCTGTATTGCAAATGCTGGCAACTAGCACATACTTACTCTTTTAGAACCAGAAAACAATACAAGAAGAGAAGCATTTTTAGCAAAGCATGCTGTCTTCTTTATCTCAAACTCTTCAAAACAACAAACAGTAGGCTATTTATATGACTGTGTACCCTTACCTTAGAGGAGTAATGACTCCATTCAAAAACTAAGTCTCATATATATTTGGTTCGATTGAGGGCTTTTTCAGCCAGGTGACCACTTTCATCTGTGATCTTCTCCCAATCAGTCTGTCCGACCACAAAACCTATGGCCCTTTTCCTATCTGCATCCTTCTTTTCTTCCAGGTCTGCCCATCTCACCTAAAAAGAACACAGCATTAGGCTGGGCTTTAGAAAAAATAAGTACGCAAAGAGCCTCTTAGCTTTCTGAATAGTCTAATGGGTAGGATAACTAATTTAAAGCCAGGAGGTTAAAAACTTAGAAGTTAACTGTGGAGGACTGAAGAAAGCCATATACCTTAAGTTACAGAAAGAAAACTCTCTAGTCAATCACCAAGTCCTAACCACTCCAGCTCCTGAACAGTTCAGCCCTCAGTTCAGTCCTATCCCCTTCCCCCTCCTGTCACTCCTTTTCAGTTCACTGGCCTCATTTTTTACCTAAGGAAAAGCACTAACCTCTACCTAGTCTTCCTATCTTCATTCGCGCTCCCTCCGATCCACTCTGCCAGAGGAATCGTCCTAAAATACACACAGCTTTAAATCTGTGCCCTACCTACAGAATAAAATCCAAGCACACAGGTCCCTCTGGATCTGGCCCTGTCTATTCTCCTGCAGCATCTCTGGGCAGTACCTACGGCACTTTATACAGCAACACAAAATTACTTCCAGCTCTCAGAGCACACTGGGCCATTTCTCATCTCCGTAAGGCTGCACAAACTAGTCTCTCTTCCTGAAACGTCTTTGTTCTAACCTGGTCCACCCGGCATGAGTCTAGTCATCAACCCTTGCTTTAACCCTCTTGTCCTTTGCCAATCAAATAATTAATCGTTGCTTCCCTGGAGTTACTTCTGGATTTTGACATGTCTAGTTTTGAACTTCCATACTATATTGCAATTATCCACTTACAGATCTCTCTTCCCTAACAGACCATATACACCCTAGATCAAAGACTGAGTTGTTGTTTTTTTCTTTTTTTAAAAACTTATTTATTTTTGGCTGCATTGGGTCTTCGTTGCTACGCGCGGGCTTTCTCTAGTTGTGGCGAGCGGGGGCTACTCTTCGTTGCAGCGCGTGGGCTTCTCATTACAGTGGCTTCTCTTGTTGCGGAGCATGGGCTCTAGGCACCCGGGCTTCAGTCGTCTCAGCGCCTGGGCTCAGTAGTTGTGGCTCACAGGCTTAGTTGCTCCGGCATGTGGGATCTTCCCAGACCAGGGATCGAAACCATGTCCCCTGCATTGGCAGGCGGATTCTTAACCACTGCACCACCAGGGAAGTCCCAAAAGACTAAGTTTTATTTATCTCCACATAATAAATTTTTTTGAGATTTATCCTTAGAAAACAGGGAGCTGGTATGATTACTTCATTTATGAGATGAAGAGACCAAGAGACAGACTCAGTTGATACCATTTATGGCAAGATTATAACTACAAATATATAGATCAGGGATATTTTCTATTGGTATTCTGATATTTTAAAAATATGGATTCTTACATGTTATAGTAGTAATTTAAAAAATATAAGCAGATATATCCTCTAAAACATGAAATACTTAAAAGAGACTATGAAACTGTGGTTTGCAATACCTAGTACCAAAGTCTGCAGAGATTGTATTTTAAATATGGCTTGTGATTTATTGTGATTGTGATCTGTGACAAGGAAAGGGAACCGGAGCATGCTCAACCATGCTGCACCTGGAAATGTGTAATTGCTCTTAGAGGTACACTGACCCTCCCTATTATCATTTATAGGAATGGTAATCAAATGACTAGGCTTCTTCTCCTCCACCACCACCACTGTTTTTAGCAACCAGTTAGCCAAAGATAAGATACACAGTAACAGCTGTGGGGGAAAACTGATAACACCTGACTCTTTTTAAAGTAGATTTTTTGTGGGTAGAAAACCTATGACTCAATTTCTTTCATGGGCCTCAGTAAAAAGCTATTTTAATAAACAATGTGGGCTTCTGTGTACCAAGATCTCTGGGCCTTCTGCCCATTAATGCTGATGTATTTATTTTGACAGATTCATGCATCCCTCTCCCAGCTCTCCCTGGGATCAAGGGTATACATTTTAGCAAAAGATGACTATGGTTAAGGGGAATGAAGAATGGATAGATGGATGGACAGATGGATTGTGGCCACTGAACAAAGAAATGGTAACCAGTCCACAGTACTTCCTTAGCACAGAGTTAAACACACTAATCAATCTTGCCCTGAGTAAACTAACAGCTAATTTTTAAATCTGTAGTTTAAATTCTAAGTCTTTAAAACTGATGCTATATCAACATTATTTATTTACATGTCAGGCTCCTCCAGTGGAGGTCCACTCCTTAAGTGGCCTCCAATTGCACAGACCTGACACACAGACATACAACGCTGTAGAAGGAATGAATAATTACCAAAAACACTAAAAATATATGGAGCAAAATAATGACTTTCAACTAGAAATAGCTTCTTAAATGTCAGTGTCCCTCCTAATCTTCCTAGAGGTACTTTTACTGAGATTTACAATCTCAATTTTTTGCCATTTATCTTAACTGTAAAAAGAAAAAAAAGTTATAATAAAGAAAACTCTTGACCAATACGCAAAAGTTTCAGATACATATATTTTATCCGTTGTCACCAAAAATATTTCTGAAATGTATGAGTTCAGCAAACAAGAGAAATGTTCACTTTTCCACAGTTATCAAAGAAACACAAATTAAAGTCCATTTTATACCCAACTAAGCAAGTGGAAATTTAAAAAAATAAATTATATTTTAAAACCTAGCCATTTTGGTAAAATTCTAATATCAACTCTACAGAACTACCTTTGTGTTACAGTGTAAATTAATCCCAGAAACCTGCCCAATATTTATAAAAAGCTGAATTCTAGAAATCAAGAGACCCCAGGAGGGCTTCACTGGTGGTGCAGTGGTTGAGAGTCCACCTGCCAATGCAGGGGACACGGGTTCGTGCCCCGGTCCAGGAGGATCCCACATGCCGCGGAGCGGCTGGGCCCGTGAGCCATGGCCACTGAGCCTGCGCGTCCGGAGCCTGTGCTCCGCAACGTGAGAGGCCACAACAGTGAGAGACCCGCATACCGCAAAAAAAAAAAAAAAAAAAAAAAAAAAAGAGAGACCCCAGGAAAGGAATGAGTAATGAGTCCTGCATTCCTGGCTACCTGTAGGATTTCCTTGTGCTCTGATGTTGATTTTGGTAAGTGGTTTGAGTGTTAAAAACTATTTGAAGCTGATTCACTTTGATATAAAGTAGAAACTAACACACCATTGTAAAGCAATTATACTCCAATAAAAATGTTAAAAAAATTACTATCTCCTCAAGAAAAAAAAAGCTATTTGAAATGAGGGTGGGAGGCAAGGAGGAGAGTGAAAAGAGGAGCCACAAGAATTAGGATGTGAACCGCTCATGCTCTTTGTCCACCCAGCTTACAAAGTAAATTACATGGGATCACATACTCCTGACTGAAGAGAGTAACAGTTACCTGACTAAAAATGAACTAGAGAAAAATATTTCTCATTTGGAATTATTCACTGTTACACCAAATTATTATGCCCAAGGAAGAGCTGTTTCTACTTTTCTGTTGCCCCAACCTTAAAACTGGAATAAGAGGTATCAAGACAAGTAGTCCCTGCGTGGAGCTGGGCACATACAGAAGGCCACTAACCAGGTCTCAAGACACAGACAAGGGCAGGTCTAGGGACTGTCTGCAGTATTTGAAAGAGCTTTGAAACCTGGAGTCCTTTGTAATGGTATCCACTGTAATGAAGTTTTACTGGCATTTTTATTCTCTTAATAAATATCCTTTTAATATTGAATTACTAAGGGAATTCATAAAAAAGAAATGATGTGTAATGATGATGAAATTATTATTAACTTCATTCTTACTTAGAGAAATGAAAAATGAGATACCTTTTTTTTTTCACCGATTAGATTGTCAAAAGTTAAAAAGTTCAATAACAGCACTGTTGGTGCAAGTGTGGAAAAACAGGCATTTCCTTACATGTGGGTGTATAAATAGGTGCAATCTTTTTGGAAAACAATCTCACAATATCTGTCAGAATGATAAATCATATTCTATGAGCTTGCAGCTTTAAGACTAAAAATATTCCCTAGAGATATACTGTCAGAAAGATGCCAAGATGTATGCATATGACTTTCACCAGAGTATTATATTAGCAATAAAATGAAAACAGCATAAGCATCCACTGATAAGGGACTGGATAAATAACTGATTATTCAGCCAAACAATGGCACACTAGGCAGGCATTTAAAAAGAACGGTAGGGAATTCCCTGGCAGTCCAGTAGTTAGGACTCTGTGCTTTCACTGCCGAGGACCGGGGTTCAATCCCTGGTCAGGAAACTAAGATCTTGTAAGCTGCGTGGCACAGACAAAAAAAAATAAAAAGAACTGTAGGTTTGTATATACTCAAATAGAAAGATCAAGACAGACTAGCTGGAAAAGGTTTATGCAAATCATATGTAATATGATCCCTCTTACTTTATTTTGTTTTAAAGGATATATACAATTATCACTTTTATTGAATCTGACATCTACGTGGAAGACTTATCCAACATCCTGGCTTCATTACTCTGTTCCCTATCATAGCAAAGCTTCTTCAAAAAGTTATCTACATTTGCTGTTCTGCACTTCCTCATTTCCTATTCTTCTACCATCTGCTCCAAACTGGCTTCTGTCCTTCAACTCTCTAAGAAAGCTTGACTTTTTTTTGATCAAACATCAACGATCTCCATGTTGCCAAATCCAATGGCTATTTCTCTTTTCTCAATTTACTTGTCTTCCCTGTATCATTTAACAATGGAGTATTTTTTACTTCTTAAAACATTTACCTCTATCTGAACTTCTAAATTTTGGAGACCTGAGTCCTATTATCACTTAACTTAACTGGTACCTCCCTGAACTTCTGATTTTTCACTCCCAAGCTTCCATCTCCCCTACTTTTCACTAACTCAGTAAATGGCACCACATACATGGAATGCTTATGGCCAGAACCCTGAAGAGTCACCTTTGATTTCATCCATCCTGGACCCTCTACATCTAATCCATTAAGAAGTCCCATAGATTCTCTTTAATACTCTACTTTGCACCTGGCTCTTTTGCCCCATGACAAAATGGCACAAGCAGCCATTCCAAACTCCTTGAAGTGGACAACAGGCTAGCCACGTGAGGTTCTGTTCTCCATTTTTTAAGTTACTTGTACATTTTGATCTGATCATTTGTAAGGACTTTTTTTTTAATGTGTAATATGATACAGTATAAACCAAACCACTCTAAAAAAACAGCATTCATATGATTATCTGACTACAACTTTCTAAAACCAGATGCCTAAACGGGCCCTTTATCTGTTGGTAGTTATTGACAGTCTCTTACCCTCTTCTTCCCAGGCTCAGAAGCACGAGTGTCATAATCATCAGGGAGCTGAAGATAATCCTCCATTCTGCTGGCAATAGCCTCCCAGTCACGTTTCCTTTTAGTACCAGTTCTCAAGCCATCCAACTTGTCTGAGGGACAAACACAGAGCCGCAGCATTAAGGAAGAGTGTGAGCTGGCACACGACACAAAAACAAGGGAAAAGAAGGCTGGAACACTGTCAGAGGGCACATCCGCATTTGTGAGAGCAGCATCACTTGTAGATCCAAACTATCTTCTTGGCTGAGATAATATCGAGTTCTGTGCAATTTCCATTGTTTATCTGGTGTTCATACTGGCAGCCTTTACATTACTATGTTGGTTTAAGTAACAAATATGGGCAGAACAAGAGAAGGCACTTGTTTCCTGGCCTCCTTATCCTCCCACCCCACCTCAAATCACAACACTTCAGCTCTCATGTTCTGATGAAAATGCAACATTGGGTTTTTCTAAGAGCAATTTCTTCCATTCTTTCTTTTCTTTAACACAATATTAACACCACCCATTAGATGTGCAGTCATGTGTGTATCGTATTATATGAAAAGCAGGTAGTACAAGAACTTAATGAGCCAAGCTAACGTTCAGAAAGGTTTTAGATTAACAGTTTCTTGGGATTTTGACCACTGTGAGACGATTCGTCATGAGAATGTTTATGAGTAAGTTGATTATACAAATCACCACTTTCTTTGGTTATACTGTGAAGTGCTGTTGACCATCCTGAGGCTAAGGGCTAGTCAGCCAAAGTGGCTGGATCTGAATTTTCTTTCTGAATCCTCAATCTGAGAGGCTTTCCAAAAGCCCCAAACTGTAATCAATTAAATGAACAGGGATTGCTGATTCAGAAATTATTAGATATGAGTTTAGGTGTCTTCAAGAACACACGATGAAAATGTGTGGGGTTTTTTATTGGTTATTAATTCTGATTTTGAATTCTACATGTGAAATATTATGAGTTATACATATACATATATTATATATATATATATTATATATATATATATGCACTACACTGAAGCACTAAATTTTTGGATCATGTGTAGTTATAAACACACTATTATTAAGTAGGTCAATAAAGGAAAACCTAAACACTTCAGAAACACACAATAACCACATTTCATTTAAGTCCATAAAGGGTGCAGAGTGTATATATAATAGAAACCTTTCAGGCATCAAGGTGGAGAGAACTTGACATGAAAAGAAAAGTACAATGGAAGCAGGAGGGAAGGTGAGTTTATGCTTCAAATGTAAAAGTTATACACACAACTAACTGTGCGTACCATACAGGCCTCAAAAACCAGGAAGATTTTGCATACTTGGTAAAGCTTTTATTTCCTACGTTCCTCCCCCATAAAAGCAATATTATTGAAATATCAGCAAGGCAAACTACAACACTTTACAAAACCCAAGAAATTTTTATCACATCACTTCTGAAAATTTTTAACACGGATTGAGTTCAACAGGAACAGTCTTCTAATCTCCTCTGTAAATCACATGCTGTACCAAATGGCTCTAACCTACATGTATATGACAGGCCATATTATACAAGATCTTAAAGAAGTGACACCTTGATTGCACAGGGACATAGAATATGGTATTAGAAAACCAACAAAGTCCCACAAACAGTAAAACTGTTCTTAGTTCAACAGTGTACAGTATTAGCAGAAGAGTAAGCAGCTCCAATACACTTATTGAATAAACCTCAAAGGATTTCCAAACTTAATAAGATCAACTTCCACATTAACATACTTCAAAGGAAAATTTCATATTTCAACTCTAAGAATAGAACATGGCCAGGCAGCAATACAGAAGGGCAGTGAGAAAACTGCAAGAACTTTTCCTCATACACTGGGTGTATGACAGGAGTTACACACCAGGAGTCCCATATTTGCAACATGGAAGTTCAGAAGAGCATGTATTTCTAGTCTGAACACCCTTGTTTGTAATGTTTAATTTGAAATTTTATTGTGCACAACATGTTTAAAGTTTCCTTCTTGGGGCTGAAGAAAGGTTCATACCTCTTCCACATGGCATCCTGGAAACCCAAACACACAGATGTATGGCATAAGGTGAAGGAAGAGGAATCTGGGGTATTTGTTAGTTACAGAAGACGACTGGTGTCCAACACACTCATACTAATGATTTTCAGAGGTTTGAATTTCAAAAGGTGAAGTTTTAAGATGAAGATGAAAGTATAAATATCCAACTTGGCAGGTCACAGAATTTTACCACATCTTCAAAACAGTATATATTATTATTACAGCACAACAGAAAAAAAATTTTAGATATATCTATATATTTTCTAAACATAAATGATATTTCTGAAAATTTGATCACAGTGAACACACAAGGGTTACGTGCCTATACAAATAATAATTGCATTCCAACTGTGAAGAGATGAAACCGCCTGACATGTAGAAGGCCAGTACACAATAACTCATAAGCAGAGACAAATGACACTGAGATGAGAAAAGCAAAAGTACTCGATATGAAGAAGCCTAAATTAGGATGACAACAGTCTCAAATATTCTTTTGGTTTTTCAGTTTGAGAAACCAAAATCATGTCAGTGGAATTTAAGTAGCTTGAATGTTGAATCCCAGCATTTGATGTGGCATGTAACACCCACCCTCCTTGCATTAGGGTGCCTGTGTCCCAGCTGGAAAGGAGCCATTCAGGTGCTACTGAAGGTGGGCCACAGGCAGTCTTCAACAACTCCATGACACCCATGCCAGATGCAGCTCAGGCCAGTTCTGAATTTTTCTAAAATTACACCACTTCCAATTTAACACTCACACATAGGCTGAACTGTATACTGTACTTAATGGACACAGATCAAGACTCTACAATGAGATTTAACGGCTCTTTGAAAGATTATAGGTAAGTATTTTCTCACTGGCAGACTCATTTGTAAATCAAAACTCCTCAGTTACAGATTCAGCTTGTCTAGCTCAATGTATGACACTGCTAAAGCTCAGTATGTTTCCACCCAGCATAATCATGTTACCAAGAGTAATTTAAGAAATGTTGGTAAAATACTCAGAAAAATAAATTGTACCTGCTAATCAAATCTACTGAATTTGCTATGATAAGGAAGGCAACATAAACAGGCTAATTCTCAAATGAAGAGCCTCATGTTTCAGGCTCTTCTTCTTTTTCTCAATTGGCTCCATGGGCCAATCTCAAAGAAGCAAGCACTTTCAGGAATGCTCACACTCCATCTGCCTTTCTCTAAAGATGATATAGCTCTCAAGATAACACAGTGGTGCAAGAGGCAAGTCATTATACGAAACATCACTGTCACAAACAAAAACCCAACTGCAAACATGTAAGAATTTATTTCCTAGATTCATTACTAGATCTTCAGTGCCTTTAATTGAAATGGTTTATTTAACAGTTCTATTTCTGGATCACTGTCTAACATTCTGCCTTTAAAATGGACTAAATTTATATAAAATGTATTTTCTGAGAAGCAAATAGTAGATAGGCCAGAATTTTTTCCAGAATTGATACCAAGATTAATGTCATATTATCTTGAATAATCATCATAACTAAATTCCATTTTCCTTTCTCTTTAGAAATTAGAAAGGAAAATAGAAAGTGGACTAGCTCAGGTTAAAAAAAAAGCATTATCCTACATAATATATTACATAAGGCCTCTAAAGATTATATGCTCAGCTAAAATATTTTACAATCCCCATGTCTCTTTAATTACCATTTCTCTTGGCCTCAAAAGATAATCACTACTTAGAGAACCAGAAAATAGGGAAATGATCTTATAGTCTTATAGGTTATTCTATAAGTACAGAACTTCAGATTTAATCTAATCTTAAAATAAACATATCTAAAGCATTATTATTAAAAAAGTAACTTGTGATTGTTATTTTCCTACATATTTAATTGCATTTAAACACTTATGAATACTTTAAAAGTTTAGGGAAGGAGATGGTTTATTATTAAGATTTCCCACAGAGGGAGGACGAATGCAAGAATATGTCAGAAACCACATTATCATTTTCACATGCCATACACTAGAAAAAAATCCTAGACTTTGCAACAAAGCACCTATCGCAACAATATGGTAATACTACAGTTTACGGAATTATCTTTTCACATAGGACCTGGTCGTCATCAATGGCTCACATGATCAGCTGGGCAAAATAAAAAGCATAGACTATGCAATTGTGTGTAAAGTGCATCCCTCTGATGTCAGAAACACAGATAATATGCCCCAAACAGTGAAGTAGCTAAATGACTCAAATTCGTTCTATAAATTTAAGATATATTTCTATGGTTACGTCAGCTTTGGAGCTCCAGTATAATTCCAGGAGGAGAAATGCAGAGACCAACAGTCATACTTCATATATTAGTAAGGTCCATCTTTTCAAAAAATCTTATACCATTATCTTAAATTATTTACTAATACATCTTAATCAACATGTTAAATGGTTCTCTTTAGGTGAGGTAAAAAAAAAATTGTTCTGCAATATTACCATGAAATATTGGGGTAAAATCCATTGGATATGTATGATTTTCTGCTTGACAAAGAACCCCATGTTAAGCAACTCCAATTTTTGATTTAGACAATAATTTTCACCAGTCTACCTTGTAATCTGGCACTAAAGGCAAGCTGGAGGAAAATTTAAACGGAATCTTACAAAGCGGGCTCCTCAAAGACCTGAATTATATATCTACCTCCCCAACTCAGAAACTCTAATTTATTATACAAGGAAAATAACTGCCTTTTAATTAATTTTTAAACTTCAATATTTATTATTATTACTACCACTATTACCCAAAGTATTCATAATCAGGTTCAACTTTGGACTGCAGTTAAATATTTTTTTAAAAAAGTAGAAACCTCACCTACACCAACATTTCTGATTAATATAAATGAATGGATTTTAGAAGTGACAGTGTTTTATTACTAAATTTATCACATATTTCCATTTACTTTAAAAACTTTAAGTGGTACCGAAGGTAGTTCTTTTAAAATACTCTTCTTTCACTCTGTCACAAGACATAAATGAAAGCCAACAAAATAGACTGAGGATGTAAGGTAGGCCAAAAATCTTCATTTAAGCAGAAACTTTGGGAAATTTGTTCTTCTTATAGCAGAAAGATCTATGACCATTACCATCAGGTATCACATATAAAAACAGGAAAAAGGAAATACCCACCTAGCTTTGCCTCAGATGTGTCCATCTCCCATTTGCTTTTCGGAATGTAACCCTAAATCGTACACAGAGAGAAGCTCGAAGGGTTAGAAAGAGACACATACATGCACATCACTTTTGAATTGGAAAAGCATTAAAACTGGGAATGGATTCAGTTTCCACTCACTATTTATAAATATATCCTGAGGGAAAACACAGTCTCATTATCTTTGAAGAAACTGAATTACCAAATTCACCAAACTTCACTGCCCAGATTTCAGAATAGTCACTTTAGAGTGGTATCATGAAGGCACTTGGCGGCAACTACAGTTCAGGACACACAACTGTAGTCTGAACAACAGCTATATAGCCAATGCGGTAAGAATGTATGGTAGTTACTGTGCTCAATTAATATCATTCAGAGTAGCAGAGAATTTATAATACTAGCTAGGTTATTTCCTAAATACAACTGCTATTATCAAGTGATAGTAGCCATGAGGTCCAAAGAGTGTTCTTCAAGACAGTTACTTTATATTCCAGTGTACTTTTAGATACTCAAAAGAAGGGAGAAAACTTGGTATCACTGAACACAATTATGAAGTTCAACTTTATTTTAAAATGACTCAATCCATTTACCAGTTAGATCTTACAAAGACTAATTTTACTGAATCAATTTCAGAGCATTACTTTTTCATCAGTTGGAAACTAGATTATTATTTCTGATGTCTTTTAAAAAACTACATCTTTCTATTATATGAAAACCCAGAAATCTCCACAGGCAATTTATATCTTATTTAATAAAATAACTGGGTGGTTTATTTCAAACGAAGTCCTACATAAGATTTTCAAATTTCACAATGTACCTATTTAGCTATGTAGTAAGCCTTTCAGTTTATTCACCTAGCAAGTGTATGCTTTTTCCACATAATTCACTGATTCCCCCTTTCCTTCATTTGGACTCTGTTCTCTATTAGGTCTTAACATACAGAACTTTAATATTAGGTTAGGACTTATTATATAGGACAGGTTCATCAAAGGTGTCAGCATCTTCTTTTAAGAATCCATATATCTTTCTACTATTGGGAATGTTCAAGTTCATAGAATAGACTGACACACGGGTGAAGTTGGAAAGTATGTTGAACACTTCATGACAATAGCTTCTGTGTAAGAGTGTACTAGAGTATCATCATTCTTCCAGGAAATCTACACGTTTTATACATTTCTAGTCTTTAAGCCAGACTAATAATTCAATTTCAACTAATTAGGCAGTATTTCAGATTATAAATTATACCATCCTTTCCAAATACACGTTTAGAACAAACCAAGACAAAGGCTGAAATGATGGTGCTAAAAGTTTAGTACTGATGGAATTTGTACAGTTGTATCTCAAAAACTCATCTGAAAACCTTAAACATCACTAGAATAATATATTTATAAATTCTGAGTCAGATCTATGAGGTTCACTGAAGCACTAAAGAAGACAAAATATCATACCAATGATCCCCCCAAAGGAGTCTCTTAACCAAGAAAAGTTTGGATTTCACCCAGCTATAGTAATCAGTACAGAGTAGAAAATGTAAAGTTCAGTGAAAATTCCATTAAAATGGTCTGAATGACACAAGACTTGCTCTTAACCCTTTCCAAGGGTCAATTCTCCAAGAATCTTTTACTCTTGGAATAGAACCCAACAGTAGAAGATCTCGATTCTGCATTTTGAAAAAAGGTTAAGAGAAGGTTTATAACATAAAGATAAGCAAAATGAGTACATTAATTTCCCCCTGCTGGAACCATCTTTTTCTTCCTTAAAACTTAAAATCATTTTCTCACTGTTTGAAATATTAGGCTACTTGGAAATAAAAGAGATAGTTCAGCAGGGTAGAGTTCTAAGGCTTCATTGCCATGTTTCTGATGAAAAAATATAGTATTACAGTGCGTTTCACTTTTAAAAATAATAGTACATTCAATTAAAAGTTCCAAGTTTTGACCTACACCTAAGCAAGTCAGATGTTATGAACCATATGCTGAACTGAAATCTCCACAAAAGGAAGACAGAGCTTCAGAAAGCTAACATTAGAGACTTCTCACATGATCGACTGCTAGTACACACGCTGCAAGTAGCTAAACTGGTCATTAGCCATATTCCAGGACAGCGTGGACCTTTAAGTGAATTTCCTGCCTACGTCTTAGATCATGTATGTCAAAATACAACCTAATTAATAAAAATACTTCGTTTAAAGAAAAAAAAACATAGGAGACTCAAATGCCATTAACTTTAAAGCTTATTTTTTAATCCACATATGAAATCTAGGAATGTAGAGATTGACACCATCTCTATGCAAACACACAGTTTCTATTCAGAGTCCTCTATAACACACATGGGTTGATGGGACCACTCCTTAGAGAGAATGTATTCTCTAGGGGTTAGGAATCAGGGTTCTCGCTTTGCACATTTTCAGAAGAATATGAAAAGCAGCTTTAGCAAGGGCTGAAGTATTAAATAAAACAAATAATATTTTGAATTTAAAAAGCAACACTATTCCAAGGCACTGCTAATCTCTGTACCCCATTAGCAAACACTGAAAATAACGTAAGTCTATAGGTCGCATATTCTTGAATGACAGGGTAAAGGCAGACATCACTACAGAGGTGTGATCAAAAGCATTTACAGTAGGTACACGGGATCTTTGAATTCGCACTACGTAAGCCTTTAATCAGCCTAAGCAAAATGCATTGCCTACACAGTCAAATCATTTTCCCCATCACTTAATAGGATAAAATGCGGAAGAACAAATCCAGCAGTCAGTGGCAACCCTCTGCCTCCTCATTCAATAAGTTCTTCTGCCTCAGTTTATAGAAAATCAATTTTGAGCTCTTATAGCGAAGAAGAGACAATTATGCATACATTGGGTAGGCTGTACCACGTATCTGCTGGAATGTAAGAATACCCTTTCAAATGTAATCAATTTTCTTAAAAAGTGTATTCCCCTAGAGCCACCCACAAATAGATGAGTGAGTACAAGGGTAAGTTTCTTAGCATTCTAAAAATTTTCTTGTAACAACACAGTAGAGGGTTCTTTTCCTTTGGTCAGGGGAAAAACAAAAAGTATCCAAAAGTCTCCTTGAAGATGATTATGGGAACTTTTACCATTAAGGTGCAATATCAACAATAGTCATCTGATCACAGAGCTGAATTTAAACCCTTAAGAATTTTAATAAAGAGACACTTTGTTCAAAGTGGTTGTTCTGTCTCCTACCAGTTCGCTTTCCTCTTCCTCTGCATCTTTCTTTTCATCCTTCTGTTCTTCAATATTTGCATCAAAATCTTCCATCTCCACCTATAATACCGCAATAATCACACACAAAAAGACTGAGTTAACATCTAGGAAAATGTTGAGTCCCTCACTGAGATATGAAATGAGCACAGTTGCCCAGTGCAAGACACACAGACTTGCTGTTACATGCTAAGTAATTTCTACCCTAAACTTTGAAACAGAACTGACAGACAAGATGATATTCCTGCTTTTCATTTTCCTGGGATATCCATCTTTGTAATTCTCTATGAAGTTGAGTACAATGATCTAAATTGATGGTTATCTGTTTTGAATGACAATGGATTACTAGGATTTCTTTTTAAAACCTTTAGCAAGTATTTTTTCAATCAAGTAAAACAGGTATGATTCAAATTTCAAAATGTAAGAAAGGGTACAGTGAAAAGTCAGATGATAATAGCTTGGCCCAGAATAGTAGCAATACAAATAGAGAGTAGATAAATCAGAGAAGTATTTATAAGGTAAAACTGACAAAACTTGTAGACTGACTACATGGTGGAGGGGTAGAATCAAACACTGGTACAAGGGGAAAGTAAAGAGTCAAAGATAATGGAGAGTAGAGAGTCAGGGTTTCAGCAACCAAGTGGACTGATGGATCTAATTACTAAAATAGAGAATGTGAGAAGAGGAACAGGTTTGGATGAATTACATATTGAATAGGTTGAGTCTGAGGTGTACTAAGATAATACATATTTTTTGGTAAAGAATTTGGAAAATAATGGTAGAATTATAAAAATCACCCACAACCCCTCCACACAGATATAATTACTGTTGAGATATTGATGAAATTCATTCCAGCCTTTACAATTTAATATTAAGGGCATAGAAGTGGCAATCCAAGGTACCAAAAAGCCTGATTATCGATACAGAATGTGCAGATTGAATATAGAGCCTAGGATAGAGCCCTAAAGAACTCCAGCGTTTAAGGACTGGGTAGCAAGAGAAGCCAGCAAAGGAGACTGAAAAGGGATGGCCAGAGATGCAAGAGGAAAACCAGGAGAAGGTAGACTCACAGAAGCCAAGAGAAAAATGGTTTCAAGAAGGTGGACATCGTCAACCATGTCGTATGTGGCTGCAACATTAAGCAAGAGAAGTGAGAATTGTCCATTGCCATGGAAATCTTTGGTGAGAGAGTCTCTAGAGAATGGCTGGGGCAGAAGTCAGAGGAAATGGGATGAGGAGTGGCATGGGAGGTAAAAACACATAAAAATACAGTGACAACACTGAGTACAGATAACTCTCATTCACAGGAAGAGGTCAAATGAAACAGAAGTATATAACTGATTAAAAGAGAAAAATCTCCCCTTTTCCATAATAAAGATTTATTTATTTCAAACTAGTAATTGACTTAGACAAGAATTCGCAATCTGTGAAAATCTGTCGGGGAACAGGATATTAACAGTATCAAAGTATCTCCCTACAGATTACTTATTAGGAAGAGAAAAATGCAGAAAAATTTGATGGATATCACCTGAACCAAGTGATCAACACTTAAATCACCAATAATGAAATAAGATGACATCATATGACCCCTGATATGATGCAGTGAGAACACAATGTCCCTTATGTAGAATTCCTGCTAATGTTTAACGTAAAGCTACTCATGACAAACCCAAATTGAGGGGCATCCTACAAAACAGCTAAGTGGCCTCTACTCTTCAAAAATTTTTTGTCTTTCATGACAATGACATAGCTGAGAAACCATTTTTTGTATTAAAGGACTGGATCCTGGATTTTAAGAAATTCTTATAAAGCACAGTATGGGAACAACTGGTGAAATATGAATATGGACTGTATATGAAAGAATTCAGGAAATTTATATTACCTAATATAGTATCTTATCAATGTTAAATTTCTTATATTTGATAATTGAGTCTTCTAGTTTTGTAAGAGAATGCCCTTGTTCTTGGGAGATATCTACTGAAATATTTAGGGCTAAAGGGTTTATGAGGTCTGCATTTTAACTCTCAAATGGTTCCACAGTGAGAGGAATAGTAGTAGTACTAGTAGCAGTAGCAGTAGCAGTAGTAACAAGAAGAGGAAGAAGAAATCTAAATAGAGAAAAATGAGACAAAATATTAACAACTGGTGAATCTCAACGAAAGTCATGCAGGTGTTCTTATATTGGGTTGCCCAAAACGTTTGTTACGGTTTTCCATTATGGAAAAACCCAAACGAACATTCTGGCCAACGCAATACTACACGTGCCATTTTCTGTCATTTAAATTTTTTTCAAAATAAAAAAAGGCGTCGCTCTTGCACTGCTTTCGAGCCAAAGGACGCTCACCTCTTCAATAGCAGCATCTTGCAGCAAAGAACGAATGTCCAGACGCATCATATGACGAGGCGCCGTTTCCCAGTGATCGGCCATCTAATTGAGAGATTCAGGAGGTCACGTTATCTCTGGAAACCACTCAAAGAAAGACCAAGAGAATAGCCAAGACAAATTTAACTAATACTGTGAAGTCTAACAGGCTAGTTCCAGGAAGAGCTAGGACACCTCGTACCCTTAGATACAAAGGGTAAGAAACATTTACTAAAGCAGGTAGAAAATATATTTTGAAAGTAAAGGGGATAAATAAGAATTTCCAGGCAACAGTGATGAAACAGGCAAAATGAAGTTTAGAATATTACACCCTCTGTGCTTCAAAAAAATCACCTTATTTATTTCTTTAAGCTTTCTTCCATGAATATTCCTCTTGCTACAAGTCTGGTTATCTGCACTCATTTCAGCCAAATACACCTAAGGAAGAATGAATAATGATTAGGCAAACAAATGCAGCACTTACATGATAACATAAAGGACTCTCAAGTTCTTTTAAATCTATACCTCAAATCCCTTGGTTTTTGCTGCACTCCAAAACTGGTCAAAATGTCTAACTCTGTCATTGATGGCGTCCAGGATGATGAAAGGGAAAAAGCCATCATCCAGAGTCTTTTTGAAAGTTTTGAACATGCTGGTGCGGTAGGTTTCCTCCATCTCAGCTTCATATTCATATTCCATTACCTAAGATCCCCCCAAAGAGATATGGAGTTAGCAAAAGCAAAGAATCATCTTAAATCTCCTCCCTCGTTAGCATTTGGATACAGACAACTTTCTAGTCTTTCCTTCATACCTGAGTACTAAAGTTTGTGTTCAAAAAACCCACATTTCTCTCTGAACATGTTTTCCTTTCAATGCTATTTATGAATCAGGATGTAATCTGAGAGGAATATACCATACCTTTTTTTTCACTTTCTTTCCAGAATCTGGATCTTTTTCTTCTTTTTCCACTTCAGCGATGAAGTAATCATCCAGGCTTAGAACTCTGGGTGCAGGTCCTCCAAATTCTACCTCCTTATCCTGAGCATCATATATTCAAGAAAGTTAAAGAGAATTTATGGAATAAGTTAATAAATGTGCACAAAGTTTTTCCTGTGGCTAAATACCACGCAATCTTCTTGTAGTTTCAAATCAAGCAGGGGCAAAGTATCTGCCTAAGCAGATCAATATTTATGATATAGCATCTACCAGATGGGCCAACTAGAATGGATCAAATGGGAAACATCTGTATCAATATCATATACCTTGCTAAGAAGACAAGTGGCTAACAAAAGCAACTGATTCTTCCACTTTCCCATACTCACTCGAATAAGTTTCGCAACATGTGTCTTTCCACTGCCAGGCAATCCTCTCATTATAACAACAATCTGAAACACAACGAAAAAAAAAATCACCCAGGGAAGATTTTATTTCACAGTGAGATCTTAGAGTTAACAATGACCTATCATTCTCCAGGACAGACCATATGATAGGCCATGAAACAAACCTTAATACATTTGAGAGCATAGGAATAATACAAAGCATGTCTCTGACCACAATGGAGTAAAATTAAAAATTTGGGAAATTCACAAGTATGTAGAAAGTAAACACCATACTCCTAAATAACCAGTGGGTCAAAGAAGAAGTCAAAAGAAAAATCAGAAAATACTTTGAGATAAACAAAAATGAAGACACAACATAAGACAGTGGAAGAACAAACTAAACCGAAAGCAAGCAGAAGGAAGGCAATAGTAATATTAGACCAGAAGTTAATAAAATAGAGAACCGAAAAACAAAGAAAAATCAATGGAACCAAAAGCTAGCTCTTTGAAAAGAGCAACAAAATTGACAAACCTTTAGCTAGACTAAGAAAAAAGAGAGAAAATTCAAATTACTAGAATCAGAAAAAAAGGGGGGACATGACTGCCAACGTTACAGAAATTTTAAAAGGGTTATAAAGGAATACTATGAACAACTGTATACCAACAAATTAGATAAATGAAATGGACAAATTCCTAGAAAGACACAGCCTACTGAAACTGACTCAAGAAGAAATAGATAACCTGAATAGACCTACGACAAGTGAAGAGATTTAATTAGTAGTCAAAAAACTGCCAAAAAAGAAAAGCCCAGGCCCAGATGGCTTCTTCACCGAATCCTAACAAACCTTCAAAGAAGAATACCAACTCTTCACAAACTCTTCCAAAAAACAGAAGAGGAAGGAACAATTCCCAACTTATTTTATGAGGCCAGCATTTCAAAGCAAGCATATAATCTGATACCAAAACCAGACAAAGACATCACAAGAAAATTACAGATATCTCTTAGGATTATGGATACAAAAATTTTCAACAAAATACTACCATATTGAATCTAGCAACATATAAAAAGAAGTACACAACATGACCAAGTAGGGTTTATCCCAGAGATTCTAATTAATATCTGAAAATCAGTTAATGTAATACATTGTATCAATACAATAAAAAACAAAAAAATCTCAATGCAGAAAAAGCATTTAACAAAATCAAACATCCTTTCATGATAAAAACATTCAACAGGGGCTTCCCTGGTGGCGCAGTGGTTGAGAGTCCGCCTGCCGATGCAGGGGACGTGAGTTCGTGCCCTGGTCCGGGAGGATCCCACATGCTGTGGAGCGGCTAGGCCCGTGAGCCATGGCCGCTGAGCCTGCGCGTCCAGAGCCTGTGCTCCGCAACGGGAGAGGCCACAATGGTGAGAGGCCCACATACCGCAGAAAAAAAAAAAAACATTCAACAAACTAGGAATGGAAGGGAACCTCCTGAACTTGATAAAGGACATCTAATGCAAACCCACAACTAACATAGTACTTAATGGTGAAAGACTGAAAGTTTTCTTTCTAAGATCAGGAATAAAACAAGGATGTCCACTCTCACCACATCTATTCAACACTGTACTGGAGGTCTAGCCAGAGCAATGAGGCAAGAAAAAGAAAAAAGGCATACACATTGTAAAGTCAGAAGTAAAACCATCTCCATCTGCAGATTACATGATCTTATAGATAGGAAAAACCCTAAGGAATCCACGAAAAATCTATTAGAACCAATAAATGAGTTCAGCAATGTTGAAGGATATACAATCAATACGAAAAAATCAATTGTATTTCAATACAACTGAACAATCCAAGAATGGAATTAAGCCATCTATATCTTCCTTTTTTTTTTTTTTTTGGCAGCACCGTGTGGCTTCCGGGATCTCAGTTCCCCGACCAGGGATTGAACTCGGGCCACAGCAGTCAAAGCACAGAATCCCAACCACTAGACCACCAGGGAACTTAAGCCATCTATATCAATAATAACATTACACATGAATGGATTTAAACAATCCAATTAAAAAGCAAAAATTATCAGACCGCATAAAAAAACATGATCCAACTATATGCTGTCTATAGGAAACATACTTTATTTGTGTCACTGAAAGACACAAATAGATTGAAATTAAAAGGATGGAAAATGATATATCAACAGCCACAGGAAAGCTGGAGTAACTATACTAATAATAGATGAAACAGACTTTAAAACAGTGACATACATACATATACAGAGTCAAACTTCTGATGGAAATCTCCCGTTTTATTTAAACGGAACCATTTTATTTAAATGGAATCTAATTATTTTGCAATATAAGATAAATTTAAGAATGTATACATATGGAGGAAAATAGGTCTAAACTAATCAAGTCTCCTAATTCTCCCTCTTTTAGTTCCACATACCATAAAACCAAATCCTCTTTTCCCTTCTTCAAATTGCAATTAATTGAGTTCTTATGAATTATTTTCTACAATTTTCAACATTTTTTTCTGCCAAGCAATTAAGCTCTAATTTCTTAGATTCTATAGGGTAGGCAGTTTATGAGATTTTATGATGATTTGGAGATGCCTTTAATCTGATATTAATACTATGTCACACATGGAAACAACCTAAATGTCCATCAACAGATGAATGGATAAAGAAGATGTGGTACATATACACAATGGAATACTACTCAGCCATAAAAAGAATGAAATAATGCCATTTGCAGCAACATGGATGGACCTAGAGATTATCACACTAAGTGAAGTAAGTCAGAAAGAGAAAGACAAATACCGTGATATCACTTATATGTGGAATCTAAAATATGGCACAAATGAACTTAACTACGACACAGAAACAGACTCACAGACACAGAGAACAGATTTGTGGTTGCCAAGGGGGAGGGTGGGGGGGGATGGACTGGGAGTTTGGGATTAGCACATGCAAATTATTATATACAGAATGGATAAACAACAAGGTCCTACTGTATAGCACAGGGAACTATATATATTCAATATCCTGTGATTAAACCAAAATGAAAAAGAATGTATATATCTGTGTAGCTGAATCACTTTGCTATATAGTAGAAATTAACACAACATTGCAAATTAACTATACTTTAATAAAATAAAATTTTCTTAAAAATTAAAAAAAAATACTATGTCACTGAAAAGTACAGAAATTCTGTTCAGGATACTAAAAAGATTTCTTATCAGCTTCTAATTTGCAAGAAAGCTAGTCATTTACATAGGACTTACTCTCTCAGGTCTGCTCTCTCGGCCAGGTGGTTTCAAAATATCATCCACATTCTTAGATTCAGGTTTCTTCTCAACCCGCGGAGCTGGAGGTGGCTGGTGGCTCAGTGAAGGAGCTGGTAGGGGCATTCGCTCCTCTGGGTAAGTTCTTCGTTCTCCTAGGATTCCAGCAGTTGAACAAATTGCTATTTATACAGTAATTATTTAAAATTTTAACTCTCTCCACTCCTCCTAAGGTAATATAACTTATGGTGATTCGGGGGCTACTTTTATCCTTAATTAGAGATAGTTTAAGATAATGTAAATCTATTGAAATCAAGAAAATGAAAAGATTTAGGTATGATTTCAGGCAAAAAGAATGTTCTGAAAAATACTGAATTCATCCTTGTTTGTATTAAACTTAGGAAAAAGTTAACAGAACACAGAAGAGTAACATGTACTCCTGAATAGTCCTGAGTGTGATTTATAGTCCGTCTGTATGTAACTTCTGCTTTACAATATTGAGAACAAGTCATCAGCTTAGGAAAGCTTGTTTGTATAAGTAGGTGTGAATTTCTAGTTTAAGTGTAATTTGTAACAGTGAAAAACTAAAAGCAACCTAAATGTCCAAAAATAAGAGTCATATATCTCATCCACTTGATGGACTATCATAGAGCCATTAATATAATAGGTTTATGTATGGAAAAATGTATATAGTACACAATATCAATGGGAACAAGCACAACAAAGAAACTGTATTTATACTTTGATTACAACTTCATTAATATGTGTGTGAAGAGAGAATGACAGGAAATATACAAAATTACAATAGTTGTAGTATGGTAGGTGGTGGGATTATAAGCGATTTTGTTTCTAGCTTCCAAAGTTTCTTTA
This sequence comes from Aethalodelphis obliquidens, assembly GCF_003676395.1. NCBI lineage: Eukaryota > Metazoa > Chordata > Mammalia > Artiodactyla > Delphinidae > Aethalodelphis > Aethalodelphis obliquidens. Next base: position 990,024 of record NW_020837965.1, on the reverse strand, counting down.
AAAATGTAAAAAAAGCAATTTACATTTTATTTCATCAATTACATGGCTACTTTTGGTGATAACGTTGTCACCTCTGAGAAATCTGTGAGTGCATTTTACTCTGAACGTTTAAATCCATAACCACAATGGAAAGCATCTCAGGTTGCTTTCAGTTCTCAGCATCTTTATAGTTAACAAGGCACTAACCTACCTCCAAACATGGACGGTCCTTCATAGGCTGGTCGGTCAGACTTCCGATCATAGGATGGCCTATCAAATCCCCCTCTTCTGGATGAGGGATGGTCTTTTTTGTCTCGATATGACTGAGTCCTAGAAGGTTTAACAGGAAGTGCTTTGGTAAATGAAAAACATATGGAGGTCTCTTATAATGCAACACCATTATCTGCCCAATTTTTTCTATGGGTACTTATTATACATAGTCAATACTTATATTTTCATTTTGCTTTCCCATTTAGATCTGCTGTGCATACACACATCCACAGAACTCACAAATTGCAAAAATAAATTGTTTGCCTATTAATTAAGCAATGACTACAACTTTGTCAACAATACTCTTTCCTTTCCTTTCTGGCTATCTCCAGCTCCCATTTAACTCTCTGGAATTCAAGCTCACAAAACTCAACCACCTAGTTTCCTGAAAACTGGTACTCTTCCCTCTCCAGATTACACACACATGCATGAGAAAAATACATCATTTACTAAAGTTCCTTTAACTACACTGACATTTGCTGAACTTAAGTATATGGTAATTTGCACACCTGGCAAAGATATTTCTCATAGCATACCTATCATCTCGAGGTCGGCGTTCTCTGTCAAATCGATCCCGGTCATAGTCAATAACACCACGATCCCGGTCTCGATCTCTATGTGTCTCCCGATCCCTTTTGAAATCTCGATGATCTGCCATGACATTACTTTGACGATCAAAATAAGGCTCACGATCTCTGTCTCTATCATAACGATCTCGTTGGCCTACATGCTCTATAAAAACAATATAAAATAAGAACTATATCCCTTTTTTCTGAAATAAAAGCAGAAATGTACAAATCTAAATTTAGAACTAGCATAAACTGTTGCCCTAAATTCAACTTATAAATAAATCTTTTAGCTATATTAAAGGGAGGCCCGCATTCTAAGAGGACTTCTGTGAGCTGGCCCCTGCCTAACCCTAGTTCCCTCTCTGATCTCACCTCCTACTACCTTCCCCATCTCTTTGTGATGCAACCACACTTTCCCGTTCCTGAGACCTACCACCCGCTGTTCCCTCTGACTGGGACCGTCAGTTTGCAGATGCTTCATGGTTGACTCCTTGTCATTCAGCTCTCAGCTTCACTGTCATAGGGGCCTCCTCTGACCACTCTGTCTAAATTAACCACCTTCACTATCCATCACATCAAATGTTTCATTGTCTTTATAATACATTCAAAGGTCTGAAACGATCTTGTTCATTTATTCTTTTTGTTTGTTTTCCCATTAGAATGTAATTTCACAAGCACAGAAACTTTTATTTTTCTCTTGCTGAATTCCCAGTGTCTAGAACAGGGATTAGCAAACTTTTTCTGTAAAGGGACAGACGGTAAATGTTTTATAGGACATACAGTCTTTGTCGCAACTACCCCAGCTCTGGTTTGTTAGCATAAAAGCAGCTGTAAACAATAGCTAATGGGAGTGTGTCTATGTTCCATTAAAACTTTATTTCTGGGAATTCCCTGGTGGCACAGTGGTTAAGAATCTCCCCACCAATGCAGGGGACACGGGTTCGAGCCCTGGTCCAGGATGATCCCACATGCTGCACAGCAACTAAGCCTGTGCACCACAACTACTGAGCCTGTGCTCTAGAGCTCATGAGCTACAACTACTGAGCCTGTGTGCCACAGCTACTGAAGCCCATGTGACTAGAGCCTGTGCTCTGCAACAAGAGAAGCCAATGCAATAAGAAGCCTGCACACCACAACGAAGAGTAGCCCCTGCTCGCCACAACTAGAGAAAGCCCACACACAGCAATGAAGACCCAATGCAGCCAAAAATAAATATATAAATTTAAAAAAAAACACACACAAAACTTTATTTCTGAACACTGAAAAAAAAAAAAAAAAAAGGGAGGCCCAGATAACCTTACCAAAAGGGAAATCATGAGATAATTGGGTCCTAAAAGGTTTAAAAATACTGATCTCTCTGGGACTCCTACCTGTTTCAAAAGTTGATCTTTCAGGTAGTGGATCTGGACGCAGAGTTATTCTTTCTCCATAGGGTATCTGCTCAACTTTATTAGTGGATATGTCTGGTAAACAAAATCAGGGATAAAAACACTGTAAGAGTGAAGCTTAAGGAAGCCAAAGCTGAAGCTAACAATTCCTTTAGAATCCCAAATACAAATTTGCCACTTTCACTCACCTCGGCCATGGCCATAATCGACAGTCTGCTGCACTGGTGGTGGTTTGGACATTGGTGGCATACCCATAGGCACCGGGCCAGGAGGAGGGATGGAAGGGTGAACAGGTGGGGGTGGTAACACTGGAGCAGATGGAATCGTTGCAGCTTCAGGTTTAAATTCCGAATTCAGTCCTTGTTCATCATTTGTATCCCAGAGGCCATAGAAAGAATCTTCATCCCAGCGTTCTTGTTCCATAGCTGAAGTCTGTGGCTTTATCACTGGAGGAGGAGGTGGTGGCGGAGGAGGAGGGGGTGGCGGTGGCGGTATTGGGATAGGTGGCCTGGTCACAGGAACAGATGATCTTGCTGGTGGAGCAGAGGGTCTTACAATTGAACCTGGTGGTTTACCCATAGGAGGGGGTGGTCTATAGGACCCTGGAGGCTGGAGAACAGAGTAAATGGCTTAACGAATGAGCATACCATCATGTTTTCACATATCAGTAGAAATTAAAATCTGGTTCCCAATCCATAGAAGAAAAATTTGATATATTGAACTTACTCAAAATTCAAAACTTTTTGTACTTTAAAATACACCATTAGGGAGAAAATATGTGCATATCACCTATCTGATAATGGACTTGTATTCAGAATATAAAAATCTCTTATAAGACAAATAGTCAAAAAAAATGGGCAAAAGATTTGCATATATTTTTCCGAAGAAGATATATGAATAGCCAATAAGCCCATGAAAATATACTCGACATCATTAGTCATGAGGGAAATGAAAATTAAAACCACAATGAGGTACCATTTCATACCCAGTAGAATGGCTATAATTGATAAAATAGACAATAACAAATGATGGCAAGGATGTAGAGAAACACAAAGACTCTTAGACTGCTAGTAAGAATGTAAAATTTCCACTTTGGGAAATGGTCTAACAATTTGTCAAAAAGTTAAACCTCAATTTACCAAATAATTCAGCAGTTCCATTCCTAGGTCTCTAACCAAGAAAAACATGGCCCCCCAAAGACCTGCAAACAAATATTTGCAACAGCATTATTCGATAACCCAAGTGTCCATCAACTGGTGAATGGACAAACAAAATATGGTATAGCCATACAATAGATTGTTACTTGGCAATAAAAAGAAATGAAGTACTGATTCATGCTATAACATGGATGAACCTTGAAAACATTATGCTAAGTGAAAGAAGTCAGACACAAAAGACCACATATTGTATGAGTCCACTTAAATTAAATGCCCAAAAAGGCAAATCTATAGGGACAGAAAGTAGATTAGCTGTTGCCTGGGACTTGGGTAGGAATGAGGATTAACTGCAAATTGGCACAAGGGATCTTACTGGGGTGATGAAAATGTTCTACAACTGGATTATGGTGATGGTTGGACAACTCAGTAAATTTACTAAAAATCACTGAATTACAAACTGAAAATGGGCAAATCAGATTATGTAAATTATACCTCAATTAGGTTGGTTTAAAAAAGGAAAAAAAAAAAATGCCCTCAATACTATGACCTCCTCCCTTCCCTGCAATGAATCACCCTCTTTTTCTTCTCCTTCCAGAAAAATTAGGGTGCTAGCCAATTTGATACAAGTATCCCAGGCCCACCTCAAACCTACTGAATTTCTGTGAGTGAGGTTCTAGCATTAGTTTAAAATAAACAAAACTTCTGTAATTCTGATGTTCACCACCTGGTTAAGAATCTCTGCTATAAACTATCTCCCCACTATGGTAACCTATCTCTTCCACAAAAATAGTGAATTTCCAGTGAGAGAAACAAACTCTAGCTAGCTCCCTCACTTCTACCTAATTGTCTGACTGACAATAGTAGTTTGTGGCAAGGCTGGTACCAACACACAACATCAGAACTGGGAAACAACAAAACAAAGAAACCAAATGGGACATTTAGTAATCTCTCTGACAGCCACCAAATGCCAACAGGAATGTATATTAAGGAAACAGTAGAATCTCTTGGCAGATAGGTTCTATTTACTTAATACTGAAACCCAATCGTTAAATTTTATTTTAATCTTTGCAATCAGAGATAATTTTAATCTCTGATTCGAACACTCTTTACCCATTTCTCTTAGTTCTATGTTTCTGGTTTGTTCTATTGACAAACAAATTGACAGCTGCTTTAGACCTTGGAAAGCCAACAATACACATTACTTATATATTTATTCATACACAGGCTGCGTGTTAAACTTTTTGAGTAACAAAATTACCTTGTGGCTAATACGTAAGAAATATTATTTAACAAGAGGCCACTATAGGCTGGAGTTAAAGACAAATGACTATTAGGTAAATGATGTAAGGTAAACTGTAGGTTACGGCACTTTAAACTTTATTAAGGGAATGCCCATACATGACAAAGCTACTGCATCTGGAGCACAGCTACCCAGACATGCTTTAAATATCCTAAGAATTCTGGACTGTGTCTACAAATAAAAAGTGTTTTCTTCATATTACATAGTGAAAGCAATATATACATTTGTGAAAAACAGAACACCTCCTACAGTATTTACATGAGAAAGGATTAATATCTGTACCATACTAAGGATAACATAAATTAGTAAGAAAAACCTTAAGAGTCAAATAGATAAAATAGAATTTTTATAAGAAATGTAATTAACAATTATCAGAAAATATTCATGTTCACTAATTATCAAAACTACCAAACATTTTATTATTTTTTAAAATATTTGGCTGCACCGGGTCTTAGGTGCGGCACGCAGGATCTTCGTTGCCGCACTCGGGATCTTCGTTGCTGTGTGCGGGATCTTTAGTTGCAGCATGAGGGATCTAGTTCCCTAACCAAGGATCAAACCTAGGCCCCCTGCATTGGGGATGCAGAGTCTTAACCACTGGACCACCAGGGAAGCCCCACTACCAAACATTTTAAAACATTTAATTAAAATATTATATCTTCCAAAAATATTAAGTAGCTGATGCTTGCAAGGCTATAGTATAGTTGTTATATAACTATTTTAGAGAGCTGTTGGCTATATTATAGGAATCATTAAAAAGTCCTCGTTCTTTAACTAAAGTATACCACTGTAGGACTTTAAAAGTACTTTTAAGAAGTTATCTAAAACAAGTATTTGAAGCATAATGGGTAGTGGTTTGTAGAAAATAAAGAACGCAGATGTAAGCTTTTATCTATAGAATGGGTAAACAACAAGGTCCTACTATATAGCACAAAGAACTGCATTCAATATCCTGGGATAAACCACAATGGAAAAGAATATTAAAAATGTGTATATATGTATAACTGAATCACTTTGCTGTACAGCAGAAATTAACACAACATTGTAAATCAACTATACTTCAATAAAAAATATTAAAACTAAAAAAAAATAAGAATTTGATACAAAGACATTTATTAACATTGTATTAATAAAAGATTAGAAACAGAGGTTTAACTTTGTTAAATGGAATAGTTTTAATAAATTGTGCATCAAAAATATAAAGCTTGTAGCAATATGTTAAAATGTTTATGATTGATTTATCAAGTGAATAAAGCAGAAATGTGGATCTATAATCTACAGCTTCTACTATTTGCTAAGAGAGTCAAAGATAAAAGATGTAGTTCCTATCCTTATGAAGGACAGGCAAGATAAGAGAGAAGGCAAGACAAGACAGAAGGCAAGACAGACAAGAAGACAGACAATCCAAATACAGTATAAGGGTTCTGACAGAGGCTCATAAGATGTTACAGGCGTACATGCAAGGGCAATTGTCTTACACAAGTGGAAGAGAAGATACAGAGATGAGTTCTAAAAAATAAACAATTAACTAGTTGGAGGAGAGGATAGGAAGAGAAAAAAAAAGAAACTCTAGGTTTAGAGAACAACATCCATATGCAAAGGCATGAAGTAAGAGCCAGTCACACTCATAGAATTGTCAGAAGCTCCATGTGGAGGGAAAGTAAAGAGAGGGAGTAGCAAGTAATGGTAAGCAGAGCTTGGGCCAGCTCAGGAAGAACATAAAAGGCCAGGCAAAAGAATCTAGATTTTATCCTGAAAGGAACACAAGAATACTGAAGCGTTCTAAAGCCAAGGTACAACATGGTGTGATTTATATTTTAAAATGTCCATTTTGGAGACTTCCCTGGTGGTGCAGTGGTTAAAAATCCACCTGCCAATGCAGGGGACGTGGGTTCAACCCCTGGTCTGGGAAGATCCCACATGCCACAGAGCAACTAAGTCCATGAGCCACAACTACTGAGCCTGTGCCCTAGGGCCCATGTGCCCTAGGTCCCGACGCCACAGCTACTGAGCCCACATGCCACAACTACTGAAGCCCACGTACCGCAACTACTGAGCCCACATGCTGCAACTACTGAAGCCTACATGACTACAGCCTGTGTTCCGCAACAGGAGAAGCCACCGCAGTGAGAAGCCCGTGCACCACAACGAAGAGTAGCCCCCACTCGCCACAACTAGAAAAAGCCCGTGCACAGCAACGAAGACCCAATGCAGGCAAAAAAAAAAAAAAAAAAGACAAAGACATAAAATGTCTATTTTGGCCAGCAGTCACATCAGTGCTGCCTAAAGTAGAGTGTAGGGTAGTCCTAACTACAAAGTGGCATGAGAGAACTTTTGGGGGCAGTGGAAATTTTTTTTATCTTTTGGTATACATTTGTCGAAACTCAAACTGTGGGCTTAAAACATATGTAAATTATAACTCAAAATCTGATTCAAAAAATATTTTAAAAATAATCACTCTGGAAGCAGAATGAAGAATGGATCAGAGGCGAATGAGATGGAGAGAGATGAATTAGGATGTTTCTGAAATAATCTAGGCAAGAACTGACAAAGGCTAGAACTGAAGTTGTAGGGAAGTGGAGGATAGAATACTTGAACAATATTAAAAAGATAGTAAAATTAATCAACAGAATGACTGAACACAGAAGGTTAGAACAGAGAAAAGAGTTAGGGCTGGCTTCAGGTTTCAAGTTCGGGTGACTAGGTGATAATGAGGAGAAAGAACAAGTTTTCATGGAGGATGGTAATGAGCTCCATTTTAAATATGTTGAGTTTGGCAGGAGACACACCCAGAGAGAAACCCTGTAGGCAGATGGATGCATACACAGGCCAAGAGATATGATTTGGGGAGTCAACATCATGGTGGTTGCCGACATCAACAATTACATCCGAGTGTTGTGTGTTAGATTAGGATGGAAGGGAACATTGAGAAATGAAGAGTTAATCTGATGAAATGGTTCAGCAGTGTTTTTTTCTCTCTCTCACTTATATTTGCATGATAACATTTTTAAAGCCCATCACTGGCTTAAAGGTAAAACGAAAACAGCAACAACAAGGGGAGAGTTTAATCACACAAGTCTTTAACGTAGCTTCACTGCCTGAACTGGGGCATGATGTTCAACCCCTTCCCTAGCTAAAGGCTAGTAGCCTGAAGAGGCAGGGAGACTACGAAGCTCACATGAGCAGGGCTCACAGGGAGTCCCTACACTGTCCAAATGGAAAACAGGACTATTTGAACAAAAAGGATTACCAGGAAAATTCTACAATTTTGTGAACACAAAGCCATATATATAGTTCAGGTGTACTTGGTGTACTTATCAAACCCTGGGGGAAAAAGCATTTCTGTCACACTTTCGACCATACTCATAATATTTTCAAAGGTCCATTACCATTAGCTTTTTACTTTTCCAAAATTTACATTTTTTATAGAGGAAATTTATACTTATTGTAATACAAAAAAAAAATCAAATGACATACAAACATACAAAGTAAGAACCATTTCATTTTCTGGGCACATATTTTCCCATACCGGATACATTCCAGGTCTTGAAGATGTATTCTGCAATCTCGAATCCTGGGGTGGTAGATGGTCAGGCATCTGTGGCTCAGACCCATAGTCTTTCATCTTTTGAAGCTGTTCTTTCTGTTCTCTGTAAACAAATAAAATTGCCATTGTACATAAGGCATGTGTTCTCCATTCCTAAATAACTATAATTAATATTGAAGAACAAAAAAGGAAACTAAAACCTTTTTTCAAACCCTCTGCAGTGCCCATAAAACATCTCCAGGGTAATACTCTCTTGCCTTTATGAGCTAACTGATCAGTCATCTACGACCTATAAAATAATGATAAATTATTGAAGATCTTCAAGGACCGATTCTAGAACCTGCCTCTTTAGTTTATTTTAATATCTCACCTACTTGTCATGTTTTTCTTTCATCCAACAAAAATCTCTCTTGCTATTTTTTTTTGTTCAATAGTCTTTAGATAAGAGGTTGCAAAATGGTGGCACATGGGCCAAATATCAATGTATTTGGATATATATGAATATATAAAAAGGTTTTTTAAAATTTAGCTTCCATATTAGTTTTAAAATCTGAGCTAGCTGCCATTACTTACAAAGCAAAATAATATATTTTTCCATATAAATTCAAATTTTAAAGAGATCTGCAGACACTGGGCCTACATTCCCACATGCCAACAATCGGCTCAGTGGAGTAGTGGCTGCCCGCTTTAGATGAAGCAGTTTGCCACAGTCCTCGCCAAACCCAGTAGAGTTACACTGGCCCGCTTTCACTCATTTTAGTTACCTGTCTGGTTCTTGTGGGCATTTTAGTTTACAGCCCCTGCTGCATACAGTGAGAACAGTTGTCAGTCTAAACCTTTAAAAACAACACTTCATACTCCTGAAGAGTAATTATGTTAACTCTTCCAGTTTTTCTTTAAATCGCTGGTCAAATTCCCTTCACTTTTCCTTACAATGCCCACAGTAAACACATACAACATCTACCACAACCTCTTCAGACCTTTTCCAATTTTCTCCCTACCATTTTGTAAAGTATAATGACCCAAATGGACACAAAGTAAGGGTCAAGTATAAAAAAAGATTATTTTCTGCCTCATGTAAATCATACTATGACTTTCCCAATACAACGTGACTGACTTGTATTCAACTATGACCACTCTTACCCATCACTTCATATATTTTGTTTTATTATGTGGCCTAGAAAGAGCTTTAAAAAAAGGATGATGAGGCACCTTGTATCCAGCATTTCTATACAAAGCAATAACGGGTGAAAAGGAGATTTCAAAAAGGAAAGGAAAGAAACCTTGGCAGCTTAGTAACACCAATCAGCTTGGTGTTCTCCATAAACAACATAGATTTTAGAGACTGGGTTCAAATTCTAGGTTTACCAATTCCGGTAGCCAAGTGGTACTCTCTGAGCCTTAGTGTCTTTGGTGAAGTGGGAATACTACTGCTTATCTTTGCAGGCCTTTGAGATAGGGATTTGAGATAGGAGGATTGAGATAATACATGCTAAATTATCAGCACAGTGCCAGCACACAGTAGGTGTTAAATTAAAGGTGTCCATAATTTAAAAGTGAACAGAGAATAGCTAAATGTTCTATAGCATACTTTCCACATTTACTACTTTCTTCAGGAGTAATCTGGAAAAGTCAAATCTCTTAAGAGTGTATCTTCTATAGACCACAGAAATCTGTTTTGTTTCCTGAGGCACCTGATCTTTCATCTTTACTTACAGGTATTATTCCTCATTATACTTTTTTAGTCATAAAGCTTCAGTTATAATTTCAATCAGCATAATCCACAAATGTAGACCAGAATTGAAAAATGAAAAAAAAACAATACATTGGAATATATCAAAAACTAACCATTAATTTATTTTCACAAAACACTGCTAATTCCTAAGAAATTACTCAAAAAGTAATTTCGCATTGCAATCTGTCAGTGACTCCTAAATTCTCATCTCAGGATATAGTTGGTATAAGGATTACATGAATTAATACATACAAAGCACTTAGTACAGTTCCTGGTACATAGTAAGTGTGCAATAAATGTTAGCTTTTATTATTACTGCCACTAATGGGAAGCATTATGTAGATACCTATAGATAGTTGGGTGATTGTAAATCAACAAATCCAAATTCTATTCTCCATCTCACAAAGAAAATATTTGATTATGTAGAAACAAGTAACATCCTCAAGTAGAGATACCTGCTTCTAGTTATAATGAAAGATAAAACATCCCAAAAAGAAAGAATCAATAGTTAGATAAATCTGAGGCTGCTTCCAGGTAAACCATTCTTAGCTTCAACAGAGAAAAATATAAATCCTTCCAGCACTTTCCAAAGTTATACCAAAGATTAGTGAATATGAAGTCTATCAGATCTAATACGAAAGAGCAAACTGCCTCAGGGGAAAAAGGGGATTTTACGTATGAGCTCTGTGAAATCCAGAGCACTGGAAAGTTGAGGTTTGAACTTGAAACAATCACAGGCATGGCACGTCGGCAACATAGCTACAAAAGCCAAGAATGGCTATCAAATTTTCATATTTCAGGACATAAGTTTATAATTAATACAGTTCCTAAATATCCATCCTACCCTAAACAGCACTCAGTGACTAGAAATTAAAATCATGTGGTAATAAGAACTTGAAAAAAAATGATTCCATTCAAATAACACATCATTTTAAAAAGAGCAGTCTGAATGCGGTTTTGACTAAAAGAAATGATCTTAAGTAGTTAACTTACCGAAGCATTTTCAGTTCTTGTGCAGCTTTCAAAATGATTTCATGCTGCCTCTGACTGAGAACCATTACCCCTCCAAGGCCTTGGTCAGAGTCTAAGTTTGCATCCGACCCCATCATTTCAGAAGAATGATGTGAGGAGGGCATATGTTCCGCCATGGGGGAATGTCTATCCACATCAGATGGGTACCATCTGTCTGACAATCGTTCTCTTTCCCAGTCCATTCTGTCAGGAATATAATCTCGCTTTTCCCGCCACGTATCTCCTCTTTCTGGGTACTCTCGGATCCTCAACTCACCCCTATCACGGAAATCTCGATCATACCCATGGTCTCGATTTCTTTCTTCTCTCCATCTATCATCCCGATATCTATCCACAGGTGGAAGAGGTGGGAGGGGTGGTAAAGGTGGAAGAGATGGAATATCTCGTTCACGGAACTGTGATTCTTGTTCATCCAGTGGTCTCCCATAATCTCTGTCCCACTCATTATCCAAATTTCTATCATACATATCCATAGGTCTTCCAATCCGATCCACATCCCTGTCCAAGTCCCTGTCCATCTCCCTGTTGTAGTCCTCATCCATATCCTGATCTCTCTCCCAGTCATCCCACCAAGGGCCTCGTCTATCTCCATCGTGAGATCGAGATGGTGCCGGAAACCTGTCCTCTCTGTTATAGGAATCTAGTGTATCATCTTGATAGTCATGTTCACATTCTCTCCAGTATCTGTCTCTATCCCAATCATCAAGTCTTTCTCGTTCCACTGGAGCATTTCTACCATCTAATGGGAACTCTTCATGCCCTCTCTCTTCTCCATGGTTCCACGTTGCCCTAGGAGGCTCATCTCGGTGATACGAATACATTTTTTCCCCACCATCTCCTGGTTCTGGTCTAAATGGACCTCTGTCACGACCAAACTCTGGTCTTCCCAGACCCCTTTCCCGACTGCCAGGCCCTCGAGGTGGTCCCGTCTCCCTGCTCCCGGCTCTTCGGGGTGGTACTCTCTCTCTACTCCCAGGTCTTCGAGGGGGTCCTCTCTCCTGACTGCCAGCCCTCCGAGGTGGTCCCCTTTCTCGGCTGCCAGCTCTACCCCTCTCCTGGCTGCCTTGCAGACCACCTGGCATTTTCTCCCGACTGCTTCCTGGCCTCACCAACCCTCTGTCCCGGCTGCCTTCTCCTCTACTCATCTTCTCTCGACTGTCTTCTCTTCTACCCATCATTTTATCACGAAAGTCTTCTTGCTTGACCAGCCCTGGGCCACGGCTGATTGCCTGGCCTCGACCTCTATTTACTAGTCCTTTATCCCGTGTGTCTTCCATTCTGCTTTGCCCAGGACCTCTGTAAGATGAGCTGCTGCCTCGATTGCCTTCTAACCTATTATCTCTGTTATCTGGCCGAGGCAGCCCTTTATCTTGGTTGTTTTCTGAATGGGGAAGACCAATACCCAAAGGTTTAAAATCATTATCGGCAGTTAGTGATGATGATGTTGCTACTGCTGTTCCTCCCTCCATCCCCCCTGTTTTTGAGGGAAAAGTAGATTGAGAGGGTACAGGTTTATTTGCAAGGGGTACAGGCTGAGTAACAGCTTGGGCTTTGTCCATTTGAGTCTCCATACTTTGAGAATTCTGGTCCCAATTAGAAGGCTCTATGGGCCCTTCCGAGACTTCGCTTTTAGGTGGCTCTTGTTGAGAGTCGCTTAGATTCTCATTTGACTGAGCCGCCTTGGCATCCTTTACATCTGCAGCAATGGAAAATGCAGCTGATTGCATTTTAAAATTCTTCTGCTGGTTACTACTGGTGTCTGCTAATGGTTCTTTGTTTCCTGGTTCTGCTTGTGACTTAGGTTGCTGCTGATGTTGCTGTCCAAAAGCTGGTTTGGGGCCTTTCCACTGTGGTCCACTCTGTCGAGGACTGAGGGATGTATTGGGGGTAATATAGAACTGAGATGCTGGCCCCCGGGGAATCATTCCCCATTTGCTTTTAGCGCCCTCTGTTGGGTGACCTTCATATCTGGGTCTTGGCCCATCGGGGCGATTTCCTTCAAAACGAGGCCCTTTGGGTCTCGGTCCTTCACACCTTGACCCTAAATCCTCAAATCTTCGAGGACCATCAAATCTACAAGTAAAACAAAAGATATTACTCAAGACAGTAAAGCAGAAAAAAAAAATTCTCCATGTAAAAATATTTAAGGCAATCTTGCCTTAGTATCTGTTTACAAAAATGACTCTTAGTCATTAAACAAACCCTGAGATATCTATATCTTAGAACCAGTATGTTAAGGTGGCAGAGCTCAGGTCTCAGGACAAATCTCCTGCAGCAAGTCACTGATATACTGAATTGTTCAAAAGCAATTATAAATATTGTGCCTTAGTAGACAGAAAAGGCCACTCATTTCAAACAGAAAAAAAAGTCCCGTAGCTAATTCTGAAAGTACTTTTAGAGTTAAATTATAACTAAAAACTAAATATGAAACAATTAACAAGATAATATAGGATGATTACAGATATTGTTGGAGCTAACATTATCATCTTGACTAATTGACAAGAAGTTGAAAAAACAGCAGCCAGCTATGTCTTAAGAGCATGCCCTGACATTTAAAAATCCGGACAGAGATATTTTTGCTACGGACCCACTTGCATATTTGGTAAATATTTAGTCTATATCCTCTGTCAGGCACTATGCTACATCCAAGCGATATATGAATAAAATGTCTTCTTTACCCTCAAAGGGTTTACAATGGAAAAGAAAGAATCTAAGTGTAAATAACTGCCAAAAGGTACAATGACTAAAGTCTATCTGCATATAGTAAGGGCAACAGAGGAGAGAATGGTTAGTTCTACCAGGGTGAAGGTGGTGCTCTCCAATAAAGGCTTTATATCATAGAAGATGCTTAAGTTAACTCTTGAAAAACAAATTCTCAGAGATCAGGTTAACAGAGAGTATTGGAGATGATGGCAGTGGGTGGCAAGGACATCTCAGGCTAAGGAAGCATTTTGAGAAAAGGCAGAAAAACACATACCAGCATAGCATGTTTGGCAAACAGTTTAGAATGGCTGAAAGAAAGAGGAAACAAAATCTAGGACACCTAGGAAAGGAGAAGGAGTGGAAAAGCAGCACACTAAGAGATAAGGAAAGAGGCAGGCAAGGGTCAATCTCCAGAAGACCTCGTATACCTCGGTGGCATGGACTACTGGTACACCTCCAATATTCATTCCCCCTTTTTCTACAGTAATTGAGCCTCTCCATTATTAGCTAGACATAAGGATAGCCAGACTAAAAACTCCTTTTCCCAAACTCTCTTGCAGCTGGAACGTTTAGCCATGTTCTGGCCAATGAGCTGAGAGTGAAAATGATTTACACATCCTTCCAGGTTGTAAACTTAAAGGGAAGAACACATCCTTCTCTTCACCATTTTCTTTTTCATGCTGGCTCTGACATGGTGGTGAGGCATCCTGAACCACGTAGATAAGGCCAACATACTAAGAGATGGTAAAGTAACAAATCAGAAGGAACCTGGATTCTTAACACTGTAGAGCCACCATATAAGTCCCGAGAGAGAATAAACTTCTAACTTGTTAAAGCCATGTGACTTTGGATCTCTGTTACAACAGGTGAATTAATTCAGCTGGGTAAGGAGTTGGAAATTACCTTAAGCACGTAGAGCCACTAAATATGACGTGATTTTTAAAAGATTTCTCTAGCAGAAAAGTAGTAAATGGATAAGTGGGAAAAGCTAATTGTAGATTGTCTCTACAATTTGAGTAAGTGAAGGTGAAGTCTGTTCTAAGGCAGTGATTGATATGAGGATGTAAAGGAGGAGATAAAGAGAGATGTGAAGGAAAGTAAAGCTGATAAATTTTCTAACAGGTGGGATTAAAATAATGGAAAAGGAAGAATTTAGGATGGTTCCAAGGTTTTTGGCTTCGATGATAGTGATGCCTTTCATGCCTCTAATGAGAAATAGAAGGGTTTTTCTTTCATTTGTTAGGGAAATAAATGAGAGTAATAAATTCGGTTTCAGCAAAATATTAACTTCCCATCCCTGTGACATCAGTCTTTGGTGATCTAGAAGTCTTAGTTTCAAAGGGAGAATGCTTCTATCAGGGGACACAACAATGATTCTATTAAACTCCAGTTCAGACTGCCATCTGGCCACTTTGGGTTCTGAATCAACAAGCAAAAAAGGGAGTTACTGTACTGGCTGGGGGGGATTAATTCTGTCATTCAAGGGGAAATTGGGTTATTTCTACACAGTGAGGGTGAGGAATATGTCTGGAATGGAGGAGATCCTCTAGGACATCCCTTAGTACTTCCATGTCCTGTGATTAAAGTCAACAGAAAACTAAAATAACTCAATTCAGGCAGGGTTGAGAATAGCTCAGACCTTTCAAAAATGAAGGTTTGGGTCACTCCACCAGACAAGGAACCAAGACCAGCTGCGGTGCTCACTGAGACTAAAGGGAATATGGATTAAGTAGAGGAAGAAGGCAAGTTATAAATACCAACTGTAATTACATGACCAGTTGCTGAAATACGGGCTGTGATAGTTATATTTCTTCCTTAACGTTTGATATTAAATGTTTAAGTATATATTTATTAGTCAAACGTTTTTGATTGATTTTTCTTCCTTATCATCTAACGTAAGATGTATTAGTACTAGATAGCTTTATATCTCAGAATTTAAGTTACAGAATATCAAAGAGGGGATGTAAACCAGCTAGAGAATGACGATTTCCCCAAAGACAGAAAAGGGGCTTTATAATCTTTTCTGGGGAAAGGGTTAGAAAATTTCAGGTTGACCAGGGATAAATGTTTCATGTTAGACACAAAAATCTCCCGTGACCCACCCTAATAAGAAACATAGAAGAAAGAAAGAAACACGGCTGGAAAATGTACTTCAGCCCAGCCAAGTTGACACTATATAGTCATCGCAAGAAATTAAAAAATACATAAACTCATGCCGTGGAGCGACTAGGCCCGTGCGCCACAACTACTGAGCCTGCGCTCTAGAGCCCAAGAGCCACAACTACTGAAGCCTGCGTGCCTAGAGCCGGTGCTCCGCAACAAGAGAAGCCACCGCAATAAGAAGCCTGCGCACTGCAACGAAGAGTAGCCCCCGCTCGCGACAACTAGAGAAAGCCCACGCGCAGCAACGAAGACCCAATGCAGAAATAAATAAATAAATAACATTTAAAAAATAAATAAATAAAAATACATAAACTCACTATAAACAGAGAGAAGGGGCTACCAGTAGATGAGGATTTTGTTTTTAAATTCTGGAAGACAAAGAACAAACATGAGTGGTAACATATGGAACAGGAAGAAGCCGCAGTTTAGAGTGCTGGTAGCAGAGAAGGTTACAATCAAAATGGGGCTGGCCTGCCCACAGAAACCCAGAGAGGGTCAGGATTCTCAGAATCCAGGGATGCTGGGGAAAGACAAGTAAGACTTGGGGCTAAAATTATGTAAATTAAAATCTATATTCAGAACCACTGATCAGCCTTTCTCTGGTCTTGAATGTCTCTAAATGCCTGAATTTAAGGGTCCCGTAGCGTTAGCAGTTTTTTGCCCTATCACTTAAAGCAAAGTCTGACAATTGGTTAGCCCCCCACATATACACAGAGCTCCCAATCAGCTTCAGTGTCTCCCACTCTTAAACATAAATGGACAACCAGAGATCACAATATATTTCAGAAATGTCTCCAAAATGAAAAGAAGAGTGGGAGCCCCATTGGCAATGATTTTTTGATTCTGACATCAAAAGCAAAGCAACAGGGACTTCCCTGGTGGTGTAGTGGTTAAGAATCTGCCTGCCAATGTAGGGAACACAGGTTTGAGCCCTGGTCTGGGAAGATCCCACATGCCGCGGAGCAACTAAGCCCACGCGTCACAACTACTCAGCCTGCAAGCCATAACTACTGAGCCCGTGTGCCACAACTACTGAAGCCCAAGCACCTAGAGCCCGTGCTATGCAACAAGCCACCACAATGAGAAGCCCGCACAACTCAACGAACAGTAGCCCCCGGTCGCCACAACTAGAGAAAAGCCTGAGTGCAGCAGTGAAGACCCAATGCAGCCAAAAATAAATAAAGTAAATAAAAGCTTTTAAAAAAGCTTACTTAAAAAAAAAAAAGCAAAACAACAAAAGCAAAAACAAAGTGGGACTACATCAAACTAAAAAGCTTCTGCACAGCAAAGCAAACCATCAATAAAATGAAAAGGCAGCCTACTGAATGGGAGAAAATATTTGCAAATCATGTATCTGATAAGGGGCTAATTCCAAAATATATAAAGAACTCATATAACTCAACAGCAAAAAAAGAAACAATATGATTTTAAAATGAGCAAAAGATCATAGATACTTTTCCAACAGACAAATGACATTTTTCCAAAGAAGATACAGAGATGTCTCTCCAAAGAAGACATCGTGAAAAGATGCCCTACATCACTAATCATCAGGGAAATGCAAATCAAAACCACAATGAGATAGTACTTTACATTTGTTAGAAAGGCTATTATCAAAAAGACTAGAAATAACAAGTGTTGGCAAGGATACAGAGAAAAGGGAACCCTTGTGCACCACTGGTGGGAATGTAAACTGGTGAAGCCCACTATGGAAAACAGTATGAAGGCTCTTCAAAATATTAAACATAGAACTATCATATGACCCAACAATTCCACTTCTATTTATTGGAAGAAAATGAAAAAACTAACTCAAAAAGATATATGCACCTCCCCCCCACCCCGTGTTCACTGCAGCATTATTTACAATAGCCAAGGTATGGAAACAACCTATGTTGTTGATGGATGAATGGATAACGAAGATGTGGTATATACATTCAATGGAATATTATTCAGCCACAAAAAAGAATGAAATCTTTTCGTTTGCAACAATATAAATGGACCTGCAGAGCATTATGCTAAGTGAAATAAGTCAGAGGAAGACATACTATATGATCTCTCTTATATTTGGAATCTTAAAAAAATTTTAATTAATTAAAAAACCAAGCTCATAGATATGGAGAACAGACTGATGGTTGCCAGAGGCAGGGTGTGGAGGTGGGAAAAATGGGTAAACTTTTTGTTTTCTTTTGTTTTTTAGTTTACATAAATTATAATAAAAATATATTCAACCTCAAATTATATATCCAAATTACTAATCAAGTATGAGGTTAGATTAAAATATTTTCAGGCATGCAAGGGCTCAGGAAACTCCAACCCACAATTTCTTAGTTGAGCATGCACTCCAGGAAAAGGAGGCACTAAACCACAAACTGGAAGCCATGAGATTCAGTAAACAGTGAATCCAATCTAGAAGGAGAGTCAAGGGAAATGCTGGAGTAACAGCCATATGACAGATCTTGAAAGCAGCAAACCAGCCAACCAGCCCAGGCAAAAGCAAGAGAATGCATGAATCTGGGGGAGAGATCTCAAGAGAAAAAGAGATGTTGCTTTTGAGTCTGGAGTTGGAGGATTATTTTAAAGATGTTGCAAGAAGAGGGACTTACCTGGTGGTCCAGGGGTTAAGCTCACGTGCCACAACTACGGAGCCCACGCATCACAACTAGAGAGCCCGCATGCCACAGCTAGAGAGAAGTCTGTGTGCCACAACTAGAGAAGCCTGTGTGCCACAGCTAAGAGCCCATGCACTGCAACAAAAAGAGCCCACATGCCACAACTAAGACCCAATGCAGCCGAATAAATAAATATTTTTTTTAAAAAGATGTTGCAAGAAGAAAGGCAACTAGAAAGTCTAAAAAAGTTATTATGCTAAAGGAAATGTAATCACAATACACTGTTTACCTCTATGAACATTATTTACTGAATGAAATAAATATATTGGGCAGATGGAGTTAGAGAACAGTATAAGAACTAAACCTTTATCTATCAGAATAGGAAGTAAACATGTAGTATCTAATGTGTAAGTATACATGTGTAAGTCAAGAAAGTAGCAACACATTATTTAGTGATATGAAGGTAACTACCAAAAGAAACAGCTAAAGAATTAAAAGATGTCATTAGGAAATATGTCTAGGGTGGTTTGGGGCAGTGGGTGGTTGTTTCTCTTGATTTTTAAAAAACCAAGTGTGTGTATCACTTTGATAAAAATGTAAAATGTATTTCTTTAAAAGACACACAGAGAGTGTTAGCCCTAACCAGGAAAAGGGCTTCTTCTGAGAGTACAAGAAAGATTAGGATGGCAACTTAAGTAATGGTAAGGCCGGGAAGTGAGTTTCATTGGGCCTGAAAGCCTTGATTATCTCTGTGAAGCAGGAAGCTAAATGAAAGATACAAAGAGAAATAATGATGTTTGCTAAGACAGAGAAAGCAACATTAGCACAGATGGTCTATGCAGAATAGTCAAGGCTTGACACAGCTATTGTTGGACAAAGAGGAAAGGAGCTGACCAGGTGCTTGTCAAAACCATGTCACAGGGAACTCCCGGTTAGGACTCCGAGCTTCCACTTCGATCCCTGTTCAGGGAACTAAGATCCCACAAGCTGCGTGATGCAGCCCCCCCAAAAAAAGGTACGTTGCAATGCTAAAGATAAAGACCACACATTTATGAAGGTAAGGAAGTATGCCATTTCAGGTTTTGTGATGATTTGGTTCCTTTTCTTGAAGTTACATTTATTAATTCAAAGTGTCTGAAATAACACCTTAGGTCATTAAAGATATGTAAAGTCATCTGTTTTGTACTGAATTCAGCAATTATTAGTTCATATAAGTGATAAGAGAAGACTACATATAATACACAAGTCAGTATAAGAACACTTTTCAACATGTTAGCTAGTGTTATAATCAAATTCTGAATATGAATGAACTGCTTTTTAACTAAACTGTGAACGCCTTGAGAATTTTACCCGTAACTAAGACATTCTGGCGTAAGCAACATTTATTGAACACCTACTAATTGTCGTGTACTGTGTTAGTGCTGGAAATAAACTGATACCTAACCTCAAGGAGTTCACAGTCCATAAGAAGAATGAAACAAGTAAATCAACAGTTAGAACAGAATTTGATAAATATGGGGCATGTTGGTCTTGCTCACTTAAGTATCCCCAATGTCTGACTCACTGAAAGATCTCGACACATAATTACAGAAGTGCCATCCCCAGGGCAGGAAAAGTAGGGATTGATAAAGCAAAAAATGACAGAAAGGGGATTGCAAACAAGGAAAAGAGCATAGGCAAAGGCCAGAGGAAAGGATAAAGGAAGCAGAAGGCACTAAAAGATGTAAAGATATAGAAGAAGTGAACATGGCGGAAAAGTTGTAAAACGTAATGAACTCACTTCTGTAAGCCTCATGCCTGCATATATAATATGCAGTGTTTATGAAAAGGTAGGGTGCTTTGCTTTTAGATTTAATTGTTGACCAGGAGCCAAGGGTCATCATTTTATTTTTATTTGGGGAGTCAGAATATGTTAAACCAATTGAAATATACTTTCAACACTACATATAAATGGAAATTAGTTATCAATACTGCACTTCAAATTTTTCAAAGTTCAAGGATGTTAAAAATGTCAGACTATCAAAACCTTTTTGATTTATAAAAGTAAAGAGCTTTTAGGCCTTTGGAATAAATATATTAAGAGATACTCATATTAAACATATGTACGAAAATAAGCCATCTTTACATCAACACAATGAACTACTATGACCTTTTTAACGTATAAAAACATACTGGAAATAAAGTACAAACGTAGTATACATCCACTAAATACAATCACACAAAAACACATGCATTGTACATTGGTTAGATGAAAAGAAAAAAAGACAAACATCTGGTGTTTAAATATTTTGAAAATTTTTGCTTGTACAGTTAGGTATTTCATAAACTTCTAAAAAATAAAACCCCTAAAACTAGGTATGAAACCATTAGAACTAGGTATAAAAATTTCAAAACTTGATACAAAAAATATACTCCAAATTGGGTACAAAAACTTAAGAGGGATGCAGAAATACAAATACCCTTAAACAAGATAATGTCTGATTATCACAATATATAAACACATTCACATCAGTAGACCACGGTAATTACAAGATTTTAAATTCTGGAATCAAATTCCTGCCCTTTTAGTTTTCATGTGAAATAATGCCATTTTCTAATATGTATAACCAAGATCCTAAAATCAAAATTCCAAAGAGAAATAATCACTATAAACAGGAAAAGCCATGGCAAATGGAAGCATTAAGAAAAATTATGGTGTTCATAGTCCCTTGTTAAACCTAGTAAGACAGCTACAGAATGGAAGAGGTCACAATTCCAATCCTAAAACTAATCAAAAATAGGTATAACTGATCAGAAGCCTTGATATTATTAAAATGTCAGTTCTTCCTCAACATGGTCAATAGAGTCTATGCAATGTTCAGCAAAATTCCAGCGTATTTTTGAAAACTGACAAGCTGCCTCTAAGCATTATATGGGAAACAGAAAGGACCAAGAATGGTCAAGACAATCTAGATCAGGGGTCAGCAAACTACGGCCCAGGGCCAAACCCAGTTAAGACTGATTTTTAAAATATTTTTATAGGTTAAAAAAAGAAAGAAAGAAAAAGGAAGAAAGAAAAATATTTGACAGAAACCAAACATGGCCCACAAAGCCTAAAAATATTTACAATTCAGCCTTCACAGAAAATCCCTGATCTAGAAACACAGAATTGGAGGACTTACACTAAGAGATACCAAGATTTATTATGAAGCTACAGTAATTAAAACTATTTGACAGGCTTCCCTGGTGGCGCAGTGGTTGAGAATCTGCCTGCTAATGCAGGGGACACGGGTTCGAGTCCTGGTCTGGGAGGATCCCACATGCCGCGGAGCAACTAGGCCCATGAGCCACAACTACTGAGCCTGTGCATCTGGAGCCTGTGCTCCGCAACAAGAGAGGCCCGCGCACCAAGATGAAGAGTGGCCCCTACTTGCCACAACTAGAGAAAGCCCTCGCACAGAAACGAAGACCCAACACGGCAAAAATAAATAAAATTAATTAATTAAAAAAAAAAAGAAAAAAAAACTATTTGACACTGGTGCAAGGATAGACAAATAAACCAAAGTAACAGAATCCACAGACAAATCCACATATATAGTCACTTGAGTTATGATGGAGACACTGTAAAGTAGTAAGAAAAGGATGACTTTTTCAATAAATGGTACTGGGGTCAACGTGATAGCCATATGGAAAACAATGAACTTTACCCTACCTCATACTATACATTAACAAAAAAATCAATTCTATATGGATTGTTGATTTTAAAATAGAAAGGTAAAACAATAAAAGAAAACAAATACAATAATGTATTTATGGGCTTGGAGTAAGCAAAGATTTCTTAAACAGGACATGAAAAGGCACTAACCATAAAGAAAAGATCAATAAATTAGACTACTAAATTAGAAAAATCAAGAATTTCTATTAATCAAAAGATACCATTGGGCTTCCCTGGTGGCGCAGTGGTTTAGAGTCCGCCTGCAAATGCAGGGGACATGGGTTCATGACCCGGTCCAGGAGGATCCCACATGCCGCGGAGCGGCTGGGTCCATGAGACATGGCTGCTGAGCCTGCGCGTCCGGAGCCTGTGCTCCGCAACGGGAGGCCACAACCGTGAGAGGCCCGCGTACTGCCAAAAAAAAAAAAGATACCATTAACCCTTGGGGTTCACTTGGGTTCACTGGATTCAATTATAGTTTTTGAGTTTTTTAAAAACAGTTCTATTTGTAAGGATTGATATTTCATGACTTTTTTTTTTCCTACAGGCTTTCCTAAGAACAAAGAGAAAATTTACTTTTTGAAAAAGAGAATGAAGTTTACATTATCTTGCAATTACCATACAGGTCCACTGAATTCTTTCATAAACCTAAGATACATTACGGAATCTTCTTTCTATATACTGAAACATTTTGTGATCTTCTTATCCTAGAATTCATTATTACTCATCATTCCTTATCAATTATTCCCAACTATGCTAAAGATCAAAATACGAAGACAACAAAAGAATGATGGAATTGTAAAATAAGCTGTCACCCCTCCTTGCATTGCCCAAAATACTGCAGCTTGCTTTTAGGGTTCATTGAGCACAAGTGAGAATTCAGAAATTTTCATTTCCTGACAAAGAAAAGTGACACAGAAAGTTGTGTCAAAATTATTAGATGGGCCTTCCCTGGTGGCGCAGTGGTTAAGAATCCACCCACCAAGGCAGGGAACACAGGTTCAAGCCCTGGTCCGGGAAGATCCCACATGCCGCAGAGCAACTAAACCCGTGCGCCACAACTACTGAGCCCACACTCTAGAGCCCACGAGCCACAACTACTGAAGCCCGCATGCCTAAAGCCCATGCTCCATAACAAGAGAAGCCACCACAATAAGCCCGCGCACTGCAATGAAGAGTAGCCCCCACTCTCCACGACTAGAGAAAGCCTGCACACAGCAACGAAGACCCAACACAGCCAAAAATAAAATAAATGAAATAAATTTATTAAAAAAAAATTATTAGGGCTTCCCTGGTGGCGCAGTGGTTGAGACTCTGCCTGCCAATGCAGGGGACACGGGTTCGTGCCCCGGTCCCGGAAGATCCCACGTGCCGTGGAGCGGCTGGGCCCGTGAGCCATGGGCACTGAGCCTGTGCATCCGGAGCCTGTGCTCCGCAACGGGAGGGGCCACAACAGTGAGAGGCCCGCATACCGCAAAAGAAAAAAAAAATTATTAAATGAATCAAAAGATAAATGCAGAGACAGCTACGCTCTAGGTCCTAATAATGATGTGAAATTAATCATACAAGCAAAATCTCTATGAGTCCTCGGATGACAATATCCTAGATGAATACTCTCAAACTCAAGACAGGATGAGTGAACAATATATTTCTAAGGACAGAAAGGAAATGTGGTATCGTCATCCAGTTAGTTATTAAACAGGGAAGACTTCATCACATATTTTTGGCAAGAACCTGGACCATTCTGCTTTGCTAAAAGAATATGTGACAGAATTATTTCATCTTCTATAATGTTTGTGTGTCAAAATTTACTTGATGCAAAGAGTTTTATTCTTTTAAAATTTTTTTTTTTTTTGCGGTATGCAGGCCTCTCACTGTTGTGGCCTCTCTCGCCGCGGAGCACAGGCTCCGGACGCGCAGGCTCAGCGGCCATGGATCACGGGCCCAGCCACTCCGCGGCATGTGGTATCTTCCCAGACCGGGGCACGAACCTGGGTCTCCTGGATCGGCAGGCGGACTCTCAACCACTGCGCCACCACGGAAGCCCTCTTTTAAAATTTTTAGGGGCTTCCCTGGTGGCGCAGTGGTTAAGAATCCTCCTGCCAATGCAGGGGACATGGGTTTGAGCCCTGGTCCAGGAAGATCCCACATGCCGCAGAGCAACTAAGCCCGTGTGTCACAACTACTGAGCCTGCGCTCTACAGCCCACAAGCCACAACTACTGAGCACGCGTGCCACAACTACTGAAGCCCACACACCTAGAGCCCATGCTCCTCAACAAGAGAAGCCACTGCAATGAGAAGCCCGCGCAACTCAACGAAGAGTAGCCCCCACTCGCCACAACTAGAGAAAGCCTGCGCGCAGCAACAAAGACCCAACGCAGACAAAATTAAATTAATTAATTAAAAAAATTTAATTAAAATTTCTAGTAAGTTGTTTTTATTATGCCTTTATTCTTAATTCTGTAAATTACTTGTAAAATTACTTTTAAATTAAAAAAATAAAAAGGTTCCAGGATTTCCCTGGTGGTCCAGTGGGTAAGACTCCACGTTCCCAATGCAAGGGGCCTGGGTTCAATCCTGAGTTGGGAAACTAGATCCCGCATGCATGCCGCAATTAAGAGTTCGCATGCCGTAACTAAGAGTCCACAACTGCAACTAAGAAGCCTGCATGCCGCAACTAACAGTCAGCATGCTGCAACTAAAGATTGTGCATGCTGCAAGTAAAACCCGGCGCAGCCAAAATGTAAATAAATAAATAAATATATAGATTTGTCTTTTTTTGTTTTTTTGCGGTACATGGGCCTCTCACTGCTGTGGCCTCTCCCGTTGCGGAGCACAGGCTCCGGACGCGCAGGCTCAGCGGCCATGGCTCACGGGCCCAGCCGCTCCGCGGCATGTGGGATCCTCCCAGACCGGGTCACGAACCCATGTCCCCTACATCGGCAGGTGGCCTCTCAACCGCTGCCCCACCAGGGAAGCCCCTAAATAAATATTTTTTAGAAAGGTTCCAATGCACCATCTAGATGGTAAAGTGAAGACTACTTTTTTAGTATACTGAAGGATAAGAATGCAAAAAGTGCTGCAGAGTGAGAAACAGTCAAGACAATCTAGACATATGAACTGATATCTAGTATATATAAAGGACTCCTACAAACCAATAAGAAAAAAACATAACCCAACAGTAAAACAGGGAAAAGACTTGAATCAGCATTTCATAAAAGAGGAAATCCAACTGAATGAAAATCAAATGGAATGGAAGTCAATCTCATTCGTCATCAGGGAAATATAAATTAAAGCCATATTACAATACCACTAGACATACACCAAGATTGCTAAAATTTTAAAGTTTAATAACACCAAGTACTAATGAGGATACAAAAAAAATGGAATACAGAAGCACTGGTGGTGAGAGTGTAAACTGACACAACCACTTTGGAAAACTGTTTGACAATATCTATCAAAGCAGAACATATTCGTACTCTTATGACCAAGCAATTCCCATCCTTGGCATATATCTAAACAAAATTAAATACAAACACACACACACACACACACACACACACACACACCCCTAAAGGGACATATATAGCACCAAAGACACAAAGCGGTGTTTTTCATAATAACCACCAAAAACTTAAATGACCATCAATATTAGAATGGATAAACAGATTGTGGTATATTCATACAATAAAATACTGTAAAGAAATGAGAATGAAACAAACTACAGCTACACACAACATGGCTGAATCTCACAATAATATAATGTTAGGTGAAAGAAGCCAGACTCAAGAGTACATACAGCATGAGTCCATTTATATAAAGTTCAAAAATAGGCAAAACTAATCTCTTGTGTAAAAAGTTGGAATAGTGGCTATCTTTGGGATGAGGAAAAATGGGAAGGGGCATGAGTGGCACTTCTCAGACACTGTTAATTTCTGTTTCTTAATCTGAGTCGCGATAACACAGGTGTATCTGTGAAAATTTACTAAGCTGTACACTTATGATTGTGCACATCTCTGTATGTTCCTCTTCAATAAGTAAGTTTTATTATTGAAAATAAAAGATTCTTGGAAACCAACATCTACTAACATGACAGTTTACTGGAGCTGTGGTAGTCTTCTACAAGACTTGATGAATCCAATGACACATACACATATAAACAGTTTCAAAAAGCTGCCCCAGATGCTCAACAATGTGGTGTGCTACTCACATATGATGCATTTATGTCACTTGATTTTTTGAAAACCTTCAGTTTTTAGAAAGCAGCCTAAATCTGGATTTTTCAAAAAACTCAAAGTAATTTCCAGTACTTTATTTAACAGTGCGTAATTGGTAAATCAGTTAACTGTATTCTCAGTTCTTGTTTTTCTACCCAGCTTTAAGAAACCACACACACACACACACACACACACACACACACACACACACACACACACACACACACACACAGAGTGGCTTACCGTATGTTATATATATAGCAAACGCTGAATTCAACTAATAAAGGAAATTCACAAGTTTTCTTAATAGTGTGGATTATTCTTACCTCAGTCTCTTTTACTCACTGACCGGCTTCCCACTGATCTCTTTTTCTCCCACGTAACAAAGGTTAAAAAAAAAACAAAAAAAACCATGCCTGGGCAACAGTCACAAACTATACTTTACATGGGCTAAGTGAACAAAAGAAGTAGAAGGGTAATAGAAATGGCAATGACACAGCTAGATCAGGGAAAGGTTTTTAAAACAAGGTAGGAAAAAAAAAAACAAGGTAGAAATGTGAGCAGGATACAATTCAAGGACAAAATATGCCATCCTTATCAAAGCTGCAGGTGGAAAAAGCCAGGAAGGGATATCTCATATCTAAAAACAGTGTAATCTCCATTCGTGAAGATTCAGCAGACTAGAATGCAGGCCCAAACCTAACTAGACGAAATGTAAAGTCTTAGGAAAAAAAAAAGAACACAAGACAAAAAACTGTACAAGTTCAGGGTGACAGAGAACTGGCTTAATAACAGTAAGGTGAAAAAGACCTGGCTGGCCAAATTGATGTTAAGCTCAACATGAGTCAACACTGTGAGAGTACTGACCCCCCCACCCAAAAAAAAGCAATTTGTTCAGCTATATAAGTACATTTTTATAACAAAGTTAGTAATAGGCCTATGGTCTTTCTCCATCTGAAGTAAGTGTTCATTCTGAAGGAGACTGATAAACCAAAGGCCCTTCAAAGGACAGTGAACAGGGACTTCCCTGGTGGTCCAGCAGTTAAAACTCCATGCTCCCAATGCAGGGGACCCAGGTTCGATCCCTGGTCAGAGAGCTAGATTCCACATGCCACAACTAAAAAGATCCTGCACGCCACAACGAAGATCCTGAGTGCTGCAACTAAGACCCAGTGCAGCCAAATAATCAATCAATAAATTTTTTTTAAAAAAAAGGACAGTGAACAATACAGCAGGACAAAGCTAGCACTGATGTTAATATGAAGAGAACTTCAGTTTATGTGATGGCACAGCAGAATGGTTAAGGTGGGTTGAGCGAGACAAGAGGATGGTCTTTAGACAACGGCAGGATACACTGTAGAAGAGGGACAGGGTAAATCACTATGTGTTGCACCACACAGGCAGATCTAGAATCAACAGGCAGAAGTCAAGGCAACACATTTATGTTCAACGTAAGAAATACAATTTCTGTAAAACTGTCAGCACCTCGTGGGGCAGTGTTCCTTATCACAGTGCCAATGCTCAAGCAGAGCCCATCAGCTGCTTGTCACAGGAAGCACAGTGGACTTAAGAGTGGGTCAGAAGGCCCTGGATTCTAACCCCACCTCAACCATTTATTTGCCGTGTCATCCGGGGCAATTTATTTATAACTTCTCCAAATCTCAGCTCCCTTTATCCATTTACTTCATGAGATCACTGAGAGGAATAAATGAGCTAATATGTGCAAGACCTAGGATGACAAAATGCAACACAAAGGTGAGTTGCTATATAGAGGGCAAGTTGCACTAGGTAACTGCTAAGATCCTCCTAGCGCTGAAATTATTAACTGTACCCTGAGGCAAAAGAAAAAAAGTTAAAGTAGGTCCTAAATTTACAAAGTCAAGATTTGGTAGGCAAAAGAGAGAAAACATTATTATGACAGAAAAAAGGAAGCAGGAAATCTATGTTTTATGAGGTTATAAGAACGTACTTCTCATATAGCAAATCAGTTACCGTATCTAAAAGGTAATGCTCAATCCAGGAGATAAGTAGGAATTCAAATCAAGATGAAACACATGCCAAATAAATCAGGACTACAAATGCACTTGTCATCACTGACAGGATGAACATCACTGAATCACGGCATTAAACACAGTGCTTAACTAGTGCTCTTGCTCTGGGGACCCTCTGGACTCAGCTCCCACTATGTGGACTTAGGCTCTACCCTCCCACCTACATGATCCTGAGCAAGTTATCCAATCCTCTCAGCCCCAGTTTGTAAAGGGTAAATGTAGGATATGAAACTGCCAAGTTCACAGGTTGTCGAGAAGACTCCATGGGATAATGTAGGTAAAGCTTCTGACAAGGCTTCTGGTACTCAGCGGAATTCACGTTAATTGCCTTTAATTAGCTTTCATTTTTGGATGGAGTTCTGTTTTCTGAATATAAACTTGGAGAACAAATAAAAAATATATTTTGTTTTCAAATATTGAAATTAGGTTAAAATTTAAAATGATGATGTAGATCCATCAACACTGAGATGGAAAACTAACCAATGCTGACAAGTGGAAAAACCAAGTTACAAAATAATACACTTAGTATGCTTCCATTTTCTTTTTTTTTTTTGCGGTACGCAGGCCTCTCACTGTTGTGGCCTCTCCCGTTGCGGAGCACAGGCTCCGGACGCGAAGACTCAGCGGCCATGGCTCACGGGCCCAGCCGCTCCACGGCATGTGAGATCCTCCCGGACCGGGGCACAAACCCGTGTCCCCTGCATCGGCAGGCGGACTATCAACCACTGCACCACCAGGGAAGCCCTGCTTCAATTTTTTATGACATATGTTTTAAAAATTATTACCTCCAGATAGTAGAATTAGGTGACTTTTACATTTTTTCAATACTTTCCTGTCCTGTCTAAATTTTGTATAAGGAGTATTTCCAGTACGATTTCCAATTGGAAAAAAATCTGATTGAAAATGTTTTTCTATAAGAAAATTATCATTTAGGCCAACTTGGGGAAAAAATATTTTTACGAACTTGGAAAAATAAATTTAACACCTTTTAAAAGGTAAAAGAAAAAATTTAGAAACTACTAGTAAATGTTTTGTGTGCTTTTCTAAAAAATGTGGTTCAAACAAAAAAAAAAACATCTCCTAAACTGAGGAAAATATAAAGGATAAAAGTTCCATGGGGGCAGGGATTGTGTCTGTTATGTTACATTCACTGCTGGAGGCACAAATATTAATAAATATTTGCTGAACAAATGGATAAAATAAAAGTCCTATTTACCCTTACACTAAATTCCATTACCTTATTTCACTAGATGCTTATTCATTTTTATCTCCAACAGCTGGCATATCATGTCACAGAAAGTTACCAATCCAGTTATTTGTTACATAAACAAAAAGCAAAAAAGATCAATAAATTTAATAAAAATTGCTTCTGAAGCTAAGGAATTGATAAGCATTACTCTAAACCACTACATTCATCCTGGACTAAAATCGCTACATACAGGATAAAAGCAATGACATCAAAGAAAGGGGGGCATGTTGCCATTTCTAGATTTCATTATGTCATGTCTAATAAGTGAACAACACTAACATTATTAACTGTAAACCAGGAATGTATATAAAAGTACAAAGAGAACATAAAAGCCTACTCAGCCTGTATCAGCAAAGCAGCAAAACCACCACACCCCCACTCCCCACCCGCTCCCAAAAAAAAGGCAGACCTACCTTGGGCCTCTTGGACCTTCCAAGTAACTGCTTCTAGGAGGATCTGGAAGCAATCCACCTGACCTCCCTGGCATGTCCTTGACTGCAGTGATTGGCTGAGATGGAGCAGCTGAAGACTCCCCAAGTCCTTGCTCAGATGAGAATGAACTGTACGGCAGAGCAGACTTGCTCAGTGGAGCTTTAGAATTCACTTGTTCAGATGGGCCAATGGCTGATTGCAATGGAGGATGGTAAGTTGAGGGTGGGGCTGAACCAAAAGACACAGGAGTGGGAAGCAGTGCTGGTCTAGGTTTCTCTGGAACTTGTGAGTTCTGAGAACTGGAGGCTGGTGGAACTGGGGCTGTTGTTAACTGAGGAGGTATCCCTTGTGGAACTCCAGGGGGAGGTATTCCTGGAGGAGGTGTGGCTGAAGATAATGGTGGGAGGGGCATAACAGGTGGAGGCGCTGTTGAAGAGAGAGACGGTGGGGGAAGAACTGGTGGCGGCCCTGCAGAAGAGAGGGAAGGCGGGGGTAGAACTGGTGGTGGCCCTGCAGAAGAGAGAGATGGAGGCATCACAGGTGGGGGCACAGACGTTGGTAGAGAAGGTGGCATCACAGGTGGGGGCATGCCAGGTGGTGGCACTGAAGTAGGCAGGGCAGGGGGCATCACTGGTGGTGGCAATGATGGAGGCAATACCGGAGGAGGCATTGTTGGTAGAGGTGGAGGCATCTGAGAATATGGGACAAAAGGTGGCGGCATGGACATGTTCCCCATATACTGGTTCTTCATGTTCTGAAATGAAGTGACTTTCTCCTGGAGATAGGTCTGAGTGGCTTTCATATGTCCCTGCCATGTTTTCCATTGCTTCTCATACTCCTGAAGCTGATCTTTGTGAGGATAGGAATGAAGCTGTTCCTCCCACAGCTGGAACTCTCGCTCCCATTCTTGGTAGAGATGTTGAAACTGCTGCTGCTGCATCTCATAATGCCGCATCTGCATATCTACAGACATGGTCTACAAATAAAGGGATAAAAATTATTTCAAGACATTCATATAAGAAAATTAATCATAAGTTAAAATATTAATGAACCAAGGGCATTTGCAGCCTTAGGAAATTAGAACACAAGACTTTGGGAGGCTAAGGATAAGCTTGTTAAATCCTTTCCATGATGATCATTCGCCTTTCTCCCTTTGACTTATTTATATGTTATCACTGAGTTGGAAAAAATCTACCAAACACTAAAGCAAATAGCTGTCTCAGCAATAAGTATTTTTCAAGTTTTTATTACTACTATGGGTCATTTTAAATATTACTATTGAAAATGATCTGTTATAGACATATAGACATAAGTTTATACCTCACAGATACAAGACAAACAAGTATCTAAGTCACTTCATCTTTTGTGGTGCATTTGCTTAGGTTTTTTGTGGTGGTTGCTTTGATCTTGCTGGTGGATTTCTGCTTGTTACTGCAGTGCTTTTCAGGCAAAAACACAGGTTACCTTGAAGTGACATAAGAAGCCCTGGTTCTTCTTCTTTTTTTTTTTGACCACTCTGCGCGGCTTACAGGACCTTAGTTCCCCGACCAGGGATTGAACCCCGCGCCCTCAGCAGTGAAAGCACAGAGTCCTAACCACTGGACCACCAGGGAATTCCTTTTTTTTTTTTTTTAAATTGAAGTATAGTTGATTTACAATATTGTGTTAGTTTCACGTGTACAGCAAAAAAAAACACAAAAAAACCATATATATATATGTGTGTGTGTGTGTGTATGTATATATATATATATACATACACACACACACACATTCTTTTTCAGATTCTTTTCCATTATAGGTTATTATAAGAGAGTGAATATAGCTCCCTGTGCTATACAGTTAAGTCCTTGTTGTTTATCTATTTTATATATAGTAGTGTGTATCTGTTAACCCCAACTCCTAATTTATCCCTCCCCCTGCTTTCCCCTTTGATAACCATAAGTTTGTTTCTATGTCTGTGAGTCTGTAAGAAGCCCTGGTTCTTAAATCTCTTAGCAACAGTACTCTAACATCTGCCTGGGTTAACATGATCAGAAGATTCCACTATACCCGCCCTTCCCCAAGAGCATTTTCACAATACCACATTTCCAAGCCCCCAGTAATGTGACAAATAACTACTTGGGCACTCCAGACGAAACATCTGATATCTTTCCTTCTTCATACTTAAATCTCTTTCATGAGAAACAAATCCCTTTAACATCCTGGGGCAATTTCCCATGTGGCAACTGAGGAAGCACTCACCTGTATATGTGGTGGATGCTGTATAATCTGCTGGTACTGTTGTAGGATCTGCTGTAACTGAGTGTGCTTCTGCATTATTCCCTGATACTGGAAGCCAACTCGATGCTGCTGGTGCTGCTGCCAGTGTGCTGCTGCAGCCTGCAACTGTTTTAACCTGGCATCTTCTTCTGGGTCCTCAGACTAAAGATAAAAGAGAGGGTACAGTTTTTTTCTTTTTCTAAGTCATAAACAGCAACCAAATTAATAAGAAACCTGAATATTTTATAAAGTATTATGTTGTAATAGTATTGTGTTATAAAGTACAGAATCCCTGCAACTGTGAGAAAAGCTATTCTATCCTTAGATAAAATACCTAGTTCTATCTATACTGTGATCATGGATACTAATACAAAGGAATTTATAAATCCCACAGTCTTTACGAGAGTAATCACCTCACTGTTCCTAAATAGGATAACCATTTCCCCAGCAGAAAGTCAATCCACAGTTACTATCCTTTTCACTATATGAGAAATTTCTTTTTTCACCTTAGTCACTTTTCACCAGCTGCCTACAGTGTAATCATCATGTTTCATTAATGTTTCCATATAAGGCTCTTGGGAGAACAATGACCTTTGGACCAACGTGAGAACTTTCCATGTGCCAGTCAGTATGCTAAGCAACAAGGATTATCACATTTAATGCTTTAATAGCTCAATAAGAAAGCTACTATTTGAATATGCCCATTTTGTAGATGAGGAAATTGAAGCATAGAATGGTTAACTAACTTGCTCAGAGTCACCACCAGCAAGTAGCAATGCCTGGACTACAGCCCGGGCAGTTTGACAATAAAAGCTCAATCTCTTAATTATTGCCCTGTGCTGCCAATATGAAAACACCCACACTTGCATCCCTTTAGTGCTTAGAGACACTCAATTCAGAAGAGTGTCTAATTCTTCACTCTCACTTAAACGATGAAAAAATGCCTTTTCTAAACCCGATATGGCACACATCTGACTATTCCACAAATGAAATTTTACATGCACTTAAAAAAAAAAATGAAAATATATATCCATTTATATATAACAAAGGTACATATATATATGAAGCAGAAAAAAACGGAACAACTTAATAAATACCAAGTAATTAACTTCATGGTTACCTGGGGTTCCTCAGGTGGGAGAGGAGGTGGTACGTCCTCGTTAGGGGGTGGTAATGGGGGCTCCTCTGATGGAGGGGGTTCTGGTACTTGGCTGGTGGCAGGTACAGTAACTTCTTCCTTTACTGGCTCAGCTGCATCCTTTGCTACAACAGGACCTTTTTTGTGTCCCGGCAAATGCACTTTTGTCCTCTGCTGCAAACTAAGCAGGTGCTGTCGATACCAGTACTGCTGCTGTTCCTACAACAGAAACCATTTTTAAGTCAGAAAGAGAAAAACAAATATCGTATATTAACGCATATATGTGGAACCTAGAAAAATGGTACAGATGAACCGGTTTGCAGGGCAGAAACAGAGACACAGATGTAGAGAACAAACGTATGGACACCAAGGGGGGAAAGTGGCGGGGATGGTGGTGGTGGTGTGATGAATTGGGAGATTGGGATTGACATGTATACACTGATGTATATAAAATGGATGACTAATAAGAACCTGCAGTATAAAAAAATAAATTAAATTAAATTTAAAAATTAAAAAAAAAAGAATTTTAATTGACAATCCTGTATATCTGCAACTTGGTTTTGACAGGGAGCTACACTTGTGTCTGTGTTCATGTATTTATATATAATAAAAGGCAAACCTGAACTGAGAAAGGCAAATAAATAAACATGATCTTTCAATTCCTGCCCCAAATTTATATATTTAAATTAAACCATACATGTTAATTCAACATACTTCTCTATTCTCATTAAAAAAACATGCTTTTGGAGGTGAGAGTAGTCTTTCTGATAAAAGATCAGAGTAAATCTTTTCAGTATTCATAGCTATTGTTTTTAACTTGCCTTTAGTTGGTTCAGTTTTATCCACAGGGGTCTCGTGATTAATGAATATAATAAACAGTCCTACCTCTTCTCTCTGTCTTCTCTTCCCTCTTTTAAACACCTGCTGTATCATTAATCTTGCCATACCCAGGTATAGATACATAAATGAAAATACACTGTGTTTTAGAATGCTTTCTATTTATTTTAAAAGTTTCACTTTGTCTTCCAAGTTATACTGTAATTTGATTTTCTGGAAGCTTATTTTGTGCTTCCACTTTCTAAAAATTACCACAGTAATAAGTTTAATGTGGAAAAAAATTAGAAGATACAGTCTATCCTGATTATTCATGGATTCTGTATTTGTGAATTTGCCAACTTGCTAAAATTTATTTCTAACTCCAAAATCAACACTCAGGGAACTTTCACAGTGATTTGTGGACACGCGTAGATGGGCAAAAAATTAGTTATCTGACTTGCACGTTCCTGTCTGAGGCAGAACACGGCCATGCTCTGCCTTTTTGTTTAGCTCTTATATTGTAAATAAGTGTTCTTTTCAAGGTCTATTTAGGGCCACATTTTTCACATTTCTGTACTTTTTGGTTGAAGATTTTGCTGTTTAAAATGGCCCCAAGCATTGTGCTGAAGTGCTGTCTAGTATTCCTAAGTGCGAGAACGCTATGATGTGCCTTAAGAAGAAAATACTTGTGTTGGATAAGCTTCTTTCAGGCATGTGTTATAGTGCTGTTGGCTGTGAGTTCAATGTTAATGAATCAACAATATACATTAAATAATTTGTTTTTAAACAGAAACACATATAAAACAAGGTTATGTATTGATTGGTTGAAGAAAATGTGACCGAAGGCCCACAGGAACCTAACCCTGCACTTCCCCCAGGAGCAATCGTTCAGTATTCACTAATTCACTGTACTTGACAACTTTATAAAATATAAATACCTCAAATAAAGAGACTCGACTACAAATAAGCAATAATTAAAATCAATTTTTAAAAAATCTCACCACTCAGAAGTAACTACAGGATCTTCATTATCCCAGTGTTCACTATATAATTCCCCATGGTTACAAGGTGGCATAAGGAAAAAAAAGTTGTCATAACACTAAAATATTCACTAATGAACTGCCCTATATACTTCTATAATTTACAACAGCATATAAACAAAAAGAAAAACAATAGCATACACTTCTACTACAATTATAAAGATGCAGGATCTAGCAGAAGTACTACCAGTTAACAACCAAAAATAATTTTTATAATAGGAACTGCAAAAGAGAATGACATGAATATCAAATGTTGAAAAACAGCCCTTGGAAAAATGTATAAATCCCTAAAATATTTTTTCAACATATTCAAAAATGAAATAAATGATGATAATATAGTGTTGTCACACAATTTTGTCACAAAAATTATAGTACAGAAACCTAATCTACACTTTATTCTTTATAAACGCTAAGACTCAGCTGTTCTTTATGATTTTTGAGCTTTATTTTTCAAGATTGTGTCCCAAATTAAATTTTTTACTTTTTACAATAAACTTTTGGTCCTTGTGTTAAATGGATTCATTTTACTTGCATTCACTGAGATTCATTGTCTCTGGATAACCAGGATTTCCTATACTGTTACTATTTTACTGTATATCCTCTCCAATTTTCCACATGCAAATATACATGATACTCTTTTCTCATGAAACATACTGTCTTGTTATTTGTTTTCTCATTTGCAGAAAGTAACTGTCTTGGGAGAGAGGTGTTTCATGCTTTTCTCATATCCTGTCTGGTGCTTAAGCATAGTGCTGGAACACACAGTAGAGTGTCAATAAATAGTTGCTGATCAGCTAAAGACTTCCCTTCTAGGCTACTAATTTCTATGACCTGAAACTTGCTACATCTCTTTGGAAGAGTAAATTCCATCTCACTAACTCCATCCTGAAGTTTGGGTCATGACTGGGTTTTTCTCTTCTTTATTATCATACACATAATCATCAGTTCCTGAAATATAATTACTTTTACTATTCAACATGAAAAAGAAAGAAAAAAAACCAACACACTGTTCATGATAGTCAACAATTATGTGGTATTAGAACACAACTTTCTTCCATTATTGTATGAAAATACTGAAAACAGCAACAGGCTTGTTTTTTAGCTTTAAAAAATGAATAAACTCTTTCAAGTAGAAGTTAAAAGTTTCCTTTTTTTTTAAGTTACTTTGAAAGCATCACCAAAATGTACAAAGATGCAAACTATCTTTCATAAACTAGAAGCCAGTGGCTATAGATAGGAAGATTATTCAGGTCTAGATTCCTTATCAATTTATACCCACCTTATTCTTGTGCTTTCTATCTTTGTCTTAGACCTAGTCTAAGGTTAAGAACTTTGTTAGGAGCTCAGGTACTTGTTGATTTACTAACAGTATGCACTGCAGATCAATTTCTATTTAATATGAACCCAATAAGCAGAAACCAGATCTAATTCAATCCTAGGACGAGGCTTTGGCACATTTTTAAAGCTCTGCAAATGAATAATGATGAAATCATTCAGAAATGTCCTCAGTGACCCCAGAGAAGGCTGCTTTATCTCTATTTTAAAAAGGAATAAAACCTGCCTGGACTTGCTAATGAAGCTGAAATAGTAGCCAGTTCTTCTGAATGTCCCGTTATATCAGACAACTCCATCTCATATGGGATGTTAGTTCATAGGTAGAGGAAAATCACAGTAAATGTCACATTCAAAAAGAGATTGAATAGGGCTTCCCTGGTGGCACAGTGGTTGAGAGTCCGCCTGCCAATGCAGGAGACACGGGTTCGTGCCCCGGTCCGGGAGGATCCCACATGCCGCGGAGCGGCTGGGCCCGTGAGCCATGGCCGCTGAGCCTGCACGTCCGGAGCCTGTGCTCCGCAACGGGAGAGGCCACAACAGTGAGAGGCCCGTGTACCACAAAAAAAAAAAAAAAAA
Source organism: Aethalodelphis obliquidens (assembly GCF_003676395.1). Classification (NCBI taxonomy): domain Eukaryota; kingdom Metazoa; phylum Chordata; class Mammalia; order Artiodactyla; family Delphinidae; genus Aethalodelphis; species Aethalodelphis obliquidens. Next base: position 952,766 of record NW_020837965.1, on the reverse strand, counting down.
AAAAAAGAGAGATTGAATAGAGTTAAAAAGTAAGGATGTATCTGTCATAAATACCAAAAAAGATGCTAATTAATTCAGCAAGTATTTACTAACCACTTGCTACCAGTACAGTAAGGAACTAGGTACTAAAAGATTCTCCAAGTAGGGAAATATAAAGAAGGAGGGACAGGGAGAGAGAGAGAGAGGATGGATGAATGAATGAATGGATGAATGAATGAATGAACACATGCGTCTATGTGTGTGATGCTTTAAAGATTAATTTTGAAAGGTTGCCTTTCCTGTCCAGGTTGATTAGGATAAATGCCTGTAACATTAAATGTTCAATGTCATAGCCTAAAGCAAGTGGGATGGGGAGGGGGGACTTGGTAAAATAATGAAATGGATTTCCATTTTTTAAATTTATTTAAAATATATTTATTTTCAACATTTTTGAAGTTCACACTCTATTCCAGGAATTAAGGTCCCATCTTAAAAAAAAAACTCCTTTACTGTGCCTCTTCCTCCAGCTCCTGCCCACATACTCTCTCTCTCTCTCCTTCAGTCAAACTTCTTAAAAGAGTTGTCTATACTCACCATCCCCATTTCCTCACCTTCCATCACTCCTCAAATCAATGCAATATGGCTTCAGTCACTATGAAACTGCTCCTGCCAAGGTCAACAATAATCTACATGTCAGTAAATGCAAAAGATAACTCACAGTCCTCATCTTGCTTGACCTCTCAGCAGTAACACAGCTGACTACACCCTCCTCCTAGGAACAGTCTTCCCTTCACTTCTGTGGCACTGCACTGTCCTGATTTTCCATCTACCTATTTGGCCTTTCTTCCCATTGGTTCCCTTAGGTACTGTGGTTCTGCAGGGCTAGGCTCAATGTCCTTTAAACTTTATTCTTACTCTACACACACTCCTCAGGAGACCTCATCTATTTCTGTGCCTTCAAATACCATTTTTATGCCGATGACTCACAAGTCTATGTCTCCCAGATCTCACTTCTAGACTCCAGACCTGTATCTAACTTCTAACTGGACATCTCCATTTAGAATCTTATGTCTCAAGGATCTTAAACTCAGTAAGTCTAAAACTTAACTCATCATTTTCCCTTCCTCCCCAGACCTGTTCTTCCCCCTCCTGTAGGTTATTAGTATATGGAACCACCATCCACCCAGTTTCCTATCCCAGAAACCCAGGAATTGTCCTTGATGCCTCCCTCTCCACTACTACTCAATCTCCAACTGGATTCTAGCACCAAAATATTTCTCCAGTCTTTCCACTTCTCTCCATCTCCTCCATCACCATCCAAGTCCAAGCCACTACTAACTCTTGCCTGGATCACTCTATTCACTATTCTCTCTAAATCACTCTTGCTCCTTTCGATTCCACTCTCCCCAAAGCAGTGTGAACTTTCAAACAAGCCAATCTGTCACATTTGCCTATATAAAATCCTTCAATGGCTTCCTACTGCCCTTAGGATAAAGTCTTCATAGGTCCTCCCTGGCCTGGTTTGTACCTTCAGTAAGCCCTACTGAACTTAATTCTTTGAACTCGTATCTGGTTATTTCCTACCCATTCTTCAGGTTTCATTGAAATATTACTTGCAAAGGGAGGTCTCTTCAATTAGGTTAGAGCTCCCAGCTATATTCAATCATTTGAAAAATATTTATTCTTCACCTACTATGTGCTAGACCCTGAGCAAGGCCCTTAAAAAAGCTCACCTTTTCCTAATCCTTATGGAATGGTCTAGTGATATTTTCTATTTTATAATTCCACAGCACCTTACACGTCTTCAATTACTTTTTAAATGTCTTTTCCCCGCATTGGAACAAGTGAATGAGGGCAGGTACCTTGTCTATTTTGTTCACCATTTCATCTCCAGTACTAAGCACAGTTCTTGGCACACAGTTGTTACTCAATATATATTTAAGTATTAGATAGTGACTAAAAACTCTAATCAAAGTCAACAGCTTTACCTAAATAAGTTTTAAGAATAAAAGAATAAATCACAGTTCATTAAAAAAAAGACCAGTATGCATTTTAACTAGCCAGTCCTTTAAAACACACAGAAGAGTTAATTCTTCAAAAATGACACATTCCATTATATCACCACTTTACTCTGAAAACTAGAAATTAAATGGAAGAATATCAAGCACTTATCCTGTCTTTTCTATGCTAACTGTATGTCCAATCAAACAGCCCTAGTTCATGAGTGAAAGTTTTTCTTTACAGAATTCCTTATGGTAAATATAGAAGAAACAGCAGAAAAAAAAATCACCATATTGCAACCTCTAACAAAGAAATAATTTACTCAAGCAAAGACCATCAACGGATGAACCACTAGATGAAATATTAGATTGAAGATTGATGGGAAGCTTTACAGCAGAGAAACCAGTCACCCCCAGCTTGATCAATCTTGGCACCACTAACTATGGGACAGCCAGGCATTGAGTGACTCCTGATGGGATGCAAATGAAGTACACAGCACTTCCTAGGTTACGAAGTACACTTGCCAAAAGAAAGGTGAACTTAAATCTAAGAAGGTTGCACAGTTAATGCCTACTTTACAAAAAGAAACATGGGAGAGAGAGGAACAAGTCAAATGATACCAACGAGACAGCAGACAAATCCAGGACGTGGGACATTCTACAGGATAACTAACACAGATTTTTCAACAAGCTCAATGGCAAGGGTAGAGAAACAGAATAGGAGAGACTGACCTAAATCAGGGATTCTCAAGTGAGAGTGATTTTGCCCCACAGGGGATATTTGGCAATATCTGGAAACATTTTTGGTAGTCACAACTGGGGGCTGCTACTGGTATCTAGCAGGTAGAGGCCAGAGTTGCTGCTAAACATCCTACAATGCACAAGACAGCCGCACAACAGAATTATTCTGCCCCAAAATGTTTATATTGAATCCCAATTTGAACAAACCATCAAAACTTTATTAAGTCCATGGGGGAATTTTAACATGGATAATATCAAGGAATTATTTTTATTAGTATGATGAGACAATAGGGGAAATCTGAACAGATCTGGTATTAGATGATAGAAACCTGTTAATTTTGTTAGGTGTTATAACGTGTTTACCTTAGAAAAAGTCCTTTAAAAAAAATGTCTAAGAATGTAGGAAGGAAATGATGTGAGATCTAAGATTCATTTAAAAATATTTCAGCAAGAACAACAGTAAAGGGGCTTCCCTGGTGGCGCAATGGTTGAGAGTCCGCCTGCCGATGCAGGGGACACGGGTTCGTGCCCCGGTCCGGGAAGATCCCACATGCCGTGGAGCAGCTGGGCCCGTGAGCCATGGCCGCTGAGCCTGCGTGTCCGGAGCCTGTGCTGCGCAACGGTAGAGGCCACAACAGTGAGAGGCCCGCATACCACAAAAAACAAAACAAAACAAAACAAACAAACAAACAAAAAGAACAACAGTAAAGGCCTAGGTGAAGCATACATGGCAAAATCTTGATAGCTGTTGAATCTGAGTGATGGGTATATGGGGAGAATCATACCATTTTCTCTACTTTTGTGCATGTTTAAAATCTTTCACCATAAAAAAATTTTTAATGAAATATTCCAAAAATAAAATATGAATCAACAAAGAAGGGTTAATTGTCAGAGACTGGTACTGGCATGAAGAAAATGTTTACCACCTAATACACCAAAGTATCCTAAGTCTAGAACACGACAACGCTTGTATCTTATTCAACAAAACTTTGTGGAGAGCTGACAAATTGGCAAGACACTGGCCTAGGTGCTACAGGGGATAAAAAGGTAAGTGAGGCAGTCCCCGTCTGCAAGGGACTTAAGATTTGAAGAACAGAACCAAACCACACAGGTAAGCTGAAGCACGGCTTCATAGAGACCCTGATATTTGAGATGTGCCTCGAAAGCAATACAACTGTAAGGGGGGAGAGAGGGTTGAGGAAGTTGGGATGAATTCTAGAGAGAGGTAAAAAAAACCTAAAGAGGCTTAGCAAGGGCCTTCTTGATCTGGCCCATTCCCACCTCTCAAATCTCATCTTCCACCACTTTCTTTACGGCTCTCATCAAAGAATTTGAGGCACTGAATAGTCAAAGCACTAAAAGAAGTTCACTATAGACAAGGGTACAAAGGCAGAAAAACAAAAACAGCGTTCGTGCTAAATATTCATATTAAGGAGCGGTCTGACTCCCGCCCCCCATCCCCCACTACCAAAAAACAATTCATTTGTCTAAGAGGCCAGAAAAAGTCCAGTAGAGATGAGGATATAAACGTCATATTTTGGCTTGGACTAACTCTGAGAGTGCTGGACAACAAAAGCACTGGAAATCTCAGAGTGCGGTGGTAAAGGGGGCAAAAATTCCATCTCTATTATAATGGAGGAATCTGGAGAAATAACCTGATGGGATAGTACTAATTTGGTGTAAGCTAACAGAATCTCTCATTCTACTGTTTTACCCCAGCAGCTCAAGTGTTTTCTCCTGATGATGCGCCAAGCACCACATCTTGCTTACTTAAAACAACCTGTTTTCAGCTTGGTGCTTTGTGACCACCTAGAGGAGTGGGATAGGGAGGGTGGGAGGGAGGGAGACGCAAGAGGGAAGAGATATGGGAACATATGTATATGTATAACTGATTCACTTTGTTATAAAGCAGAAACTAGCACACCATTGTAAAGCAATTATACTCCAATAAAGATGCAAAAAAAACAAAAAAAAACCAACCTGTTTCTCTTCTTAATTTCTAATGCCAAACCACTGTAAAATTAGAATAATATCTTTTGGAAATCTTTATATGTAAATCTGAGCTTGTAGATTAAAAGATTCTCTTTTTTCATGAGGGAATCTAGGTAGATTACTAATTGCTAAAAGTGTCTATTTTAAGAAACCAAAACACATTATTTCTTCCACTTTAATTTTATCTTCTTTCTGAAGACAGGAATTCATTTATTACTGCTACCCTATCAATCTTTGACAGGGAAGCATCACTTGAAAGAGAAGTTTAGAAGATTGGCTCTCTCATGAATGAAGAGATGTCACCACCATTTTTTTAAAACTTGGCCGAATTCCAAGGCTGTTACTGTGGAGTAAGTGGTAACAACAATGCAATGCAGCAAATTGGTCATGTCTCAAAACTATCTTTAAGTGATGTGAGAACAGGATGTATGGGTCAGTTCCTTAAATGACCAACAGATTCCCAAAAAGGTCAAATATGTAGACTTCCCTAGGTATTGCATATACATCTATAAACATAATTAGGATGTTCCTGATTAGAACAAGATTTCCACCCTTCATTTGCTGAGACTTCTTAATTCAGGAAGCTGACAGCTATCAGTGGCCCTTAATTTTCTTTTAAAGAAACTAACTGGTCATAAGATTCATATGCATTTCAGGTGTCAGCCCTTTGAGAAGCTTCTTTTTTATGCTGCCTCTAAAATAGAATTTTAGTTTAAGTTACAATTAAACAACAAAAAAGCCCTTTGCAACAGCAATAAAACCTAGAAGCATGATCAAAGGAAACCAAGGAATATATCTGAGAAGTAACTCTTGAACCACCCCATCACTCTGGTGTCTAGAAATATCTTCAAACACTGTTCTTTTAATAATCCACATTTAGCTAATTGAAAAGCTGGGATGTCAGACCTTTGACTTTTATGGAATACTCTGGAGTGTAAATTAGCCAGTTATCGTGTGTTGGAATTAGGCTAAGCACTGGGTAAAGCCCCCAGGCCTGCTCACTTAGGGCCCTCTAGGTGAGAGGCGCAGCTTGGGCAGATGTTTTCTTACCTGTGGAGTCATCGTAGAGGGATCTGGCTCAGGGGCAGCTTGCTGCTGTTCAGCACTCTTGTTCTTGGACCCGCTCTCCAAAGGCTCTTGCTGGACAGTTGTCTTATTCCCAGAAGGGGCGGACGGCGGTGGCGGAGCTAGCAGCTGGGATTTAGAATGGCCTTGGGAGGGGCGGGAAGGAGATGCCTGAGAAGAGGGCAAGTAGGACTGGGAATGGCTCAAATAGGACTGCGAGGAAGAGGAAGAGGAAGAATAAGATGGGGTGGGCGCCAGGTAGGACTGGGAAGGTGGGGACTGAGAAGGGGACGGCTGAGCGGGAGGCAGGTAGGGCTGAGACGAGGCCGGGGGGTAGTACGAGGGTGGTGGCTGAGGTGGAGGCATGTAAGATTGAGACGGGGGCATGTAAGACCCTGGCGGTACTGGGGGAGATTCAGGGGGAGAATCCAGCTCCATGGGAACCAAACCAGGAGGCCCGTCTCGTTGGTGGTGGAGCATCTGGTGTTTGTACTGCTGCTGCTTCTGATAGCTGAGAGCCGGCCCAGGTGGCGGGGGCATCGGCGGCGGCGGTGGCTGCCAGTCCCCGTAGCCGCCCCCCGGCATCACCGGCGGGGGCGGCAGGGGGGGCGGAGGAAGGTGATGGGGCTGGAGCACGCACTGCATTTGCTTCTGGTGCATCTGCTGCAGCTGCTGGAGCTGCGCCAGGTGCTGCTCGCGGAAGCTCATGAAGCCAGAAGAGGAGGGGGCCGCGGGAGTCGTCGAGCTCGAGTACCCGGGCCCCGGCGAGGCCTCAGGAAGCGCCACCGGCGGTGGCGGCGGGACCGGCGGCGGCGGATAGTGGCTGCTCCCGCCATACCGGCCCCAATTCGGGTACATATCGGAGAAGAAGGCGCAGCGCTCGTCCCGGCGTCGTTACGCGTCGCAACCGACCTCCAGGAGCTGCGGCGGCGACGGCGACAGCCGGAACTCGCGGCGCCTACAGGCCCCGGAGCGTGTAAACGGAGCGCGCCAGTGCGCCGGCGCTACCGAGCTGCGCCCGCGACCGGGAAGGTGGGGACGGTACCGGGGCGATTACGCCTGCGCAGTAGCCACCGAGAGGAGAACAAAGGCAAGATAGAGCGGCCCTTTGCTTGGCGACTCTCGGTTGCCACCTTCCTTCCGGTTCGGATAATGTTGGGGCGAGCTGAATGTTCCTATATAGCCAAGGAACCATAGAGTCTCACAGCTGAGAGCGGTGGTAGAGATCCTATCGCTCTACGGGTTCGCTTTTGAATGGAAAAAAAAAAAAAGGTTCCATTCACAATAGCAACAACAACAAAAAACCATGAAGCAGGTAGGAATAACACTAATAAGAAATATGCAGAATCTATATAAAGGAAACTACAGAACTATACAGACTCATATCCGAGTGGAATAAGATTAGACTTGAAATAATGGAGAGGTTTACCATGGTTCTGAATGAAAAGAGGAAAAATTATGAAGATGTCAGTTCTTCTCAAATTAAGTGAATAGACTTAATTCAATTCTAACAGAAAGTCCAATTAGGAACAAATCTGTGAAGATGTATTCTGAAGACAGAATGTAAGAGTACATCAATTCCTGCAGGTATTGTAAAAGGGAAGAAAGGGAATTCTTTAGAATAATTCAATGCAGAAGACTTTATGTTGGAGAATATCAGTCAAAGGAAAGATAGCAAAAGCCAGATAACAAGATTGTCTAGAGAGGACCAGATTGGATTTAGAAAATAATCCAATCTCATGTAATACTAAACATGAACCCATTTGGCTTGAGAGAATCACTGAAAAACAAAGCTGATACACACTGAATTCTGAAAACAAAACAAAACAAAAACCTACCTAACTCTGAGACTATTAAGTGTGTCAATGTGTCAGTTGTGCACCACTTACAGGTTTGACCTTGCTTCCATCTTAATAACCCAGATCTTCACCTCTCATAGGAGGTGGATGTGAGCGGAAAGTGGGGCAGCTAAGTTTCCTTTGGAAGAAAAAGCTTTTCATTCTCAAATAGGAATTTAGCTGTGTTTCTTTTAGCTTTTATTGAAATATAAAGTATATACATAAAATTAGAAATCATAGTGGACAGCTTAGTGAATTTTCACAAACCAATCACACTTGTGTACAGATCAAGAAACAGAACATTACCCAACTCAGAAATCCCACTTGTAATTTTAATATTTTCAATTGAAATTCTCTTTGAAAATTATAAAAATAAATGTAATTTACTATAGAACAGACAAGGAGAAAATCAGATGATCATCTCATTAGATGCAGAAAAAGAATGTTTTCTTTCATTTCATAAATTTCAATATCCATTTATGATTTTTAAAAAGATTTGCAAGCCAGAAATAAAAGGAAACTTCCTTAATCTTATACAGAGTATTTACTAAGAAAACTACAGCAAACATCACAGTTAATGCTGAAAAGTTGAAAGTTTTCCCACTGAGATCAAGAAGAGATGTCCACTGCTATCATGTCTGTTACGGGTTGAACTGTGTCCCCCCTACACCCCCCCAAAAAAGATGTTTAAATCCTAACCCCCAGCACCTCAGAATGTGACCTTATTTGGAAATAGTGTTGTCCCAGGTGTAATTAATTAAGATGAAGTCATACTGGAGTAGGATGGGCCCAAGTGGTCTCCTTATAAGATGGCCATTTGAAGACAGCACACAGAGAGAATGCCATGTGATGGTGAAGGCAGAAATGGAGTTATGCAGCTGCAAGCCAAAGAATGGAATAAATGGAATTCTCATATGCTGCTGGTGGGAGTGCAAATTGGGATGACTACTCTGAAATACTATTTGGCACTATCTACTAAAGCTGAACAGCCCCAGGGCCTATGACCCAGGAATCCCACTCCTAAACATATAACCAACAGAAATGCATATATATGTTCACCAGAAGGCATGTACAAGAATGTTCACAGCAACATTATTTGTAATGGCTGAAAACTGGAAAACAACACAAATGTCTACCTACACTAGAATAGATCACCAAATGGTGGTATATTTGTACAATGGAATACAAAACACCCAAGAGAATGAATGATCTATAACTACATGAAACCACTCAGATGAATCTCACAATGTTGAGCAAAAGAAGCTAGACAGAAAAGAATATATACTATATGTTTTCACATATATAAGTTCAAAAATAGACAGAATTTATATATAGTGTTAGAATTCAGGACAGTGGAGGGATAGTGACTGAAAGGGAGCTGCTAATGCTGTTTCTCCATCTGGGTGCTTGTTACATAGGTATGGTCAGTTTATGAGAAGTTCATCAAGCTGAACCACTTTTGATTTGTGCACTTTTCTGTTTGTATAATTCAATACTAATGTACCTCCAAGAAAATTGTGAAAGATGGAAGTTCAAAAGAATAGTTACTGTAAAATTGACTTTACATATAGCTCAAAAATAGACAAAACTAAATCATAATGTTAAAAGTGAAGGTAAGGACTACCCTGGCTGTCCAGTGGTTAGAGCTCTGCACTCCCATTGTAGGGGGCATGGGTTCAATCCCCGGTTGGGGAACTAAGATCCCACATGCCAAAAAAAAAAAAAAAAAAAGGAAGGTAGTGGTTGCCTTTGGGGAGAAGGAAAAGTGTAGTGACCAAGAGGGGTCACAAGTAGGGTTTTAGGTGCTAACAATGTTCTGTTTCTTGAACCAAGTGGTAATTACATAAATATTTGCTTTGTTAAAACTTACTGAGCTGTAAATTTATCCTTGTGGTTTCCTGTTTGTGTTTTGTACCTCACAATTTTTTTTAAAGTTTTTAAGAGTGGGAAGGAGAAGAAAAGTGATGGTAGTGGAAGACAAAGAAAGATGAGATTAGGTTGAGGAAGGCAGGAAGCTTTCTCTTTGCCTTTTCCTTTCCTACCTGGCATGGTAGGTTCTAGCTGTCAGGCCCCAGGCCCTGTATCCAGAAACCCTCCCTCAGCAAGGCACCTAATAGGGAAACAGCAACGCTGTTTAAAACAGGCCCTTCCACGTTCCCCTCATTGTTTCAAGATAGATATCAGCATTGTTCTAGATCCTATAGGAAATCCTATCTGCTACATTCTTTTTTTTAAAAAATAAATTTATTTATTTATTTATTTAAGTTTTGGCTGCGTTGGGTCTTTGTTGCCGTGCGGGCTTTCTTTAGTTGTGGCAAGCAGGGCCTTCTCATTGCAGTGGCTTCTCTTGTTGTGGAGCACCGGCTCTAGGCGCGCCGGCTTCAGTAGTTGTGGCATGCGGGCTCAGTAGCTGTGGCTCGCGGGCTCTAGAGCACAGGCTCAGTAGTTGTGGCACACGGGCTTAGTTGCTCCGCAGTATGTGGGATCTTCCCAGACCAGAGCTCGAACCTGTGTCCCCTGCATTGGCAGGCGGATTCTTAACCACTGCATCACCAGGGAAGCCTCTATCTGCTACATTCTTACACTTAAGGAACTAACATATAGTTGGCCATTCAAATTTTGTAGCCTGCACAATTAATTTTCAAAAGTCACAGCCATCTTCGTTATACAGAACCCATCTCCAGAAAATTATTTAAAAGAAAACTCATTGTTTGTGTAATACTCTCCTCATGACATTTTAGTAATATTAATTTCAAGTTATATGATCAACCCCAAGCCCATTTTTTAGAGACTAATTTTACTAATCTAGAATGTAAAAAGTAAAGTTACAATGAAAACGTAAAGTGCTCTTATTCAAAATGAAATAAGGGATGAATTAAATCACACGGAAGGTTTTGTGTGGGAAACTCTGGGGGGGTCAGCTGTTAATTGTCAATACTGTCAAAATCAACTCAGCATGAGCCTTCTCTGGGTTAGGTTTATAATCCAGCTGCCCGGGACTTTCCTGGTGGTCCAGTGGATAAGACTCTGTGCTCCCAGTGCAGGGGGGGCCAGGGTTCGACCCATGGTCAGGGAACTAGATTCCACATGCCACAACTTAAAGGGTTCGCATACTGCAACTAAGACCCGGTGCAGCCAAATAAATATATAAATATTAAAAAAAAAATCTAGCTGCCCTTCTTTCCTTATGTTTCATTCTTGCTGTTACTAGGGAGACTTGGGTGAGGGCGGGGACAAGGGGGTGACATTTGATTGGTTAGTGGTTTGAAGCCATATTCTGATTGGCTGGTGGCTTGCGTATTATTTTGTGGAATAAAATCCCTGCTGCCTCTTGCAGTTTGTACCATTCTAAACAACAGGATCTAGAGGCAGATTATCTGCTATTGGACCCCTTAAGATTTGGGATGGATAGTGTCTAGGCTCAGGGTAACCTGGTCATATATAACCTTGGCAGTGTGAGTACTTCTTTCCCTTCTTATCACCATGGAGTTACGCTTTCATTTTATCCTAAAAATAAACTCCATAGGTGTTAATAAGTAATCTCAATTGCATGTGGTCAGTCCTTCATTCCCAGTGGATCTGCACAGTTTAGGAGAGCCTGTAACTTGAGAGTAGTTGATCCCTTACAGTTCTTTGGATGTTATCCATAGCAGCAGCTAAAACTTTAAAAGAAATATATTTGGAAAGATATTATGGAAGTCACAAAACAGACAAGAAGGCCATATAACTAGGTCTAGGAGCAGGAAAAAGCCAATCCAGGAGCTATTCTACTATCAAAGCTCTGGATGCTGTATGAAACAAAGTTAAACTCTTTTTTTTTTTTTTCCTTTAGCCACTCAATGCCTTCTCCGATATAGGGGGTGGTGAGAGTGTTGCAGGAAGGGGAACCTGTCCCAGGGCTAAGACTGGGCTCTTGTCTAACATTCGGAAATGAATTGTCTGAGGAGACACACGTGCTGACAAAACAAGACTTTATTGGGAAGCGGCACTCAGGTGGAGAGCAGGAGGGTAAGGGAACCTGGGAGGACTCTCTGCCACGTGGCTTGCAGTCTTGGGTTTTATGGGAATGGGGTTAGTTTTCGGGTTGTCTCTGGCCAATCTTTCTGACTCAGGCTCCCTCCTGGTGGCTCGCGCAGTGCCAGGCCAAAATGGGTTCCAGCAAGGATTCTGGGAGGTTGGAAGGACATATGGATTGGCATCTCCTCTCTCCTTTTGACCTTTCCCGAATTCTTCCGGTTGGTGGTTGCTTACCAGGACCTCCTGTTTAAGATAACTCATGCAAGTGGTTACTATGTTGCCTGGCCAGGGCTGGCAGTTTCAGTCAGTGTTTCCCCTAACAAGAGGAAGGATTCTCCAGTTCTCCCCTTCAACATCTATAGTGAAAAGGCTGGGCACTCTGATCTAAATCCTAATACAACTGCATATAATTTGAGTGTAACATGCCAAGAAAAAAGTCTGGGTACGGTTAGAAAGGAGGAGAGGATGTGAGCAAACAAAAGCAACAAATACCCACTCCCCTGGGGGAAGGGCCTCCATTTTCAGGCAAATGTATTCAAAGACCTGGGCATAAAAAGGAGATTAGCATTATCAATCAAATGCAAAAAGAATACCACCACAAAGATTTTGAAAGAGAATAAACAGAGGCTTTCTGAGCAAGGAAAAATTGGGAATGATTTTAAAATCAAAGAATAAATGTATTAATTAGGAAGTAGTCCAAGCTGCTATAGCAATGAGACACTGCAGTACAGTGGATTAAGCAAAACAAAAGTTCATTTTCACTCATAGAACAATTCAGAGGTAAGCAGTCCAAAGTCGTCATCTTCAACCTAAAGCTTCCATCTCTGGGTTAAAGGTGGCTGCTCTGGCTCCTGCCATCAAATCTGCATCTAGTCAGTAGGGAGGTAGAATGGGTTAGGGGAGCATACCTTTAAAAAAAATTTTTTTTAAATTAATTAATTTATTTTTGGCCATGTCAGGTCTTAGTTGCGATGCACAGGATCTTCGTTATGGTGCACAGTCTCTGTAGTTGTGGTGTGCGTGCTCAGCAGTTGCGGCATGCGGACTTAGTTGCCCCCCAGCATGTGCGATCTTAGTTCCCTGTCCAGGGGTCGAAGGCCCCCTGCAGTGCAAGCACGGAGTCTTAACCACTGGAAGGCCAGGGAAGTCCCAAGGAGCATGCCTTTTAAGGTCATAACCCAGAAGAGATACTTATCATTTTCAATTACACCCTGTTCTCTACAACTTAAATGGTAGGCCATGCCTAACTGCAAGGAAGTCTGGGAAATAAAATTTCTACTTGGGCAACCCAAATAAAACTCATAAGACCTATTATTAAAGGAAGAAGGGAAGAGTGAATGCTGGGACAACTGGCAATATCTGTTACACTGACAATGACAAGTTCTAATATGGCTGTGGAGCAACAGAAACTCCCACACTGTTTATGGGAGTACGAATGTGTACAGTACTTAAAGAATAATTTGAGAATATATTATCTTCAATAATTTGAAGACATACAATGCCTTATGACACAATTTCACTTCTAAGTATATTATCTTGGATTACAAATACTTTTTTACATATATACAAGGAGGCATGTAAAAGAATAAAGCTCTGTTTCTAATATTAAAAACTGCAAAAACTGAAATGATCATCTATACGAGCATGAATAAACAAATTGTTTAATATTCACACAGTGAAATATCATATGGCAATTAAGGTGAGTGAACTAAAGCTAAAACTAACATGGATGAATCTCACAAACATAACTCAGAAAAAAAGAGAAAGTTGCAAAAAACTATATACTGGATATATACTCCAAAGAATTGAAAGCAGAAACTTGAACAGGTATTTGTACACCCATATTCATAGCAGTATTAGTCACAATGGCCAAAAGGTGGAAGCAACCCAAGTGCCCCATCCACTGATGAATGGATAAACAAAATGTGGCTTATACATACAATGGAATATTATTCAACCTTAAAAGGAAGGAAATTCTGATACATGTTACAACATGAATGAATCTTGAACATTATGCTAAGTGAAATAAGCCAGTCACAGAAGGACAAATACTATATGATTCCAATTATATGAGGTAACTAGAGTAGTCGAATTCATGAAGACAAAAAATAGAATCAGGATTGATAGGAGTTGGGGGAAGGGAAGAATTGGAAGTTTTTGTTTAATGGGTACAGAGTTTCAGTTTTAGAAAACAAAAAAATTTGGAGTTGGACGGTGGTGATGGTTGCACAACAGTGTGAATGTACTTAATGCCACTGAACTGTACACTTGAAAATGGTTAGCATGGTGAATTATATGTTATGTATATTCTACCACAAAAATTACTATATACAGCATGTTTTCATTTATAGGCAACTCAAAAGCATACACATTACAAACATATTGTTAAGGTATTCAAGTAATGGGTAAAACTATAAAATAAACCAAAAGGATGACAATTACAAAATCCAGGAGAGTGGTTACCTAAGAGGTGGGGTGGAGGTGAGAGAAGGAGGGAATGTAATCAGAGAGGATTATATAGAAAGTGTCAAAGTTATGGGTAATATTCTTTTTCTTAAATTAGGTTATATGTACAAGGGTGTTCATTTTAGTAATATTCTTTATCCCTTAAATATACTCTATGTATGTAATATTTTATAGTATCTATATATGTTATACAGTATTTCATACAAAGGTATACATTTAAACACATATCATATATACTTAATATAAATGTATGCTTTTGAATGTATGAAGTATTACATATTTTTACGTGGGAAAATTAAAGGAGAATTAAGAAACATTAAAGTGGGTTACTTGAGGAAAACTTCAAAAAACTGATGTTCAGAAACTCTCTCTAGGCTGAAACAGTTCCAACTTGTATAGTTCCACCTCAAACAACAGGTTTGTTTGAGAATGAGGTGTAGTGAATACTATTGTCTGCCTTCAGGACATCCATTTCCTTCTTTCTTCCTTCTTGATAAAATCCTAGTTTTGTTCAGGAGTCCACATCTCCCCTTACATATCCCATGTCACTGAGAAAAAGATGACTATCTTCAGCTCCAAGAGTAGGTCGCTGCAGTTAAAGTCAGTCATGTCCATATCATCCCCTTGCCTTTTATTGGTTCAGAGATTCTGGCTTAACCTAATCAGCCGGTGGCATTTCTTTTTTATTTTGTTTTGTTTTGGCTTGGTTTTTTGGCCCTGCTGCGCAGCTTGTGGGATTTTAGTTCCCCGACCAGGGATTGAACCCTGGGCCCTCAGCTATGAGAGTGCAGAGTCCTAACCACTGGACCGCCAGGGAATTCCTTGCATGTGGCATTTCTTAGGCCATTCAAAGATTGGCATCTGTCCAAAGTTGGCACAATCATGCTGACGAGCAGGATTTTTATTACATGGTTTGGGGAAGAAACCCTATTTCTTTCTAACCCGTACACTAACACTAACCCGTACCCTAACACGTACCCTAACCCTAACCTGTTGTCGTAACCTAACCTGTACCCTAAATCGTACCCGTTCCCTAACCCTAACCCTAACGCGTACCCTAACCCTAACCCGTACACTAACACTAACCCGTACCCTAACACGTACCCTAACCCTAACCCGTTGTCGTACCCTAACCTGTATATGAACAAGGAACATGTTGTTCCAACTGCTGTTTACAGCCAACTGGGGGGGAAGGTCAGAACTGAGAGATACGGAGCTTCAGCCCTGATAGTGCTGTTTATAGAGCTCACTACCTTTGAAACTCCTGTTATTTGAGATGTATTTCCTTACAGTTTAAGGTAGACTGAGTTAGGATTCCCGCTACTTGAACTGGAACAACCCTAACTGAAACCTGGAGGTACATTTTAAGAATACATAGAGAAACAGGAACCTCAGACACACAGTTGGGCCCCATGGAAGTTCAGGAACCCTAGTTGTCACTACAAGAAGGGCTGAATATGTAGGTCTCACAGAGAGTGGAACGTAGCTCAGAAACTGGGTGGCCCTTAGGACCCAGTGTAGACCTGGCTGTCACTCCCTCAGCATTAGTAAGTTTTTGATCAGTTCTTATCCCAGGACTCTGCCATCTTGGTACTCTTGTTTCAGGTGCACCCCTGCTTTTCTTTATGTATGATTTCTTTTTTTTTTTTTTTTTTTTTGCGGTACGCGGGCCTCTCACTGTTGTGGCCTCTCCCGTTGAGAAGCACAGGCTCCGGACGCGTCAGGCTCAGCGGCCGTGGCTCACAGGCCCAGCCGCTCCGCGGCATGTGGGATCTTCCCGGACCGGGGCACGAACCCGTGTCCCCTGCATTGGCAGGCGGACTCTCAACCACTGCGCCACCAGGGAAGCCCGTATGTATGATTTCTAATCTTGCTATAGCTGTTCAACTCTTCATGTCTTGAGATCTAAATTCCCCAAAGAGAGGATCGATTTCCTTAAGACAGTCCATCTCATGAACCCCCTGCCAATCTATAGATAAGATGTTTGTGGGTAAGATGCCCTACCCTTGACTCAATTAACAGTAGTCGAGGGACTTCCCTGGTGGCACAGTGGTTAAGAATCCGCCTGCCAGAACACTCTATGACATAAATCACAGCAGGATCCTTTTTGACCCACCTCCTAGAGAAATGGAAATAAAAACAAAAATAAACAAATGGGGCCTAATGAAACTTCAAAGCTTTTGAACAGCAAAGGAAACCATAAACAAGACCAAAAGACAACCCTCAGAATGGGAGAAAATATTTGCAAATGAAGCAACTGACAAAGGATTAATCTCCAAAATTTATAAGCATCTCATGCAGCTCAATAACAAACAACCCAATCCAAAATTGGGCAGAAGACCTAAATAGACATTTCTCCAAAGAAGATATACAGACTGCCAACAAACACATGAAAGAATGCTCAACATCATTAATCATTAGAGAAATGAAAATCAAAACTACAATGAGATATCATCTCACACCAGTCAGAATGGCCACCATTAAAAAATCTAGAAACAATAAATGCTGGAGAGGGTGTGGAGAAAAGGGAACACTCTTGCACTGCTGGTGGGAATGTGAATTGGTACAGCCACTATGGAGAACAGTATGGAGGTTCCTTATAAAACTAAAAATAGAACTACCATACGACCCAGCAATCCCACTACTGGGCATATACCCTGAGAAAACCATAATTCAAAAAGAGTCCTGTACCAAAATGTTCATTGCAGCTCTACTTACAATAGCCCAGAGATGGAAACAACCTAAGTGTCCATCATCGGATGAATGGATAAAGAAGATGTGGCACATATATACAATGGAATATTACTCAGCCATAAAAAGAAACGAAATTGAGCTATTTGTAATGAGGTGGATGGACCCAGAGTCTGTCATACAGAGTGAAGTAAGTCAGAAAGAGAAGGACAAATACCATATGCTAACACATATATATGGAATTTAAGAAAAAATGTCATGAAGAACCTAGGGGTAAGACAGGAATAACGACACAGACCTACTAGAGAATGGACTTGAGGATATGGGGAGGGGGAAGGGTAAGCTGTGACAAAGCGAGAGAGTGGCATGGACATATATACACTACCAAACGTAAAATAGATAGCTAGTGGGAAGCAGCCGCATAGCACAGGGAGATCAGCTCGGTGCTTTGTGACCACCTAGAGGGGTGGGATAGGGAGGGTGGGGGGGAGGGAGACGCAAGAGGGAAGAGATATGGGAACATGTATATGTATATGTATATGTATACATAAATGTATATGTATAACTGATTCACTTTGTTATAAAGCAGAAACTAACACACCATTCTAAAGTAATTATACTCCAATAAAGATGTAAAAAAGAAAAATCCACTTGTAAAGGATTATTGAGATAGGCCTTCTCACACCCTGGTGGTAAAAGTATAAATTAATATAATTTATCTAGAATGCAACTTATTAACCTATGTCTGAGTTTTAAAAATATGTATTGTGACTTCAGGAACTTGAGCCTGTAAATATACTGTAAAATATAAACAAACACGAAAATAGATGTATAGTTCACTGTTATTTCTAGAAAAAATAGGAAATAATCTAAAATCTAACAATAGAAGAAATAGAAGAGTCTACAATAATTAAGAGTTTCCATTTATTGAGTTTTCATAACAAGTCCAATTTTGTCAAGGGCTTTGCAGATGTGATCTTATTTTGTCTTTATAATGACACAGGGAAGTAGGGACTCTTCACATTTTATATTTGAGAGATTTCTATCAGAGAGAGTAGGGACATAGTGGACATTACCAAACTCACACGTGGTAAGGTTTGTATTCATGTGATTAAAAAGTGAATGTTCTTCAATATTACATACTTCTTTCCTCTATAGTAATACTATGCATCCTTTTAAATGAGCTGTTCATTTTGTTGAATCACCACTGAATTGATCTAGAAATAATGCTGGTGAAGCGTAAATGTTATTTCATTAAAGTTTGGTCATTGATATCGAAAAAAAAAAAAAGAATCTGCCTGCCAATGCAGAGTGCATGGGTTCAATCCCTGGTCAGGGAAACTGCAAGTTGCAGGATGCAGCCAAAAGAAAAATAAGTAAATAAACACCCTATACACTTCATTTAGGCATACCATTTGTTGATGTTTTGCTACATTCTCTCTCTCCCTCCCTATTCTATCTATCTATCTATCTATCTATCTATCTATCTGTTTTTCCCCAATCCATTAAACAGTTACTTGAAGCTATTGTGACCCTTCACACCTAAACATTCAGCGGGTATTTCCTAGGAACAAAGCTATCCTTACATGCAAGTACTATATACTATTCACTCTAAGGAAACTTAACATAAATACAATTACAATCGGCCCATTATTTAAATTTCCTCAATTGTCCCAATAATATCCTTTACAGTTTCTTATTTTTGGTGTGTGTGTACACATTTAGTTTTATTGTAACAAAGTAACTTGTACACTTTTAACGTTTAAAACTGAACATCATCTTTCCTTTCCAGTGAAACAAAAAGAAAAATTTAAAAATAAACAGGAACAAAATTACAATAGAGAATGTCAATTGCAAATAAGATCCTACAGGTTCTGCAGATTCTCCCATCGAGTGGTAGGGCTCAAGTCATCATTAGGAGAGAATTGTATTTTAAAAGTGTCATCTTAAATTGCAAAGATGTCCGTTAAACGTCACAATTAAACATGCCAGAGGAGAAGCCATGTTGTCAAAATGCCCACTTAACCCACCCAAACATCTCAAACCCACCCTTTGCTGACCTTCTATAACCCCATTTTTTAAAGTTTTTTTTTGTGTGTGTGGTTTTAAAGTTTTTTTTTTCTTTTTTTAAACAAGAGAAAGTAGACAGATACATGTTGGTAAACACTAACTGTCCATACTCACATAGAGACACAGTGTAATCTCTGAGCCCAATATACAGAGAAGGGAGGAAAAAAGCTAGAATTCTATGCACTACTACACAGGGGCCTAGCACCCTCCAGCTTCCAGCAGAGCTAAGGGAGCAGAAGGTTTTTCTTTTTTCCCACAGAGAATGGTGGTGTTGATTCCATAAAGTTTTTGTTGAGACAGGAAAGGATAAAAATGAATTTGGAACAGAAAGGGGTAGAGATTCTTTTCCCACTGAATTCTGCTCAAGGTATTTTCCCCCAAAATAAGTTGTGAGCCATGGTATAAAGGAGAAAAGAGACCTCAAAAACAGGGCGACTGAGCACAAGAGGAGGAGAAAAAAAAGACTGCAACTTGCTCCCAGAGACTGGACAAAATTAAAAAAGGAAGGTTGGAATCCATCAGTGTTCCATTAGTCATCTTCTCCTTCATCTTTCTCTCCT
Source organism: Aethalodelphis obliquidens (assembly GCF_003676395.1). Classification (NCBI taxonomy): domain Eukaryota; kingdom Metazoa; phylum Chordata; class Mammalia; order Artiodactyla; family Delphinidae; genus Aethalodelphis; species Aethalodelphis obliquidens. The sequence goes on along the minus strand of NW_020837965.1, from coordinate 933,347 downwards.
CCCTCCCCCTCATCATCATCTCCATCTTCTTCACCTTCATCCGCATCCCCTTCTTCATCAGTATCTTCCAATCCTTCTTCCTCTTCATCATCATCTTCTTCTCCTTCCCCTTCCTCATCATCCACGTCCAGAACCAAGTAGTACTGTAATGGATTTGGCCAAATATCATCTTTGATGACCTCTCCTAACTCATCTGCACCTGCATCAGAAGGATCAGTAAACCAGGTGAAGCAGCTTTCTGGTTCCTCATGCTGTCTCTTCCTGCTGGCTTTATTCTGCGTTTGATTTGAATGTTTTATCAAATCCTTTCTGGATTTCCATTTGAGTGGACTTTGAAGATGGATCACCACTCTCATTCAGATGAAGTTCTTTGGAGAGAACTTTATTTTCGAAGTCAGGGTTTTCATCACAATAAAAATCTATTCTGTAACCTGAGTTAGTATCTTCAAATTCTGTCACTTCACTCTTGTCAAATAATGCAGTGCCTCTTCATCCTCCTCCCCAAGCAGTGCAGACACTTGTGGATGGTTAACAAATGTTACCCCCAAATTTGGGATTTTGGCCATCAATTCCGACCTCTTCTGAAAAAATGGTTGGCGGAGTTTGTTATATTTCTGTTCTACTTTCAAAATCTCCTCACTGGCTTGTTCGTTAAGTCTGTCTGTTTCATTTTGTACTTCATCAATATGTTCAATTGCTTCTTGCTGTTCTTTTTCTTCGTTGGTCAAGTTCGGAGAAGCAGACGTTTCCTCTGGCCTGGAGGCAGGAGTCAGTCTCGGTTTCTTTGGTTTCTTTGCTTGGGGTGGAAGTGAAGACTGGTGTTTGGGGGCCATGCTGGGAGAAAAGCCAAGAATCCACCCAAGGGAAGACGCTCATACCAGGAGCTCTGAGAACTCTACAGTTTCTTATTTTTTTAATTCAGGGTACAATCAAGGATCACACATTGCATTTAGTTTTCATGCCTAGTCTCCTTTAATATAAAAACAGGTCTGTAGCCTTTTTTTTTCTTTCATGACTGACATTTTTTAAGACTCCAAACAGATTGTTTTGCAGAATGTCCCTAATCTTTGGATTTCAGTTTCCTCATGATTAGATTTAGTTTTTCTTTTTTAATTTGGGGGGGCAAAAATACTACATAATTAATGTATCCTTATATACCCCACACCACGATGTACATTATGTCAGTTTGTCCCATCAGTAGTGACATCAAGTTTGATCATTTGGGCAAGGCAGTGTTTGCCAAATTTCTCTATTGTAAAGGTATGTATAGTAATCTATGGGATAATACTTTGAGGTTCTGAAAGTATCTTGTTCCCTACAGCTTTTTACCAATGGTTCTGACATCCACTGATGATTCTTGCCCCAATCAGTTATTACAATGGTGATTGTAAATGATTTCATATTTCTATCCTTCCTTCTACATTTATTAGTTGTAATATTCCTATACAAAAAAGCTCCCCCATCTCTCCCATTTTCTTTGTTTACTCTTAATATCTTACGGACACATGGATTCTTTATTAAAAATGAACATGTTGTACACCTTACATTTATACAATGTTATACATCAAATATATATCAATAAAAATTAAAAATAATCATGTGATAATCCACTACCGTCATTACTAATTTTGATCCTTAAATTGTCTCAAATTTGACCAACATGAGACTTTTCAAGCTGGTTCCTGTTTCTTTTGGCAAGTCCCCATCAATTTTTGAGCACTTCCTTGCATTTTTCTATAAGTAAAAAATTTCCTTATTATGAAGAGGGACCAAGATGGTGACATAGAAGGCTCATGAACTTCCTTCCTCCCATGGACACACAGAATGTACAGCCACGTACAGAGCAATTCCTCTGGGAGAAATCCAGAAACTAGCTTAGCGACTTCTACACATCGAGTAGATGAGAAAATACTCACCTCAAAATGGGTAGGAAAGGCTGAGACACACTCTCACCATGAACCTCACCCTCAGTACAGGGCCATACAATTGGGCGGGGAACCCCCAATTCCCACCTTCTCCCTGAGGAGTGAAAGGTTTGGACCCACATCTTGTGCCCCAACTTTTAAGGTTCTCACATCAGGGATGGGTCCCTAAAACACCTAGCTCTGAAAGCCAACAGGGCTTGTGTCCATGAGTCCCACAGGACTACAGCAAACAGAGGAGCAATTCTTAATGGGTCTGTGACTTCCTTTGATCATTAAACTTTCATTTCTCACTGTGCCATCGCTTGGATCTTGTAATATGTTTTTTTAATTGTAGTAAAACACACATCACATTACACTTGCCATCTTTATCATTTTTAAGTGGATATTTGGGTTTCTTCCACCTCTTGGTTATTGTGAATAACGCTGCAATGAACATGGGTGTGCACATATCTCTTTCAGACTCTGCTTTGAATTCTATTGTATATATAACCAGAAGTAAGATTGCCAGATCATATGGTAATTCTATAATTTTTTTGAGGAAACACTTCAAAAACTACTATTTTCCATATCAGCTGTACCATTTTACATTCCTACCTATAGTGCACAAGTGTTCCAATTAATAGGATGTTGGTCACATCCTCACCAACCCTTGTTCATTTACTGTTCTTTTGATAGTGGCTACCCTAATGGGAGAGATGTAATACTTCATTGTGGTTTTGATTTGCCTTTCTCATATTAGTGATGTCGAGCTTTTTCATGTGCTTGTTGGCTATTTGTATATCTTCTTCAGAGAACTGTCTGTTCAAGTCTTTTGCCCGTTTTTAAAATCAGACATTTTTGTTGAGTTGAAGTTCCTTATAAATTCTGGATATTAATCCCTAATCAGATATATGATTTCCAAATATTTTCTCCAATTCCATAGATTGCCTTCCACTCTCTTGATTGTTTCTTTTGATACACAAAAGGTTTTAAGTTTGATGTAGTCCCATTTGTCTAGTTTTGCTTTTGCTGTCAACGCTTTTGGTGTCACACCCAATAAATCATTGTGAAATCCAAAGTCCTAAAGTTTCCTCCTAGTTTTATAGTTTAGGTCATGTGTGTAGGTCTTTAATCCACCTTGAGTTAACTTTTGTATATGGTGTAAGAGTCTGACTTCATTCTTTTCCATGTGGATATCCAGTTTTCTGAGAACCATTTATTGAAGAGACTGTCCTTTTCCTATGTGTGGTCTTGTACCCTTGTAGAGAATCATTTGGCAATACGGTCAGCCCAACATATCCGAAGGTATTGCACCGGTGGATTCAAGCAGCTGGGGATAGAAAATATTTGGGGGGAAAAGTTCCAGAAAATTCCAAAAAGCAAAATTTGAATTTGCTGTGCACTGGTAACTATTTACATTGCATTAGGTATTATAAGTAATCTGGAGATGGTTTAAAGTATATGGGAGGATGTGCATAGGTTATACGCAAATACTTCACCATTTTATATAAGGGACTTGAGCATCCACAGATTTTGGCATCTGTGAGGGTCCTGGAACCAAGCCCCTGCTAATATAAAGGAACGGCTGTATGTGTATGGGTTTCTTTCTGGGCTCTCTATCGTTGCATTTGGTCTATATATCTGTCTTTATGTCAGTACAACACTGTCTTGATTACCACTCTGCTTTGTAGTATGTTTTGAAATCAGGAAGCATGAGGCCTCCAACTTTGTTCTTCCTTTCCAAGATTGTTTTGGCTATTCGGGATCCCTTGAGATTCCATACCAGTATTGGCTTTTTTTCCTTTCCATTTCTACAAACGTTATTGGTATTTTGATAAGAGATTGTATTGAATCCATAGATCACTTTGGGTAGTATGGACATTTTATTGCTATTGAGTCTTCCAATCCACGAGCACAGAATGTCTTCCCATTCTCTTGTATCTTCTCTGATTACTTTTAGCAACATTTTGTAATTTAGTGTACAAGTCTTTCACCTCCTTAGTTAGGTTTACTCCTAGGTATTTTATTCTTTTTGATGCTATAGCAAATTGGATTGTTTCCTTAGTTTCTTTTTTGATTGGTCACTGTTAGCGTACTGAAATGCAACTGATTTTTCCATGTTGATTTTGTATCCTGAAACTTTGTTGAAATCATTAATTAGTTGTAACAGATCTTACAAATGGATTCTTTAGGATTTTCTACGTAAGATCATGTCATGTGTGAACAGAGATAATTTTACTTCTTCTTTTCCAATTTGGATACCTTTTCTTTTTCTTGTCCAACTGCTCTAACCCAGACTTTTCAACATGTGCTTTATCAGTCGGTATAGGCTAAGTTATGCTCTTGTAAAAAACAAACAAACAAAAAAACCAACCCAAATCTCAGTGGCTAAAACAAAAAATGTCTATTTTTCATTTACCCTAGTGTTGGGATGTTCTGTGGGATCCAGGCAAAGCAAGGTTCCATCTCTATGTTTTCATGATTTGAAAGGCAGGCCAAAGGGAGCATAGTTCATCACATAATGACTTTTAAAACTTCTGCCTAGAAATGATATATGTCATCTTCACTCACATTGCCACACCTCACTTCAAAGGTGGTGGAAAAGAGCCATCCTACCCTGGGTCCATAAACAAGAGAGCCAGAAATATTTGGTAAACAGCACCAACAACTGCTACACTCTACCCTTCTAGTTACCAAACGTTGATTTCACTTTCTCTACCACAGGCCACGTATACACTACACAACCCCCTCCTCCACACAGACATTCTCCAAGTCCTGTCCAATCATGACATCATGCTCAAAGTCCAAGAGATCTAGGTGGAGCACAGCTGTCTCTACAGCAAGGGGTATATGTAGTAGTATCAGTATCAGGAGGTGTGGCTTTTTTTGATCTAGAGACCTATGCCCCAAGAGGGCAAATTATCTGCCCTTATAACACCAAATATACAATTGGTGGAATAGGAACAGGACAACTACAGTGAACACTCCTATTCAGAAAAGGAAACAAAACAAAACACATAGAAGTGACTAGTCTCTAGCAATTCTGTCTACAAGATGAACTGTGCAAGGGCACCTTACTTTGGGGGTAAGGAATTCAGAAAAGCTAAAAATAAAAGGACAGGCAAAAGTAGATAAGGCAAATGCATTACAGAAAAGAAAAAGAAAGCAAAGATCCTGTTCTTAATATAAGAAAAAGTAGAATTCAGGCTAAAGAGCATTAAATGAGACAAAAAGAATACACTATAATGCTAAAGGCTACAGTTCACAAAAAAAAATATCAGTTATGAGTATCCATGCACAAAACAACACAGTAGCAACTTTCGTCAAGTGGAAACTCTAAGAAATGCAAGGAGAAATAGACAAAGTATACTAAGATTAGAAAACTCTATTTCTCTCAGTGTGAGACAGATCAAAGAGTCAAAAATAAATGTAAGGATACAGAATACCTAAACAATCAGGTAGATCTTATGCATAAATATCAAACCTTTTATCTTGATAATACCAGATAATACAGAATGTACCTCCTTTTCAGGTGTACATGGAACTTTCATGAAATTGACCATGTTAGGCTACAAAGAAAACCTCAATATTTTCCATATTGCATATTCAAACAGCATATTATTTCTGCATGCCTTTTCCCATCTTTTAACTTACTGAGGTGTAATTTACAAATAATAAAATGTACCCATCTTGTGCACATTTCAATGCTTTTTGACAAATCAATATATCCAAGTAGCCATCACAGCAATCAAAATACAGAAAATTTCCATCATCCCCCCAAACTCCCTTGTACCTCTACAAGAGCCAACCTTCTCTCTCCACATCAGGCAATCAATTTACTGTCCATCACTATAGATTGGGTTTGTGCTTGCTGGAGTTTCATATGTACGGAATCATACGGTATACATTCTTTTGTGTCTGGCTTCTTTTGCTCAGCTTAACAGTTTTAAGATTAAGATTCATCTATGTTATTGTATTAGTAGTTCATTCTTTTTTTTTTTTTTTGGCAGTACGCGGGCCTCTCACTGTTGTGGCCTCTCCTGTTGCGGAGCAACAGGCTCCAGACGCGCAGGCTCAGTGGCCACGGCTCACAGGCCCAGCCGCTCCGCGGCATGTGGGATCTTCCCGGCCTGGTCACGAACCTGCGTCCCCTGCATCGGCAGGCGGACTCTCAACCACTGCGCCACCAGGGAAGCCCAGTAGTTCATTCTTTTTATTGCCAAACAGTATTCCATTGTATGAATGCACAGTTTGTTTATCCATTTACTTGTTGATGGATACTTTGGTTGTTTCCAGTTCCTATCTATTATGAATAAAGATAATATGAACATTGAGGTACAAGTCTCTGTGTAGACATGTTTTCATTTCTCTTGGTTAGATTTCCTAGGAGTGGAGTGACTGGGTTGTGTGGAAAGTGTATTTTCCCATTATTTCCAACAGTTTTGTGTCATCCCGATTTAGGCACATCTTGTAAATACCATATAGCTACAAGATTTTAAAAATAGCCAATCTGAGCATTTGTCTTTTAATAAGGGAACTTAACCTAGTCACATTCATTCATCCTGACTACTGTGTTTGGACTTCTCCCTACCCAACTTAGTTTTCTATTTTCCATTATTTCTTCTTCCCTCCCCTCTTCTGCATTTCTTTTTCCTCTTTTCTTTTAGAATTTACATATAGTGAAGTATACGGATCTCCAGTGGTGTATTCTGCTTTTTTATTTTTAATTTTTTTTGTTAATTGAGCTTCCCTTTTCCACTTTATTTCTGTTGGTTTAGGAGACGTACATCTTACATTAGTTAGGATTAGGTTTGGCTATACAATTAAAGTAAAACCCAGGTAGCCTTTTCTAATGTATTGGCACACCTGGTCACTCAATTCCAAAGCCAACACTATCTAACAGTTCTCCTGCAGAAGAAGAACAACTCTCCAGTAAGAGCTCTGATTAAGACTATTTGGCTTGACCCTGATCACCCATGTTTGAAATAATCACAATGGCAAAGGGAATAAGGAGGTTCTAATTGGTCCAGTTTGACTCTAGGTACCTCATATAAGTGGAATTACAGTGTTTGTCTTTTCGTGACTGGCTTATTTCACTTAGCATAATGACGTCAAGGTTCATCCATATTGTAGTATGTGTCAGAATAGTATAAACGCATACTATTCCATTGCATGTATATACCACATTTTGGTTATTCATTCATCTGTTTGGACACACTTGTGTTGCTCCCACCTCTTGGCTATTGTGAATAGTGATGCTAATGAACATGGGTGTACAAATATCTCTTCAAGATCCTGCTTTCAATTCTTTTGTATATATTCCCAGAAGTGGAATTGCTGGATCATATAGTAGTTCTATTTAAAAATTTTTGAGGAACCGTCATACTATTTTCCATAGCAGCTGTACCATTTTACATTTCCACCAGCAGTACACAGCAGTCCCAACTTCTCCACATCCTCGTCAACACTTGTTGTTTATTTATTCTTAACAGCAGCCATCCTAATAGGTATAAGGTGGTATCTCATTGTGATTTCAATTTGCACAATGATTCAATTTCCCTAATGATTAGTGATGTTGAACATCTTTTCATGGGCTTTTTGGCCATCTATATGTCTTCTTCAGAGAACTGTCTGTTCAAGTCCTTTGCCTATTTTTAAGTCTACTTCATTGTTTTTAAATGCTCATGACATTCCATAGTATAGGCATAACATAGTTAAAACTTTCTGATGGATATTTACATTCTTTTCAATTTTTCTCTATTATAAATAGTGGTGCAGTAAACATCCTTCTATATACACTTCCTTGTACACGTGTGAATTTTTTTTACACATTTATCATGCATTTACATCACACTGATCATGTGATGCAAATGCACTGATCATTTTAAAGGAAATCACCTATATGATACCTGTAAATAACCAAAAAATAGAATTGGGCTCACACGATATCTGCAATTTTTATTTTAGTGGATCCTGCCCAACTGCTGTCTGAAATGGTTATACTTATCTGCATTCTTGTCAGCACTACATGACTATCCATTTCCTCATACCCTTGTTATATATATTGGAAAATCTTCTGGTCAGTTATTTGTCTTAATTTTGGGGGAAGCTGTTTTGCAGAGAAATCTAATTTTAATGTATCCACACTTAGCAATCTTTTCTTTTATGGCTTTTATGTTCTTCATCTTCTTTTAAGAATTCTACTCAGAGCCTATACACACTTTTCTTGTTTTTTTCCTAGTAATTTCATAGCTTAAAAAATATTTAGACTTTGATCCAGTTGAAACATTTTCTCGTGAAGGATATGAGGTAGAAATCTAATTTTTTTTTCAAATGGATAGCCAACTTGTCATTATAATACAATAATCACTGACATTTATTGAACAACACTTACTTGTAACAGGTACTGTTCAATTCAACCCCATCTTATTGGGGTTGTTTTGAGGATTAAACAAAACATTTAAAAAGGGAAGCAAAGAAGGCATCAAATGGCTATGTGGTTTGCCCAATTCATACAGATATTAACTGGTGAAATCAGGATTCTAACCCTAATGGAATGACTCCACAATATTTGGCTTTTAATGTAATTTCCTTTTCATATAGATTTGAAATACCAGCTTTATAACATACCAAATTGCCATAAATATATAGGTCTACTTATGGACTTTCTAGTCTGTTTCAATGATCTATTTGTCCATTCTTAGCTATGTTGTGATCATGTAAAACATCTAATCTGATTATGTTATCCACCCTAATTAAAGTTTTAATAACTCCCCATTGACCTTAGGATTAAGTCCAAACCCTTTAGCATGTCATATAAAGCCCCCTCCCTCCCACCTCCTACCTCTGGAGTCTCAGATGTGGGTACAGACACCTTCCCTTTCTAATTCTTTTTAAAGATTAACTCAAACATAACTGCTTCTGGTCTTTCTCCCCTCCCCATTCCAACCAAGCAGAAAGAAATCATTCTTTCCACCTGTATGTCTACTCCCTCATACTTTTATCTTAGCACCATTATTTTACTGTATTTACTCATCTACATGTTTCTCTTTTCCATCATAAGTGAGTATCTTGAGGATAAGACCATATCTTATTAAATACCTAGTATCACCTTAATAAATATTCGTTGAGTAAATCAATATAAAATGACCATCAAATTATGTGAGCAATTATCTGATTTATAAAAAGATGCAACAAATTTTAAAATGACACAAAATATAATTTTCAAAACAACATTAAAGGGGCTTCCCTGGTGGCGCAGTGGTTGAGAGTCCGCCTGCCGATGCAGGGGACACGGGTTCGTGCCCCAGTCCGGGAAGATCCCACATGCCGCGGAGCAGCTGGGCCTGTGAGCCGTGGCCACTGAGCCTGCGCGTCCGGAGCCTGTGCTCCGCAACGGGAGAGGCCACAACAGGGAGAGGCCCGCGTACCGCAAAAACAAAACAAAACAAAACAAAAAAAACCCAACAACAACAAAAATATTAAAAAGTGAGTGTATTTAACCATACTGAGCTCATTACAGAGCAAATGGGTGAGTGGAATAATAATTCATGCTATAGCATGTTTAATGAACTGGCAAAAGAGAAAGTTGGTTGAAGGAAGGCAGAGGAAATTTGTCTTTTAAGAATTAGAACCGAGGGGCTCCATAATCATCTGGCATCCGCTCAATGTTGTACCTGATCAGAACAAAAAATTAACACTGGTAAGAAATGTGGGTCCAGAACCCACCTTAAAAACCCATCCTTTACTGATTACATCACTCTCACCTCCTGTTGTGAATCCTTTTTGTCAGTGGGAACTAAATTTTAAAGGCCTATCATAATGAATGATTTACAGCAAAATGCTGACTATATTATCTTTATTCTTCAAAGTGAGAAAGTTAAGTTGGGGAGGCAGGCTCTGAGTCCAGGTAAGTCCAAGGCCCTCACCCATATTCTTCCCATTCTGTTGTGTTTGTCCCAGGATAAAAGCTGGCCAATAATATCTGAGGACTGACATAGGAATATCCAAGAAGGATAAAAAGCAGCTTTTGTTTGTTTGTTTGTTTTGGCTTAAAATAGTGGTCATTTATTTATTATTTAGTACAACTGTGAGGGCTGATTAGGTGGTTTTGTTGCTGGCCTCCCTGGACTCACAGACCTGCCAACAGCTGGGGGCCCAGCTGGCACTGGGCGTCCACAGCTTTTGTTTTTTTAATAAACTTTTAGTTTCCCAGATGAGGTGCTAATCACATGCACTAGGTTTCAAAAAAATATTTCTAGCCAAAAAGATTAGCTTGATTTTAATTACTGCTTTGTATTTAAGGCTACACATCTCCCTATTTCTTCTAGTGATCTTACTGTCACAATGTGAATGTCTGCCTCATTCCTAAATCCTAGCCCTATCTTTTGCCTTTGTTCTTGTTACTTTGCCTCATTTCTTCAAATAGAACTATGTAAACATTTGATACATCAATCTCTTTCAAATTCTTCTATAACTTGACCTCATTTTTAATTGATATCAATTATATACTTTTAATCACTTCCCTAAGAGAAAGTTCTCACCTATGGTTAGAAATGTACATGATGGGAACTCCAGGGATCTTCCGGATTCTTCGTTTAAGGTCCCGGTCAACTGTGGCCACAATGTAACACTTGTGCTGGAAGAGACCCATTGGGTGTTCACATAGAGCTCATTCAGTGATACTGGATACAACCACTGGCTAGTCTGAAGAACTATTCATTTTCACAGTAAATAGGAAAGGAAAGGCTAAACCAATTTGTTGAGTAGCTACTATGATCTAGGAGCTCAAATTTATAAGCTGCCTGGGCTGAATGTAGTTCTAAGAATCTTGAGGGGGAGAAGATAGAAAAACTATTTAAAAGCTGCAAATTGGTTTTTGTCTTATAAGTGGAGAGGATTTTCGTATCTGTGACAGACAATTCCTTGGTTTTGGGAAAACGCCCTTAGAGACTCTACACAAAGGTAGAGTAAGTGCCTTAGATCCGAGGGCACAACTTTTGCGGTCTGTGGCATCTCCGGGGCTGACTTACTCTGAGGCCTCCTAGCAGTGGGGGTAGGCTGCCTCCTTGGCCCTAAAGCCAGAATAGGATGATCTCCAGGACAAGTCTGAATCAAACAGCTCTAAAAGCACTAACATTTAGCTACAGTTTGGAACTAATCTGTATTGTACTTTACTTCCATCCTACCCAAATCTCTCACTGAGTTTTATAAAGAGTTGCAGATTGGTGTCAGCCATGCTGTGGGAAATTAAGGGAAATGCTGGCCCCACTCATGGGATGAAGTGGCTAAAAGGACGGCAGTGTGGTCACCAGAGGAAGATGATTATCCTCAGCAGAGAGAGGCTCTTTAAGTGCAATCAGTAGCAAAAGTTCTTGTAGTATTTGACAAGGAAGCCAGAACACAAGAATCAAAAACCTACTTATTCTAGGGTATGTGTGAAACAGCATCCTGGGAGACTTAGACATAACAAAATTCCTACACAGGGAGTAAATGGAACCTCACTTTAGATTCACAGGGAGGTGGAATCTGATACATTATTATGTCTATACTCACTCACTTAAACCATCTTACAGAGAAGATTTGTGGAATAAAGCATCAGTAAATGCTCCAAATTACACACCCAATAAATGCAAGTGCTAAGATTTGAAATCCTCCCTCAGCCAGTGATCTTTCCATTATGGTTATAGTATACACTTCCAATCCATTTTCTCAAGTAAATGAGGACACCTACACTTCACATGAAGGGATTCTATATAATTTTTTTTTATCATTTATATTCCTAGATACTTTACATGAACATTCAGGAAATACGTTTATCTTTTTTTTTTTTAAATAGCACAAAGTACATATTAAAAATGATGATACCTGAGTTACTCTTTGTACTAAGCAGTCATCTGCATAGGTTCCTTTGTGTGTGCATGGTAGTCGTTCAAATCTCGGATCCTTGGCAATCCTATACGGTTAGAGGAGTGGATTAATGAAAACATGCAAGCCATTGAATAACTTCATGACTCTCAATCAGTGAAATAAGAGTAATGTGATCTATCTGGAGCTTTTAAGACACCCCTCTCCTCCTGAAGCTTATCTTCTAATTGAAATACAAGTTAGAGAGAAGGGAATTACTGACTGACAGCTGCTGTGCCTTACATCATGTACTTGTCACAAAACTGAATTATTATATTTCCATTTTACAGATAAAGAAGCAGAGAGATTGATTCATTTGTTCAAAGCTACACAGCTGGGAAAAGCCAGGATTCAAAACCAAATCAATTTTAACCTAACCATTTTACTTTTAGAAAGTTGTCTTACACACATGTACAAGAATATAGGCACAAGGATGTCACTACTACACAGTTTAGAAGAGTGGAAAATTGGAGATAATCTGATTATCCACCAGCAAGGTAAAAGTTAAATACATTTTGGTACCCCTATCCTATTTTAAAACATGAGGTAGAGTTGTATGTACCAATGTGGAAGGACAAAAAAAAAAAATCATATTCATTAATGCCTTCACTGGTCTCAACAGAAAGGTCTTTAGTATTGGGAATGTGATAAGCTTATGATTTTCCAAAACTCTAGTTTTTCACTTGAAAGCTCAATTTTTATCATTGGTAACTAACAGAGTAAGTTGTTTTCCTTGAAGTGACAGGTTCATTGCATTGATTTTTGAGAAAATACCTCCTAAATACCAAAGTCTGAAAAATCAGTGTTTGCCAGTTGTTCTTCACATAAAAATGATATTTCATGAAAAAGAAGCTGGTTCAGCTTACAACTCAAGCACAAAAATGCTTTTCATAGAGACAACGTTCATCCTTTGGTATGTTTTTCTTCTTCTTCCAGTTTTATTGAGATATAATTGACATACAGCACTGTGTAAGTTTAAAGGTATACAGCATTATGATTTAACTTACATACATCATGAAATGATTACCACAGAAAGGTTACTGAGCATCCATCAGGAGAAATGCTTTATGTGTACTTCACATTTCACCACACAGAATACTGATGTGTACTGCAGGGTTGAGATTTAACGAAGTTAATGAATTTTACTGCTCTGTTAAGCATATTAAGTGACTGGCATTTTTTTTCAACTGCCAGTGGGTGGGAGTGAAGAATACAGAAACTACTAGCATTATTTGGGCCCACTGCCTTGATTTGTACTAAGGCACTGGCATTTTTTGCATTCAGTGCAAATGTCAGCACAGTGACAAAGGCAACATCTTGGAATTATTATGAAAACAGTTTTGCAAACTCCCTGCAACGGTCTCTAGGACCCCTGGGGTGGGGGAGGGTTCCATGAGCCACACTTTGGGAACCACTGCTGTAAACTCAAGGGCACTTTCCAGATAAACTCAAAACTTCTTTAGGTAAACTCAAAATGCTTTACATGTGAAATTCTGAAGAAGATAACTAGATAACAAACTAACAGAAAAACACTTTCTAATTGAAAATCTAGAGGAACTTAAATGGAGGCCCATGAAACCAATATGACTAAGTAACTTAGTTCAAAAAGCTTCAGCTTGAAAACCTCTAACCTTCCAATGTTTGCTTTCTTCATTATAAATAGTTAACTAATTTTGTATGATTTTTATTTAAACTAATCAGACAAGAAATCTTCAGATAGCAAACAGTTGAAGGAGGGTCAAAACAATCTTCATTACACCAAGCTAGAACAAATCTGGACCAGGTCCTTCCTACCTTAGAGCCACTCGATACTTCTGCCCCAATTTCTCAATTTCAGCCATTACGCAGTCAGTTATACAAGGGATACCTGTTAGGAAAAAAAAATTAGTAACAGAACTTGTAAAGGAACTGATTTAACTCTCTCTGAATTATATCCGGTTGAGAGTATGCACGCATGTATGTATGTATGTATGTATATGTATTTACTGTTTGCCGTGCCACACGGCTTGAGGGATCTTAGTTCCCTGACCAGGGATCAAACCAAGGCCCCCAACAGTGGAAGCGCAGAGTCCTAACCATTGGACCACCAGGGAATTCCCCTGTTAAGAATCTTTGAAATGACAGCAAAATAAGCACAGTACAGTGAACAATAAGAACTAGAGAAGAATAAAATCCTTATCTATAAAGAAACTAGGGAACTGTTCCAACCCCACATCACATTCCATAAAGTATCTGTCATAAACATAACTGGGGAAAAAAACTGAGCTGGATCCTTGTCATTGTTTATATATTAAAATAAATTCTAGATGGAAAAAAATTTAAATGTGAATCAAAATATTTAAATGTGAACCAAAAGAAACCGTGAAATTAACCAGAGAATATGAATTTGATCACATAAAAATATAAAACTTCTGTTTGACAACTATCAAACAAAAAGTCATACTGAAGTAAAATAAAAATAAACTGGAAAAAACATTTTTACACATTTGTCAAAGGGTAAATTTTCTTAATGTACAAAGAGCTCTATAATAATAGCTTGGAAGCACTGAAATTAAAGCTGTGATTAAAAAATCTTCCAACGAATTAAAGCCCAGGACCAGATGGCTTCACAGGCGAATTCTATCAAACATTTAGAAAAGAGCTAACACTTATCCTTCTCAAACTCTTCCAAAATATAGCAGAGGGAGGAATGCTCTCAAACTCATTCTATGAGGCCACCATCACCCTGACACCAAAACCAGACAAAGATGTCACAAAAAAAGAAAACTACAGGCCAGTATCACTGATGAACATAGACGCAAAAATCCTCAACAAGATACTAGCAAACAGAATCCAACAGCACATTAAAAGGATCATATACTACGATCAAGTGGGGTTTATCCCAGGAATGCAAGAACTCTTCAATATATGTAAATCAATCAATGCGATACACCATATTAACAAATTGAAGAATAAAAACCATACGATAAGCTCATTAGATGCAGAAAAAGCTTTCAACAAAATTCAACACCCATTTATGATAAAATCTCTCCAGAAAGTAGGCATAGAGGGAAGCTTCCTCAACATAATAAAGGCCATATTATGACAAACCCACAGCCAACATCGTTCTCAATGGTGAAAAACTGAAACCATTTCCTCTAAGATCAGGAACAAGACAAGGTTGCCCACTCTCACCACTATTATTCAACATAGTTTTGGAAGTTTTAGCCACAGCAATCAAAGAAGAAAACAAAATAAAAGGAGTCCAAACTGGAAAAGAAGAAGTAAAACTGTCATTGTTTGCAGATGACATGACACTATACATAGAGAATCCTAAAGATGCTACCAGAAAACTACTAGAGCTAATCAATGAATTTGGTGAAGTAGCAGGATACAAAATTAACGCACAGAAATCTCTGGCATTCCTATACACTAATGATGAAAAATCTGAAAGAGAAATTAAGGAAACACTCCCATTTACCATTGCAGCAAAAAGAATAAAATACCTAGGAATAAACCTAAGAGACAAAAGACCTGTATGCAGAAACCTATTAGACACTGATGAAAGAAATTAAAGATGATACAAATAGATGGAGAGATATACCATGTCCTTGGATTGGAAGAATCAACATTGTGAAAATGACTCTACTACCCAAAGCAATCTACAGATTCAATGCAATCCCTATCAAACTACCACTGGCATTTTTCACAGAACTAGAACAAAAAATGTCACAATTTGTATGGAAACACAAAAGACTCCGAATAGCCAAAGCAATGTTGAGAACGAAAAATGGAGCTGGAGGAATCAGGCTGCCTGACTTCAGAGGGGTGGGATATGGAGGGTGGGAGGGAGGGAGATGCAAGTGGGAAGAGATATGGGAACATATGTATATGTATAACTGATTCACTTTGTTATAAAGCAGAAACTAACACACCATTGTAAAGCAATTATACTCCAATAAAGATGTTGAAAAAAAAAAAAAGGAAGGTGGGAGGTAGATCTAAGAGGGAGGAGATATGGGGATATATGTATATGTATAGCTGATTCACCTTGTTATACAGCAGAAACTATCACAACATTTTAAAGCAATTACATTCCAATAAAGATGTTAAAAAAATAATAGCTTGGAATTATGTGTTATTTGCCAGACACTGTGCTAAGCACAAGGATTATCTCGTTTAATCTTAAGAACAATTCCTATCAGGTAGCATTGTTATTATTATTCCCATTTTATAGATGAGGAACCTGAATACAATGAAGTAACTAGACAGCAAAAGGTGAAGCCAAGGTTTGAACTGAGACTGTCAGGCTTCAGAGTGGGTTCTTAACCACCAGGCTACATTTCAGTTCATAGCAGAAGACATACAAATGGTCAATCAACATAAAAATGCTCAATTTCACTCCTAGTTAAAGAGATATACATTGAGACAAGATTATACTTTCTACCTATTAGGATGGCAAAAATTAAACAGATGAAAACACCCAATATTTGAAGAAATAGGTATCCTCACATTGTAAGTAGGTGTATAAATTTGTATAACTATTTGAGGGCAATTTTGCAATACCTATTAAAATTAAAAAATATATACTCCCTTAATATTGCAATATGGCTTCTAGAAAATGTATTCAAAAGAAATATTCCACCCTAACACAGAGACACATTCACAAAGATATTCACTACAGCTTTGTTTATAATAGGGTAAAAACTGGAAATAATCCAAATGTCTAGTCTTTAAAAACGACATATTTAAACAACAGAATACTTGTAGTGGGGTGGGGGAGGAATGGACTGGGAGTTTGGGGTTAGTAGATGCAAACTATCACATAGAGAATGGATAAACAACAAGGTCCTACTGTATAGCACAGGGAACTATATTCAATATCCTGGGATAAACCATAATGGAAAAGAATATAAAAAAGAATGTATATATGTGTACAACTGAGTCACTCTGCTGTACAGCAGAAATCAACACAACGTTGTAAATCAACTATACTTCAACAAAAAAAATAAAGAATACTATAAGTGAAAAAAAGAATAAGGCCCATCTATATATATTGGCACAGAAAAATGTTCAAGATGTATTTGTTCAATGTAAAAAGCAAGGAGAAATAGATAACTAAGACGTGATCTATCCATACAATGCCATACAATGGAATATTATTTGGTAGCAAAAAGAAGCGATATACTGATACATGCTTTAACATGAATGACCCTTGAGAACATTACACTAAAATGAAAGAGGACCAAAAATATGTGACCCCATTTTAACGAAATGTCCAAAATAGGCAAATCTATATATAGAGAAAGCAAATTAATGGTTGCCTATGTGCAGCAGGGTGGGGCGGGGGGTTGGGGGGAATAGGGGGGGTTGGGGGATGATGGCTAAGGAGCTCAGTTTCTTTTCACATAATGAAAATGTTCTAAAATTGACTATGAATACACTAAAAGCCACTGAATCATATATTTTATTTATTTATTTTTCTGTGGGATTTTAGTTCCCCGACCAGGGATTGAACCTGGGCCCTCGGCAGTGAGAGTGCAGAGCCCTAACCACTGGACCACCAGGGAATTCCCTAACTCATATATCTTAAATGAGTGACTTATATGGTATGTGAACTAGATCTTAAAGCTGTTTTTTTTTTAAAAAAGCATGAAGATAAAAAAGTAAATAATGCATCATCTATTCTCATTAATAAACAAAAGTAACCTCTACCCCACAGAAATTGTATATGAATTTTTAAAAGCTGCCCCTTTCTGAGGAAAAGCTTTATAGGGAACTTTCATTTTCTTTATGCTAGATTTTCTTTTTACAAATACATTAACACTCTTGAAAGCAAACAAAGTTAAAAAATCTTAAACTAAAATACAATGCCCAGAAGAAAAAGCAGTTGTAAAATGGAGGAAAGAAGTCAGGAAGAGCAGACAGTCATGGAATCAGAGGGCAATACACGTCTTAAAAGGATCAATTTCAGAGCCATGTAGCACTGAAGCAAGGGCTTGCATCAGGAGCAGGGAAGCAGGCTCAGGAAGATCACTACAAAGAGGACTCATGGGCAGAAAAGAAAGCTCATGGGTAGCTAACCATGCTCCTTTGTTAGAATATCAAATGCAAGGGACCAGGAGCTATGAAAAGGTCAAAGGGGCCTCTCCAAGGCAAGAGGAAGATAAAGGCATTCTTTTATAAATAAAGGCAAGTGAAGAAAAATTAAATAAGCAGAGCTTAAAACAGTTAAGGAATCTCCTACGTAACTGAATTTGTACTGTAGTAGAATGTTTCTTCAGACTTTACTTTGAGGTATTATGTTACACAGAAAGTGGTATTTTCCTTAATAAGCTGTTTTTGGAAAAGGCACCATGAGAACATTTAGCTGTATGCATTATAGCTATACTCTATGGTATCCATATCTGCAGAAAAACCTAACTATAGGACTAAAGCTATCCTAAACAATCATCTGTTTTTTGTTTTTTTTTTTTTTTGGCCACACTACGCGCTTGTGGGATCTTGGTTCCCTGACCAAGGACTGAACCTGCGCCCTCAGCAGTAGAGTGAAAGTGCCGAGTCCTAACCATTGGACAGCCAGAGAATTCCCCTAAACAATAACCATTTAGATAATAGTGGCAGAGCTATATAGTCAGGGAAGCAATTCACCTCCAAGGGGCCATGCTTGAATCCTCCATCTATTTCATTTATAAATAGGTCACAGCATTCCTGGAGGAGCAGGAACGCCATAGGAATACAAGAAGTCTACCAAGATTAGTGTCTTCCCTCATACAGGCCACCCTAGTACACTTTTACAGGCATGGTAGTGCGTCAACTTCAGACTACTCTTTATGATTTCTAAGAGGCTTTTTTAAAAAATTAAAGTATTAGATATGGGCTTCCCTGGTGGCGCAGTGGTTGAGAGTCCGCCTGCCGATGCAGGGGACACGGGTTCATGCCCCGGTCCGGGAAGATCCCACATGCCGCGGAGCGGCTGGGCCTGTGAGCCATGGCCGCTGAGCCCGTGCGTCCGGAGCCTGTGCTCTGCAACGGGAGAGGCCACAACAGTGAGAGGCCCGCGTACGGTTAAAAAAATAAATAAATAAAATAAAATAAAGTATTAGATGTACATAGCTTAAAAAAAATACGAAAAGGACTATATGAAAAAGTAACCATCCCCTGATCTTTTCCCACTCCACCAACTCTGATCCACAGAGATGACTATTTTAATTCATTGGCTGTTTTTCTCACTTGGTGGTTACCTTTATAACTTGGTTAATAATAAACTTATGCAGTTACTTTTTTTTTAGGAAGATAATCAAAGATATTTATTGCAACATTGGTTATGTTAATATATTTTCTAGATTTTTTTCATCTTAGTGCATCCAAGTTTTGAAATGCCTGAAGCTGTACAAAGGTCTTCGTAGCATGTATTAACATGGAAAGGTGTTCATGATACATTACTCAGTGAAAAAAAAACAGGTGGCCAAAAAGCATGCATAGTATAATTCCAATTATGTTTAAATCTATATTTTTATTAATTGTAAAAGGTTGGAAGGTAATACCCAAACTATTAACAGTGATTATTTCTGGGAAGTAAAATCACGGCCTGATGCGGGGGAGAACTTTTGCCTATTCTTTTTATGTTCTGTATTGCTTAGTTTTTCGCTTTTTTGTTTTTTAAATATGTATTTATTTATTTATCTAGTTGCATTGTCTTAGTTGCAATAGGCGGGCTCCTTAGTTGCAGCTCACTGGCTCCTTAATTGTGTCACGTGGACTTCTTAGTTGCTGCAGGCAGGCTCCTTAGTTGCGGCACATGGGATCCTTAGTTGAGCATGCAAACTCTTAGTTGTGGCATGCATGTTGGATCTAGTTCCCTGACCAGGGATCAAACCCAGGCCTCCTGCATTGTGAGCATGGGGTCTTAACCACTGTGCCACCAGGGAAGTCCCTGTATTGTTTAGTTTTAATGTACATGTTACTATTATAATTTACATAATTTAAACACATGTTAAATGATTTTTGACTCACCACTTCCTGTAAAACAAAGTCTAAACTCCTTAGCTTTTTACTTAAAGCACTCAACAATTTGTCTCCAAACCACTTCTGCCAATCTTTAAGAAATGTTTGTGGATAGAATTGAGTTTCACCTTCACTCTCCCACTTATACTCACTTGACCCCAACTATTCTCACCAAATTTGCTCTCATGTTTTCAACCTTTGGGAGTGTCCTTTCCTTTGCCTGGAATGCTCTCTCTCTCTATTCACTAAAATCCAACCAAGCTATGAAGCTCAGATCAAGTAGCACTCACCCTCTCTTGAATTCCTATATTATATAATATCTGATACTCAAGAAGTGATCATTATCGAATGAAGAAATGAATCTTCAAGTTTCTGTTTAGTTTTCTCATTTGTAAAATGGGGACATACTACTCATCATATTGTGAGGATTATGATAATTATGAAAAGCACTGAACACAACACCAGAACATAGTAATTCATAGTTCCAAACAGCTGGCATTATGATTATCTTTTTTTCATCTACTGACATCTCCTCTCTCCATCTAGATGGTCAAATCCTGGATGACAGGAACAGCACACCATATATTCTAGCACCCTTCTTTAAACTCTGTGTAGTAGAGCCACTTCATATTTATTGTTAATGGTGACAATGAAGATTATGAAAGAAATATACCACTAACTTTCAAAGAAATAACAAATCACTTAGTTTGGAAAATACTATTACTTCATGGTACCAAGAATAACATATTAACATGGAATTATAATAGTAAAACATTACTGAGATGAAATATACAAATAAAACAATATGTTCTTTCTTCAGTGAAATCACAGAAAATAGGATAGGTCATTCCTAGAATTCTATTTTCACAAACGTAGTCAATACTTACTAGATGCCAGACAATAGTAGGGAATTATTTACGGAAAACACCAGATGAATTTGGTTTAATATCTTGTTGGCAGATGATAACACATCATGCTTCTATAGAAGCTCCATGTGTTCCAGAATTTTGATGTAATAGGATTTTACATACTGTCATAAAAATAGAATGCTCTACTGCAAAGACATAGCAGGAGTGACCAAGTCTTGTTATGTTTAGTTCCTCACATTGTTCCTGTCCAAAATCACTGCTACATTACAGCCTTCAAGTTTCAGTCAATTTACTGGCAGCTTGATTGGATCAGTTTCTGTTCCCACTTAATCCCACCTGACAGATATGATCTGGGTGGCACGGCACAGTGCCACTGAAACAACTGGAGTCCCTGATACAGTACATTACCCTAGAACAATAAAGTCAGATTGTTATTTTATCTTTGGAGGCCTAAAAATTATTTTTCTGAGCATGGCTTCTCGTTTGGTTTGTGTGTCTGCTCAGTACTTTACAGTTAAACCAACTTTGTCCCTCATCAGTGTGTAACTCTGTGTCCAGTATTTCAAGAAGTCAAAGTGTGAATCATTTAAATAAGATACATAGATGTCTTATTTTTTTTGTTTTGTTTTTGTTTGTTTTGTTTTAGCATTATTTACTTATTTATTTATTTATTTTTGGCTGTGTTGGGTCTTCGTTGCTGTGCATGGACTTTCTCTAGTTGCGGTGAGCGGGGGCTACTATTCATTTTGGTGCACGGGCTTCTCAGTGCAGTGGCTTCTCTTATTACGGCTTCTCTTGCTGTGGAGCATGGGCTCTAGGAGCACAGGCTTCAGTAGTTGTACTCGCGGGCTCTAGAGCGCAGGTTCAGTAGTTGTGACGCATGGGCTTAGCTGCTCCGCGGCATGTGGGATCTTCCCGGACCAGGGCTCGAACCTGTGTCCCTGCATTGGCAGGCAGATTCTTAACCACTGCGCCACCAGGGAAGTCCCTTAAATATTTTATTTAAACTTAAAACTTGGGGGGGAGGGATAAATTGGGAGATTGGGATTGACATATACACTCTACTGTATATAAAATAGATAATAAGGACCTACCGTGTAGCACAGGGAACTCAATACTCCATAATGGCCTATATGGGAAAAGAATCTAAATAAGAGTGGATATATGTACATGTATAACTGATTCACTCTGCTGTACACCTGAAACCAACACAACACTATAAACCAACCACACCCCAACAAAAATTCTAAAAAAACCTTAAAACTTATACGCGTAACTAGCATCTTTTTTTTTTAACATCTTTATTGGAGTATAATTGCTCTACAATGGTGTGCTAGTTTCTGCTTTATAACAAAGTGAATCAGTTATACATATACACATATCCCCATATCTCCTCCCTCTTGCGTCTCCCTCCCACCCTCCCTATCCCACCCCTCTAGGTGGACACAGAGCACCGAGCTGATCTCCCTGTGCTATGTGGCTGCTTCCCACTAGCTATCTATTTTACATTTGGCAGTGTACATATGTCCAAGCCACTCTCTCACTTAATCCCAGTTTACCCTTCCCCCTCCCCGTGTCCTCAAGTCCATTCTCTACATCTGCGTCTTTATTTCTGTCCTGCCCCTAGGTTCTTCAGAACCATTTAATTTTTTTTAGATTCCATATATATGTGTTAGCATATGGTATTTGTTTTTCTCTTTCTGACTTACTTCACTCTGTATGACAGACTCTAGGTCCATCCACCCCACTACAAATAACTCAATTTCATTTCTTTTTATGGCTGAGTAATATTCCATTGTATATCTGTGCCACATCTTCTTTATCCATTCATCTGTTGATGGACACTTAGGTTGCTTCCATGTCCTGGCTATTGTAAATAGTGCTGCAATGAACACTGTGGTACATGACTCTTTTTGAATTATGGTTTTCTCAGGGTATATGCCCAGTAGTGGGATTGCTGGGTCATATGGTAGTTCTATTTTTAGTTTTATAAGGAACCTCCATACTGTTCTCCATAGTGGCTGTATCAATTTACATTCCCACCAACAGTGCAAGAGGGTTCCCTTTTCTCCACACCCTCTCCAGTGTTTATTGTTTCTAGATTTTTTGATGATGGCCATTCTGACTGGTGTGAGGTGATACCTCATTGTAGTTTTGATTTGCATTTCTCTAGTGATTCGTGATGTTGAGCATCCTTTCATGTGTTTGTTGGCAATCTGTATATCTTCTTTGGAGAAATGTCTACTTAGGTCTACTGCCCATTTTTGGACTGGGTTGTTTGTTTTTTTGATATTGAGCTGCATGAGCTGCTTGTATATTTTGGAGATTAATCTTTTGTCAGTTGCTTCATTTGCAAATATTTTCTCCCATTCTGAGGGCTGTCTTTTTGTCTTGTTTATGTTTTCCTTTGCTGTGCAAAAGCTTTTAAGTTTCATTAGGTCCCATTTGTTTATTTTTATTTCCATTTCTCTAGGAGGTGGGTCAAAAAGGATCTTGCTGTGATTTATGTCGTAGTGTGTTCTGCCTATGTTTTCCTCTAAGAGTTTTACAGTGTGCAGTTACTTTTTATATTTATTAATTTTAGGCATTTAAATTATTTACCTCTCTTACTCATCACACATGCCTTATCCCATCTTCCCAATTTTATTTTTTTTAATTTTTTAAATATTTAAATATTTATTTATTAATGGCTGCATTGGGTCTTTGTTGCTGCACCCGGGCTTTCTCTAGTTGTGGCGAGCGGGGGCTACTCTCCATTGCAGTGCGCAGGTTTCTCATTGTGGTGGCTTCTCTTGCTGTGGAGCGCTGGCTCTAGGTGCATAGGCTTCAGTATCTGTGGCACTCAGGCTCAGTAGTTGTGGCTTGCGGGCTCTAGAGTGCAGGCTCAGTAGTTGTGGCACATGGGCTTAGTTGCTCTGCGGCATGTGGGATCTTTCCGGACCAGGGCTCAAACCCATGTCCCCTGCATTGGCAGGCGGATTCTCAGCCACTGCACCACCAAGGAAGGTCCCCCGATCTTGCTAATTTTAATAAATCAATAAACAACATTCACATTACTTTCATTCTGTAAATGTTCATTATATAGTATCTTTTCTTTTCTTTTTTTTTTTTTTTTTTTGCGGTACGCGGGCCTCTCACTGTTGTGGTCTCTCCCGTTGCGGAGCATAGGCTCCGGACACGCAGGCTCAGTGGCCATGGCTCATGGGCACAGCCGCTCCGCGGCATGTGGGATCTTCCAGGACCGGGGCACGAACCCGTGTCCCCTGCATCGGCGGCAGGTGGACTCTCAACCACTGCGCCACCAGGGAAGCCCCTAGTATCTTTTAAATATTAAAGACGGAGGTGCGCATTTTTTCCTTTGATTCCAATAATTTATTCTTTACAGCCAAGTTAAAGTCTAATTTTCATTTGTACCTTCAACTAGATGACTGGAAAATATATGACTATAAAGCCACCACAATACGCAACAGATCTATTAGGAAGTTATTCCCTTGTCCTTGGCCTAAATTTTTTTTTTTCCTTCTCATGGTAGGAAGAGAAGATCATTTGAAGGAAGAGACACCCAAACACACAAGGGAAATCTATTAATGGTAAGTTGCATACCTACGTGTAAATAAACTACCTTAGATCCTTTGTGGTACAAATAAACATCACACTGAATAAACTTAAGAATAGTTGACCATCATCATTTCTGGTTCTCTGATTGTAAATGGCAAAATGTCTTATTTAGCTTTTCCACATTGGAGTGGAATGGAGGATGTTTCCTACTTAATGTAAATAAATAAATAAATAAATAAATAGTGAGAAGTGAAATAAATTTTCATTTATCCAAAATTTTAAAATCTGTTTTAAAATCCTAAAACAGAAAATTCCCCACCTATTTTTTTTCTAAATTGATGTCTATAATGATGGTCAAAGCATGCTAAGTGTTTTATGAATTGTGAAAGTTTAATTATTCCCAGTCAAGTTTGCATCATATTTCTGTGGGTTTTTTTGTTTGTTTTTGCGGTATGCAGACCTCTCACTGCTGTGGCCGTGCAGGCTCAGCGGCCATGGCTCATGGGCCCAGCCGCTCCACGGCACGTGGGATCTTCCCAGACTGGGGCACGAACCCATGTCCCCTGCATCGGCAGGCGGACGCTCAACCACTGCACCGCTAGGGAAGCCCGTATATTTCTGTTTTTTCATAAATGTCTTTTTTTTTTTTTTTAACATTTTTTGGCATATTTCTTTTCAGTCCTTTTTTTCTTAAAATTTATTTATTTATTTGGCTGTGTTGGGTCTTAGTTACAGCACGTGGGGTCTTTGTTGTGGCCTGTGGGATCTTTAGTTGAGGCATGTAGTATCTTTTAGTTGCGGCATGTGGACTCTTTAGTTGCGGCACACAGGCTCTTAGTTGCAGCATGCGAGAACTAGTTTCCTGACCAGGGATCAAACCTAGGCCCCCTGCATTGGGAGGGCGCAGAGTCTTAACCACTGGACCACCAGGGAAGTCCCTGCATTATATTTCAATTCACTGAAAATGGTCATTGCTATGGTGAGCAAATTAAACAGCCAGCAATTCAGTTAAACTAGAACCCCATTCCCCTCTTTTCATGTATTTGGATAAGTATGATTATTCTGTACAAATGTCACAGAAATGGAAAGGTCTGATACTCACACTTGGCATACAGACAGTCCATCATTGACTGCACTAAGTCCAGTTTGGCTTTAATGGAAAAGTTGATAAAGTTGGTATCGACCAGGATGTAGTAAGGTGGGCCCAGCTGTGTGTTATATTGGAAGAATAAGCAGGAAGGGTGTTGGGGGCTGAAGGAAAAAGAAACAAAACACAAAGTAATGTCTACACTGATATTTGGTAAAAACAAAAAAAAGAAGTCTCTGCTTGGAACAGTTTGTTCCTTTTTCCTTTCTTTGGAAATAAATCCTAATAAACCCTGTGATGATATATCCATCACCAATCTAGAGCAAATAAGAAAAATAAGAAAAATGTGATGAGGTTTCATAAAGTTAAGTGTATTTATTTAAAAGGAATGACCTTTATCCTGAAAATATGCCCTTACTACTTTTTGGTGACACATTCTCTCTTTTATGAAATGCTGGTATGTTAAAACAATGGCACTTATTTCTTTTGAAAGATGCTTGGCAAAGAAAAACAAATGATCCTAGATTTAATCCCCAGGATTTTAGGGAAAATTTTACTGCTCTATGAAGTCCAAAAACCTTCAAACCATTAGAATTGGTATATACTCATCAATAACACTTTCATTTGCATAGCTTCATTTGTATAGTTGTGCCAGACTGACAAATGACTGAGCAAATCAGTTCAGGGAAAGCCTGAATTTCTATGAGGTCTACAGTTTTAGAATCTTTCTTCTAGTTTTAAAGGAAAACTTGAAATTTTTGATTACTCACACTTCTCTTTCCTTGAGTGCACTGGGATCTTTCTTTTCTTTCTTTTTCGGTTTTAATCTATCCTTTTCTTTACTAGGAAAAAAAACAAGTAAATTCAATGTAGGGGAGAAGAAAAAACCATAGCAGTTAGAACCTCGTGAAAATTAAAAGTTTCTTCTTTTTTTTTGTCTACAAAGGAAATTCTACTTTGTGATTTCATTATATTAATATCAGCATACACTTTTTGAGCACGAATAACTATGTGGGAAATAGCCTGGAATTAATCAGTAAAACATAATTAAATTTTAAAACCATTAGCTAATAATCCATAAAAATTGTTAATGGATAAATAAATGTTGGTTAGATTATTATTTTGTTCTTAGTCAGAAGCTCTCATATCAAGGATCAAAATCCACTTCCAAGCAGTGGGTAAACAGGCTGACATTTATCTTCTAAAGACTGAGATGCTTCAACAGCAGGAGGAAAAGGGTTCCCCTACATGTCTCTTAAAAAGCGCTAAAATGTGACAATATATATACAAAATTTGACTTTAACTAGAAACAGAATATTATTAGTGGGGCAAATTTCCTTAAAATTACATAATAAATACATACTAAAGGCCAAGAATACAATTTAATAACAAATGAAGGCTCTAACAACCACTCACTCCTTTGTTCTAAGGCTCAGAAACAGTGAAGTCTAGTCCTTATTTAATAACTCAGTCCATTGTTCACTGAAGCAGGCAAGCTGTTTAGTTCCTCCTTATAATAGGGAATATCATTCTACTCTCTTCTTCCACAGTCATAAATCTTCTTATAAGATTTATAAAGTGGAGACATCTATGTATTTTCCCATTTTTTCTTTCAAAAATATTTGAGTTGTCAGGTGCTGGTACAGCCATGGTCTCTGACCTCACTGCCTTTCAAAAATTACAACAAACCTTTTTTTCCCGGGGAATGTGCAGTGTAATGGCAAGAACACAGAGATAATCCTACCTACCTCACAGAACTGTTAGGAGGCTTAAATGTGATATGGCAGATACAGTATATAAAAACGGTGGTACAAATTGAACACTTAAGCGATGATGAATTCCCATCCCATTCACCAGTGTACTTGCTCATCAGCTAAGTGACTGTTATACTTTATTACCCTATGCTATATAAATCCAAGACACAATAATATCAAAACTAAACACAAAACAACAACAAAAACTTTTACTACTTATCCCCTCGTGACTTCTATATCTCCGGGCAGTCTATGAACCCAGTTGATTCCAGACACTCACAGCCTCTGATCTCTGAGACTAAGCATTCGCTTCATGGTCGCATACTTCCGTGTTTTCTTTTGTTTCCCCTTAAAACAAAAATTTTAGAGTTAAAAGAGTTGAAAGTACGTTGCATCTTCTTGAGTTCCTTTTCTTTTGTCCACACCCCTCTTCCCTCAAATACCCAACTCTTCTTATTCTAGCTGCCTCAACCCAGCGCTCTCCCCACTCGCTAGAGCATAACAGGCACCACTCCAAGCAGCTTAAAAGCTAAGATCAGAATGAAAATAAGCAAGGGTAATATTGTGGAAATTTGGCCAATGGCTACTCCCTCAATCTCTGTCCCAAACGTGGTCTGACAATGCCCCTTCTCGAACCCCCGTCTCTCACCATGTTCACGCCGCACTGTTGTTTCTTCCGGAATCACCAGCAGCGCGACACTTTTGCGTCAGCCGTATAGCGCTTCCGGCAAAGGCTAGCCCGGAAGCGGAAGCCGTTTTGGGCAACAGAAAAGCCCAAGCCGGTTCCCGACCCTGGCAGTGTTCTGTGCTGGGTTTTCTTGGGGAGGGTCCAGGGACGGTTTTCTGCTGGTGCTGCAGCCGCCTCCCAGGGTAGCAGAGCTGGGACTTCGCCGTGCTGCATCCCCTGCTCGGGTAATGTTTCTCTATTGCATCTCTCCAGCACGGGGCAGAGCCCAGAGGACCTGCCTGCACTAGAGTTCCAGAGAGAGGTAGCGCAAGGGTAGGGGGGACGAAATTCTGGGTTGCCCAGTAGCTTGGGGAAACACATTCTCCTCATCCTTCAGCGCTGGGGCATCAGGTGTTTATCGTGCTACTCGGAGGCTCTGGTTCCTACTTGGTTCTCCCAGCCGGCATTGTGCCTGGTGTAGCCAGGTGGACGATCCTCATGATTCTCCCCCGAGTGATTACCGTGTATTCATCTCGGTGAAGCGAGGAATGGAGCAGCGTTTGAGGGCCTTCTTTAGATTGTCTCTAGAAAATTGAGGCATAAGCTTGCATACGTTACTAGTTACCAAGCCAGGAAAATGTTGGGAAATAATTAACATGTATTGTGAAGGCTTGATGTGTCATCTCTAATGGAAAAGGTAGAGTTTTTGAGAACAAAAAGGGAAAGATAGCTTCCATTTTTTGAGTACCTCCTAGGTACTCTGGTGGTTCTTAACCTTTCGGAGATCCACGGACTATTCTTTAACAAATGGGTACACATACAACATTTGTCATACAATTATGAAACTCTTGGACTCTGAAGCCCATCCGTGAACCCTCTAGGTGTCTGCGCTTTAAGTTAAGAACCTCGATCTTACATACTGTATTTGGCACTTTAATTATATTACCTTCTTTTACCTTCACAATAACTTCAGTACCCTCTTTTTACATATGGGGAAGCTGAGGCTCAGACTTTGTTCAGGGGTTTGTTTGGGTCTGTTTGATTCCAAAGTCTGTACTTAACTTACTGCACAAAGCTGTCCTAGTGTTTGAAATCCAAAAAGGTTATGAGGTTAAAAAAAAAAAAAAGCTGACCATTGCAGCATAAGCCTTACTATGAAATATAGTATATTAACATGAAATTTGGAGCCTAACTGGTGGAACTAAAAATCCCTGTTCTGCCTCTTACTAGTTGTTTGTAATTGGGTGATTTTATCTGTGCTTCAGATTCTTTACCTGTAAAATGAATAGTATCTGTCTTACAGGGATGTAATCAAGACTAAATTAGTTGAAGTATGAAGTTCCTAGCACGACTAAACCCTATTAAAGTGTTTTCTGTTATTGTTGTGTGTCTTCTGTCAGAATATGCCAATTGTGTATTTTAATATAGTTGCTCAATTTGGAACTTGAATGTGTTGATAACCTCAAAAACTTTATTACGTTTTCAGTTCTTGAAAAGCTCAATTGCAGGGTGATTTCTTGTGTTGATTTGAGTAGACAGTTTTCTTCCTACTTCTGCTTCCCCTTTTAGGCATGCGTGCATTTAGATGGCTTTGTAGGGCACATATCTGACTTTGTAGGCTCTGAATTTTTGTTATGGAAATAATTTTATTATGGGAGCATCTACAGATACTGTATGTGCCTCTTGCTTTACCCCATTTGTGGTTACTAGAAGTTCCTAATCTTTAGGGAACAGCCTTTCTGCCAAGCTGTCATGGTGATATGATAGCCACCACTTTTTCGATGCATTAGAACCTCTTGATGATTAGGCAATTAGCTTCTTAAGTAAACATGATTGGTGTGTTTGTTTTAAACATTTGGAGACTGATTAGTGTTATATATAGGTTCAGAGGGAAAATTGCATATAATTAAATAGTCATTTGCATTTAAATTCAGGCATTGACAGAAAAACACTCCCTTGGTAATGTGTACCCTGAATTTTGGAATCCACGAACAATAATACATTAAAAAAAAAAGCAGTTTGTAATATCTATTCTGAGACTTTTCTGATTTCCTTGATTGTTAAAACTTGATAGGGAGCTAAATTAATGTAGGAACACCATGGGGGATGAGACCATACTTAGAAAAATGTGTTTTGTTGAATTGTAATCTTGTTGCAATCTGAGATTCTTATGGTCTAAGATTAAAATACTTGGATATTCTATAGCATATTTTGACGGTGATGGGAGGGGGAGATGGTGTTTTGTGTTGGGTGGGAGCAGAAAGTAATTGCTTTTGATTACATACTTGTGAGAAAAAGAAATAATTTTAGTCCTTCTCAGCAGTCAAGAGGTTGTTTTGTACTTTTCTGCAGTCTTGAAGAGAAAGAATTGTTCAAGGCAGTCGACCCACAGTTTGAACACATAATTGGGCTTGGACTTCATTCCATTCACTAATTGGTCTAACTTACTAATGTTAAGTTGTTAACAAATTTCTATATAAAATTTTGGATGATGAAGGATTCCAACATCTTGTATTTCAATGTTAGAAAGTTAGAGGTCGATTCACTTTTGTGGCCATTAAGAGAAAAAAAAATTCACAGATATTTTCTTCCTTTTCAAGTTACAGTTTTTACACTTACTTTTATGTCTCATGTGATATGAGTTTTTCTCCCAACAAATGTTAGTTGCTGTTAGTTATTTTTCAGTTAGCTTGACTGCCTCTAAATATGGTAGCATATGTGTATAGCATTCCCTACTCCTAAGGTATCGATATTGAATTGGTTCGTAAGGATACCTCAGAAGTACATTACCGCTGCATGTTCATTCATTCAGAAGGCATTTATTGGGGGCCCATTCTGCTCCAGGCAATGTGCTGGTTACTCTTAAAAAGTTCAGGCCTGTATTGGAGAAAGACTTGTGTACAGATAAATTATGGTAGGTGGTTGAACAGATATGCAAATTGAAATATTTTAGAGGAATTATTCTACTTGTTCATCTTTCTGGTAGTGGTTCAGGTCAGAGTAGTGTTGTGTGATATTTATTTAACACTGTAACATACCATATAACAGATCAAATTTTATGACCTTAATGGATCAGTTTACCTTTTAAATGACTTTAGTCATTAAATAGCTTAAGTGTAGATTTTAGTTATCTTTCTTTGGTTTCTTTGCCTTTTGAAGGGTTTATGAATGCTTAGCCTTCACTAATATTCTTTTGTATAGCAGTTTCCAAAGTTTTGAGGTTGTTTAACCTTATTGCAGTGTGTGGGTATGTGTGAGCATGCCTGAGACTTGATATGGTGTTATGTCACCATGACATTTTCCTGAAGGGACTCTTGAAGTCTGTACTACAAATTATGGTTTAATAGAAAGAGGTGATATCGTTTAGATATTAGAAACCAAACAGTTATGGTAGCTATATGTCTTTTCATTTAGCCTGAATTGGAAACAGCACCATATGATTTTAATATGAATTTTTGTTACTTTGAATAGTTGAGGAATTGGTTATCATGTTTCTCAGAGCTTTTACCTGAAGCATTCATTTCAGTGCAGTTTGCCTGTTGGTGTTGAGATGCTAATTATTAACATCTGTTCATTGTATTTTTAAAAATTAATTAATTTACTTTTGGCTGCGTTGGGTCTTCGTTGCTGCGCATGGACTTTCTCTAGTTGCCGCGAGTGGGGGCTGCTCTTCATTGCGGTGCGCAGCCTTCTCATTGCGGTGGCTTCTCTTGTTGCGGAGCATGGGCTGTAGGCACGCGGGCTTCAGTAGTTGTGGCATGTGGACTCAGTAGTTGTGGCTCACAGGCTGTAAAGCACAGGCTCAGTAGTTGTGGCACATGGGCTTAGTTGCTCCGCGGCATGTGGGATCTTCCCGCACCAGGGCTTGAACCTGTGTCCTCTGCATTGGCAGGTGAATTCTTAACCACTGTGCCACCAGGGAAGTCCTGTTCATTGTATTTTTAAAAATACTAACACAATAAATTTTTTTAAATTATTTGTTTGTTTATTTATTTGGCTGTGCTGGGTCTTTAGTTGCGGCACACAGGATCTTTTGATTGTGGCATGCGAACTCAGTTGCGGCATGTGGGATCTAGTTCCCTGACCAGGGATCTAACCCGGGTCCCCACATTGGGAGCATGGAGTCTTAGCCACTGGACTACCAGGGAAGTCCCACAATAAATTTTATTAAAAGATTGAATGGTTTAGTAATGATTTTGAGATCCCTTCCTGCTTAGGTACTCTAAGATCTTATACAATATCCCTGTGTAGTTTCTACTTTCTCTTCCCAAGGCATATCCCTCTTTTTTTTTTTTTTTTTTTTTTTGTGGTACGCGGGCCTCCCACTGTTGTGGCCTCTCCCGTTGCGGAGCACAGGCTCCGGATGCGCAGGCTCAGCGGCCATGGCTCACAGGCCCAGCTGCTCCACGGCATGTGGGATCTTCCCGGATCGGGGCACGAACCCGTGTCCCCTGCATTGGCAGGCAGACTCTCAACCACTGCACCACCAGGGAAGCCCATATCAATCTATTTTTATCCTTTAACAAATGCTAGTTCCTTTTGGACTAGCCTTAAAGACAAAGTGAAATAAAACACTTTAAAAAGCATTTAAAATACATTTCTGTTTTGAAAAATTGGGATTGGCTTAAGTAGATGACCTGTCTTTATGCTTCTGTATGTCTGCAAGGCCATCTGATTCCACTAGAACCATACAAGGAACATGAATTTGGTACCCCCACATAACCCACCCAACAGACACTAAGCCCACTACTCATAGAAACCTACTAGCCATACTTACTTCTCTGTCTTTTTTTGGCACTTGTATAAGCTCCCATGTCCACCCCAAGAACTTTGACAAAGCAAGAGAAAACACAAGTGCTAGTAAAAGTAATTGCATAGTAAAAGTTGCTTTTACATTTTAAAGTTCCTTAAATGCTGGCATACTGTGGATATAAAAGTGCAGAGGATTCTTTTGGTTGATCTCCACACCTTCCTACCCCTAGCATCCATTTCCTCCTTCCTCCTAACAGACTTTTTTCCGTGTATTCTCTTTCCTCCCTTGCAGCCACGTGCTTCAGGGAAAGCCAACCACCTCTTAACGCCAAAGGATGGGGCTGGTTGGCTAAGAATAATTCCATCCGTCTTTACCAGTCTCTAATTTAGGAAAGAAAATGTAATTCAATCTTGGTCAATGACGTGAGAGATTAAGTTTGCTGTAGGCTTCTGGAAAAGTCCTTCCTATGCTTTCACTGTATTTTCTATTCATTATTCTTTTTGATCAGAGATCAGGTAAAGATATTCTAAGAATATACAAAATACATTTCTGTTGTGTCCCTTTGTTTTTATCCATAGATCCAGCCCAGGTTATTTTAAACCCCTGTCTTGTCCACTTAGGGAAGTTTAACTCCAAGGATACTCCTTGGTGTATGTGGTGAAACTGTTAGGAAAACAGTTAAAACCTCCCAAGTGTGATCTAGTTTTTCATATCTTGGTGAAGAAGGAAACCCAACTGGGCTGCATAAATGGTTTATATCCATAGAAAAGGATCGAAAATGTTTTGAAACAACGTTTTAACCAAGCATTACCTAAACTGGGGCAGTGACTAGGGAGGCATGATCAGAATCCTAAGGGGGAGTGAGAATGTAAAGTGTGGAACCATATGTACGTTTTTTAAAACCAGATTTTACGTTGGAAAAATTTTAAGTTCATAGAAAAGATGCAAAATAGTGCAGCAAGTTCCTGTATACCTTTCACTCAGATCTCTCCCTGATGTTAATGTCTTACATAATCGCGGTACATTTTGTCACATCTAAGAAATTAACATTGGTATGACATTGGACTACAGACTTTATTTAGATTTCATAAAATTTTCCACTAATACCCTTTTTCTGTTCCAGGATACCACACTGCATTTAGATCATGTGTAATTTTGATAAATTAGGGTTTCCAGTGAGCTTTTTCTGTGCCATGTATGTGGTCCAATAATCCCCTCTGACCAGTGCTGAGGAGGGAAAGTCATTGACCATGAGAATAAACAATACCACATAGGTAGTGTTTTGTAGCCTTTGATTCCCAGAGCACTGTTAATTCAGTGGGAGAGTTGGCTTTGCTCCCAGGAGAGTGGTGTGAAGTTTCCTGAGAAGCTTAAGAGCTGATCCTGATTGAGGGTCCCTTCCCAGCCTCCACTAACACTGTGTGTTCACCTCATAGATTTTTTTTAAATAGTGTTTATTTATTTTTACTTGTTGACAGTTTGCTTTATTTATGGCTGTGTTGGGTCTTCATTTCTGTGCGAGGGCTTTCTCTAGTTGTGGCAAGAGGGGGCCACTCTTCATCGCGGTGCACGGGCCTCTCACTATCGCGGCCTCTCTTGTTGCGGAGCACAGGCTCCAGACGCACAGGCTCAGTAGTTGTGGCTCACGGGCCCAGTTGCTCCGCGGCATGTGGGATCCTCCCAGACCAGGGCTCGAACCCGTGTCCCTTGCATTGTCAGGCAGACTCTCAACCACTGCACCACCAGGGAAGCCCCACCTCATAGATTTTACTATATGGAACTATCACCAATTATTTACTTGTCTGTCTTCTTTACTAGTTTGTTTCTAAGGGGTCAGGGACTATCTTATTTTGGAATCCTAAGCATCCAACATATTGCTTGGCATGTAATAGGTTCTTTTTTAAAAATTTTATTTATTTTTGGCTGTGTTGGGTCTTCGTTGCTGTGTGCGGGCTTTCTCTAGTCGCGGTGAGCGGGGGCTACTCTTCGTTGCGGTGCATGGGCTTCTCATTGCTGTGGTTTCTCTTGTTGCAGAGCATGGGCTCTAGGCGCATGGGCTTCAGTGGTTGTGGCTCACGGGCTCTAGATTGCAAGCTCAGTCAGTAGTTGTAGCGCATGGGCTTAGTTGCTCCGTGGCATGTGGGATCTTCCCGCACCAGGGCTCGAACCCGTATCCCCTGCATTGGCAGGGGGATTCTTAACCACTGTGCCACCAGGGAGGCCCCATGTAATAGGTTCTTAATACACATTTGAAGAAATTAATAAACCCTTGTTTGGTAACATTGATTATTAGGTCAACAGAAGTTTTGTTTTGAATACCATAAGTGTTGAGTTTCTCCTTCAGTTTGAGCCATCTTAAGTTGTCATTTCTGTGGCTAGTTGAGTTTTTCTTCCCAGAATCTTAAACAAGGAACTATAAAGTATTCATTTAAGGTTTCTCTTTCTTCTGATTATATAAATAATTTATTTTCCTTAAAAAATAAGAGTAGAACTGAAAGTAATAGATGGTAGTAGAGTTAGAAATTGTGTTAGCTTTTGAGTATATGTGTGACAATTCCAGTTTCACCCCACTGGGCTGTAGATCTGGCTGTTTGCCTGCCACTTCATGCACAGTTAATGAAATAAAAACTTCCTAGACTTATTGAGGGAGACGGCTTGTCAGATTCAGAGAATTAGTTTAAAATTTTTCCCATTACAGCCAAGATTCGGTGGCCCAGGATCACCTAAGCATAAAAGCTGCCATGGTATGGGAACACAGGGGCCTGTTCTAAATCTGTGGATTGGGCACAGTAGAGTCAGCTTGGTAAACAGAAAAAACATCAGGGTCGGAGGGAGTTGTAAATAATGCTGCTATTTTCTTGATCTAGAGTAAAGACTGTGATAGGGACAGAGATGAGCCAGTCTTCTACTTTGTTTTTCTCCAGGCATCCCATGAAGTTACAAAATGAGCAATGATAATTTCTTGTTTCATTTCTCCCTGTTTTACTAACATTAGCTTTACATACCTTTCTCCTACTTTCTTTGAACTATTCTCTATTCCAGGGGGCATAGAATAGTTTTATATATACTATTCATTTAATTTTGAGTCTGAAGAACTCTGGATTATTTGAAAGAGACTGATGTAATGGAATCCACATTGAATTAAGAAATGTAGAATTACTTTTAAAAACAAGCATCAGGGGTCCAGAAATTTTATGTCATTTGAGGAGAACTGAGGGACTAAGATCTTGCCTACATTTAGAAATGCCGTTTATTAAATTGAAGAAGTGGAACATCTGTTAAAAGATAAAAATCTTTCCAATTCTGAAACAGACTATAACTTAAATAGTGGTTCTTAATGTGGGAAGTTGATTTTGAAAGAAACAAAGGGATAATAAAACTGTGTGACTAATGATGAGATAAATGGAATGCAGGTGTTTCTTAAAAAATCTTGCTAAAAACTTTGACAGTGGATTTCCCTGGTGGCACAGTGGTTAAGAATCCGCCTGCCAATCCAGGGGACACGGGCTCGAGCCCTGGTCTGGGAAGATCCCACATGTCGCGGAGCACCTAAGCCCGTGTGCCACAACTACTGAGCCTGCGCTCTAGAGCCCGCGTGCCGCAACTACTGAAGCCCGCGCGCCTAGAGCCTGTGCTCCGCAACAAAGAGTAGCCCCCACTTGCCCCAGCTAGAGGAAACCTGCGTGCAGCAACAAAGACCCAATGCAGCCATAAATAAACAAACAAACAAATAAATAAATAAAAATTTAAAGAAAACTTTGACAAGAGATTTTCTTATGCAAAACTTTTAGGTAAAACTTATAGAAGAAAATCTTTGTGACGTTGAGTTAGGCAAAGATTTTTTTTAAAGAAATAAGACATGAAAAAGCACAAACTATAAAAGGAAGAAAAAGATTAATAAGTTGGATTTCATCAAGTTAGGAAAATTAGAAACTGTTACTCTTTAAACAACACTGTTAAGAAAATGAAAAAGCAAGCCACAGAAAATATTTGCCGAATGTATATCTAATAAAGGACTTGTATTCAGAATTTATAAAGAACTCTTACAACTCAGTAGTAAGAAGACAGCTCAGTTTTTTAAAATGGCAGAAGATTTGGATACCAAAGAAGCTTTATAAATAGCCAACAGGCCCATGAAAAGATATTCAATATTGTTAGTCCTTAGGGAAATTAAAACCACAGTGAGATACCACTTCACACCTATTAGAATGGGTAAAATTTAAAAGATTGATAATACCAAGCATAAGTGGGTATAGTAACGGGACCTCCCATACATTGCTGGTGGAAGTGCAAGGTGGTACAGCCGCTTTGGAAAACAGTTTGGCGGTTTCTTGTAGATTAAATATATACTAACCACACGACCTGGCAATCCCACTCTTAGCTGTTTACCCAAGAGAAATGAAAACGTGTGTCCACATTACACTTGTACTTGAATGTATACCCATAATAGCCCCAGCCTGGATAGAATGTCCTGTACTGGTGAATGGATAAACAAATTGTTGTACGTCCACATAATGGACGACTACTACCAGCAGTAAAGGGGAATGTACAACTGATACAAGTAATGGCATGTATGGAGCTCAAAAGTGTTATGTCACACACAAAAGACTACATTTTCTATGTGATGTCATTTCTGTGGCATTCTGTAAAAGGCAAAATTATAGCAAAAGAAAGTACATCAGTGGTTGTGCAGGAGGGTGGAGGAGGGGGCTGACTGCAAAGGATCATGAGGGAACTTTTGGGGATGATGAAGTGTTCTGTATCATGATTGTATTTTATATCATAACCTTATACAGTTGTCAAAACTCTTAATTGTATGCTCTAAATTGGTGACTTACTAGATATAAATTATACTTCAGTGAAACTGATTTTGACAAGAGATTTGACAAGAGATTTTTTTTAACCAGTCATTTATATAGGATTAGAGAATGGATTTAAATTAGTTTGGATCTGAATTTGTTATAGGCATTAAAATAATTTTGAAATAATATCACTGAACTGAGTTGCAAAGAGCTTACTAGTTATCAGTGTTGGGTCAAGTTGAGGTTAATATTATTAATGAAAACAGATGGAAATAAAATACAAATTTTATTTGAAGAAGTTGCTAGATCAGAGAATGAGAGTTCTAAATAACTAAGGAAAAAAAACTTGAGGGCTGATTTTGAATTCCCCCTCTGGCCTAAATCTTTACTCGGTCTAATACAGTTGACCATCAATTTCTAGAAATAGTCACTTCCTTTTGCCTCCAATAAATTACTTTTATTGGGTGGACCAAAAAGTACCTTCAGTTTTTTAAGTAGAAATAAAAGACACAGTTTTCATTTTCACCACGAACTTTATTGAACAACATTTTCACCCTTTTGTTCC
The DNA here is from genome assembly GCF_003676395.1 of Aethalodelphis obliquidens. NCBI lineage: Eukaryota > Metazoa > Chordata > Mammalia > Artiodactyla > Delphinidae > Aethalodelphis > Aethalodelphis obliquidens. The sequence continues at coordinate 895,496 of NW_020837965.1, read as the reverse complement.
ACTACCTTCTGCCATTTTTCAGGCCATTTCATAATTCCATCTTCCCAAAACTTTTTATCTTTTTTGAGCAAAGAACTGTTCCAGGTGCCTTTTACAGTCTTTCAGGGAATTGAAATTTTTTCCATTAAGAGAATTTTGTAAAGACCGAAATAAATGGAAATCGGAAGGTGCAATGTCTGGTGAATACAGCGGATGAATCAGAACTTCCCAGCCAAGCTCTAACAGTTTTTGCCTGGTCATCAAAGAGACATGCGGTCTTGCGTTATCCTGATGGAAGATTATGCATTTTCTGTTGACTAATTCTGTATGCTTTTTGTCGAGTGCTACTTTCAGTTGGTCTAGTTGTGAGCAGTACTTGTTGGAATTAATCATTTGGTTTTCCGGAAGGAGCTTATAATAGAGGACTCCCTTCTAGTCCCACCATGTACACAATGTCACTTTCTTTGGATGAACTGGCCTTTCGTATGGTTGGTGGTGGTTCATTTCGCTTGCCCCACCATCTCTTCCATTCCACTTTGTTGTACAGTATCCACTTTTCATCGCCTATCACAATTCGTTTTAAAAATGGAACGTTTTCATTACGTTTCAGTAGAGAATTGCACGCAGAAATATGATCAAGAAGCTTTTTTTCTCTTAACTTACGTGGAACCCAAATATCAAAGTGATTCACATAACCAAACTGGTGCAAATGATTTTCAATTCTTGATTTGGATATTTTGAGTATGTCGGTTATCTCCCGCGTGATATAACGTTGATTGTTCTCAATTATTGTTTCAATTTGATTGCTATCAACTTAAATTGGTCTACCCAACAGTGGAGCATTGTCCAGCAATAAATCTCCAGCACGAAACTTTGCAAACTACTTTTGACACATTTGATTAGTCACAGCACCTTCTCCATACACTGCACAAATCTTTTTGTGCATTTCAGTTGCATTTTTATCTTTCTTGAAATAATAAAGCGTAATATGCCAAAAATGTTGCTTTTTTTCTTCTGTCTTCAATGTTAAAATGGCTACACAAAAAATCACCAATTTTGATAAGTCTTTTTTTAAATGCACACTGATATGACAGCTGTCACATACAATCTAACAAAATTGTTTCAAATGAAGTTAAAGACAGCTAAGTGCTACTAGAGCCATCTTACGGAAAAAAACAAATGAACCTTTTGGACAACCCAATACAATTTTTCTCCTCTGAGTTTCTTCTCATTTTGATTTGCTAGCTCTTTTTGGGGGGCAAGGGCAGGGTATATTTAACGTTGATCCCCTCAGGCTTCTATGATTAGTCTTTTTCTTGGTCTGCCTCCTTTCTCTGGCAGTCTTTTCCCATTCTCCATGTCTTTTAACTGCCCTCAGGATCCTGGTATCTATAGCTTCAGATGCTGATTTCCACTCATCTTGTGGATATACTCAACTGGATATCCTATAGACACTTTAAACTTAACATGTTCAGTTCTGCACTCATTACTTTCCTTACATATTTGCTCTGCCTCCTTAATTCGCTACCATTATTCATCCAGGCTCCCAAGCATAGAAAATCCTGATTTGTCCTTGGCTTCTTGCTCTCCTTGATCTTTTCAGCCTTGCAGATCACCAATCTGTTGCTTCTAACAGAAATAAAGCATATGCTAGTCTTCCCTCTCTACATCACAGCCAGTGCCTAGTAGCTCCCTTGGACCAGTATCCTCTTGTCTCTCAGCCATTGATCTGTCTTTCTCTTCAGAGTCTCTTTCACATTGCCCCCAGAGTTACTTCTTTTTAAATGTGTGATCCTCTTACTCCCTTAGTTAAAAAACATCTCTTGGGGCTTCCCTCGTGCCGCAGTGGTTGAGAGTCTGCCTGCCGATGCAGGGCACACGGGTTCGTGCCCCGGTCCGGGAAGATCCCACATGCTGTGGAGAGGCTGGGCCCGTGAGCCATGGCCGCTGAGCCTGCGCGTCCGGAGCCTGTGCCCCGCAAGGGGAGAGGCCACAACAGTGAGAGGCCCGCGTACCGCAAAAAAAAAAAATCTCTTGTGGTTTTGTTGTCATTGTTGCTTAGAGTCTAATAAAATGAAGTCATATTCCTTTAAAATTACAAATTAAATATTTCTGAGCTCTCATTCTTTCTATCCCAAGGATGTCTTTCCCTCCCGCCCCTTTTTGGAGGTTCTTCTTGATGCATCAGTATTCCTGGGTAAGAGGGTAGGCTCTGGAATCACACTGCCTGGTTCCTTCAGTTGTCAGCTTAGTGACTACAGACAAGTTATTTGAGCTCTCTGTACCTCTGTTTCCTAATCTCTAAAATATGCATAATAATGTGGTTACCTTATATGGTTGCTGTGAGAGTTAAATGAGATAATATATGAAACACTTCAAACAGTGCTGGCACATAGTAAGTTCTCAGTGCAGGTGGATTCTTCTTTTTATCATTATACTTGAAAAAGAAATCCAGAAGCTTATTATTTTGGATTGTTGCTGTGGTTGTTTCCAAATGAGATTTCTCTGGATCTCTCATCTTTCCTGATGAGGAATGAATATAAATGAAAACTGTATAACTTGGCTGAACCAAGTTCCCTCAGGTACACTCTGTGCCATCTTCCTCATTTATTTGGGTTGGGCTGCTTGGGCATAAATCACCATCATAACCTGGCAACCCCACAGCTGTTTGCACATAAAGCCGTATCCCCCAGGGCTCTCGTGTGGTCCCAAGTCACCTGGGTCTAGTTGCCAGTCTCAACTGGTCCTCCCTTCCCTTATATTCCAAGTCTTGCTTCCCAAGCGCAGCTGAATTCCTTTCTTTTCTCAGTGCATCTCCATTTTATATCTGCGGCAACTGAAGATAAGCTAAGTAGCTTGTCCAGGATTGCTTCGTTGTGAGATTCATGCTCTTGACCACTGCACTGTACTGTACTTAGAATCAGTCACCCTGTATGGCCCAGGTGGTTTTCTAAACACTTTGCTTTTGTAATGCTTAACTTTTTATCACTCTCTCTCTACTCAGTACTTTTACTTATGCTGCTGCTTCTACCTAGGATAGTGGTACTTTTTTTTTTCTTTCTGCCTGGCACATGCTTACTCATTCTTAAGTAATAGCCCCTTTGCCACTCATGTGAACACTTCCCCATTCAGGCAAAGTTACTTCTCTCCTTCCTTTGCCCTCCACATATTGTTTTTTCCTCTTTTGTGGTACTTGCTACGTTGTATTGTCCAACTCCCACATTGGACAGGGTTCGTGGAGGTTAATTTATTTATTTATTTATCTTATTTATTCTTGTGACCTTAGCTTTTAGCACACAGTCTGGCATGCCACAGATGCTCAACAAGTATGAAATGAATGAAGAATGAATGATACAGAAGAACCTAAAGATGTTGGTGGTGAATTATAGTGAATTTGCTAAAACACGAAGTTTTAGCAAATAATTTTTTTTTTATAATTGTATGCAATGTTTCACAGAACTAACCCCTGAGGGTTTTTTTTTTTTTTTAATAATTCTACAGCATTTCTATTGACTGATTGATTGGCTGTGTTGGGTCTTCGTTTCTGTGCGAGGGCTTTCTCCAGTTGCAGCAAGTGGGGGCCACTCTTCATCGCGGTGCGCGGGCCTTTCACTATCGCGGCCTCTCTTGTTGCGGAGCACAGGCTCCAGACGCGCAGGCTCAGTAGTTGTGGCTCACAGGCCCGGTTGCTCCGCGGCATGTGGGATCTTCCCAGACCAGGGCTCAAACCCATGCCCCCTGCACCGGCAGGCAGACTCTCAACCACTGCGCCACCAGGGAAGCCCAGCAAATAATTTTAAGCTAAGAGAAAATATAGATATCTAGGGATAGAGGAACATAGCAGAAAAAATAAAATGTGAGTATATGAAATGGGTGGTAACGGGATAGTATATCAACAATTGAGGGGGGGTTGCAGTGCTTTTCCAAATTTTCGGCTCAGGTACCTCTAATGGTAGAGGATAGCGGGCATGTAACCCTTTGGGGGCTGGGAACAGAGCCCCAAGGAGCCTTTCTGCCTCAACTACAAAATATATATGAACGTTTTGAACCTACCCATGTTTTATCTTTAGGAATTCTTGCATATTTTGCATTCTATTTTATTATTTATGAGTTTGTTTTAACATGAGAATATTTTTTCTCCCCACTACCTCATCCTCTAATAACTAGACGCAGTGGGAATGTGTCCATTTATCCTCTGTCTTCTAGCACATTCTGGCATGCCCCAATGCCCACATCTGGGGAGCATGGAATGGGGTTATAGTCTAATACAGCAGCATTCTAGCTTTCTGTTTTGGGGGATAGTCTAGTCAGGAGTATTATGTCACGGAACCGAGGAGGGTGAGCTCATCTTGTTCTGACTAACGAGGCTGTTCCTGGAAGGCTGCAGTCAGTTGGAGGCACCTCATTACCAGATCGCTGGGGACCAGCTGGAGAGAGTTCACAGAAGACCCACAGGAATGATTAAGAGACTGGAGGGGCTGACGGATGAGGAACGGATAGAAATGAAAATTGCATAACTTGGCTGAACCAAGGTAGCAGGAATACACAACTGTATAAATATCTCAAGAGTATAAACTTGATGGGGGAAGGCAATCTTTTATGGTGGGATTTTGGGGTGGGGAGAATAAACCAAGGGTGAAATTAAGCAAAGGAAAATATAAACTAATAATCTAAAGTGTCTGTTGGTACACTTTGTTTCTTGGAACCTCCTTAGTTGGACCACTCTAACTTGTGGGCCTTTTTTTGATTGAATGATTTGTTTTTTTTAGTTTGACTTCCGTGGACTTGCGGCTGGTGCTTCTCTGTGTAGAGAACGCTGGAGACTACATCTTAAAAAAGCGAACGTCTTTCTTTTGTCCTGTCTTGTTTTGTGGGACTCAGTGGTTGATATTTGGAACTCCTATGTGCTGCCACTATCTCTTTATGCACCAGAATTCTGAAGTGGACTTTCACATAGTTTTCTTTTTTTAATTAATTTTTTATTGGAGTATAGTTGATTTACAATGTTGTTAGTTTCTACTGTACAGCAAAGTGAATCAGTTATACATATACATATATCCACTCTTTTTGAGATTCTTTTCCCATATAGGTCATTACAGAGTACTGAGTAGAGTTCTCTGTGCTATACAGTAGGTCACAGTTTTTTAGAATAGCACTGTAAAAGTAGAAACTCAGTATGTATTGTAGTAATTTTAGAAACCCAGATACAGTATTTGGTCCCTGAGGTACTGGTTGGTTTCAGGAAATTATAGCCTTGATGAAATCCAAGCATGATTATATGAAACACGTACTTGGGAAATGATTGTATGAAATTCCCATTTGGAGTATGGAAGGCATAAAACTTTTAAATAACAGTTGAAATTAGCCAGGAGAAACATTTGCATAATGTTGCCAGTTTTGTAGCCCTTTTCCTAAGAAGGGGTAGTAGAACTGGAAGAAAGTGATTTTTATGCTTTTTTGATATATAAAAATGAGTTCATTTATACAACACATTTATGTACTTTTAAGACTAAGTCATCTATACCAGAGATTGGTAAACGTTTTTTTGTAGACGGTCAGATAGGAAAGCTTTGTAGGCCATACATCTCTGCTGCAACTGCTCAACTCTGTGTTGTAGTTCAAAGGCAGTCAAAGGCAAAATGTAAACGAATAAACTTGGCTGTGTTTATTCTTCTTTTACAAAACTTTTTTTTTTTTAAACAAAAACCAGTAGCTGTCTGGATTTGGCCTGCAGGCTGTAGTTTGCCAACTCCTCCTGCAATAGACCCTTGCTCCTGAAAGCATGGTCTGCAGACCAGCAGCATCAACATTACCTATGAACCTGTTAGAGATGCAGAATATTGGGTCCCTTCTCAGCTGACTGCTCTAGAGTCTAGACCATGTTTCCTGAACTTTAACATGCATAGGAATCACCTGGGGAGCTTGTAAAAGTATGGACTCTGAGGACTTCCCTGGTGGCGCAGTGGTTAAGAATCCGCCTGCCAATGCAGGGACATGGGTTCAATCCCTGGTCTGGAAGATCCCACATGCCACAGAGCAACTAAGCCCATGCACCACAACTACTGAGCCTGCACTCTAGAGCCGAGAGCCACAACTACTGAGCCCGTATGACACAACTACTGAAGCCCTCGCGCCTGGGCCTGTGCTCTGCAGCAAGAGAAGCCTCCACAATGAGAAGCCTGCGCACCGCAACGAAGAGTAGCCCCCGCTCGCCTCAACTAGAGAAAGCCCGCGTGCAGCAACGAAGACCCAGCGCAGCCTAAGTAAATAAATAAACAAACAAACAAAAATATTGTTTCCTTATTTGAAAAAAAGGGTAACTTGCCTTTTTAGGGAGAAAAAAAAGAGTATTTAGAAACTTTTTGTGTGTTCCCGCATCATTAAGAATTTGGGGGACTTCCCTGGCCGTCCAGTGGTTAAGACTCTGTGCTTCAGGCTTCCCTGGTGGCACAGTGGTTAAGAATCCGCCTGCCAATGCAGGAGACACAGGTTCGAGCCTTGGTCCAGGAAGATCCCACGTGCTGTGGAGCAACTAAGCCCATCCGCCACAGCTACTGAGCCTGCGCGCCTAGAGCTTGTGCTCCGCGAAGCCACCGCAATGAGAAGCCTGTGCACCGCAACGAAGAGTAGCCCCCGCTCTCTGCAACTAGAGAAAGCCCATGTGCACAGCAACAAAGACCCAACACAGCCAAAAATACATAAATAAATAGATTAATTAAAAAAAAAGACTCCGTGCTTCCACTTTAGGGGGCACAGGTTTGATCCATCCTGTATGCCGTGTGGCACAGCCAGAAAAAAGAATTTGGAAAATACTAAAAGGTACAGGTAGAAAATAAAAACGTCTATAATTCAAAACACCTAGAGATGACCACATTTTTATGTTGCTCCTTCCAGTCTTCTGTATGTAATATAATATTTTAAAAATTGGGCTCATGATATGTAAATAAGTTTGTGCTTGCTTTTTCATTTAACATTTTATTTGTGAGTGATTCACTGTGATATTCCTTTAAAGTGTAATTTTTTTAATGCTTATATAGCATTCTAATGGATCTCTTATAGTTTATGCAGTTCTTCTCTTGTTTGTGGCTCCTTTAAACTGGTTCCAATTGCTAGTTGACCCAGGTTTTGGCTGATGTACTTGGCAAGTCTATCACCATATTTTAAAATAATTACACATACTTATTTATTTTTAATTATAAAAGTTTGACAACTTGTTTGATCTGGTGGCTTTCACCCATTCTGTTCTTCTGGTCTTGTTAGCATTTTGTGTTTTCTTTTTTGGTCTCCCATGATAGAGAAGCAGTAGAGTGGTCATCAGAAGCATGGAGTCTGAGTCCAGGTTGTCTGGGTTTGACTCAACTCTACTATGTACTGTGCGTAATCTTGAGAAAGTACCTTGAGAAAATGCCTCAGTTTCCTCATCTGTAGAATAGGGATAATTGTATCTGTGTCTTAGGGTTGTGAGTTAATACACATGAAGCACTGAGAACAGTTCCTGCCACGTGGAAAGGGACTGTCTCTTTTCATTTACTGATCAGTAGTTTCTTCTCACGTGTTCTATGGCGGCTATTCTTGCCAGAAACCCCTTTCTGCTACATTTAGTTCATGAATATCTTTGAGTTACAGACTGACTTTACTGAACTTTGTTACTCAGTGACTTTATCTTGAATGTTCACAAAAATTTTCCCCTTACTCACAGTAGCAAATTTTACTGTTTTAAAGATAAAGTCAGTATTGTTTAACCGTGTCTTGGAAATGCATACATGGGTACAAAGGGAGCAGACTGCATAGGCTGATTGATTGGGTTTTAAAGCTCTTTGGTGGTTTCCTCTTTCCAGCTGAGTATTACCTGATTCCTTATCAGGGCATACAAGGCCCTCTGCAGCCAAGCCCTGCCTGTGCTCTCCTTTCATTTCTCTTCACCTTGTTCCCAGCCCCATTAAAGTGAAACTGGGTGTGTGGTTGTGACGAGGCTCACTCTAAATCTGTGCTCTACTCTGCATCTGCTGAAGGGTTGGAATCCACTGAAGTGCTGGAGCTCTCTTCTGGGGAGTGACACAGCTAAGCCCGTGAGATTGCCACTTGGCTTTTCTTGCGGACTTTTAATTGGGAAAACTTGGTCAGAGATTACCTGCCCTTGGTTATTTTTAGTGCCACAGGGTTTCCATTGTCTATTCTATACCTCCTCTTTGTTGTTTTCTGGGGGTTCTCTTTGAGAGATAAAAATCTATTCCACTGACTCTTTTTTTCTTTGTAGCGTAGGATCCCGAGACAGCAGAACAGATGCACCCTTTGGCAGCCAATTGCACCCTGCACTAGAGAGAAGTCCAGGGATGTTATATTTTGGGATTATATTTCTCCACCGTGGAATTCATGCAGTTCATTCCAGAAACATTGACCCTCTGCTTCTGTGACACACCCTCGCTGAAGGTCTGATGGACAGACACTTTCTCTTGACCTTGCAGCTGTTTTCTTTCACGTGGAAGTTGGAAGACAAGGTGAAAGTGGCCAAAAGTTACCTGCTTTGGTGGATAGGTGTGCTCCCCTTGGTTCTCAGAACATGGGCCCTCGTTTAAAGGTAAGGTGACAGACTAGTTAAGACTTACTTATTATTGGGATGTAGAACATGGACTCAGTGACCAGTTTCTAAGCCCTCTCAGCAGGGGATAGCATTGACGTGCACAGCTGCAGTTGGAATTGACTTTGCTCCCAGCAGAGCAAATTTGAGTATGAAGAAATCAATTCTCCATTTCTGGGAATAGACTTTTTCACAACCAATCTTCAATGTTAGGGCTAAAATTTATTTGATATTGTAATTATAAATCTTTTACTAAAAAAAAAGGCAAAGAGTTTTAGAATATGTATATCAATCAACTTTCTAACATTCCCTTGAGACATTTCCCCTTTCCTTTTTTGTAGGTAATTGTGAGCCAAAGTTCTGTAGTATTGAGCAACTTGCCCAGGATCTTTTAGTAAGCAAGTGATATTTTTGCATTAGATAATTGGTACTGCATTCCATTTTCCTTTGTAATGTTTTATTTTTATTTCAAAAGATTTAAAAAGGGGCCATAAGCATTTGTCTTTCTAATTTTATCCTCGGTAAGATTGGGTAATGCTTTTCACACTTTCTTTTACCAGTTTCTTAAATCTTTTCTCTTCCCAAATACTTCACTATCCCTATGACTCCACTCTTTTTCATGATTCACTGTTATATGAGGTTAAGAACACTGGGCTTCAGAGTTAGACAGGCTTGAGTCACTTAACCTGCTGGAAGATGTTCAGCAAGTCAACTTTTCTAAGCCTAGGGTTTTTCTTTTTTCAAGTCTCTAAAATAAGAATAATAATGCTTATTTACCAAGTTGTATTGGTGACAATTACTTGGGCTAACATGTAAAACACCTAGTACATTGTTTGGCCTGTGGTAAGTGGCTCAATAAGGGGGTTGTAAGTTATGGTGGGGTGGGAGCAGAGACAGGGCAGAGAGGGCACGACAGGTACAGTAAGAGGACAGAAAATGCCTACAGAAGAGGTGAATCTGGAATAAAAGTGATTTGAGGGGTCACCCTAAAAGGAAACCCTGTACTCAAAGACAAAGGCATGGAAGCTTTGTGATAGCATCCAGAAAGGAGGAAAATGCAGAAGGAAGGCAAGTTTAGAATGTGACCATGGGTAAAATTGAGAGATGGGTAAGTATTGTTGGGGAGTTTTTTTGAGAGGTATTGTAGAGAAGTGGGACAGTTTATAAAGATCACATCAATGAGTGATGAATTGACAGAGCTAACTCCCTGATCACAAGGAGGCTTCACAGAGAAGAGAGGAGAGTTTGGAAAAAAGTAATAATTGGTATGCTGAGTTTTAAATAATAAAGGGAATTGGAGTAGAAATGTAGAATTGACCTTTTGGAAAAAGTCTAGGTGATCTAGATCAGTGGTGATGATTTGGTTGAGTGACAAGTGAATGGGGAAAAAATGGACAAGGACTTAACAAGGTCAAGTTCATTATTATCAGCCACGAGGACCAAGAAAGACTATGGCTGTTCCACACCGTTCCCCCAGTATCTGGCATATCAAGTAGGTACTCAGTATTTGTTGGATGAGTTATTTTAGTATTAATTGTTTAAATCTTCATTATAAAAATTTTCAGACATTAAATTAGAAAAGTTTAAAGAACTCCCACATAGGCAGAGATTTTAAGTATGGTAAGAGAAGCCTTGCCTTTTGTAGTTCTGATGCATTTCTCATTGAATGAAGTGTGGACCAATAGAGAGGTTCCCTCAGTTTCTTACTGGCTCTGACACAAAGGAGTAGTGATGCTGCTACTACTATTGATAATAATTATAATAATAATTAAAACTGAGAACTCACTGTGTGCCAGGCACCATTCTAGGCTGTTTACATGTGTTAACTCTTTTCATCCTTACAACACCCCAGTGAGGTACACACAGATATTAGCCCCATTTGATGGATAGGGAAACTGGCAGATTATAGAGAGATTAAATAAGTTGTCCGTGGTTACCCTGTGAGTGGCAGAGAACGGATTTGAACCCAGGTGGTCTAGCTGTAGTCTAGTCATGCCCTCATCCTCTATATTATTCTCTTTGCTCTACTGTTTGATTTGACAGTCTTGATGGCTGTGGAGAGTTATAGTGAAGTCCTGTCACACTAAAGGAGATGGTGTCATAGAAATTATTAAACTTCATCTCTTTTTACGGCAATGAGAATTCTGAAGCTTAGACAGGTCACACAGTTGCAGCCCTGGAACTGGTCTCCAGGCTCTGACTTACTGCTTGTCAGCTGCCTCTCACAGAAAAGGTTGTTGTGGTTGTCAGAGACAGTACATAGGAATTTTCCCAGCCCTCATGATGTGTGCCATAAATTTAGCATTGCTCTATCCCTCTAAGGAGTAAGAGACTTAAGACCACAAGTCTGTAACATCACCTACATATACTTCATTTTCTACTGAGTGCTGTAACTTTACTGAGGGCTAAATGTTCATGTCCAGGATCAGATTGAATGACGTCCAACTGAGGGAGTATTTAAGACAATTAAACTGCTGGTTTCGGTCCCACCAAGTCACCTAGTATATCCTATAAGGCACAGAGAGTTGCTTTTTGGGAGATGATAGCAGCTTTTCAGCATAAGGTCCCAGGAGATGAGATTCTTGTTTGGGAAGGAGGCTCACTAGTTGTGATCTCAAATATTGAGTTAGTATATTGTCCTCTGGAGAGCAACTTAATTCATGTGTATTGACAGTGCAAATGTTCCCTGTGTGGCTTTCTTTTCTGGTAGGACTTTGGACACCAGTCTAAATAGGGATTTCTATGAAACTTGACATGGTCATTCCTCAAATTACCTACTCCCTATGGATTCCATTGGATATATTGTTATCAAAGGATCTAATGGCCATTTTTGGTCACTCTTTCTCTTAAATTTTCCCAGCATAATCAGACATAAAAGCACACTTGGTTGGGGGAAAAAAAAAAAAAAAAGTTGTTTTGGTCCCTCCCAAATGTGAGCATAGAAATTTTCAGCTGTCTTGTCTCTAAGTTATATATTAGTGCTGATAAAAGGTGCTGGGTTGAGATAACATTGATAACCTTAATATATATTGACTTGAAAAGAAAGAATGAATTTAGTGCATTGTGGATTGGAGAGCATGTACAGTCTACGCTAAGGTGAAAACTCAGTGATAAGATAGGAATGTCAGTGGGCATTGCATTTTTCCTTGGCAGTACCGTGGGTGGTTCAAATGAGTAATAAGATTGAAGTCTTATTCTGGAGATAAGTCTAAAAACAGTGTAAGTTTCCCCTCAGACTCTGGCCCCTATTTGAATTGTTTTGACTTTGGCAGGCATCACTTAGGATGAGAAGTACAGTCTCCTCCTTTGCTTCCTTCCTCTCCTTGGCCTCTCTGCTGAGCTCATCTTCCACAGGCCCTGTTAGTTTGTCTGATTGGTAACAGCAAAAGAAAATGGTTTCTCTTACATGCCCATTGCTTATTATTGGGATGACCCAGAGTTCATTTTAATTACATAATACCAACAAGATGATAATAATCCTTTTAAACATTTTATATAACTATTTCTACTTAGATGAATTACTTCCAGAAGGCAAACATAAGGGGAAAGTGACTCCATTATCTTCCTTGACTGTGTTAATTAGTACCACTTTGCATGGGGGAGGTAAACTGTCCTGGGGCCCTGGATCCAAGAAGATGAAAGCCATGCTACTACATTTTGTAACTAGAAGTGGCTGTTTGTGGTATTCCTAGGGTGGTCGGTAGATTGGAAGTCTTTAGGAGGGGGAATGATGGTCTCTCTTTCTCTGAAATGTTGTAGGGCACCTGTCAAGCTAGAGAGAGAGCAGGGATAGTAAGGCTGGAGATGGTAGGCTCAAGCCACATGCTCTGCTTTGTCTCTCTCTCAGACAGCTGTAAGGAAGAGTTAGAGGAAAAACTAAACAAGTTTTCTTCTGCAGCTGCAGCTGTGATCCTCGGCTCTCTGTTGGCATTGAAGGGACCTGATGTTTTACGTCATTGGTACGTTATAGAAAGAGTTCTCTATTATTTCTTTGTTAGGGTTGCTTATATCATTTTTTGCCTCCTTACCTCCCCCTTTCTCCTTGAAAATAGACTTAGAAATATTTCCAGGCATGCCAGAATGTACCTTCACAGAGTTGGCAGTGTTATTCATTCATTTGGGAAATATTTATTGAGTAATTATGGCCAGTGCCAGATGCTGTTTCCTGTTGAGTCAAAGTCGAATAAGGCAAAAATCTGCGTCCATGGAATTCATAACATGAAGGGGGAGAAAAGTTATAATAGATGAATGCATGCACGGGAGTTTGAGGGAGCCCAGAAGAAGGAACCCCTAACTGTGGCAGGGACTGGGGAGGGCTTTTGCCAAGTGACCAAGGAAGGGGAAGGCTTCCAAATGGAGAGAGTAGAGTGCACATTCTTTTTACTATGTTAGGACCCAGTACATGACGGGAGGTTGGGGGTATGCATCGTATGTGGACCATGGTGTAGAACAAGGGTTGGTAATCTTTTTCTGTAAAGGGCCAAAGAGTAAATATTTTCAGCTTCCCAGGCCATACAGTCTCTGTCACAACTACTGAACTCTGCGGCTTTAGGGCAAAGGCAGCCCTAGACAACAGTAAATAAGTGGGTGGGGGTGTGTTTCAGTAGAATTTTATTTACAAAAACAGGCAATGGGTGGGATTTGGTGCGAGGACCCTGGTATGGAAGTTCCTCTCCTCACCCACAGAGGTAGTGACCCAGTGGAGGGTGTCTTTGGAATTCTTGCTTGCTCCACAGTGAGAAGCTGTAATGTGTAACTGGCGGGTGGTGTGTGTGTTCTCTCTTTTACATAGGTGGCATCACAGTGTCTGTGGTTGCATTCTTCTTCACAATTAAGTTCCTCTTCGAGCTTGCCGCACGTGTAGTCAGCTTCCTCCAGAATGAGGACCGAGAACGCCGAGGGGACCGGACTATATATGACTACGTGCGGGGAAATTACCTGGATCCCCGGTCATGCAAAGTCTCCTGGGATTGGAAGGACCCCTATGAGGTGGGCCACAGCATGGCCTTCCGAGTGCATGTAAGGGAATGTTTCTGTCTCCGTACCCACTGGGGTTTCTGAGTCAGTTGCCTTCCAGAATCCAGTTCAGTCTGTTGGTGGTGCTGGCCTGAAACGTTCATGTTCTCCAACACCTCCCCACCCCCACCCCCCAGGAACTTGGGAATTGTTGACATCTGAAGAGTCATACATTTCTCTATCATTTTGGTTTAATAGGTGCTTAGCTTGGAAGAAGTATAAAGCTTAATGTTACATTTTCAAAGTGAGAAAAATATTACTGAAAAGAGTAGGTGCTACAGATTAGGGGTTGGCAAACCATGGCCCAAGGGCCAAATCAGGCCCACTTCCTGCTTCTATAAATACAGACTTACTGGAACACAGCCACACCCATTCATCTTCCTGTACTGCCTATGTATGCTTTCACGTTTGAGGAGTTCACCACAGTTGAGTAACTGTGTATGACCCGCAAACCAACAGCATTACTCTCTGGCCCTCTGCAGAAAGTTTGCTGCCCCCTGCAATGACTTCTCCACTGAAGCCTTGTGCTTAGCTCCATAGTCTGAACCCCACTAGCCCTGCCTAGTGCTTTTGTTCACTCAGTGCCAGTGGTACCCACTGATTTACCTTTACGTTTGGGTTAGCAGTGATAATATAAGAAAAAAGGGCAAGTAAGACAGGGTAGGCAGCATCTGTGGTTCAGAAGTGTCAAGCTGAAATGGACTCAATGGTGTATTTTCCCCTCTCCTCAGAATACATTAAGAATTTGTTCGTGACTTAATGGTTTTCTTTGAAGCATTGAGAGAATTTGTTCCCTCATGTGTGAGCACGACTGTAGGAGTGGGTGGATACAGAGATTTACCAGTCACCTCCTCCCTCCTCACACTCTCTCAAGTAACACAGGAAATGATTTTCTCCCCCTGCTCAATAATGGGTGTCCCTCTTCTCCCCACCGCAGTTATTCTATAAGAACGGGCAGCCCTTTCCTGCACATCGGCCTGTAGGACTAAGAGTTCACATCTCTCATGTTGAGCTAGCAGTGGAAATTCCAGTGACCCAGGAAGTCCTCCAGGAGCCCAGTTCCAACGTGGTCAAGGTGGCCTTCACTGTGCGCAGGGCTGGGCGGTACGAAATCTCAGTGAAGCTTGGTGGATTAAACGTGGCCTATAGTCCCTACTACAAGATTTTTCAGCCTGGTAGGTTGTTTTTTCTTTCTTTCTCTCCCTCCATTCCTTCCTTCCTTCCTTTTTCTTTTCCTTTCTTCTTCTTCTTTTCTTAAACAGTGCCTTTGTTGAGATTTAATTCACATGCTATATAATTCATACATTTAAAATACACAATTTAGTGGTTTTAAAACTTTGTAGACTTGTATAACCATCACCACAGTCAATTTTGGAGCATTTTCATCACCCCATCACCCTGTACCCAGGTCACTCCATATTTTCCCCAAATCCCTTAGCCCTAGGTAACCGCTGATCTGCCTCTGTGGATTTGCATACTCTGGGTACTACTCTGCCATTTACATTGCATAAAAGCGTGATCATAACATATGTGGCCGTTTGTGACTGGCTCCTTGCACTTAGCATAATGCTTTTGAGGTTTGTCCATGCTATAGCATGAATCAGTACCTCATTTCTTTTATTGCTAAATAATATTACATTATATGGATAGACCACATTTTATTTATCCATTCATCAGTTGATGGACATTTGGGTCGTTTTCGCTTTTGACTACCATGAATAATGCTGATGTGAACATTTGTGTACAGTTTTTGTGTGCACATATCTTTTCATTTCTCTAGGAGTGGAACTGCTGTGTCATCAGCCGGGTAAGTTCTTAAGGGGTGAGGGTGCCAGAATAGACCAAAGGTAAAGTCTTCTGATTTTTGAAACCTTTTCAAGTAAAATCACCCTAATCCTGCCCTTGCTGCCAGTATGTGTTTTACTTCTTACTGAAGAGTGTCTGCCCAAGCTTCCAGCATCTTAAGAATTGAGGCCTCTATCTCAACTTTTTTTACCCCCTTGTGTCCTTTGTGCCAGATAATAGATGTTCATGTGCTTTAAAGCCTAAAAGTATAATCTCTAACTCCTGGTTCTGCAACATACCGTTTAGTGTGCTGAGACCCTGGCTGCCCTGTTTGCCCTGCCTTGGCTTCCTTTTGACGGTGTCATTAGATACTAGCCAGGTTGGTGTCCACTTTGGGAGTCAAACCATAACAAGAGGGGTCTTGAGAAGATTTGCATATGTTTGCATGAAAGGTCCTCAGTTTTCTTTCCCTTATAACAGAGGAAGCCTCTGGACAAGGTGGCTCCCAAGCCTTCTCCCTCTCCAGGTATTTCCTCCTTTGCTTCAGTGACTCACTCACAGACTCCTTTCCACACGAAAAGGAGTTGCCTCACCTTGCCGCCAGTGGAGAACAGTTCATATCCTTATAATGTGTACCAGCCCTTTTCTTTTTAAACTAAAACTGAACTATTTATTTTGACATGATTTTAGATTTTCCTACAGTTGTAAGAGATAATACAGAGAGATGCTGTGTACCTTGACCCACTTTTCCCAGTGGTGACATCTTACAGAACTAAAGTACAGTATCACAGCCAGGTTATTGACATGGATACAGTCAAGACACAGAACATTTCCATCACCACAGAGATCCTTCATGTTGCCTTTTGACAGCCACACCCATTTTCCCTCCCTCACCCACCTGTTTTTTAACTCCTGGCAGCCCACTAATCTGTTCTTCACTTCTGTAATTTTGCCATTTCAAGAATATTATATAAATGGGATTATAACAGTATGTAACCTTTTGGTTAACATACCTTTTTTGCACTCAGCATATTTCTCTGGAGATCCATCCAGGTTGAGTATATCAGTAGTTGGTTCCTTTTTATAGCTGGGTAGTATTGCTTGGTGTGAATGTACCATACCTTGTTTAACCATTCACCAGTTGAAGAACATCTGGGTTGTTTTCAGTTTGGGGCCATTATAAATGGTGGTTTTAATTTGCATATCCCTAGTGGTTAACAATGTTGAACATCTTTTTATATGCTTATTTGCCTTCTGTGTGCCCTTTTTTGATGAAATGTCTTTTCATGTATTTCATCCATTTTCTAAATGTATTTTTTGTTTTTTACTATTGAGTTTTGAGAGTTCTTTAAGTCCTTTGTTAGAAATGTGGTTTGCAAATATTTTCTCTCAAGCTTTAACTTTCCTTTTCATCCCCTTAACAGGGTGTTTCACAGAGCAAGACTTTTTAATTTTGCCGAAGTCAATTTATTGTTTTCCTTTTATGGATCATGCTTTTGGTATCTGAGAACTCTTTGACTAGTCCTAGATTCCAAGGATATTCTCCTATGTTTTTTTTCCTAAAAGTTTCCTAGTTTTACATTTAATATTTAAGGTCATGATCCATTTTTAGTTAACTTTTGTATATTAGGCCAAGATTTTTTTTTTCTTATAGATGTCCAGTTGCTCCAGCATCTTTTGTTGAAAAGGCTAGCTTTCCCCTATTACATTGCTTCTGCACCTTTGTCAGGGATCAGTTGGGCATATTTGTGGGGATCTATTTGTGGGTTCTTTGTTCTATACCATTGATCTGTGTGTCTGTCCCTCCACCAATACCGGAATCTTAATTACACAGCTATGTAATAAGTCTTGAAATTGAATAAACTGACTCTTTCCACTTTACTCTTCTTTTTTATAATTGTTTTAGCTATTCTAGATCCTTTGCCTTTCCATATAAATTTTAGAATAATACTGTCTAAATCTACCAAAAAATCTTGCTGAGATTTTGATAAGAATTGTGTTAAAATTATATATCATTAGGGAAGAATTGACATCTTTGCTATGTTGAGTCTTCGAATTCATAAACATGGTATGCCTCTGAATTTCTTTTTTTTTTTAATTAATTAATTTTATTTATTTATTTTTGGCTGCATAGGGTCTTCGTTGCCGCACGTGGGCTTTCTCAAGCTGTGGCGAGCGAGGGCTACTCTTCATTGCAGTGCGTGGGCTTCTCAGTGAGGTGGCTTCTCTTGTTGCGGAGCACGGGCTCTAGGCATGCGAGCTTCAGTAGTTGTGGCACGTGGGCTTAGTAGTTGTGGCGAACAGACTTAGTTGCTCCACGGCATGTGGAATCTTCCCGGACCAGGGCTTGAACCCATATTCCCTGCATTGGCAGGCGAGTTCTTAACCACTGCGCCACCAGGGAAGTCCTGAATTTATTTCTTTAATCAGCGTTTTGTAGTTTTCAACATACAAATCTTATACGTGTTTTGCTAGATTTGCACCTAAATATTTCGAGTTTGTTTGTTTATTTTGCAATTATTCACTTATTTTTAAGGCCTGCTTCACTTGTAGGTTCCCGGGGGGGTTCTTGGTACTATATCTATAACTCTCAGTTCTGTTTTCTCCAGGTTTTTCTGTCATTTTGTTTAGTGCTTGCAGTGGTTAGGAATTTGTAAAAATGAGTTCCCAGAAGTTCATTTGAATTAATCTCTTTGTTTTCTTTCTCTTTCTCTGCCTCATAATGGTATTGTTTATCCCTAGGAACTGGGCTGGCACCCAGCTTTCCAGGACTCACTGACTGAGTAGATCTTTGTGCCCTAAAAATCACCTCTCTGACGTTATGTTCCATTGTGTTTGTTCCAGGAATGGTGGTTCCTTCCAAGACCAAAATTGTGTGCCATTTTTCTACTCTCGTGTTGACCTGTGGGCAGCCACACACTCTTCAAATAGTGCCCCGAGATGAGTATGACAACCCTACCAACAATTCCACGTCCTTGAGAGATGAGCACAATTACAGTCTGTCCATTCATGAGGTAAGAGGCTCCCATCTTGCCCTGCGTGCTCCCACCTGTCACTCTCACCCTCTCTAGTTCACTTCCATCCATCTCCTTCTCCCTGACTGTTGTGCCTGCCTTCCTTCATCTGACAATACCTATCTCATTAGTAACTGTGAGACTTCGATTAGCTCGTAGATAGGAAAATTCTTTGTAGGAGTAAATTACTGTGCAAACAGGGAAAATTATGTATGGTTCATGTTGCTTTGTTTTCCTCCTGTAGCTCGGTCCTCCGGAAGAAGAGAGCACTGGTGTCTCATTTGAGAAGTCAGTGACGTCCAACCGGCAGACCTGCCAGGTGTTCTTGCGGCTCACCCTGCATTCTCGAGGCTGCTTCCATGCCTGCATTTCATACCAAAACCAGCCAATCAATAATGGCGAATTTGACATTATTGTCCTAAGTGGTGAGTTGAGAGAAGAGCTGTGATTTAGTCCTCTTCTCAGGCCACTTGTTCTTTGCACGTCTGCATTCTTCTGACCAACCCCACAAATATTAGATATTTGAGCCAAACTTGGTTTAGAGCTCTGTGGACTAAAGGTCTAGTGATAGGTAACTTTCTCCCCTGTCTTGCACTTTAAACCTTATTCCTTGTTATACTTCAGAGAATGAGAGGAATATTGTCGAACGCAATGTGTCCACCTCAGGAGTGAGCATTTACTTTGAAGCTTATCTGTATAATGCTGCCAACTGCACCAGCACGCCGTGGCACCTCCCGCCCATGCACACAAGCTCTGCCCAGCGCCGGCCCTCCACGGCTCTGGAGGAGGAAGATGAAGACTCACCCTCTGAGTGTCACACCCCTGAGAAGGTGAAGAAACCTAAGAAGGTGTACTGCTACGTGTCACCAAAGGTTGGAACTCTCATTCTTGCCCCCCCACCCCACCGAGCCTGCTTGTAATTGGTATTTGGTTACAAAATCCACAAAGCAACAGTCTGAGAATCAGAGCGAGATCATTGCCGTGTTGGGGTTCAGGGATACTGAGGAGGCTGCTTCAAGTTGAGCAGAAGGCCGTGCCTCCTCTTCTGTTGCCCATGTCTGGTTTGGCTGGATTACGTCTCTGTCTAGAGGGTCTGTGCCTTGGGACTTTAGAGCACCTGTAACTTTCTGCTGTTTGATTGCTTCTGGGAAGACTTTTCAAGGCATGGCTCTCAGAGTTTTAAAGAAAGCTACTTTTAACCATTAACAATTTCTCACTAGTGTAAAAATTACTGTTGGACGTTATGTTCCATTGTCTTTGACTATGAGGGTTGTACTATTTCAGAATAATTTGATCTTTCATTCAGTGATTTGTGAAACCACCACAGATGTCATGATCCATGTACAGGATTGGAATAGAGAAATTTTGGCAGAGACAAGGAGGTGAACTTCCCAAGGCCCCTGAGCTAAGAGGCGCTTTGTCTTAGGGGTTTTCTTTTTTAGTGTTTGTCTTTTGCTTATTCATACAGACCTCAGAAAAATGAGACTCTTGAAACATCCCATTACATTCCTTTAATTGCATAACCAAACCTGAGTTCTAACTCTGTTCTACTTTAGAACACTTTGCTATGCACTATTCATCATTTAAAAATCTAGCCTTAATTTGGCCTGGGGGAATGGCAAAGAGGGAAATGGTCAGGTAGAGATAGAACAAGATTGGCTGTGACCTGATAATTGTTGAAGCTGGTGATGACTTCATTGTACTGTTTTCTCTTCTTTAGTATGTGTTTGAAATTTTCTTTAATGAAGAGTTCTTTAAAAATCAAGAAAAAAAATCTGACCTACTACATGTTCAGATAACAGGGTTTTAAATTTTTTATTTATTTATTTTTCAATATTTATTTTATTTATTTATTTTTGGCTGTTTTGGGTCTTCGTTGCCGCACAGGGGCTTTCTCTAGTTGTGGCGAGCGGGGGCTACTCTCTTTGTTGCGGAGCACAGGCTCTAGGCGTACAGGCTTCAGTAGTGTGGCACGCGGGCTTAGTAGTTGTGGCTTGCAGGCTCTATAGCACAGGCTCAGTAGTTGTGGCACACGGGCTTAGTTGCTCCGCAGCATGTGGGATCTTCCCGGACCAGGGCTTGAACCCGCGTCCCCTGCGTTGGCAGGCAGATTGTTAACCACTGCCCCACCAGGGAAGCCCCACAGGGTTTTTTAAATTTTTATTTACTTATTTATTTATTTTTTGTGGTACGCGGGCCTCTCACTGTTGTGGCCTCTCCCGCTGCGGAGCACAGGCTCCAGACGCGCAGGCCCAGCGGCCATGGCTCACAGGCCCAGCCGCTCCGCAGCATGTGGGATCCTCCTGGACCGGGGCACGAACCCGTGTCCCCTGCATCGGCAGGTGGACTCTCAACCACTGTGCCACCAGGGAAGCCCAGGGGGTTTTTTTAGATTAAAAAGTTGTTGCATTGTCTTTTCTTTTATTGTAAATGGCAACAGACCTCTTTTTATTCTGACATAAAGGATTTTTATGAACTTTTTTGTATGAGACTCCTCCCATCCCCAACCCCCTCTTCCCCAGCAAATCCTTGGTGCCATTCAAATAGAGATAAAGCAGTGGGCGTGGGCCACTGGTGTTCCCTGTCCACTGACTTGGAAGAAGTCTCTCTGAGCAGCATCTGGCTAAGCAGAAGGAGATTTTGATTGTTTCTAGGTGAAATGTTATCTACTTATAAAGTGAAAACCTGATCTCAGATATTTGGAAATGGTAGTAAGACTTGAGTATTAAGATTATGAAATATCTGTGTGAAATTGCATGGTGAGCGTAATACTTTAAATTTGCCTGTTTTAAGATAGAGTTGATGTTTTCTATTTGATTTCAGTCCTAAATTATCTTCTTTGTTCAGAGGGGAAAAGGGTTATCATGAGAAATGTAGATGGGGACTGATATTTGAATTACTATGCTCAAATAGAACCTCTTTATTTATCATTCACTTCATTTTCTATATGTTGGTCCTCCAGCAATTCTCAGTGAAGGAGTTCTACCTGAAAATCATTCCCTGGCGCCTTTATACCTTCCGAGTGTGCCCAGGAACAAAAGTAAGTCGAACCTTACATCCGGTTCATGTAGAGCAGGCTTCAGCCTCCAACATCTCAACCTTTTCTTATTTTCCTTGAAGGACTTTTGTTGTTTCTGGAAGTTCTCATTGTGCACACAGGATTTATTGCCAAATAAAGAAAGAGTTGTTACCTCCTCATGAAGGATGTAGTTCTAGGAGGACACGTGCCTACAGAAACAGCAATTGGTAGCAAGTCAGAATACTTCAACAGTTATCTTTTTGTCCCTAAGACTAAGTTAATGGAAAGGGTGCTGGTAACTCTGACCTGAGTTTGGCTTCCCAGCGTGCCAGAGGTAGCCCTTTTAGCACCAGTAGTCTCATCTATTAAAAAAATTTTTTTTAAATTTAAAAAGTGGGTTTTTTTTTTTTAAACTCTTCTGAGCTTTTGGAATCTAAAGGCAAATCACTTTCCTCCAGCCAGTTTGCCCAACCTATTCAGGTGCTCATTTGCTATTTCACATATCCTTCCT
The DNA here is from genome assembly GCF_003676395.1 of Aethalodelphis obliquidens. Lineage (NCBI taxonomy): Eukaryota > Metazoa > Chordata > Mammalia > Artiodactyla > Delphinidae > Aethalodelphis > Aethalodelphis obliquidens. The sequence continues at coordinate 873,594 of NW_020837965.1, read as the reverse complement.
GCTTTTACCCTTCTTATATTTTATGTTGGAAAGTCTGTAGTGTTGCCTGTGATCCTTACTAAAGGTGGTCTCTGTGACTCGAGTAATTTAAAATAAAATCTGAATCATAGAGCCCTGAGGTGAAAAACGAGGAGATGTACTCCTGATAGGTACTTACTTGGGGAAAACAGGCTTAACTTGTTTCTATGGTTGGTCAGAAGGGTAGGGGTGTGAAGGTTTTTTGCTGGATGTGAGGGCTTTATAGATGAACTCCTTTTCTTTTTTTTGTTTTCCTTTTGTTAGTTTTCATACCTTGGCCCTGACCCTGTCCATAAGCTGCTCACACTGGTGGTGGATGACGGCATTCAGCCTCCTGTGGAGCTCAGCTGTAAGGAGAGGAACATCCTAGCGGCCACGTTCATCCGCTCACTCCATAAAAACCTAGGTGAGTTTGGACAGGGATTCTGCTGGGGTAGGCATTGACCCCAGATATCTGGGTGCCTGCACAGGTGTCTTATAATGAGGCTTAATCATGATGGATCTTGCTGCTCCTTAGGAGGCTCTGAGACCTTTCAGGACAAGGTGAACTTTTTCCAGAGAGAGCTTCGGCAGGTACATATGAAAAGACCACATTCCAAAGTCACCCTGAAGGTCAGCAGACATGCCTTGTTGGAATCGGTGCGTAAAGTTTCATCCCTGTCAAAAGTTTCCAACTAGAAACCTCTGTGATATTTGGTTATATTCTGCAGGTTATCTTTTTTATGAAACCCACATCTCTCTCTTCTTTAAACGTATTAAAGATGGTGTTCTATGCATTTGATTGTACTGCATTTGGGGCAGATTTGTTGGAGGTATGTTATCGAAAGGAGAGACTAGTTGACACATTGGCTTTAAGATCAGACTGAACTACCTCCTGAACAATTTCATGGAACTCTTACTAGTCTGAACTAATCAGATTGCTTCCCTCCTCTTTGCCTTCATTATGTCATCTGTAAAATAAGAAAAGATGCAGACAGATGACTATTTAACTTAAAAGCATTAAGGGCAGGTGTTAAGTTGTTGTTATAGAAGAAAGTTCCTGTTATTGAATCCCAGGAATAGAAGAGCTCTTGTGGGATTAAAAGGAAATGATTTTTGTTGTCACTCTGGCCTGACGGAAAAGGAACGCCTGATGCGTGTCTGACTCCACTACATAGACACTGGCATAGTTCTTACGTTCCTGGAGAATGAGGAGGCCTTGGTCCCTGTCCAGAAAGTGTTTGTGATATTTAGCTCTGGTAGGTGCTGCTGGAAACCCCTTTTCTCAGCCACATTCTCCTTGTGGCATGGCTTCCTGTTCTGAACCTAGCCTTGTGGCTAAAAATGTCTAGTGAATAGACTGTACTTTACTGAAAACCAAGACTCCTTGGTTCTCTTGCTGACAGCTTACTGATCTGAGCCATTGTTACTTCTTTATTTAAGAGTTTTCTCATTAATAAAATGAGGATTATTAAAAAAAAGAAGTTTCAACTTTCCAGTAAGGCAATGGTATAAATATGAATTAGATTATTTTTTTAATTTTAGATTTCTTCTGGAGATATTTACATTTTAAATATAAGATGGTGGGCTTCCCTGGTGGCGCAGTGGTTGAGAGTCCGCCTGCCGATGCAGGGGACACGGGTTCGTGCCCCAGTCCGGGAAGATCCCACATGCCGCGGAGCGGCTGGGCCCGTGAGCCATGGCCGCTGAGCCTGCGCATCCGGAGCCTGTGCTCCGCAACGGGAGAGGCCACAACTGTGAGAGGCCCACGTACTGCAAAAAATAAAAAATAAAAAAATAAATATAAGATGGTAGTATTAAAGCTTATTTATGAGTAATGTATTGCCTCCAGGTACTTGTGGTTATTACACGGACAATGGCAACGTTCTTGTGTTTTCGTCTTTAACACCCAAGAGAGACTGGCCAGTGTTCTGACAGTTTCCTTTCTTTTTCTTTCACTGCTTTTCAGTCTCTGAAAGCCACTCGGAATTTCTCCATCTCAGATTGGAGCAAGAACTTTGAAGTGGTTTTTCAGGATGAAGAAGGTCAGTTTTGAAATTTCATATTCATCTTTTTTAACTCTCCTTCCCACTCCTCCTTGTCTCCTTACCCCGCATCCACAAAAACAAAAACAACCCCCCTACACATACTCGCCACCCCTGCCCCAGCTTCTTTTTCCCTGGGAAAAAGAAGTCATGAGTCAAGACAAAAAGGGTGGCGTTTAATGGCTAATAGCATGGTAGACCTTGTGAAGCACATACATACAGGGACTTGGAGGGAGAGTTTGAAGCAGAAGGGTAAAGTAACCTTTGTAGAGAAATGTCAGTTTCCTAGGCTCTCTGATCTGTATCCCCCCACCAGGAGGCATTAGCTTAGTGATCAGAATACCTTTAATCCTACAGAAAGAGGGGATTTCAATAAAAGTCCATAGCTGAGGTGGGATGGAATGGGGGACACCAGGGTGGTGGAATGCAGGAAGTAAGGATCGGAGAGTATAAAATGATGAATAAATGAACAAAAGTGATAAGAGGTGGTAGGCCAGAGTCACTTTTTCTTTTTTTTATACTTTCAGCTCTGGACTGGGGAGGGCCTCGCCGGGAATGGTTTGAGCTAATCTGCAAAGCACTATTTGACACCACCAATCAGCTCTTCACCCGATTCAGTGACACCAACCAAGCATTAGTGAGTCTGTGACTTCCGCGTGGGTGGGAGGAAAATATGGATTGTGTTATAATGAAGAGACTAATAAGAGTTTGAACTAATCAGATTGCCTCCCTCCTCTTTGCCTTCATTATTTCATCTGAAAAATAAGAGAAAATGCAGACAGATGAATATATAACTTAAAAGCATTATAATACAGTGGCTATTCTACTCCTTAGTGTTTTAATAATTAAGCCACTTTTCTCAAAACATACCTGAGGGCTTCCCTGGTGGTGCAGCGGTTGAGAGTCCGCCTGCTGATGCAGGGGACATGGGTTCATGCCCCGGTCTGGGAAGATCCCACATGCTGTGGAGCGGCTGGGCCTGTGAGCCATGGCCGCTGAGCCTGCGCGTCCGGAGCCTGTGCTCCGCAATGGGAGAGGCCACAACAGTGAGAGGCCCGCGTACCACAAAAAAAAAAAAAAAAAAACATACCTGAAGCAATTGAACTCTGTACAAGATCTCTCTCTTTTTTTAAAATTTATTTATTTATTTATTTTTGGCTGTGTTGGGTCTTCGTTGCTGTGCACGGGCTTTTCTGTAGTTGTGGAGAGCGGGGGCTACTCTTCGTTGTGGTGCACGGGCTTCTCATTGCGGTGGCTTCTCTTGTTGCGGAGCACGGGCTCTGGGAGTGCGGGCTTCAGTAGTTGTGGCTCACAGGCTCTACAATCGTTGTGGTGCATGGGCTTAGTTGCTTCACGGCATGTGGGATCTTCCTGGACCAGGTCTTGAGCCATGTCTCCTGCATTGGCAGGTGGATTCTTAACCACTGTGCCACCAGGGAAGCCCCTGTACGAGATCTTTGACTAGGTGGAGTAGAGAAGTAGACTTTGGCTGAAAGAATTTCTGGTTTAGGGAAAAGGCATTATATCATCCAGTGATTAACTTCCGTTTGCAGCCAGGGACCATGAAATAAATATAAGATTCTTCAATTTAACCTAAGTCTATCTTTGCCCTTTATCCTCCAATCACTATTTTTAAAAAAAATAAATTTATTTATTTATTTATTTTTGGCTGTGCTGGGTCTTCATTGCTGCGCGCGGGCTTTCTCTAGTTGCGGTGAGTGGGGGCTACTCTTTGTTGTGGTGCGCAAGCTTCTCATTGCAGTGGCTTCTCTTGTTGTGGAGCATGGGCTCTAGGCATGCGGGCTTCAGTAGTTGTGGCACACATGCTTAGTAGTTGTGGCTCGCAGGCTCTAGAGTGCAGACTCAGTAGTTGTGACGCACGGGCTCAGGTGCTCCGCGGCATGTGGGATCTTCCCAGACTAGGGCTCGAACCCATGTCCCCTGCATTGGCAGGCGGATTCCCAACCACTGTGCCACCAGGGAAGCCCCATCCAATCACTTTGAATTACTCAGTGGTGGCTACCAAACAACTAATGCCATTTGGATGGGCTCTTTGATCTTAACACTGAAATTTTTGCTCCCTTGGGATAGAGTTGGGGAGGGAGGATCTTCACAGAACTAGGCTTGAAGAAAAATGGCCCAGGGCCTTTTAATCTTTCTCTTTGACAGGTGCATCCCAACCCTAATCGCCCCGCTCATCTGCGCCTAAAGATGTATGAGTTTGCAGGGCGCCTGGTGGGCAAGTGTCTCTATGAGTCCTCTCTAGGAGGAGCCTACAAGCAGTTGGTCCGAGCTCGCTTCACCCGTTCTTTCTTGGCCCAAATCATAGGACTGCGTATGCATTACAAGGTAACTCTTAGGTGTGCATTTTCTACTAAGGCCCCTGGCCATTAACTCTGGAATCTCTCCACCCTCAGCTTATTATTCTTAAGTTTGAATGGGTAAGTGGTTCCAGGCAGTTACAAATTTCGTTTCTGGGTAAGAGTAGTCATGTTCTGTTCTGTGTCTTTCTGTCTCCTCAGTACTTTGAAACAGATGACCCAGAATTCTACAAATCTAAAGTTTGTTTCATCCTCAACAATGACATGAGTGAGATGGAGCTGGTCTTTGCAGAAGAGAAATATAACAAATCAGGTCAATTGGATAAGGTGAGAGAGAACTGAAGCCTGTGGGTCCCATTTCCCACCCTTCTGTAGAGCAGGGCTCTCTAGTATAACTTTCTGCAATGATGGAAGTGTTCTCTGTTTGTGCTTTTGAGCACCCAGAATGTGGCTGGTATGACCAAATAACTGAATTTCTAAATAACCACATGTGACTAGTGACAACCATATTGGAGAGCATAGCTTTGGGGCACTGCATCCCACACTGTATGGTCTTGGCCTATTTAAGTGGAGCCAAAGGCACGTATACCCATCCATGCCACCCATTCCTACTTTCCAGTAGAGAAAGAACTAAGAGATAGTGAAGTGTCACTGCACAAGCAGCTTTGGAAGGGATGACAGTGTCTTTCTTAACATTAGGGGCAGGGAGGTAGATGACTCCTTTTTTTTTTTTTTTTTTTTTTTAGATGACTCCTATTTTAACACTGTGCGTATATATTTTTAAACTTTTTACTAGAAAATTAATGGCCGAAAGTATTTGTGATGCAAGTGTGGTTTTGTTTACATCCTGGGGTTAAATAATATCAAATGGTAACGATGAAGCTAAAGTTGCAGTTATAAATAATTGAAAGCAAAATAGCGATGACTGAAAATTTGTGATCACTGGTAGCACTGAACTGATAATCAGATACCTTTGGGAGCACTGTGGGGATCCCAGCTGATGGCCTTTGCACGTGCGTGGGCGGAGCCTGTCTTCCTGACCCAGCACTGCAAGATGTCTAGAGTCATTGGAGTACTGAATTAGGGTCCACAGGCCTAGGGGAGTACTGATTTTAAATGGATTTAATATGAATACTAAATCTTAGTAATTTACTACTTAAGCTACTAGTTAGAAATGCTTACACACATAAAATAAAAATATCCAGAATCGTGCACAGTAACAGAAAAAAAGTCTTACACGTTTAGATCCATTGAGAATCCTTGCTCTGGAGCAAAGTTCCGTCCCTACCGTGCTGTCGTCAGGACCTTAAAATCTGATCTTGTAACTAAATGGAGGCCTTTACTGCTCACCTATGAAGACAACCATGGTCATTGTACACAGGTTTTTCTGGGGTTGTGGCATTAAACTGTGCTTCAGGGCTTCCTCAAAGCTCCCTTAGGAGTTATTTATTGGAAGGAGTGTGCCAATTCTATTTGAGAATCATGCAGTTCAGCTTTTTCTTTGCAGATAGAAAAATCGGGAGCCCAAATACCTAAGTGACTGAAATCCTGTAGCAAGTTAGTCTCCAAGTATCAAGCCATGGCTTTTTCCATTGACTCACATTGGAAGTAGAAGAATGTAGGGAACATCTATGCCCATCTTAGAATTTTTGAGACCTGAGAAGACTTCTTCACTACTTACATAGTTTTATTTATTCTCAATTGGCTCAGGGGGTTAAGAGAAGAGGTCAGTAATGGTTCAATTTTGGATCGTAGAAATGTTAAAATGTTGCTAACAAGGAACCATAATATCTTCCTGTTGCATCACCACTGTTTGACCAGGTCAGAGGAGACTTACTGAGAGACCCACTTCAGAAACAGTAGCGAGGAGAATATATAGCAATAGCGGTAGGAAACCTTAAGCTTAGTAACTAAATAAAACCAAGTGCGTTGAAAACCTGAACGCACAGTAGGAACTTGTGACCATGGTGGAGTTCAATAATGCTGTGTTTGTGGGACATACTGGGCAGATGTCATCTTATAAACTCCAATCTACATCCTCTCCCTGTCTTTTGCCTCTTCTTTCAGGTCATAGAACTTATGACAGGTGGAGCTCAAACCCCAGTCACCAACGCGAATAAAATCTTCTATTTAAATTTGCTGGCCCAGTATCGGCTGGCCAGTCAAGTGAAAGAGGAAGTGGAACATTTCCTAAAAGGTGGGATCCTGTCTACTCTTGGCTTTGAGGTGAAAATACTCGTATCCATGGTGTGGATATGGCTTTAACTTGGCTACTTTGTTTCAGGCCTGAATGAGTTGGTCCCTGAGAACCTTTTGGCTATTTTTGATGAGAATGAGCTTGAGGTAAGTGCTTACAATTGACACCCCCTATTCTTGGCTTGCTTTTTATTATGCCCACAGGAACTGGATTACTGCACCTTCTGTTATGAGATGCAGCAGGAAAGCCCTTTAAGTGTTGGTTTTACTTTTGTCACTCTTCCATGCATGGACCCTTTCTCCAGCTTTAAAAAAATTTGAATGTGAAAATTAGGAATCAGCAAATTACTAATTATGAATAGTAATAGTTAATATTTATTCATCAAATATTACTGATAATGGTCAAGTAGTAAAGAATGTTGGTATCCTATACAGTCTTTGTAAATTCTGTGACCTTTAAAGTTGATTTAAGGGAATAATAGAATTTATTTGTTCAGACTGTTTATTGAATGTCTTCTATATGCCATGTGCTTTTGAAGAACTGGGGAGCTAGGAATGAATAAGACCAAGTCCCTGTCCTCATAGAGCTACATTCTAGTGAAGGAAACAAACCGAAAGATGTGATGCATTTCACAGCTTTGTGTTACAACACTACATAGTTAACATATTCTTATTTTAGATCCTGTAACACCCAAAATGTGGCTATAAGATGGTAAATACCTTGCTATAATTAGCAAAATTGAAGTTCCATGAACTTCAGGTATAGACAAAAACTAAAACCAGTTTGCTTTCACCTGCTGCTCACAGGTGATGCACACATGCGGGCTACTAGCTTTAGCTTTAACTTCCCGCAGCCTTTATGAGGGGCATGTTTCTGTAAAGCATTTCCTGTAGGGAAGAAGTTCTTCTTTAAAAATGGGGAAACAAAAAGCAGTTTCAAGTAGTCTTGCACAGTTTTTATCCTTATTAATTGAATTGGCTTCGAAACAAGAATCAAAGTCTCATGCAATTTTCCACATGTTTTGTACCTTTAGATATGAAATCTGAATAATGAACTCTCCATCTCTCAGCCTGAAGTTTCTGACAGACCTGTCACCTCTTGCTGTCATTTTCTGGGCTGAGGAACAGCTTCCGGTGTAATTTGTTTTATCCTGAAGCAAAGCATTTGTAACAATTCATAAAGTGCATGGGAGGGAGGACACAGTCTCTTAACGGTTGTTCCCCATCCTGCTCTTAGTTACTCATTAGCTTAGCAAGTTCTTTTTGAAGGAGCCAAGCTTCTCAGGCTTAATTTGGGCTTTTCTTTTCTTTGATTAGGTTGTTTCATTCTTTATAGCTATTGGATGAATACTTAAGAGTCTGCTAAGTAACTTGCTGAACTTGAACCAAATTAGAACATCAACAAGATGTTTAGGGTTCTGATGTCATTAATGTTCTCATGTTTTGGCATTCTTTTTCATTTATCTGACCAAGTAGAGGCAGGGCTGAAGGGACGGTAGTAGAAGTTCAATCCAGAAAAGAAGGATGGATCCTGGGAAAAAGGAAAGGCCATCTAACAAATTCATAAATGCGGCTGGGGGTCTTCATGAAAGGGGAAGGGCCTGCTTTTTCCCCTGGTATTCCCAGGCCACATGCAGAGTGGACAGTCAGTAAATACTTGGTTCCCTTTCTGTCCTCTGTTTCAATTCAAAATAATATATAGCAGCAGTTCTTAATTAGGGGTGCGCATCAGAAGCCCTTGGGAAACTTTTTCAAAATACACAAGCTTGTAACCTGTCCCTAGAGATTCTGATTCAGTAGGTCTGGGTTAAGGCCATAGGCATCTGTCTATCTATCTTTTTTTTTTTTTTTTTAAGCTGTGTGATTTTTACCACACTGGTTAGGAACCATTGGCCTATTATAATGGATTTTCCTGAAGCATTCTGGCATTCTGACCTCACCTTATGTCTCTTTCTTGGTGTTTTCCGTATTCCACATTTTGCATGTTAACATACTTTGACCTTATGGTGGGACTTTGCCCCTCTGACTAGCCTCGTAACACCTGACTATTCTGCAGCTGCTGATGTGTGGGACTGGGGACATCAGTGTGTCCGACTTCAAAGCCCATGCGGTGGTCGTTGGTGGCTCATGGCATTTCAGAGAAAAGGTAAGTGGGCCAAATTTCTTTTAGTCGAATTTGTGCTGTCTTGTAAGGAAATAGTTTCAGAAGGAAAAAGTCAAGTAGTCGGAGAAGCAGACATATCAACTGGGATATATGTGGGAAAGTGATATATGTGGGAAAGGCAGGTGGTCATCCAGGCAGACGGGAACCCTGGTCCCTAAGGGCTGTCACGCTGCTGCCACAGAGGCAGTACGTTGGAAAGGCAGAGAAATAGAACCAAGTAATCAGCGACTACCCTCCTGACCGTGTAACAATATCAATTCCTTTTAAAGAGGTTGTCGACTCTAGCCGTTCCTACCTGCATGCGGTAACTGGGGCCCACCCCCACTTCAGGATATCCTGTTCCTTCCCCAGGGGTCAAATCCTACGCTGCACATAGGTGTGACCCCAGCCCTGTGCTCTCCCTGCCAGGTCATGAGGTGGTTTTGGACCGTGGTTTCCAGTTTGACGCAGGAGGAGTTGGCTCGGCTGCTTCAGTTCACAACAGGCTCGTCTCAGCTACCACCTGGAGGCTTTGCCGCCCTCTGTCCCTCATTCCAGATTATTGCCACTCCGACCCATAGCACGCTACCAACTGCACACACGTGGTGGGTATCTGACTGCCTGGTGTGTGCTGTCACGGGGGATTACCTTTCCAGCCCTTGCCAGTGTTTCTGGTGGTGTGAGTTAATCACTTCTCTCCCCTTGGCCTTCCAGTTTCAACCAGCTGTGCCTCCCTACGTATGACTCCTATGAAGAGGTGCACAGGATGCTGCAGCTGGCCATCAGTGAGGGCTGCGAGGGCTTTGGCATGCTCTGACCACTCTTGCCATCCACTTGGCTCCCGTGCTTTCTGGAGCATCCGGGTGCACATAACAGACACAACCACTGACCCTAACGTACACAAAACCATCAGCCAGAAGCTGCTGCGTGCTCTCCGTGTCTGGAGTATTCAGTCACCTGCAAGCCTTGTCCTTCCCTCGCCCCTCCTTTCCCATCCCCCCCCCCGCAAGCCACTTTGGCAGGTACATAATCTGAGCAACTCACTCAGTCACGCGAGGAGGGCCATGCTGCTATGCTTGCACTTGGTTCTTAGAAAGCTCTCAGTAGCGGGAGTGGCACTGGACTACCTCTCATGGTGACTGATAGCACAAAAGGATCTTTTCTGTGGTGTCAGAACTGGAAAAGGAGCTTTCCTTGCAAGCGTTTCTGGTAATGATCATTAATCCACAAAGAAGAACTCCCTAATAAGCTTTTTCTTGAGTATAAGCATGTGAGATAGACAGACCTAAGAATGTGAAAGATAGCTGGGCTGTTGCCTCCAGTGCTGAATGTGATTCTCCCTTAGGGTTATGGGGCATGTCTAGGCACGTGGCTGGCTTGAAGACTACTGATGCTTGTCCCTGAGTTTGTTCTTTACACTGAGGTGTGGCTGGGCTCGGCCACTCACCTCCAGCTCATGCGGTCTGCTAAGAGCTGGGGTTTCTTTAGATTTCTATTGAAGAAACTTTTGGAGCAAGAGATTGGGACAGTATGATAGCATGCCACCGATCCCTGGTTCTCTCTTTGCTCGGTGTTCCCTGGCAGCACTAAGGCAAGGGAAAAGGAATCAGTAATTTAATTGCTCCTCACAGGTCCTTAGGGTCAGGACACAGGGAACACACATAGAGGAGATACATCAGATGATAAAGAAACACCTAGCTGTCCCAGTTACTTCCTGTCACTCCATCAGTTACCAACAAGGGCAGCTAAAGAGGGAGGAAGATAAATTAGGTTCACTGTTATGTGATGATTGAAGAGAACCTGCAGCTGTTTCTTGGAAGATGCCAACCACCTTTTTCATTACGATTTGAATGAAGACGTTTTCAAGACTCAAAATCTCATTGAATTCCCAAATTTCTGTTTCTAAGAAGGCTTTGCTGCAAGCTACCATTCCCAATGGGGCGTTCGACTCTGAAAATATTTACAAGCCATCTTTATTGCCAAAACCAGCAAGTACAAAGAGTCCAGAGATGAGGCGGGACTTGCAGCAATGCCTTGGCCTCCTGGAAGCACGCCTGAGCCCTCCTGTTCCCAGAGATCACGAGGAACAAGCCTTCCTGAGCTGCTACAATTCCTGCCTGACCTCACTCCTTCGCAGTTGTCATTTGTCCTTCTTGGCATGGGTGCTGACCTCACTCATCCTTGGGGTCTAGGATCAAGCATCAGGGCCTCTGTACCCCAGGGTCCTCCATGCCACACGGTCACTGCTGTCCTCAGGGACCAGGACAAGGTGCTGCTGCCTGCCCCGGTGTTTTCCTATGGGATATGTACAGGCAAGTTTCATCATCCCCCGGGAAACGATGCTGCCCCTCGGGCCCAGAGAGGGTTTCCAGCTGGGGGGCACGTGGGTTGGTTCTGCTGTCTTTGGCTGTTGTTTCTCTTCTGGATTCTGCATTCTCCTCTCCAGAGACTCATGCTGGAGCTCAAGTTGATTTTCTTGGTTAGATCTGTCCTTTTAAGCTCTAGTCATAGCACTTTTCAGAGCATCCTGGGTACCATTGCAGCCCAGCTGCATCCTGCAGTGGTCCTTAGCCCCAAGGTCTTTGTTTAACAAAACCCTTTGGTACTGTTGTGGTTTTCTGTTCTTCCCGTTTACCCTCTCTCTCCTAACTATTCAAAAGTATCTTTGCTCTTTAGGCCTTTCCTTTGACCTTTTTTTCTAATCCTGCTTTGGAACTAGCCAGTGTGGGGAGAGGTACACCATGTCGGAGAGAAGGAAGAGTGTCTGTTACTTCTTGAGCAGTTTTCTATTCACGTTTCTTATTTTGGCCAGCTTGTTTTATTTATGCCCTTGTGACCCAGATGCTTGGGGAGCCAGCTAACCTCCTGGCCTTTAGTCTCTCCAAAGGAGACCAGGCACCAAGTGAACACCAAGGAAGATGTCGGCATGTTTCTAGAACTTCAGCAGAAACCAAGCCCTGCTGCTGCAAATTTGTCAGGCCAGACAAAAGGGCCAGACAGTTGCAGCAATAGTGTGAATATTTTGTACAGTAAATAAATGAATGTTTAAAAGGACTAAGGAGCAAGTGACTGCTTTACGTGATGATTCAGGGCTTAAATTGGAGGTGGGGAAGGAACAGAAAAATTTAGAAATGTTTTTGCATTTCCCCAGTAATGCCTCAGAAGCAGTCAGCTTGGGGTTGAATGTACTCCCGGAGCCCTGGCCTGGCCCAGACTTTCTTGCCCTTTCACCCTTCCCTGATTGCTGTCCATGGTGCCAGGCAGGGCCACAGTGCTTGCTTGCACAGAGAGCCAATGGCTGGGACAAGCAAGTGCTTGTGCTCAGCTCCAGAAGGAGAAACCAGTTTGGCAAAAGTAGAGGATGTCTGTTCTCATCAGTCTTTTAAACATTAATTAGTTGTTGTTTTACAACATAAGAAACTCAGTGTAGAAAATTTGGAAATTAAAAAAAAAGTACAAGAAAAAAAGTTACTTGCCATCCAGAGGGAATAACACTTTGGGGATGGCCTTCTTATTTGCATATAATCACACATGTATTTCTCAATGTGCCCTTGACCCTCCCACAAAAGTTTGCATATGGCAAACAAAAACCCTGTTCCACAAAAGTTTTTGGGTGGCAGGCGGGACCAATTCTTTTCTAACCACAGATAAGCTTGGCAGAAAGACAAGATCAGACCTCTGATTTGAGCCTTGTAGGAAAAGTGTTAGGGACCCTGACTTTCTTGGGGAAGTAATCATGGTGTCTTTGTGCATTGGTTCCCATTCTGGAAAATCAAAACAAAATCCCCTTTATAATTGTTTTTCTTTTTGTTTTGTTTTTTGTCATTTTTTGTTAGTTTTTGTTTGTTTTGTTTGGCCATGGTGTATGCCTTGCGGGATCTTAGTTCCCTGAGCAGGGATTGAACCCTGGCCTGGCAGTGAAAGTGCCGAGTCTTAACCACTGGACCTTCAGGGAATTTCTCTGTAATAGTTTTTAAAATACAGATTATTTTTTCTCCCCACCCCCACCTCCCAGACCCAGTGGATTGGAATCTTAACTTGAAAATTACTCCTTTAGAGTGCATTCAAGGTACTCCCACCTCATCAAGCCCCCTTGAATGGTATGAGATGTCTTAAACACACAAAACAAAATCCTATCCCTCCAACTTTACACTTATAGGTTATTTAACAGTCCTACATCATTTACACATGCTGCTCTTGTGGCTTTGAACGGGTCACTATGAACATTTGTCACTGAGTGATTTCATCCCATCATGCAGTTATTCATAAGACTCAAGAGGCTGGTAGAATTGTTCTTAAATTAACACAGTAAAATACTGCCTTCAGCTTCTCATGCACTGTTACCTTCCAGCCACTGCAGCTCAAGCTCTGAGACCTCTGCCCAGCTACACTTCTCTTAGGACACAGTAGAGGTTCTCCAGCAGGTGGCTTGACCAGCAGGCTCCTTACCTCTGCTTTGGCTTCGCTTAGGCCCTCAAGCATAATAGACCAGCTCCAGGTACCCTGTTATTCTTTCTTTTAAAAATGAATAATTCCTTTTTTCTTTTATTTTGAGATGAACATATTAAAAAAAAAAGGCATACAAGCATGTACATTTTAACAAATAATTATAAGGGAAGAGCACATGTAACCACTATCCAGGAGAGAAAGAAAACATTACAGCACTGCAGAGCAAGTCTCCTCCCACCCTTCTAGAGGTAACTTTTCCTGACTTTTAGAATAATTGTTTTACCAGTTCCCTGTTCAAACAGCCTGCCCTAAAAAATCACAGTGGGGAGGGGGGAAAAAAGAGCCCATGTGATCTTTTATTTATTTATTTATGGCCGTGTTGGGTCTTCGTTGCTGTGCACAGGCTTTCTCTAGTTGTGGTGAGCAGGGGCTACTGTTGCAGTGTGCGGGCTTCTCATTGCAGTGGCTTCTCTTGTTGCGGAGCACAGGCTCTAGGTGTGTGGGCTTCAGTAGTTGTGGTATGCAGGCTCAGTAGTTGTGGCGCACGGGCTTAGTTGCTCTGTGGCATGTGGGATCTTCCCGGACCAGGGCTCAAACCCGTGTCACCTGCATTGGCAGGCGGATCCTTATCCACTGCACCACCAGGGAAGTCCCCCCATGTGATCTCTTGATAAGATGCTAACCAAAGTCAATTTCTCCATAGTAATTCCTATACCTCACAATTAGTTTTAAAAGTCTTCTGAAACCATTGTTGCCCCGTGAGAATCTAGTTCCCGTTCCTGATGCTGAATCTGAGGAATCTGGCAAAGACCACCAAGTCTCTCTGCAGAGGTTTTTCCCCAGATATCCTAAATTGGATACTCCTTTGCTTTTATACCCTGAAGAGGTTTTATGGATTGATCTAATGTGATCATGATTCTCTTTGGTGGTCAGCAGCAGGTTCTTGAGTGTAGTAGTATTGAAAATGACTTGGTACTAAATTGTCCCCCAAATTGTGGGATGGGCTAGTATTTCTGATTCAGAGTACTGAATCTGTGCACCTTCTAACAGAAAGCCATCCCAAAGTGCTTGGAGAGCTTAGGCTTTTGCTTGGAGTACAAAGGGAGGGCATTTAGAAATCTGCAGAGGCTGTGGTGATGATCTTGGTCTGTATGTGATAGAGGGGTGCTGCTAGTTGGGATATGCCTTGCTACAGATACCTTCCTTACCAGATCAGTTCACTTTAACGTTGCTTGTGTATGAATACTTTGTGGTAGCCACAGCAGGGACGTGGTTCGCTCTGGTGAACTCAGGTGTGGTCTCTACAAGATGCTCAGTGAATTCCTGGTGAGGAGATGTAGAGGACACAGTCTCTTTCGAGAAGTTAGAGGAGTGTTAGCTATAGTTCTTTTTTCTTTTTCGGTACGTGGGCCTCTCACTGTTGTGGCCTCTCCCGTTGCGGAGCACAGGCTCCGGACGCGCAGGCTCAGCGGCCATGGCTCACGGGCCCAACCGCTCCGCAGCATGTGGGAACTTCCCGGACTGGGGCACGAACCCGTGTCCCCTGCATTGGCAGGCGGACTCTCAACCACTGCGCTGCCAGGGAAGCCCGCTATAGTTCTTTTGATATGGCATCAGAGGTGGCTTTAGCAAAGTTGTCCAGGTTGTCAGTAGGGTCCTGGCTTGTTAATACCAGCCAGCAGCCACAGCTTCTTAAACACAAGGTGGAAATAATGTTGATACGTCTAGGGGCAGGGATCAAACACACTAGCACAGAACCAGAGCATCTAGTCACCTTGTAAGAACAGTAAGAGACTCCCCTTGTAGTCTTTCTTCAGGGAGATGATGGATAATTTATCCAGGATGAAGCCTGTGGATATGGTTGCTACTTCCTTGCAGTCCCCAATTAGCAGGCCAGCAGGGCCTTTGTAGTCTTTGATGGCCATGAATGCCTTAAACCATGCTTGGCCGGCCAGCCAGGCAACTTTCCGAGTGAGCAAGGTCTTAGAACTTCATCTCTTAGGGGTGACTCTAGGAAGAAGTCAGTCGAGCTAGGTGAGGATATAAATTTCTTTTACAAACTTCATTGTGTCCTAGACCAGGTGGCTCCTCCTGATGACAGGAACCTACCTGTATCCTGTGTTTCTGACTCCAGAGGCCCTGGGCCTCCAGCCTCCCCTGCGGGACGGTCATCTCCTGTCATTTGGCCTTTTCTAAAAGAAGATGCCCCTGAATGCTTTTGCATCCAGTGTGCAGAATGGAACCCTCAAAGGGTAGAGAGCCATGAATTGATGAGCTTGAACTTTCATATTTTATTTTTAACTCCCACGGTTCAACCTTGGGCAAGACAATCTTGTAGTATTAGTTTCCTGACCTGCAAAATGATGTTGTTAACTAAAGAAAATTGACTAATAACTTGGAGCCCTTGGAAAAGTTTTCCTATATATAATATGTGTGACACCATATTGATTATGGCTTAGGGCCCTGGTAACTTCCACAGCAGGAGACTGTATGGGTCTGGGGGCAGTAGGGGATGCTAGAGTGGATGACTGGTATGCGGTGGGCCTCTGGCTCCACCTTGCCATGTCCAGGCAGGCCAGAGAGAATGGGTATTCAGGACCCCTAGTCCAAACACCTGTGAAGAAGAGCCCAGGTCAGAAGAGACCACCTCTCTCTTCTTCATGTGACACTCCAAAGGCCAGAGGAAGGATTTGAAGGGACTGCCTCTCAAGCCATGTCATGTGGTAGGCAACCTAATACCCTTGACTTGCCTTAACTCACCTGATTACTGAATCATAATAATAGCTACCGATTTTTGAGCTCTTCCCTTATGCTAGGAGCTTTAATATATATTGTCTCATGTTGACAATGACCCTGCAAGGTAAGTCTTGTTTTCTCCATTCCGCACGACACAGTTGAGACTCAGAAAGGATAAGTAGCTCCAAGGTTCCTTAGCTAGTAAGTGGCAGAGCATTCTTTGAACATGGGTCTGTTTTATGTCAAAGCCCAAACTCTTTCCACATTGCTGGTTTGTCTCTAGCAGGTTAGCTTAGACTAAGAAACAACCCAGGCACTGGGCCACCTATGTTCACTGACTCTGTCTCACATTCACTTGGTGACACTGTGTGACAGAAGAATACTTTACCTTTGTTTACCTGTCAGTCATTTGAGGCTTTGGGACTTATGAGGAGAGGGCCCTATTGATTCAGCATAGAGAGCTTCTAAGAGATAGAGCTATTGGCAGTAGCTCTAAAATTTTTTTGTGTAGAAAGTTCCAAAGAAAACCAGCTAATGACTTGAGTGAAGTGACTTCCAAGTTTAAATGAATCCTGCATAAAGTGTACAAGACACCGTTGAGGATATAACTGAGGAAGAATATCCTGAAATTTTAATATCCCAACTTTGGTGGAAAATCCATAGGTTGCAAGCAAATGAAATACTAGAATGAGGTCCGACATGCTACCCAATACCCTGATGTTTATCTCTGGTAACTAAGTCTGCAGAAAAAGCCTCATTTAAATAAATCTTTTGTCTCTAAACTCTCCTGACATGAAACGCAGCACCGTTTGGCATAGGCCAAATCCCTGGTGGTTATCTTGCTGAGGAAGTAAACATTTTCAAGAATGCCAGAGTTAAAGGGAGACACACACCTCAAACAAGACTGACTCTATTGGAACTATAAACATAGTGTCTTCTGCAGGGTGAGGGGTCCTGTGCCTCTCTAGGGGGAGGTCACTGTTTCTGTGGATTTGCACATGGAGGAGTCTTTCTGAATCTTCCCATCTTTTGATGGGCCAACAGTGTTCCCTCTCTACGCAGAACTCCCACTCGAAGGAGTTGCCAAGACAGTCTTCTGTTTGCCCATTAGCAGAGTCAGGGATATCAGTATTTGCAAGCCAGCTGGAGAGCCTTTGATGGTGTTTATGTTATGTTGAAAACAAAATGTTGTGTTATTATGTAAGAGGAAGATTATGTGTGTGTCATCATTTTGTGCTAGTTCTCATAAATCCTGGGTCTAATCCTACTCTCAAGTTGTCATTTCATTTCCTATAAGTGTACCCCTTGCCCCCACTACCAAAAAAAAAAAATCTGATGTTTCTGTTCCATCACTGGGTTGATGGCCTCCCTTTTCCCTTTAGTTCTTTGCATCTCTGCATTTCAGCAAACATCTGTGGATCAGGCACTATGCAGGGAGCTGGGGACACAAGATATAGAATGTGATCCCTGCTTCTGAACAGCTCACAGTCTCATGGGGGGAGACAGACACATAAACAATGCATTTTCCTTAGAGTTTCCTTCCCCCAAGGCTTGAGCACCCAAAGCCATCACCACCTACCCCCATAGTTTCTCTCATTCCTGTTTAATCTGGTGGGGGAGGGGCATTTCTGTTTATGCATTTAGAAATTTTCCAAAGGATAGAGTAACAGCTGCAAGTGAAATCTGTTGAGCTCCTTACACATATACAAAGGGAGAGAAGTTAGTCTCCCTGTTGATCTTCAGAGAAGCAAGAACCCTTGCAAGGATGGATTCCAAACCAAGACCCCAAGGAGCAAGCCCCTAACTGTGCCCTAAGTGCCATCACGCCTGAGCCGTCCCCAGAAAAGGGAAGTCGGTCATCTTAGGACCCCACTCCCCCTTTAACCGTCTCTCCCAGACAAAGCAGACCTGAGGTGTTGACTTTGGCAGCAGGGGACTGGCTAGTAGCCTGCAGATCAGTGAATGAAAGTAAAATCTTGAGTGAATGGGGAGAGGGACGTATCTCCAACACTAACAGCAATCAGAGGGTTCCTACTATGGTCAGAATAACTAGGGGGTGGCAGAGGAAAGACAATGTTATTTCCCAGGAACCAAGAGGCATGAAGAAGCAAATCAATTTCATGAGTAGCCATGCAGTTGGTTGTGGCCACTATAGGTGGAAACACAGCTTCGCTCCAGTTTCCCCTGAAGTTTCTCAAACCCAGGAAATTGGAGTCCTTGGTCATGTCTTTGTAGTGTGCTGCAGCTGATGCTTAGTCCTCTGTGGTTTGGGCAGATCTTAAAGGTGATCCCCCTAGCTTCTGGGCTGGCTCGCAGCTGGATGGGCCATTGCCTTGAGGATAACTTTGAGGCTTCTTTTCCCAGAGTGATTTCTCTGATACCTTGTCATGGTCATGCCAGGCTGCATCTCCTCAACAAGTCAGAGCAGCGGAATTACACTTGGGTGTTCTCCCATAATCTGACATTTGCTATCCCAGTAGGGGTAGACAGACGTGTTGTCGGATCCTGGCAGGCTCACGTGTGGCGCTCTGGAGAGGTCTGGAGGTGGGTGTGGGTACCAGAGCGATGCATCTGCCTGCTCCTTAAGGGTCTGGTTTCAACAATTCTGACTGAGATCCCGCTACACCTTGAAAGTTCTATTGTTTTGGCATCCAAGCTGTGTATTCCAGACAGCCTCTCATACTCGGAAGCAGCACGAAACTCTTTTGTCAGATCATATCTTGAGTTTTGGCTCCAAAAATATCATTGGGGATTAACTATGGGAGGATTAAAAAAATAAAGCAAAACTCCAGTCCTGACTTTTAGGGGTCAGGCTGGGCTTAGGGGCTTGGCATGGTGGGGAAAGGGGGCCAAGACAGTGGTTGGCACAAGGATATGGAGAACTTCGGAAGCAGAGCCAGAGACTCTGAGGACTGAGGCCCAGGAAAGCCTGGCATGAGTAAACGCTGGGTATTTAACCAGGAACAGTCGCTGTTTTTCTCAGCCTTGGCAGTAAGTCAGGGCAACAAGCAGTTCTAGCAGGGTCCACATCCTTCCTGTTGTCTCCACCCCAGCCTCAGTCCTCATCCCAAACATCTGCTTCAGATTTGGGCCCTTTCCTTCTCCCCGATTCCTGTACCAAACCACGGGTGGCAAGGGTGAGGGGTCTGCAGGTGTGGGACAAGGAAGAAGAGGAGGAAAACTCTGGGAAAAGCTTCTGAAACAGAAAGGTTCTGTTTCAGGTGCTGCAGAAGGGTCTGACCTTTTTTTTTAATGTGCCTATATATCACCAGAATCTTACCAGTAAGTTGTTTCCCTCTCGGGGTAGAGGGAGCAACCAAGGGAGGGAATTGGGACCAGCTGGGGAAATCTCCGGGCATCACATGGCCTGCTTTTCAAAGGCAGCTCAGGGTCACTGCAGAGGGAGCAATAGATTAGTTCCCACCATGAGCAGTCGAGTGGTGGGGAGGTGCTAACGAGCTATTAAACACCTCTTCTCTGGCGAGCAGCTGCGATGACAGCCTGTGAGCCAGAGCAGCAGAACTAGCCTAGGACTGGAGGCGGCAGGAGAGAAGAAACAAGCCAGTGCTAGCCGTCAGTCACAGAAGCCTCAGAAGTCTCACTAGAAGGGATCTAAGTTTCTCTGGTACTTGCCCTGAAATCCCAATCCATTTTAAGTGACAGGGACACCCCAAGAGAGAACGCTGGGACATCTAAGGGAGTAATCTCAAAATTCTTGTAAAAATAACAATAGCCAGGGCTTCCCTGGTGGCGCAGTGGTTGAGAGTCCGCCTGCCGATGCAGGGGACACGGGTTCGTGCCCCGGTCCGGGAAGATCCCACATGCCGCGGAGCGGCTGGGCCCGTGAGCCATGGCCGCTGAGCCTGCGCATCCGGAGCCTGTGCTCCGCAACGGGAGAGGCCACAACAGTGAGAGGCCCACGTACCGCAAAAAAAAAAAAATTAATAAAAATAACAATAGCCAGCATCTGACACTGTGCCTTGCCCTGTTCTAAGCACCACCTATATTAACTCATTTCATCTTCACACTGGTCTACAAGGTAAAGACAATTACTATTCCCATTTTACAGAAGAGGAAAATGAGGCACAGAGAAGCAGCTCGCCAAGGTTACATGTCCAGTGATGTGTCTAGGTGTCAAGCGGGCCCTAACGCCTTGTATCACACAAGGTCAAAGGAAGTGGAGTTTGGGGGCAGGACAGTCAAATCCAGAGTGTGTTCGTCCTCCAAACCAGAGACAGATTGTGTGGGCTCTGATTTCTGGGACCACAGGGAGCCCGTCTGGCAGGCACTCCTCCATCCAGTCCCACTGTTCTGTGCCTCCTCAGCCTTCTGCTGCCCTTTGAGCCTTTGCTTTCTACCTCCGCCTGCAGGGCAAGTGGCACCCCTCCATCTCCAGACCGAAATCAGCTGGAGGAGGTTCCTCAGGAAGTTGCCTGGGCTCCTGGCCCCTAGCGGGGAGTGGAAGAGGCGCTAAAGTGCAGGAGCTGGCCAAGGTCTGCAGACCAGGAGTCCCATTAAACTTCAAAGCTGTGGGGTAGGAGCCAAGCCCATCATTTGGCCTCACTGACATCCAGCTCACCCTGGCAGGCCTCTGTCTTGTATAGTGACAGGCTGCAGGCCTCTTCCAGCTGCTGCTGCCAGGACTATGCCAGAGCCCACTTTCCACTTTATGTGGTTGCAGCCCCTTTCCACCAAGAGGGAAGAGTGCGCTGGTCCTAGGAGGCCCACCTGACTGGCTGGGGGCCCGAGGACAGCGGTTCTGCAGTCATGGTGAATGTGGTCAGACCAGGCCCAGCTCATCCTGCCTTCCAGCCTTTGCTTATATTGTGGCTCCTTGAGGACTGCTGCCCTTCTCATTCCATCCAGTGTCCCCGTCCTTCAAACCTAGCTCGTGTCAGAGAATGTGAGGATTCATGAAAATGCGTGAAAGCGCTAGCAGAGCCTGACACGTATCAAGCCTTAAGAAAAAACAGAGATGTATCATCATCATCATTAACAATGGTAAACCGATATCCATAGCTATCTTTGGCTTTATTGTGGATTTGAAGTTGGAAGATCTGGGTTCAAATCCTGACCTTGCCACTTCTTGGTTGAATACTCTTTGGATAAATTGCTCAATCTCTCTTAACTAGAAAAGATGGATTCTAACACCCACACAGTGTACCCCACAGAGGGAGTAGGAAGCTCAGATAAGATAAAAGATGTGAACAATATTTTGTAAATCACAGAACCTGCTGCAAATGCTGGCATTGCCTTTCTTACCTCCACTGGCTCACAGGGACCTCTGGCGCTTGTGAACCTCCTGCCCGCACCATGCCTGTCCCTTGGGATGATCTCATCCCTGCTACTGGCCTAGCCTGTGGGTGGCTAAATCCATTTGTCCTTCTAGCCAACAAAAACAAGCGTGGAATTTTTTCAGAAGAAACTTTGGTTTCAAAATTAAGGAGGTAGGGACTTCCCTGGTGGTGCAGTGGTTAAGAATCCGCCTGCCAATGCAGGGGACACAGGTTCGAGCCCTAGCCCGGGAAGATCCCACATGCCGCGGAGCAACTAAGCCTGTGTGCCACAACTACTGAGCCTGCGCTCTAGAGCCCGTGAGCCACAACTACTGAGCCCGTGTGCCTAGAGCCCGTGCTCCGCAACAAGAGAAACCACTGCAATGAGAAGCCCGCGCACCGCAATGAAGAGTAGCCCCTGCTCGCTGCAACTAGAGAAAGCCCGCACGCAGCAACGAAGACCCAACACAACCAAAAATAAATAAATAAATAAATAATTTTTTGTTTTAATTAAGAAAGTAAATGAAACCAAGAAAATGCAAAAGAAGAGGAGCAAGTGGACTTACAAATACTGATGTCTCCTGCTATGAAGTCCAACCTCAGGGGCCAAATTCATTGTGAGCCCTGACCACAGGCCTCAGCCTTGCCTGGTGGGTTTGGGGTTGAAAAGCACCAAAGGAAAAGAGAGCCCAGAAC
This sequence comes from Aethalodelphis obliquidens, assembly GCF_003676395.1. Classification (NCBI taxonomy): domain Eukaryota; kingdom Metazoa; phylum Chordata; class Mammalia; order Artiodactyla; family Delphinidae; genus Aethalodelphis; species Aethalodelphis obliquidens. The sequence continues at coordinate 851,735 of NW_020837965.1, read as the reverse complement.
AACAGTGAACCACGCTACACACACACACACACACACACACACACACACACACACACACACACACGGTGGGGATAAAACACACAGACCTTACAATGTTATGTGTCTGAGCCTCAAGTGAGTCTGGCCACCGAAGGCAGAAGTCCTTACAATGTTATGTGTCTGAGCCTCAAGTGAGTCTGGCCACCGAAGGCAGAAGTCCTGAGAAGCTAACGAGGTACACAAGCCCTTTCCAAGTTTATGTATTTTTTCAAGTCATAGATTTTATAATACTTGCTAAAGTTAAGATTTTTTAACTGTAGTAGGTTTAGAACACTGTCTCCACCCCAGTTTCTCCTCTGTCACGCCTCCCTTTGTGTCAGTGAGGGGAGGTGGCTGTAGCATTTGGAGGTATGACTAAGGGAATTTGAGTTGGCGATATATTCAGTTGGGTTTACTGTCATATATTCATTGGTTATTTTGGGAAAACATCCATTTGGGTCATGTGTGATACATTTATGTCTTGTAATATATTTACTGCTAGCCAACCTGGTTAGAAATGGCTTTCTGGAATATTCCCACCGCCCATTCTGGGGGTATTCTTACCTGATGCTGTGACAGGTGCAGAGCCAGAGCCTTATCACATCTGGCACCAGAAGTCTGCAGGCGAGAGAAGAGAAACAAGGGTTGAGATGGATGGAGCAGAAGCCAGTCTGTGAGAAATTCTTCCACTCCTCAGATGGTCAAAGCATATTGAGGTTTTCTGTTGCCTGAAGCTTATAAAATTTGGGGAGCCTGCTTTAAGAAAAAATACAAAATTAGGTATGAATGAGAATATTTACTTAGAATAAGAAAAAGAATCACAAGTTACAAAATTTTAAAAAGCTAGTAAATACCACAAACATCACGAAGTCCAGAAAAATAATCCAGACCAGCGTCTGGATCTGCCCCTGCCAGTGCCGTGTGTAGATCTGCCATTTCTCCTCTGATGGGATGTGGGCAGAGGGACAATAAAGACAACTTCAGCTTACCCATTTAGGGTTCCCAGGAACGGAGAAAGGTGGCAATAATTAAATATGAATTTTATGCCATCTTTTGGCACCCTGTGCAGGCCCCTGGAGGGAGGACACAAACACTCCTGAAGCCAGTGGCTCAGACAGTTTCCCGAATTGAGGGCTGAGAGTTACAGGCCAGCTTCCCACATCACTGGCCTTTGCCATGTTCAGATGCAGAGAGCAGAGATTTCCTCCGAGTTAGAAGGCTACTGTGACTGATTCCTTAGGAACTTGGGAGGACCTGCCTAGGCCAGAGGGTGGCTCTGCAGGAAGACTGGGTCACACAGCTTAGGGGACAACTCCTAATGTTTACTGGGCATTTCCCTGTGTCTTAAATCGTGTCCCTCAAAAGCAGACCCTGCAACAAGGATTTGTGTGAAAGTGAAATTCTTAGGAGTCTTCCCAGGAGTGGGGGAGGGAGACTGAGAAGAGAGAGAGGCCAAGCGAGGATGTGATGTCAAGCAAGAGGTCACGGGGGTGGGGAGGGGGGGAGTGGTTCAGTGTGCAGGGAGCTTGGGAGATGGAGGTGTTTATACCCCTACTCAGAGCCGTTGTCGGGTAAGGGCTGCCTGGGGCCCGAGGGAAGCAACTTCCCACGCACTTCCCTGACCTCCATGCAGGCTGCCAAAGCAGGTTCCAGCAGCTGCGGGCAGGTGCTGGCAGCGGGGGATGGGGGTGGGGCGGGTCCTGCAGTGATACGGGGACCTGAGGACACGTGGGCAGAGCACCGACAGCATATGCTATGCCCATGCCCTGTCTGCTGCTACTAACCACTTTAGCTGCCTGGTCCTTATCTGTGGTTTGTTACCACTACCAGTTACCATACATTGATCTCAGTGACTCCTCAGAACAGCCCCATTATCGCCCCCACTTCATGGGTGAAGCAACTGAAGTCAGAGACAGCAGCTGTGACCTGCTCCAGGCCCTTCCTGGCTGCCACCCCATGTCTTACCACCCCGTTTGCTTTCTTCAGGAGCTAAGGCACCCTGTCTGGTTTGTGCACCACTCCTACGCACTGCCTAGTGTAGCATCGGCACGAAATAGGTGCTCAATGCATAAAGGATTCCAGAACAAAGGGCTCAGCCGGGGACCGTGTCTCATGATACAGCACTGTGGTGATGCCCCCTTGGTGCCAGCCCTGTGCCAGGGACTACAGGGTGCCCCTGGGGCCTGGAGCAAATGCCTCAGGGCAAAGGCAGCCCTGAGCACAGGCTTGGAGAGTGCCAGGCCGACGAGCCCCAGCTGTATTCTGATAGCACCCTCATTCGCATCTGCAGCAGCATTTGTGAAATTGCCCTCTAAATGATTCCAGTCTCCTGGGAACGACAGCAGCCTATTTGGGGATGGTTTTCAGTGTGTCCCTCGAGTTTCCCCAAAAAGTTGTGTCACATTCTCAGCCTGTACATGAGTTTAACGTTAGCGTGTGGGACGATTAGTGGTCTCTGGAACGTGCCACAAGTGGTCCCAAGATCCTGCCTGAGAGCTCAGAGGGCTGTGGACAGCCTCATAAGGGAAAATAAGGCAACTGGAGGTGGAGCCCATATCAACTGGATAAAGTATTTAGACTGTACACAAGCCAACGAAAAAGCACATTTGCCTTTGGAGGCTGTCTGAGGCCCTGCAGGGGTTGAAAGGAAAGAGCAGTGAGGAATATAAAATACCCCATTCTGTCCTGCTTGCAGTGACCATGGTGCCCGGCTGTGCTGCCTCTCCCTGCTGCTGGAGTGGATAGGGTCTGGGCCAGGAGGGAGAGAGAAATGTTACACTGAAGGGAACCTCAATCTGGGAAGGGGCTGCAGCCGAGCTGCTCTTGCAGGCTCGGGAGCTCCAGGCTGGTTGCCACCTGCCCTCCCCAACTCAGACTAAATATCCAGCCCTGTGGGTAAGTGAGAAATTCTTGGCCTCGGCCTGCCCGGGCCTCCCTGGCTTAAAATCGCTTTCCTTCATGGAACAGGGGCTGCCGTCTGCCCTTGGCCTGTTCTTCCTATTCCTCACTCTGCGGGCTCAAGCTGATTGGCAGACTTATCCAAGCATGGAGGGTAGAGGCACTGCTCTTGGGAAGCAGCCAGGAAGAGTGAGGGAGTGAGATCCAGAGACCAAGCACAGACATGGGGTCAGAGACTGAGACAAGAGACAGGGTAAGACAGGCAGTGACATGAAGACAAAGAGATGGAGTGAGAGAAACAGAGAGAGACTGCAAGACAGAAAGAGACACAGAAGCAGAGAGGGGCAGAGGAGAGGTGGGGAAATAGACATATCGCATAGGACTGCCAGAGAAAGAGAAATGCAAATGAAGAAGAAAACAGGGGGCAACAGCTGAGCAGACTAACTGGGCCCTGAGCTGGGGCTCCCACATCTGAGCGCAGCCTTGCCCATCAGCCTTCCGCAGGGACAGGAGTGAGTTCTCCAAGGTGGGCCTTAGTGGATGGAGCGGGGACTTCCCACATCCCCACATCTGCTTCCCATCTGCATCCCACTCATGGTGGATTTGCATCCCCAGGCTTTTTCTCCAGAGCCACGATCCATTCAAAACAAACCTCGGCTTTTCATTTGTAGCTGCAAATCCATGCAGAAGTCTGTGGCTCTCTTGAGTTGTAGGGGGCCCCGCAGGCTCTGGCAGTGCCAGTGCAGAACCAGGGAAGGGGAGGAGAGGCTGGAGGAGTGGAAGAGAGAGAGATACTGGCCCCCTGGCTCTGACCTGGAGAGGACTTGGAGTCCATGCTGAAAGGCTTTTGGGAGGCGCCCAAGACCACCAGACCTCCCAGGCCCCTCCCCAGAGGCTGTACCTGCTGTGCTGGTGACACGGCCAGCTGTCCTTTCCACATCTAGGGGAGAGATACACCAGAGCAGAGCCCTCAGACATCAAGACTGGCCACATCAAAGCAAGATGCACAAAGTTCTTGATGAATGACACTTATATTAAAAAAAAAAAAAGTTTTAAAAGCTAATAAATGGGCTCTGTAAAGGAGCCCGGGCCCAAGCCCCAGCATCTGTCTCCTTCATGTCATTCTGCCATGGTAGCTACCTATCCTCTCCTGTCTCCTTTCTCTGCTCCTCCCTTCTCTGGGCCCACCCCCTCTAGGGCTTTTTGATCCTTCTCTCATGTCACTCCAGTCCTACTACTGTCTCTCCTTAGTCCATTCATTTAGTCATTCACTCACTCATGTCAACCATTCATTCAATAATTCACATATTCAACCACTGATTTCTTCATTCAGTGTTCCCTGAGCACTGCCCTAGGCTTACAGTCCCGTTGCTGTGGATTGAATATTTGTGTCCCTCAAGAATTCATATGTAGGAGCCCTAATCCCCAGTGTGATGGTACTTAGAGGTGGGTTTGAGAGGTAGTTAGGTTTAGAAAAGGTCACAAAAGTAGAGGTCCCATGATGGAATTAGTGTCCGTATAAGAAGAAGAAGAGACCAGAGCTGACTCACCCTCTCTCTCTGCCGTGTGAGGACACAGCAAGAAGATGGCCGTCTGCAAACCAGGAAGAGGGCTCTCACCAGACCCTGAACCTGCTGGCTCTTTGATCTTGGACTTCCCAACCTCCAGACTGTGAGAAATCAATTTCCATCGTTTGAGCCGGCCAGTCTGTGGTATTTTGTTATGGCAGCCTGAGCTGACCAAGACACCAGTCAGTCAAAGAGGCAAATCATATACTGAGTGAAAGTTAAGAGGAGAGGGGTTAGAGGACAGCACAAGAAATGTCATAAGTCAAGGTATGATGATGAAGTAGTTTAGACAGCAAGTTCTCTAGAATTTTGGAGAAGGGAGATGAAAATTTTGTCCAAGGAAGTGGAAGTTTCGGTTCCCCTGGTCTCCCTTAGGATATGGCTTCTACCAGGACATGGAGGGGGAGAGCTCCAACATCCTCAAGTCAGCCCTGAAGCTGCCCAGGCCTAGAGTTACAGGAAGACCCCAGGGACAGATTAGGTAATGAAGTGGGGCCTCCTAAGGTGTGAGTCTCAGCGTGACTCCTGCGGTTGCCCGCGGCACTCTCCCGCTGACCATCGGGGACTGTGCAGGGCTCCCTCAGTCCTGCTGGAGAGGCGGGGCAGGGCCACAAGAGGCAAGACTGAAGGCTGGGAATTCAGCCAGACTTGCCTCCAAGGAGCGGCTTGGGCAGAAGAGTTTGTGGGGTGGGAGGGTCTAGGTGAGCAGGGGGGAGAGACTCCAGCTCTGGAGGATGGGGGAGGGGAGGCTGATTACTGTCCTGGGGCAGGGCTTTCCTGGGGAGGAAGCAGGGGTGGGTGGGCCAGGGGTGGGAAGCGGGATGGAGTGGAGATGTGTGTGTGGGGGGGGGGGGGGGGGGGGGGGGTGGTTTACACTTGGGGACAAGGCAGGAGATGAAGAAGTGCTCGGATTGGGAGAAGGAGCTCAGAACAGCGCCCAGCTTCCTGCTTAGGCATCAGCTTTCTTGGGGATTGAAGTAAGCTCAGGACTTCCTCAGTAATGAGTAGTAAAAGAGAATGTATTGGGCTTCCCTGGTGGCGCAGTGGTTGAGAGTCCGCCTGCCGATGTAGGGGACACGGGTTCGTGCCCCGGTCCGGGAAGATCCCACATGCCGCGGAGCGGCTGGGCCTGTGAGCCATGGCCGCTGAGCCTGCGCGTCCGGAGCCTGTGCTCCGCAACAGGAGAGGCCACAACAGTGAGAGGCCCACGTACAGCAAAAAAAAAAAAAGGGAATGTATTTGCTGTGTACCTGAAAAGTGCAGATTAGGACAGACTTCAAGCCCATTCTCGACATCATCAGGACTTGGTTTCCCTCCACTCTTGGCTCCACCCTATGGCAGTGGCTTATTCTCAGGCCAAGTCCCCTGCCCGCCGGCTCTTTGCTCACAGGTTCTAACCGTTAGCAGCCCCAGTGCAAAAGTCTCTCTGGTGCTGACTGGGTGTGTCCTTGCCTCAACCAATCCCTGTGGCTAAGACAATACAATGCTTTGATTGGTTAAGACCTCCATCCCATGATACCTTGGGGAAAATTACTTTCACCAGAAAAGTGTGAATGGTTTTGAGACACAATTGTCCCCATCCCCTCACTACTGTCTTAAAAAAGTATTGCAATCTCTTGTAGTGTTGGATTATTTTTATTCCAGGAGAATGTAAGCTCCATAAGAACAGACTTTGTCACTTTTGTTCAGTGTTGGAAACCCAGCACAACAGTGCATGCTACAATGCTCAATAAATAACTGCTGAATGAATTCACAAGGCTGAGTTAATTGCTGTGAACACCAGACTCCTAGCTAGTGATTATTCAATGTTTAGTGTACCATAGACTGTTCTAAGCAGTTTAAACATTTAAACTTATTTAGCTATTACACAATTCCATGACAAGTACTGTTATTATCACCTGCATGTTACTGATGGGGAAATAGAGGCACAGGGAAGTTATGCAGCAAGTGGCAGACCTAGACTTCAGACCCAGGCATGTGGTTCCAGCACATGTGTTCGTAAGCACTACCTCATCTGCTCAGTAGATGTGGCAAGTCCACGAGTTGGATTTTTAGGGCATTCAAATCTCCCAGACTATAATTTCTACAGATACTGTCTCTTTTCTCTTCAGGTTAAAAGTTCCTTCAGCTTTCCTTGACCCTCATAGGGCAGTGGAAGTGAGTGAGTCAGTGGGACTTGGGAACAGTACCTGTTCCTCCTCCCAGCTGAAAATTGAGTTGGATACAGCTTCCTAGTTGGGGAATCACAGAGGGGCTGAGTTTCTATACATGCACCTTCTTTTTCATTCTATCATTCAGTCATTCAAAAAGATTTACTGAATCAAATGAGACTGGAACATCTTGTGGTGCTAGAAAATAAGGAAGTGTTTGGAAAAGGATGGGGCATGGCAGAAGGACAAGAAACCAACTTGTGGGAGTTTCCAGTGGGCGGAGCAATTTGAACAACACAATAAAATAATAGTAAGACTGGATTATAACCCATAGAATAAAATAAATAGCCATGAATCCCTACTGAAGTTAAAAAAAATTGAAAAAAAATGAGGAAGAAGGAACAGCTCTTCTTTACAGAAGAATTCCAATTAATAAATATAGAAGTAATGAGGGAAATACAAAATCATCATTAGGCAAACACAATAGTAAAAATCATAGGCAAGATTCGCCAGTGATGGGTGCTAAAATCAGTGGGGAAATGTTTGAGGAGAATCAGGATATTTGCATAGCTTCAAAAAATCTCCCCCTACCGAGATACTTACTAATTACAAAGGGAAGGAGAGTAGTGATTTTTACAGTAGAGAAAGAGTTGAGAAACCCGGCAGACACAAGCTTAACCAAGTGATCAAGTTTAACATCATCAGTAATAGACATGTCCTCATGTCCTCATGTCCTGATGAGGAGGGTCCAGCATCACTTCCGTGGTATTCTTACCCAAAATGAATAACCTCAGTATAATCACAAGAAAACATCAGATATACTCAAGCTGAGAGACAGACTTAAAAAATAACTGAGGAGCACTCATTAGAAGAGTTAAGGTTGGGACTTCCCTGGTGGCACAGTGATTAAGAATCCACCTGACAATGCAGGGAACACGGGTTCAAGCCCTGGTCCGGGAAGATCCCACACACCACGGAGCAACTAAGCCCATGTGCCACAACTACTGAGCCTGCGCTCTAGAGCCTGCAAGCCACAGCTACTGAGCCCGTGTGCCACAACTACTGAAGCCCACACACCTAGAACCCATGGTCCGCAACAAGAGAAGCCTGTGTGTCACAACTACTGAGCCTGCGCTCTAGAGCCCGCAAGCCACAACTACTGAGCCCACGTGCCACAACTACTAAAGCCCATGTGCCTAGAGCCCATGATCCACAAGAGAAGCCAATGCAATGAGAAGCCCGCACACTGCAACAGAGTGGCCCCCGCTCGCCGCAACTAGAGAAAGCCCGTGTGCAGCAATGAAGACCCAATGCAGCCAAAAATAAATTAATTAAATAAATAAAATAAAAGAGTTAATTTCATGAAAAACAAGAACAGACTAAAAAACTGTCACAGATTAGAGGAGACTGAAGAGACTCAACAACTAAATGCCACAAAGGGTTCTGGAACAGAAGAAGGACATTAGGGGACAAACAGATGAATTCGAAAAGGGCCTGTGGTTCCGTTAATAGTCTCATAACGGTTAGTTTACCCATGTTCATTTGGTCGTTGTGCTATGGCTACATAAACTGTGACCATTAGGGGGAGCTGGTGAGGTATGTGCGAACACTGTACTATCTTTGCAACTTTTCTCTAAGTCTAAAATCGTTTCAAAGTAAAAAGCTAAAACATATATTTATCAAGCACCTACTTACTGCCAAGCACCTGGGATACAAAAGCTTACTTGTACAAAGATAACTCTGCGGGGGACAACTCCTGCTTCCACGTAGCAGTGCTTCTCAAACTTCAGTGTGCATTCAAATCCCTGGGGATCTTGTTAATAAACAGATTCTGATCCGATGTGTCTGTGATGAGATGCTACATTTCTAACGAGCTCTCAGGTGATGCTGTTGCCGCTGTTCCATGGACCACACTCTGAGTGACAATGACTTGAAGTATAATAGGAGAGCAAAACGTGCACACACATGGCCACGATGAAAGCTGGAGAGTACGCTGTGTGATGATGGCTGGAGGGCACGTGGGACAAGAGCCACAGGCTTCTCACATGGGTTCCTGCACAGAGAAGGATCCTCCAGGCTATTCGCTCCTTCTGACCTCAGCCTGCTTCTCAGAAGTATTGGCCACTTCTTTCCAGGCTGCCTCTGGTTGCAGCCTTTCTGGGCCAGGCCAGGCTGGAGCTAAGTGAGAAGGGACAGGTGCAGAGCTACTGACGCACTCAGAAATTCCGTCAACGCCATGAGAGCCGGGCCTGGGCCTGCGGTTGCACACACGTTCCCAGTTCATCTGCTAGCCAGCACCAGCGTCCCTTTCCCAGGAGCTGTCCCTCTGGTCAGCCCCTAGGCAAGGAAGTGCTGTGTGACACATTGGATTAAACTCCACCCCAGCCCCATCATTTTTATAGCTTAAGTGAAGTTCGAGCTTCTCCCTAAAATTTCTGTGAACTCCTACAGACTTGCAGACACACAGGTCCTTCTGCATTCATACTTGCTGGGGCAACCCTACCACAGTCATAGCAAAACAAAAGAGCTTCCTCAAAGCAAACCGGTGGTCAGTGTGGAGATGACGGAGCAGGGGTTGGTCAATCTGACTCTGGCCAACCCTCTGCCAGGGCCTCCCAAGGGGTCTGTTGCCATCATTTCTCTCCATTCAGATGCTGGACTCTCTAAGCAGACCTCACAAGTTCTGGTTCATGCTCTGAATCCTTTCTTGGACAGCCAAGTTGGCCAAATGACACTACATCAGAGGGGAAGCAATCCCTTGTGTTCTAAGGATGGGGGACATCCTGAGGTTGCATTTTTGAGTCCTATGAGACTTCAGGGATCATCATTCAGCTTAAAACATCTTTCTCTTTTTTTAAAATTGAAGTATAGTTAATTAACAATGTTGTGTTAGTTTCTGGTGTACAGCAAAGTGATTCAGTTATATATATATATAATATATAAATATATTCTTTTTCATACTATTTTCTATTATAGTTTATCACAGGATATTGAATATAGTTCCCTGTGCTATACAGTAGGACCTGTTGTTTATCTATTTTACATGTAGTAGTGTGTATCTGCTAATCCCAAACTCCTAATTTATCCCCCATCCCTTTCCCCTTTGGTAACCATAAGTTTGTTTTCTAAAACATGTCTCTCTTTTGCTTTACCCATTTGGTCCTTCCTTCAGGATCCTGTAGGGCCCACGGCCTCCAGAAAGCTTGTTTTGACTACCCCAGCACACAACATCTTCCTTCTGTCCCCTGTAATGTAATTGTATTGTCAGATGCATCATCAGAGGTGTAGAGTGTAGAGCGTTCTAGGGCAGGTTTTGGATTGAGCTGTCTGGGTTCAGATCTCAGCCCTGCCATTTGGGAGTTGTGTGACCTTGTTACTTAGTATTTCCAGGCCTTGGTTTCATCATCTGTAAAAGGGAAACAAAAACAATTCCTATCTCATCGAATTGTTATGAAGATTAAAAGAGGTAATGTATGTAAGCTACTCAGACTAAAACCTGGCATGCAGTAACTGCTCAGTAAATATTACTCATTAATAGCTATTGGTATCAACTATTCAATCAGCACCTAATTTTATATTGTTTTGTATCAAGGAAATCAGGGGTAACTTGGTGATGTGATCACAAGAAGAGTTCTCTTAATAATAATAATCACTGGACTTCCCTGGAGGCACAGTGGTTAAGAATCCACCTGCCAATGCAGGGGACACGGGTTCGAGCCCTGGTCCAGGAATATCCCACATGCCACAGCGCAGCTAAGCCCGTGCACCACGACTACTGAGCCTGCGCTGTAGAGCCCACAAGCCACAACTACTGAGCCCACATACCACAACTACTGAAGCCTGTACGCCTAGAGCCCACGCTCTGCAACAAGAGGAGCCACCACAATGAGAAGCCCGCGCACCGCAATGAAGAGTAGCCCCACTCCTGCAACTAGAGAAAGCCTGCGTGCAGCAAAAAAGACCCAACACAGCCATAAATAAATAAATTAATTAATTAATTAAAAAAAATAAAGCTTCACTCACATTATCTCCCAACCTCAGGAACCATTGGTCCAATGATTAACCAGTGAAATACTGTGGAAAACATAACGTGTCATGAGGGTAATTTGAAATAAAGGACAAGTGCAAATACAAAGGTTTTAATGTTTTCGCTTGTTTTTGTTCCGCTTTGTGTTGTTTTGGTCAGCATAAGTTGGAACAGAGAACTGAAAGGTACGGATTTGCCAAAGTTTTTCCATCCTTCTCCAGGAGGAAAAGTGTTATGATTCTTTCCTGAGGAAGAGCTGCAAATCTATCAGATGGTGCAGAGGGGCCAACCTGAAACCCTTCAGTGTAGATTCTGGGTAGCTTCATCAAATCCCTCCATCAGACCTAAATGAGGCCCGGAAGACAGAGGCCCGTCTGCTGGGAGAGTTGTGCTTACCATGCACATTCTCTACGATTAGGTGGTTAAAAGAAAAGGCTAGTTTGGCTCCCAGCTCCACTGTTTATAAGCTGTGTGACATGGACAAGTTGCTTAACCTCTCTGAGCATCTGTTTCCTTATTTGTGAAATGAGGTTAATAATATTTGTCTCATCGGTTACCCTTGAGGATAAAACGAAATACCATATATCAAGAGTATAGTGTCTGATACTTGGCATAACCAAAAGCTATCCTTACTTTCCTTATCTTAGAACATGAAAACTGCTTTATAAACTCCTCTCTTCCCAGATTCTTGGCTTTTTATATTTTAATTTTGTTCTGTTTTCTTCTAAGTTTTCTAGATAAGCTCCTTTTGAAAAATTCTGACCATGCCTTGACTGGCCTTTGGGAAAATGAACACGTCTACCCCTAGAACCGTGAGGGCTGCCCTTTGAGCGGTCACCATGGTGGCAGCTGGAAACCTGTGGAAACTGAGGCAGGTGGTGATGGGAAACTAAGAAGTGGGCTACTTGGGATGGCAGGGAACATTTCAGATTCTGTTCTCTTCTCTCATGGGGATATGAACCTGTAGTCTTGCCTCCCCAACAGATGATAAGCCCCTTGGTTAAAATTCTTACTTACCCCGTGCCTCAGTTTCTCCATCTGTAAAATAGGAATAATAATGATGTCAACTACGTAGGGTTGTTATGGGGATTAAATGAGATAATACACGTAAGTGCTTAGAGCCTGGCAAATAGAGTGTGCTCAAAAATATTCACTTTTCCTCTTTTACGGCGTGGTGATGCTGAGCAGTGCTGGGCATACAGCGAGGTCCCTGAGTCCTGGCTTCCACTCCCAGGGGTCGGTGCTGTCTGCCCTAAGTTCAGTCCCACCTTGTTGATCCAATTGGGAAACGATGTTGAAAGCAGGTGACGCTCTCTGTTTGAGGACTCTGAATTGTTTCTGGACCTTGTGTCAGCAGTGTTAAAGGGAGCCAGGTTACAGCCATACTTAACGAGGAAAACAGAAGCTGAGTGCCTGCCAGAGGGCAATGGAGCGTAGAACACCAGCCCTTCCTCCAGAGGAGACGCTGTCTGCCTGGGCTCTTGGCTGAGGTGTGTCGTGAGGTCTGACTTCCCTCTTTCTGTTTTCTTTTTAAAACAGAATAACTTTCCCTAACCTCAGGCCCTCACCACCCACCCTCCAGCCCAGCCTCTAGCTTGGAAATGGGGTTTAAAACCATGGCTGGGGCTTCCCTGGTGGCGCAGTGGTTGAGAGTCCGCCTGCCGATGCAGGGGACACGGGTTCGTGCCCTGGTCCAGGAGGATTCCACATGCCGTGGAGCGGCTGGGCCCGTGAGCCATGGCCGCTGAGCCTGCGCGTCCGGAGCCTGTGCTCCGCAACGGGAGAGGCCACAACAGTGAGAGGCCCGCGTACCACAAAAAAAACAAACAAACAAACAAAAAAAACCATGGTTAACTAAATGATAGCTAACTAAGACCGTTCTTTCGTTTCATCATTCAATCCTTTCTATGGTTCTACGCGGTAGGTCTTATTATTATTATTATTATTATTATTTTAAACTCTGCCTACTGGACACCACCTCTTGGATGTCCCATTAGCATGTCATAGTCTAGAAGTATTCATCCCATTTTTACAGAAGAGGAAGTGGAGTCTCAGAGAAGTAAGTTGTGATCTTCACTGAAGAGCACACAGCTAAAGCGGGGAGCAGCTAGGGCTTGAAGTCAGGCCTCTGACCCCTGCACCCTCGCTCCCCTGTACCTGCCTTCCTCTGGAGGAGGATGGCAGGTGCCCGATGCTCACAGAGCAGGAGGGAAAAGTGGGAAGGAAGGAGGCTGATGTGGCACAGCTCTGCCTCAGGCCAGCCTTGGCTGATGTAACAGCCTTCAGGCCCCAAGGGACTTCTTGCCCTACGGCGCCTCCTTGTCTGGCCTGGGTGTGACTGCCTCTGCCTCCTCCTCCATCTACGCAGCCTTCTCACAGGCCTGACTTGCTTGGGCTTTGGGCCCTTGCAGGGCTGCAGAGGGCTCGGCCGTGCCTGTGCTGCCTGGTCCTGCTGGGGGGGGCTCTTGGTCCAGCTGCCGTCTCCAGACTGGCGGCCGCCTTTGGCTTCTGCCCCAGGAGCTGCGGAGGCCAGCAAGGGTCACCAGAGAGGCCAGACTCCGGGGTTAATTAGATGAGAACTGGCTGGCTTGGGGCAGGAAAATCCCCACCTCAGCCCAGATCCCTGCCATGCGCCCCTTTTCCCATCACCAGCTTCTACTTCTACTTCCTTTCGGGCCCCTCGTCCCCGAAGCCCTCCCCGAACCCCTCTTGGTGCAGCTCTGCAGCAAGAGCCAGCTGAATGCTCCCCTATCCAGCCTGTCTTCCCTGGTAGATGCCCTTCTAGGCCGGGGCAGTAGCTGTACATGTCAGGAGGCGCCTCTGTTCTCCAGGGCGTGGGAAAATACCCCACATCTGACCCTGACCCCCGGGTGGAGAGGAATGTTGAGGCCGGAGCTTGAGTGGGATGTGCTGTCCTGGCAGGCGGCCTTTCCCTGCCTCGGGTTGAGTGATGGGGAAGGGCCCAGGGGGTCAGGGACTCTGGCAGCACGGGGGGATAGTTTGAGAGCCCCAGGGGCAGGCAAGGGACAAAATCCCATCCTTGGGGCCCATCCCCCCTGCCAGACGCTGGACTGGCTCTTGAGGCTCCTTCTTGAAACATTAAGATGTGCAGTGTTCTTGGAGCCTGTCCCTAGATCACACCCGGCCAGTCTTCTCTCCAGGGAGGCTGGGATAGGTGCCCAGAGTTAACAGAGAGGACCCTGGGGGTGGATGACCATCAAGTCTCACTCTTAGCATCTGAAAATGGCAAGTAGGGCTGGATTAGCGGTTTCCAAGCCACGTTCTGATAAGCTGTGTGGTTCGTCTGAGATGCCTCAGAGGCCACAAGTCAAGGGCATGAGTGTGTGTTGCGGGGTGAGGAGGCAGGGCTGGGCCCCTTTTCAGCCAGAGCAGCTCCCCAGTTTCATTTTCATCCTTGAGCCGGCCCATGAGGCCCTGTGGTCCGGTCCCTGCATCCCTCTGTCTTCATCCGAGCTACCCTGCCTGCCTGGCTTCACCACAGCCATCTGCAGTTTCCTCCAATACAAGGGCTTTCTTGCCTCTGGAATTTCTCTTGTAATATGTCTTGTCTGGACCACCTTTCCTCTACCTCTTTGCTTATTTCCTATGCACCCTTCAGATCTCAACTCAAAAGTCATTTCTTTGGGGATGCCTTCCCCAACGTCTCTCAAGGCTATGTTAGGCCCCCTAGCTGCATACATCTTTTTCATAGCTCTACTCCAATTGTAGCTCATTATTGAGTTACAATTATTTGTTCAACGTCTGCCTCTCCCACCAGACTGTAAACTCACGAGGCCAGGAATCAGGTCTGTGCTGCTGCTGCTGTGCCCCCTAGCGCAGCGCCTGGTACACAGTAGCCACTCAGTAAATATTTGTTGAATGCTGAAATACTGCACAAATGTTCTTGCAATCTTTGAAAAAGTTTGGGAAGCGCTGACCTACAGTCTCCTTAGCCTTGTCCAGTTTTGCATTTACATTTTGAAAACTTGGATGCAGTGACTTTCACCACCAAAATATTTAATGGGTCCCCCCCCCATTAAAACCTTATCTGGCCTTTTCTTAACTTCCAGGGTGCCCAGAAGGGAGTGATGTGGACTGTAACAGAAAGAAAAATAAAGGAATCCCAAGAAAGGCAGGGCAAGAGCCCCTCCCCGCGCCAACACTGGAGAAGCAGGTTGGGGTGGGGAGGACAGCCATGCGCAGGACCCAGGATTGAGTCCCAGGGCACACCTGTCCCATATGCATCAAGCTGCCTTGTGGGGGAGGGGTGGGCAGCCCCTCAGGCCACAGTGACCACAGCTCTCAGGCCAGCTGTTTGCTTGCCTTTGAATCAGTGGCTGACCCCATGCTGTCCCCAGCCTGTTCCAAGCAGCTGGGGAGACTTCCAAGCATGTCTTTTGCAAGCCAGATGTGTGTCCACTGGCTGTGAATTCTTGCATGGAGAACAGGTGGGTGGTAATTATTCTAGCAGGAGCCTAGCGTGACTGGAAGCTAAGTAGACAATTCTGCCGAGCTCTGAAGAACAGAAAAACAGCATTCTTTCTCTGAGCTTGCTTTTATAGGGAGAGAGGAAGATGGAATCTAGGGCTGGAGCAAGAGCCTTGGTCCCCATGGCAGATTCTGGAGTGTCCTGCAATTTCCTATACCCACCCCTTTCATCTCCCTCCTCTGTAAATAGACATGCCGCGTGTAGTGAACATCTGTTGCGTGCATATGCCCAGCACTCCTTCTCCTTCCTTAGATAACGGAAACTCAACATTCCTTTGGGGAACTCTGCCTTGCCAATTCCGGGCATTCCTGGTGGGGCTGTCAGCCATGAGGACCCTCCCACCCATCCACCCCAAAGGGTGGGCACAGGACCCCAGGTACGTCCATCAAACTCTCTCCTAGGGAATTTGAATCTGGGATGGAGTCGCTACTGATTACAGAAGGCAGTTGGCTTAGAATCATCCAAAGCCCTCCAGCCCATGGGTTCCTGCCACACGGGTTCCCATAGCTGCCCTTGTCTCTGGCTTCCCAGACCTGGCTGTTGTTCACCTCCTTCAGGACCCTGTATCTTTCCAATAAATTCGTTTTCCCCAGTTAAGTTTACTAGAGTCGGCTTCTAGAACTTGCAGTCAAAGCTGATGTGTAGCCCATATTCTTGTACCTCCCTGATTTTCTAGCCCCTCCCCTTCCTCTCAACCCACCTGCAGACCCGTTTTCACTTTCCACGCCCTGAAAAACCTGATGCCCCCAACCATTTTCTCCTATCCAGGTCTGCTCTCAGGAAATGGTCCACACCCATCATTACACTTCAGAGTGAATGAAAACTTTGTCTTGTTCTTCTAAGAGAAGATGGATTTCCAGCCCTGTGTGTAAGTGTTCGCTGAGTGCCTTTGTCTCTTGTTTCAGGAATGAGAGGTATTCATGAAGAGGTGGAAGAGATATTTGGGGGACAGAGTGAGCCTTCCCCCAAACACCCTGAAATGGGTCCTGACCACTTCTCGCTGGCACTCATCACTTGCAGGCAGTGGGAACTGCCTTCTCCAGTAACTGCTTATATCTGCCCTCCACAAGTATCATGTTAAGTTTTGCCCCCACTGGAGTTACCTGCTTCAAGCGGTAAGATCTTGATTCAGTGCAAATGAGCACCTAAGGTGTGCAAGACCCTCAACCATTTGTATCCAGGATACAAATGTGCTTAGTTGTTGATGGTAGTCTTGTTGATCAAACAGACTCCACCCCACCATGTCTCCTACATGAGTGGAATGTTGTTGGAGAGCTGAGCTAATGGCCCTGGGACCACAAAGGAGGGAGGACGGTAGAGAGGAGGGGCCCACCATCTAAGCCACGGGCTTCTCTCTTGGTTTGTGTATAAATTAGGATTCTTCGCTTGCAAGCAACAAAAAGCACTCTAATTTGTACATTAAAAAAAAAAAGAAGAATTGGGTTACCAGAAGGATTTTAGGAGCAAACAGAATAGATCTAAGAACTGAACAGATAAGCATCAAGAAGGTCCAGGAATCTAGGCAGGGATGGGGTTTTCAGGCCCAGAAACTCCTTGGAGTATGTCTGTTTTGGGAGCTGCCATTGGGTATTCCAATTATAAACCGTGTGTCTCTGGGTCAAATCATGAGAGAAAATCTGATTGGCCAGTTTGGGTCATGTGCCCCCTGGCAGGTATTGTAATTGGCTGCCCCATCAGAATGATCTAGAAAATGGAAGCACAGTTACCATTTAAATGAAAAGGAATGTTGATAGCAGAATAAGAGAGAGGAAGAATGCTGGGCAGATGAAATGCCAAAGCTCTCCTTAGTCACAGGCTGGAGGATGATACCCCTGTCTGCTGGATCCACCTTTGACTTGGGCTGTACCCACGGCAACCACAGCTGAGCAAAAGGCTGTAAGCAATGAAAATCATGTTGTATAGAGCAGACTCAGTCTGCTCATGTTGCAGGTGGATAAACTAGAGACAGGAGGTGACTTGTCACAGCCTCGGTTCTAACAGGCAGCCAGTGCTGAACGAGGAGCACACAGAAAGTCAGGCTGGACACACAGGCTTCTGCCTCTGGTAGAAATTTTCCACGCCAGCGATGGAGTAGGGGTGAGGGTCCCTGTAGACACCATTGGGAGGGGGTCCTAGGACCCTGCACGGGAAAGGTTAATGTGGGTGCTCCATAAATATGTGTCCAGCTGCCCTGGTCCCACCCTGGTGCTGGAGGGCAAAGTGGGCTCCCCCCACCCCCACTTCTAGTGCCATGCCCAGGATCCAAACAGACACGCCAGCACCGAGTCCCCAGATCCTGGGCCCCTGCAGGAGTGACTGTGTCTGCGGCTGTGTCCAGACCCTGACTCTGGTGGGGCTTTCTGAGCTGGCCTTGGGGCTCCCGAAGCGACCCTTCGTCCAGGGCCTCGGGACGGTCCACTGCAGAGAATGCCAGGCTCAGGCCTCTGTCTTGGTCCTGCCCCTCCCTGCTCAGCCTCGCCAGGTCCCTGCAGACCCAGACAAGGCCCGTCCCTCTTGGTGTTTACAGTCTGTGAATGCTTGTGGCCATTTCTGCCGCCCCGGCAGGGCTGGGAGGACTCATCCATCCTGCCTGCCCTTATTAAGTCAGTCAACCGTCAGATTTGCCTCTTTTTGGCTACAGCTGACGACTGCCCTGGGGCCTTTTCCCTCCCCAGCGTTGGCAGGGTGCCTCAGCAGCCCCTTGGCTCTCTTTCCCCCTATGCCACCGACGCTTGGCATCTTTCTAATCCCCTTTCCCCTAGGAGGTCTCATTTCAGCCTTAGCCGATCTGCCCTTACCTCCCAAGTCCCCTCTCTTGGAAGTTCCTGCCTCCAGCTTGAGAATTCAGGGTGTGGAGAGGGGATGGACCCTGTTCCCACCCGTTTGGTCCTCTCCTGTCCAGCTGGCATGGGGAGGCCCTTCCCTTTGCTGACCTTCACATGCTGGGCCATTTCCGCCTGCTTCTAGCTCATTAGCGCAGGTACGCTGGGAGCCAGACCTGTCTCCTGCCTAACACTGAGCTCACAGCCCTGCTCCTTCCTGGACGGCCCCTCCCTGCTTCCCTGTCCCTGTACCCTGCGTTTCCCACCCAGTCTGGAGCGCTTGGCACGTGGTGTGCCACCCTCCTCCCCTCCCCCACCCCCACAGGTCCTCTCTCTCTCTCTCTCTCTCTGGTTTTCCCTGGCCTGGCTCTCTTTCCAGCGTCTGGAAATGGGGAAACCTTTCTGCTTGGGGATCCTACGGATCTAGCCCAGCCTTCCTCAGCCAGTATGGAACCAGTGCAAAAGTCCACGGGCAGGTTTTGTGGGGTGAACTTAAGAGGTCATGACTCCTAGCGCTGGATGGGACCGCCTCAAGCCATCTAGCCCTTTCCCTGTCTTCTGGAAAAAACGTTAAAACCATCCTGCTTCCTTGGCACTTTGGGGCAGTTCTCCTTGTACCTCAAAATGAACAGACTGCGGGCTCTATGAGGGGGCCTGGCACGTACAAGATGCCCCACAAATATTTTCTGGACGAATGAATTGTAAGTGTCTGTTTTGGTGAACAGGTAGCACCACAGCTTGTCAGATCCACTCTAGGGGCTGTTAAGAAGGAGCCCTTCCCCTTCACAATGGAATCAGAGTTCATGCTGGAGCAATGCCAGCAGCTACAGTCATGACCATAGGCGACCGGGGCCATGCAGAAGCTCCACACAGCTTTCCAAGTCCTTGAAAATAAGGCTCTTCCAACTTCTAGATGCTGGTTTTTATTTCTACACCATGGTGGCCATTCCTGGTGGGTCACAAAGACAGGGCATCAAATAAACGAAGCCCCTATTAAGAAATCTGCATTCAATTCTTCTTGAACTCACTCACATGATGGGTCCCCATCTCCCTTCTGCCCCTCAGGAGATGTGCAGATATATTTGTGTTTCATCTCCTCCTCTCCTTCCTCCCTCAGGAACCCTCCACGCGTTTACCATGAACTTCATCTTGCATCCTCTCCCTCGCATATCTTACCTCTGGGGGGTGTTGGATGAGTGTGCGTCAGAGACACAAAGGCAGCACTGGTCCTCTCATAGCATCTCTCGGGCAGTTCAGCCTACTTCCTCCGGTCCCCCAGGATTACTCAGTTCTCTGCACTGACTTTGGTGAAACCTGCTGTTGTCTGACCACTGACCCGAAGCTAGCTCATGGCTCAAGGGAACTCTCAGTGGCTGAAGGACTCCTGGACCACAGCAGTGGGGTCCCTGGGGGTTCAGGAGGCAGAGCCACTCTGCCTTCCCAAAGGTCAACTCTCAATGTCTGAGATGAGGAGCCCAAGGCCAAGAGTGGAGAGGAGGCCTTGGGCAAAGAGAGGTAATGAAATCTTAGGAAAACCCTGGGCCTTTCATATACTGAGAGGCTCCTTAGAGGTCTTCCTCCCGTGTAGAAATCCTTTCTAAATGCCCATCCAGCCTCTCTCTGAGCACTTCAGAGAGTGCATCGCTCAGCAATGGAATCTGTCCTGTTGTTGGCCGGCTCTAGAAGTTGCATTTACTGTAAGTGGAAATCTGTGTTCACAGGTTTCTTCTTGTTCCTGACTCTGGATCTGGAACCACACTGTGAACCCTACTGTGACAGAGACAAGAAAATTAGCCTTCCATTTTATGTGACATGTCGGTAGCTTTGACTACAGCTGGCCATGCTTTCCTTCTTTACATCTTCTCTTTCCTTGGATTCTGTGCCACTTCCTCCTTCCACTTGGAATCATCCTTTACTATATCCCTTGTAGGATTATTCTGTTTCCCCCAACCTCAAAATACGAAACCCTTAACTCTTGAAAAATAACATTATTGACACACACACATATATATATATATATATATATTTTTTTTTTTTTTTTTTTTTTTTTTTTTTTTTTTTTTTTT